>NC_092417.1:123498574-124098574 GCF_040894005.1 Engystomops pustulosus | reverse complement strand
GGCATATATTCATATATATATTCTGGTATATTCAGCGATAAAGCTTCCGATTTTTGCATATTAATTTTAAAATTGCATAGATTCCCGAAGGTATCCAATTCTTTAAGGAGGTAAGGGATGTACACTTGTGGGAAGGAAAGGAAAAACAACCAATTATCAGCATATGCTGCCATTTTAATTTCCTTCCCGTCTGCTGTCACCCCTGATATATTCTGGTTGTTTCTAAGCCGCCGCAGCAGGGGTTCTATTGTAAGCGCAAAGATGAGGGGGGGACAGTGGGCATCACTGGCACGTTCCATTTTTAATTTGGAAGGAGTGGGAATATAAACCAATCACTTTCAGTGATGCCGTTGGATTGGAGTATATTGCTCCAATCCCTTTGCATCATATGTGTACTCAACCCCAAATGCCTCATAATCCCCAACAGGAAGGGTCACCCCACCCTGTCAAAAGCCTTTTCGGCATCACTGGATAATATGACCGTGGGGAGGGCCGTTGTCTTGATTAAATGGACCATACTTAAAGCCTTCATAATTCATTTTGTCCCTTGCTTCCTGTGAGGGTACAAACCCCGTTTGGTCAAAGTGGACTGAGCTTGGCATCAAGGGAGCTAGACGGTTAGCTAAGACTTTTGAGAATATTTTATGGTCCAGATTAAGCAAAGACATGGGCCTGTAACTAATACAGGAAGCAGGGTCCTTACTCTCTTTCGGTATCACCACTATGTGTGCTCCAAGTGTGTCCAGAGGAATGCCAGATTAAGGTCTACTTGTTTGTCGTTGTCTTTTTAAGGCTTATCTACTCATATCCCCCCCCTACCCTACCCCAGTCAACCCCTCTACTCATTCTCTCTTCCTTACTTTTACTTCTACTTCTTAAGTATCATCATCAGTATCATATCTAACCTGGCGCTATCTTTCAATGTCAAGTGTCCCATTGTTAAACGCGATGATTAATCTTATGGTTTTTTCCTCTTTCTTTATCACCTGTTTTTTGTTGTTAAAGGTGGCTTCGGTCATTGTTAAGGGCATGCTGGAAAGCTGTTCTAAGAATTTTGTCTGGATAGCCTCTTTCCAGGAATCTATAACGTAGATCCCTGGCTTGCTTGAGGAATAGTTCTGTGGTGGAACAATTCCTCCTGAGGCAGAGGTATTGCCCCTTGGGGATGCCACGCCTCAGGGGTAATGGGTGGCTACTTTCCCATCTTAAAAGGGAGTTGTTAGAGGTTGCTTTACGATAAACCTCGGTGAGTAGGGTGCCCTCACTATTCTTAGAAACCAAAACATCCAAGAATGGGAGGCTTTTCTCTGAATTTTCATGGGTAAAACTCAGCCCTATGGTGTTATCACTAAGCTGGTGTACAAATGTAGAAAAAGTGGCTTGTGAGCCCTGCCAGATTACCTGGACATCATTGATGTACCTATACCAGGCATCAATGTTTAAAGTGCTCTGTGAGTTGGACTCTGAGAATACACAGGATTCCTCCCACCCAGGAGCAGATTTGCATAAGTTGGCGCGCATGGACAACCCATTGCAGTGCCCATGAGATGGTGGTAGAATTTGCCATTAAAGACGAAGACGTTCCTTGTCAAACAGAATTCTAGAGCTGAGCTGAGTAGATCTGAGGTGTGTATTCTTGTTGAATTCCACTTGATTTGAGAAAATGGGCTACGGCTCTTAAACCCATTTCATGAGGGATAGAAGAGTAGAGTGCTTCAACGTCTATACTCCCTAATAGAGTAGATGCCTTCCATTTTATGACAACAGATCTAAAGTGTCCCGAGTATAGGACGGAAGTCCTACCACAAATTCTTTCAAAACTTTGTCCAGGAAGATCCCTAGGTTTTGAGTAATGTTGCCTACCGTTTTACTGCCCTTATTTGAGGGATTGATTGTTATTGAACCTGGAGAGCCTGCATTTCTTCCTAACTGAAATTAAAGGGGGTATACTGTTTTTCCAACTGTCTAAGATCCTGTATGACCCTATTTAGAAACACATCTGCTGGTCAGACATCTGAGCTGGGAGGGAGTCGAGTACTTTTTAGCTTACAGTCTGTAAATGGGCTTCTACCGCTGTGTACTGGATTGTTCTCATTTACTAGACTAGTAATCTAATGTCCGGGAGAATGTCTGCAGGAACACCTAAATCAGAGCCTACTATTCTGTCCTGTTTAACAAAATGTTTGTGCCACTTGAGTTTCTTAGCAAATAATTGTTGGTGTCACGGGTGGTCCCGCGACCCATATTGTGGGCTCACCCGTGCCTCTTGACCCCCGCCAGTGGGTCCCGACTCCTGCTCTGTACCGTCTGGTCCCGGCTGCTGCTCCGTCCCGTCTGTTCCTGGCTGCTGCTCCGTCCTGTCCGGTCCCGGCTGCTGCTCCATCCTCCTCTTCCATCCTCCTGTTCCCGTCTCCTAGGACGCTCGCGCGCTGGCCCTCTAAATCTGCAGAAGCCAGCGCGCGAGCATCCACTAATTGGCGCTGGCCTTTCTAAGGTAACTATACACTCACCGGACACTTTTTTAGGTACACCTGTCCAACTGCTCGTTAACACTTAATTTCTAATCAGCCAATCACATGGCGGCAACTCAGTGCATTTAGGCATGTAGACATGGTCAAGACAATCTTCTGCAGTTCAAACCAAGCATCAGTATGGGGAAGAAAGGTGATTTTAGTGCCTTTGAACGTGGCATGGTTGTTGGTGCCAGAAGGGCTGGTCTGAGTATTTCAGAAACTGCTGATCTACTGGGATTTTCACGCACAGCCATCTCTAGGGTTTACAGAGAATGGTCCGAAAAAGAAAAAACATCCAGTGAGCGGCAGTTCTGTGGGCGGAAATGCCTTGTTGATGCCAGAGGTCAGAGGAGAATGGGCAGACTAGTTCGAGCTGATAGAAAGGCAACAGTGACTCAAATCGCCACCCATTACAACCAAGGTAGGCAGAAGAGCATCTCTGAACGCACAGTATGTTGAACTTTGAGGCAGATGGGCTACAGCAGCAGAAGACCACACCGGGTGCCTCTCCTTTCAGCTAAGAACAGGAAACTGAGGCTACAATTTGCACAAGCTCATCGAAATTGGACAGTAGAAGATTGGAAAAACGTTGCCTGGTCTGATGAGTCTCGATTTCTGCTGCGACATTCGCATGGTAGGGTCAGAATTTGGCATCAACAACATGAAAGCATGGATCCATCCTGCCTTGTATCAACGGTTCAGGCTGGTGGTGTCATGGTGTGGGGAATATTTACTTGGCACTCTTTGGGCCTCTTGGTACCAATTGAGCATCGTTGCAACGCCACAGCCTACCTGAGTATTGTTGCTGACCATGTCCATCCCTTTATGACCACAATGTACCCAACATCTGATGGCTACTTTCAGCAGGATAATGCGCCATGTCATAAAGCTGGAATCATCTCAGACTAGTTTCTTGAACATGACAATGAGTTCACTGTACTCAAATGGCCTCCACAGTCACCAGATCTCAATCCAATAGAGCATCTTTGGGATGTGGTGGAACGTGAGATTCGCATCATGGATGTACAGCCGACAAATCTGCGGCAACTGTGTGATGCCATCATGTCAATATGGACCAAAATCTCTAAGGAGCACCTTGTTGAATCTATGCCACGAAGAATTGAGGAAGTTCTGAAGGCAAAAGGGGGTCCAACCCGTTACTAGCATGGTGTCCCTAATAAAGTGGCCGGTGAGTGTATAACTCTGCCTCTTCCTGTGACCCCTGGCGGATCTTCGTGCCTAGAGCCCTAGAGAAAGCTTTGTCTATGCCTTGTGCTGTTCCTGTGAATTTGCATTGTGACCCCGGTTCCGTTTCTGATTTCACTCCTTTGCCGCCTGCCCTGACCTGTTGCTACGTCTCCGACTCCGATCCTGTGCTGCCTATCCTGACCTCCTGCCTCTCCCCGACTACGAGATTGCCTGCCATTTCTGTACCTCGACCTTGGCTGCCACTGCGGACAAGTCACGCCTGTGGAACTACCTGGTGGTACCACGCCATAGCAAGTCCAACCCGCTTTGCGGCGGGCTCTGGTGAAAACCGGGTGCCACTTAGACTCCGGTCCTAGGTAGTGGCTTGTGTCATCGTCCGCAGTGGTTCAGGGGATCCACAACCTCTAAGCCTGACAGTTGGTCCTTTACAATTTCAAATAGTTCAAAGTTGGAACTTGGTACAAAGGATAATCCCTTTTTAAGGACGCTCAAGTGGACATCAGTTAGTTAGAACAGGGATAGGTTAATGACTTGAGTAGTTTCATTGTTGGTCATTGTAAGATTCTTTTGTACAGGGTTTGTCATTTCTGTGGGGCTTTCTGTTGGGGGCCCTGATTTCCGCTGACCCTCAACTGGTATGGGTGATCTTAAAAATCACAATGAGGGTTACCTCTGTTTCTACTATGTGCTCCTCTTCCTCTGCTCCTAGTTCTTGCTTTAGATTTACGGTTAGAGTCAATCTCTGAGTTGTCTGTCTCTGATGAGGAAATGTCAGTTTCCTGTACTTGCCTCCTACCTACTACAGTTGAATATACTTTATTTTCTTTGAAGTCAAGTAGGTCGCAGGTAAACTGTCTATGGTATGTCTATGAATTTCTCTATACTAGACTGTAAAAGGCTCTCTTTGTTCTTGAACTCGGGTTCTGTCTCAAATTGTTTTGTCAATTCAATCTGCTCCAGTAGACGTGTCTCTAATGTCCCTAAGATTTTTTTCTCTTCGTCAAGTAACAACTGCATAAGTCGTAGAGAGCTATTTGTAGCTTCTTTCCCATTTAATCATCAAGGTGTGGGAATGACACCTTTGTGCTCCGGTAAGCGTTATTTGCAGTCCTCTGGGAACTATTTGGTTTTTGATATAGTTCTTTATGGACTCGACCTCCCACCACAAAGTGAATTTTTCTTTATAGATTTTAGTTAGATCTTTAAATGCAGCATTAAAAGGAGGGGTGTATCTTTTCTGTACAAACTCTTTGTCTGAAAAAACATCCTTAGCTTCTGCTTTCCAATTTTGTGTATCCAGACCTGTTGCCAAGAAACCAGCCATACCAATAATCGAATCAGAACATTCTAAATCCGAACAAGACAGAAAAAGGTTGCCTAGTTGGCTAACTCACTTTCCAAGTCAAGAAAAATACATCTGAAAATCAGAAAGAAATCCAGCAGAATGTACCAGTACCATAAATAAAACGTAGTTTTGAATAATTACTGATAAGGGGGGGGGGAATTGGGACACGCTAGTCCTAAAGCAAGAAACAAAGTGGATATTTCTGTTGGACACGGTGACCCCGAAAGGTCTAAATGAGATGCCAAATTTTGGTTGCTTCATATAATTCTATGTTCAATCAACATTTATTGATGAATAACGAGTATAAACAGAATTTTCAAGACAAGAAGGGTGGTCTCGCAGGACCCCTGCAATAAGATACATATCACATCATGTCACAGAATGGCAAGGCAGCAGGCTGTACATTTATATTGAGATGGAGATCGTGAGATACCGGCTGTGGGGGTCTGCCCATCCTTTCCAGTGATAAGACGAGACAAAGATACGAACAGGGGGTAGACAGTACAAGACATAGACGAGAAGGGAATGACTGGGTGGGGAAAGGGGGAGGGGTCTGGGGATAGGGATGGCTTCCGTGTCATGTTTTGGCAGTGCACTACAGGCATGTTGATTAATTGCAATGCAAGAGTTCTGAAAGGAACAGATTCGAGAAGAGACCTAGTTATTTTAGGCAAAAAGGTCCTGAAAGGCCGGGGTTGACTGGTAGTCTTCCCAAGGGGTCCACACAGTGGCTGTCTTACTCGGATCAGGCGTGTCCTCGGCCACCAACTCCTCCATCCTGCGTATGTAGCGAAGCTCCTGTATCCACTCCACAACCGTGGGTGGATGAGGGCTCTTCCAGTGTCGAGGGATCACAGTCCTTGCCGCTGTGAGAAAGTGGCGAAGGAGTCCTTTTTTGATGGAGGAGACGGAGCCCGGTAGCACGGAAAGAAGGGCAACCTGTGGGCTGAATTGTATCGTCTTACCAGACACTCTGCTATAGGTGTCAAACACCATCCGCCAGAAGTCCTGTATGATCGAGCAACTCCACCAAATGTGAAGAATGGATCCCACCTCCACACCGCACCTCCAACAGAGCTCCGAGACTCCAGGATAGATCCTGTGGAGCGTGAGGGGGCACCTGTACCAGCGTGATAGAATCTTATAGTTCTTCTCCTGAGCACTGCAGGGCAGAGGGAGTTTATGGGAGAACAAAAAGGCTTTGTCCCAGTCTGCCTCCGTGAGTGTGGTTGATAGGTCTGTCTCCCACGCTGACACAAACCCTGGGTTCCCCTGGGAGGACTCAGCGAGCAGTATAGCATACAGCTGAGACAAGACATGGGCTGGGGGTGATGTGGGTCTAAGTAACGCCTCAAACCCGGTTAGGGATGCCCCAAAACTAGAGTCAGTGTCCGAGCTTACGTACGAGGTTAACTGTTGGTACTCCAGCCAGGACAATGCAATGTCTGGATTGGAGGCTCTCAAAGAGTCCCAGGAGGGCAAGGTGCCTCCAGATACTACCTGGCCCATACGAATATCTGCTCCCACCTCCCAACACAGGAATCTCCCTCTCCCCATCCCTGGGGGGAATGCTGGGTTGTTAAACAGGGGAGTGAGGGGGCCCTGTAGTCTAATTATGGTGTCTCGAGACGCAAGCCTGTCCCATTCCCGGAGGAAGTATGGGGAGAAGAGTGAGTGTGTGAAGCTCTCTGGCCGCTGGGCCGGCCGAATCCACGGAATGGTGCGCAAGTGAGGGTGGGTGAGGTCCGTCTCCAGAGAAACCCATTGCTTGGATGCTTTGTGATAATGCCAGTCTACTATGCGCATGAGCAGTGATGCGGAGTGGTAGAGTTTGGGATCAGGAAGACCCACCCCCCCAGCAATTTTGGGTCTAGCCAGTATGGAGTAGCTGATCCTACTTGTCCCCCCCCCCCCACACAAATCTCCGGAAAGCCGCTTTTAGGCTTGTAAAGAATGAGCCCGGGGGGCGTATCGGTAGCGTTTGAAATAAATACAGGAACCGGGGCATTACGTCCATCTTCAAGACATTGACTCGGCCGAACAAGAAAGACTACCACTGCGGTATTTGGCCAAGTCCCGTGTTGTGCGATCCAGGAGAGTTTTATAGTTAAGGTTGTAGAGGCACGAGAGGTCCGCTGGGATGTCAATTCCTAAGTAACGAATGTGTGATCTCTGCCATTTGAATGGGAATTGGGAAGCTAGGTGGGATATTTCGCTTTCGGGGAGGGAGATTTTTTCTGGGCTTCTGATTTCGATAAGTTAACTTTGAAGTTGCTAAGGAGGCCAAAGCGGGAGAACTCTGCTAAGATGGACGGGAGGGAGATCCGGGGCTGTGACACATACAAGAGCAGGTCGTCCGCATAGATAGCGGTCTTGTACTGCTTAGGTCCAACCTGGAGACCGTGTACACTGGGGTTGCCACGAAGCGCCACCGCCAGGTGTTCCATGACAATAATATACAATAGTGGGGAGAGGGGGCAGCCCTGGCGGGTTCCGTTCTGGATCGAGAACGGCTTGGAGGAGGTGCCATTTATTCTTACTTGAGCTGTGGGGGCTGAATATAGAGCTTTAATCATACTCAGAAACCTAGGTCCTACCCCAATTTGTTCTAGGGCCGCCCAGAGGAATCCCCAGTGTACACGGTCGAACGCTTTTTCCGCGTCCACTGACAGTAGGCATAACGGTTGTTTAGCAGACTTAGCCCGGGATATCAATAGCAAGGTCTTATTAGTGTTATCCCGGGCCTCCCTCCCGTGGAGGAATCCCACCTGGTCTTTATGTATGATGGAGGGAAGAATGGTCCCCAATCGGTTAGCCAGGAGTTTTGAGTACAACTTTATATCCACGTTAATCAACGATATGGGGCGATAATTGGCACACACTGTATGATCTTTTCCCGGCTTGGGGATGACAGAGATATTAGCTTTAAGGGATTGGCGCGTGAAGGGAGTGCGCAATGAGATCCCATTGAAGACCCTAGTAAGGAAGGGGACCAGTTCTTGTCTGAGTATTTTGTAAAATCGGGGGGTAAACCCATCGGGTCCCGGGGATTTCCCGGCTGGGGTCAATTTTATTACCTCTGAGAGCTCTTGCTCCGTAATGTCTTCCTCGAGTGCCCCCCTATCTTCATCCCTCAAGTTAGGGAGTGCCGTGTCTGTAATGTACGCGTTCATTTTGTCCTGGAGTTGTATCGGGGTCATATCTTTATACTGGCCCTGCATGTTGTAGAGTTCCTGGTAGTAGGAGCGGAACACATCAGAGATTGTGGAGGGGTCGTGTGCCACCCACCCCCCCCATCCTGTACCTTAGGGATATATGTGGTAGCTGACCTAGGGTGAAGAAGCCTCGCTAGGGGCCCGCCACATTTGTTAGAATGTTCGTAAAAAAATCTCTTATTCCTGTCCCTGTACCTCAGGTGCTTTTGGTCAAGTATGTTTCGTAATTCCTCCCTAGTGTTAAGCAGCTCGTTCAGCACTGGTTGCGAGCCACCTGCCTTGTGTGTTGCCTCTAACGCTTGAATTTTACAGAGCAAGTCCTGGACTTTGGCGGCTTTCTCTCTCTTTAAGCGTACTCCATGTGAGATAAACTCGCTACGGATCGCTCCCTTTAATATTTCCCATTGAACTGGGAGGGGGGTGTGATCATCTACATGGGTGTCGAGGAAGTTAGCAATGCACTGCTTAACCCCTGTCATACAAACTGCGTCCTTGAGTAAATTGTCATTTAATCACCAAGCCCATGGGGTAGAGTATGGGCCAGGCACATTCAGGGTGATAGATATCGGAGCGTGGTCAGACCACAGGGCCGGGGCAATGGCGGCTGTGGGTTGCCAGCCCAATGCATAATGGCTTAACCAGAACATGTCAATTCGACTGTACGATTGGTGTGCCGGGGAAAAGTATGAGTAATCTCGGCCCTGTGGGTTGAGGACACGCCAAACGTCCACCAGCTGTGAGTTATGCAAGGCCCTTTGTAGGGAACGCATCTGAGCGGGGGCCGCGGAGGGTCTAGGGGTGGAGCAGTCTGTGCGTGAGTCCATTATGAAGTTGAAGTCGCCCCCAAGAATAGTCACTCCCTCTGCGAAGTCCCGCAGCTTAGTCAGGATAGATCTACACATCAGAATCTGCCCTTTGTTGGGGAGATAAAGAGAGGCCAAGGTAATCAGGTGCCCCCACAGTCTCACCTTAAGAAAAAGATAACGTCCCTCGGGGTCAATTTTTGAATCCAGCACCTCATGAGTCAGTCTCCTGTGGATCGCAATAGAGACCCCTCTGGATTTGGAAACTGGGTTTGTACTATGATGCCAGGACGTGAAGAATCTGTCTCGGATCCCTGGTATCTGGCCGGTACGGAAATGGGTCTCCTGTAGAAAAAGAACATCTGCTTTAAGCTTATGCATTCGATATAAAATCTGGCTACGTTTTTGAGGGACATTCAGTCCCCTTGCATTGAGAGAGTAGCATGTTATGGGAGCCATTGAGGGGGAGTAGGGGTAGAAGGGCAGACACAAGAGGGGTAGTTAAGGCAAGGAGTGGTTAACAAACGGTGTGACAAAAGACTCACAACAAGAAGACAGAACAATAACAAATAAACTATAGTTGGGGTCAAGGACCAGAAGGGTCTATCCCCCTTTAACTCCGACCAGCGCAGTCAAGGGCACCCCGGTGGGTAGCGGGCTTTCCATGAGGGGGCTCCCCCCCCGGACCCCCCCCCCTCAAAATAGATTATATTGCGTGTCTACAAAGACACAATGAGTTATGCAAGTCATAGGCATCGGAACAAAAGCATAGAAACTGGTAATCTTCACTAACAATGGGAAAAAAAGCCTCCAAAAAGGAGGCGACTATAATGGGATGAGGTTAAATGAGGTTAATATATCAACCCAAGGTAAACATATGCACTTACAGCTGTGAACAGTAACATAAACATGAAAGTCTCGCCTCCTCCCGTGGTCGCACTGATCCCTCCCCATGACCCCTTAGTTCACCATTCGTTTGAGTGGTCATACTACGATCCCCATTAGTAGGAGCTGAATGATCCAGCGGGAACATTGCGCAGGTCGGGAAACAGGGTCATGGGACGGATCCCGCCCCAGGGGAGTTGGCGAGGGCTTCAGCCCCCACGAGAAGGGGTGCACAAGACTATAAGGCAATTACAAAATTCAATGTAAAGAAAGAAAAGGAAAAATATTTCCATTGTAATCAAACGCCCTCAGGTTGCTGGGCCGGCCCCGGTGGGCCTCCTCTTCTTCCCCTGCGCCCTCCGGAACATCCACGAGGGTTTCTCTGGGGACGAGGGGGTAAGGCCCCTCTCCCCCCTGGAGGGAGGGTTGGGAGGGATGGCCAATCATGAATGGCGATTGGGGGCAGCTCTAGGTCCCTGGAGAGGGCTGGTAAATCACCAGGATGACGGAGGGAGAAAGTTCTTCCCGCTCGATGAATTTGCAGGCGGAATGGAAAGCCCCATGAGTACTGAAGTTGACGCTCCTGGAGAATTGCTAGGAGTGGCCGTAATGCCCTGCGTTTTTGTAGAGTGAGGCGGGAGAGATCTGGAAGGAGCTGAATAGGGTGGCCCTGAAAGTTCGGTGGGCCTTTTTCTCTCACCGCCCGCATGATGCTGTCTTTCAATTGGTACCTGTGCACTCTACAGATCACATCTCTGGGTCTCTCGTTGTCTGGTGGCTTAGGGGCTAGGGACCTATGTGCCCGGTCAAGTTCCAGCGTTGTGTCAGGGGGGACCCCCAAAATCCCATTAAATAATTGCCTGAGGATAAGGTCTAGTCGTTGGGGTTCAACGGATTCAGGAAGTCCTCTTACTCTTATATTATTCCTTCTCCCCCGATTTTCGGTGTCATCAATGGCATCAGTCAGGTGTTGAAGTTGCAAAGAGTGCGTGGCCAACAGCTCCTCATGACGGTCAAGCCTAGAAGTGGTGATTGTAGCGGTTTGCTCTGTGGCGGATACCCGCCCTTCAAGGACCTGAACATCCGTACGCAATGTAGCTAATTCCGCTCTGTAAGCCGCTTCAAGCCTGTTCACATAAGATTCCATATCGTCCCGAGTTGGGATAGCAACAATGTGTGTTCGCAAATCGCTGATGTCGGCCATTGCCTTTGTCATATAGATCGTTTCCCGTGAGGGATAGAACTCCCCAAATGAGGGTGGATAGCACGCTGAGCCGGTCCCCTGAGAATGGTCTCTGGAGGGGTGGAAGGCATCTGGGGTAGACGGGCCCGAGAGGTCCGGCATAGGAGAGCCAGGGGGCAGGTAGTCCAGAGGTGAACCGGGGGTCTCTCCTGCGCCCCGGGCATCCCTCTCTGTGGCCAGCCCTCCATCCGCGGCTGGTGGTGATAGTGGCCGTTTGGAGACCCTGGTGGTAGTGGCCGGGGGGGCTGTTGACCCTGCAGGGGTCTCTTCCCAGCCCTCGTACTCGAGCCCTGGAGGATGTGAGGGATGTCCCATGTGTTGCCCCTGTGGGGTACTCACGGTTGCAGGTGTACCCCTGCTGTCTGGTGTCTCCTTTCCGGGTGGCTGCAGCGTGCACGACCGCTGCGCTTCCCCCTGGCAAGATGGCGGCTGTGCCTCCACATGATGGGCCGCCTCCACGTGTTCCGGGGGAGGCGACTGTGTCCCCGTGTCGGGATGCGTGTCGGGATGCCGGGGCCTCTCGGCTGATAGTTCGGGAGTCGGGAGCTGTCTGGCCTCAGGGTCTGGCTCCATTTGCAGTTCCCGCTGCTGTGCGGGTGATGAGGTCCCCTTCTGATGCAGCCGGGCAGCGGGAGTCAGCGGCGACGAGGCCCCGGTGGCCATCTTGGCTGCGGCCGCTGACTGCTCGGGGAGGAAAAATTTACCGATCCCCGCGGATGCGAGGACCGGTGTTTCAGGAGGGACGTCCGTTCCCCTCTTCTTCTTCCGAACCCCCATTGTTTGGCAGTGTTCCGATGCCGAGAAACCCTGCTGTCGGGTGAGTGGAGGGATCCGGAGCGGGAGCTCGAGGTAAACGTGTCCTCACTCCTGCATAGCCAGGCCACGCCCCCCCTTCATATAATTCTAGAGCAATTTTGAGTGGGGGTTTTCTTCTGCATGTACCCTCTTTGGTAAAGTCTCATTCTGTCTGTTCTTTTCATATAAATGTCTAAATTACCTTGCCAGCTATAAACCAACTAGATCGCACTAATCTGCACACTTGGATACCTACATATCAAGCGATGATTATGTACAGCATAATACACCTTTATTTAGTTAATATGCAACAATAACGCTAGCATACAGCATTTACAAATAATGTAAATTCTTTTTATAATGTCAACAGTTTAACCCAGGAAGAGGTACGGCGCCGCCTCGCATCCACTAAGATAGATAAATCACCTGGGCCAGATGGCATACACCCCCGGGTTCTGCATGAATTATGTACGGTGATAGACAGACCGTTATTTTTAATATTTGAAGATTCACTGAGGACTGGTTATGTTCCACAGGAATGGCGCATAGCAAATGTGGTACCAATATACAAAAAAGGATCAAATAGTGATCCTGGAAACTACAGACCCGTGAGTCTAACTGCTGTGGTGGGGAAAATATTTGAGGGGTTTATTAGAGATGCTATCCTGGAGTATCTCACTGTGCACAACCTTATAACCCAGCGTCAGCATGGGTTTATGAGAGATCGGTCCTGTCAGACTAATCTGATTGGTTTCTACGAGGAGGTAAGTTCAAGACTGGATCTGGGGGACGCTGTGGATGTTGTATATCTGGACTTTTCAAAGGCATTTGACACCGTGCCACATAAAAGGTTGGTATATAAAATGAGACTGCTGGGAGTAGGAGAAAATCTGTGTATCTGGGTAAGTAATTGGCTTAGTGATAGAAAACAGAGGGTGGTCATTAATGGCACATTCTCAGATTGGGTTGATGTTACCAGTGGAGTGCCACAGGGGTCAGTATTGGGGCCACTTCTTTTTAATATTTTTATTAATGACCTTGTAGTGGGTTTACACAGTCAAGTTTCAATATTTGCAGATGATACTAAGCTGTGTAAAGTAATAAATACTGAGGTCGATAGTTTAGCATTACAGAGGGATTTGTGGAAGCTTGAGGGATGGGCAGAGAAATGGTTGATGAGGTTTAATGTAGATAAATGTAAAGTTATGCACTTGGGCCATGGAAACAAAAAGTATAATTATGTTCTAAACGGTCAATTACTTAGTAAAACTGAAGCTGAAAAGGACTTGGGCGTATTGGTGGATGGTAAACTTAATTTTAGTGACCAGAGCCAGGCGGCTGCTGCTAAAGCAAATAAAATAATGGGATGTATCAAGAGAGGAATAGATTCTCATGATAAAGACATAGTTCTGCCCTTATACAAATCCCTGGTCAGACCACACATGGAATATTGTGTACAGTTTTGGGCACCAGTGTATAAAAAGGACATAGTAGAGCTGGAACGGGTGCAGAGGAGAGCAACCAGGATTATTAGGGGAATGGGGGGACTAGAATACAATGACAGATTACAAAATTTGGGATTATTCAGTTTAGAAAAAAGACGACTGAGGGGAGACCTCATTACAATGTACAAATACCTGAACGGACAGTACAAGGATCTCTCCAAAGATCTTTTTATACCTAGGCCTGTGACCAGAACAAGGGGGCATCCTCTACGCCTAGAGGAGAGGCGATTCTACCATCACCATAGACAAAGGTTCTTTACTGTAAGAGCAGTGAGACTATGGAACTCTCTGCCGCAGGAGGTTGTTATGGCGGACTCTATGTACATGTTCAAGAGAGGCCTGGATGACTTTCTGGAGAGAAAAAATATCACAGGTTATGTGGATAAAACATTTATTTAATTCTTGAAGGTTGGACTTGATGGACTTGCGTCTCCTTCCAGCCTTATATACTATTGAAGTGTATTCATGGTGAATTTAAACGACACTTCCGTCCACCTCTACCTGCAGCGTGAAGCATCCCATTGTAGTGGAAGTGAGGGCGGATTGTGGGCATATCCAGTGTGGTGACGCTAAGGGCCTAATGCCTTCTTATACAGAATCCGCCCATACTTGACTCCTCCCACTCAATGAACAAACAATGTTTGAGTGGAGGAGTAGCAAGGGGGCTTGGCACATAGCGAGTTAGCTCGAACTCGACTCCTCCCAGTCTATGACAAAATACTGCTAGAGTGGAAGAAGAGAGAGGAGGTGTGGCACTGGAGTCCCCGGCATGATGAAGAGGTAAGCCGATTGCTCCCTTGTCCCGAGCCCGCCCCATCATAGCTCCTCCCTCTCCATGTCATCATAGCTCCTCCCACTCTGTGACGGAGGAAAGTCCTCAGCCTATCAGCTTTCTGAGTGCGTATGGGAGAGGGCCTCGTCAACTTTAAAAGTGTGAGAGCACCAGATTGAGGCACCCATGCCAATACATCTAGCCACCATGCTAGTATTACTTGTATTATACGGGCCACTGCTTCTGTTTGATTCATTTTAACCCCTTGATGTGGAACTTTTGCAGCCATACTTAGTATAAAGGCTGAATAGTCCTCTACATTATTTTATTCCCCCGATGAGTGTGTCCTACGACGTATGAAATGCTTAGGGATTACATATTAGGGACTAGAAAAATAATTGTTATTGCGGTGCACAATTCGCCCCTACGGCGCTACTCACGGAACAAGACCGGTCCACTAAGCCTGGGTCGGGCAGTTTAGTTGAGTTAGCTTCCCGCTACTAATTTTGATGCGCAATTTTACTTATGTTTGTGAGTATGTTTTTTAATAAATTCTTAACCTGTTAAAACACACTACACCATCTGCCTATATGTTCCTCGTAGCAATATCATCTGATAAGAATCAGTTAAAAGAAGAAAGGGGAATTTGGAGCTGGTCTGAACTGAGGCATAATTTCATCAGAAGGATCTTTCATTGCTAATGCTGGATTTCATCAAATGGATATCTAACACTATAAGAGAAGAATTAGAATAACTCTGGAGCTCCAGCTAGAAGGAAAATTGATATTAGGGACTAACAGGGTCTGTAAGGGACAGTACTGGGACTTTCCTTGTCAGGGCGGGAGCAATATTACGGGGTCAGGATACTAACCGAACGTAGGGCTTAATAGGTCCTGTACCTCTGGACTAGTACCGCTTGACCAGGAAATGGCGCATCGAAGACTGGTGAGATCCACTCTATTATTCCTTACTGTCCGGGTTAATGTTGGTCCGTGGTTTTGAGATGATGCACCATGTCATATGCTATACAGGAATGCACTAAGACACAGTGAGGTATTAATGGGGACTGTGTCAGACTAGACTTACATTTTATTTATGGTACTAGTACATTCTGCTGGTTTTTTTTTTTTTTACCGAGTTTTGGATGTATTTTTCTTGACTTGGAAAGTGAGTTAGCCAAATAGGCAACCTTTTTCTGTCTTCTTCAGATTCAGAATTTTTTGATAGCTATCTGGAGACAAATTTATTGCCCCATATTCCAGACACTGAGGCCTCCTCCCTGCAAAATTATGTATTGGAAGAAGAGGTCGCATTCGTCATCAAAGATCTTAAAACTGGTAAAAGCCCTGGCCTTGACGGTTTCACTCCTAGATTTTACAAAGTATGTAAACTGGAAATAATATCCCTGCTAACTAAAACTTTTAATGCTATTTCTGAGAATTGCCCTTTTTCAGAGCAAGCCCTGCAGGCTTACATTGCGGTGATACCCAAGCCGGGAGAGGACCAGATGCATTGTTGTAATTTACACCCAATATCCCTGCTTAATGTGGACACCAAAATATTTTTTGGTTTAAGTTTTTAAGTTTTTAGCGCTCCGACTTCAGCCCTTCATCCCCTCCCTGATACATTAGGAACAAGTGTTTTTTTTCCTGGGAAGGGAGGCCAGGGACAACACAGACCTCTGGAACCCCCATCTGTCTGTTATCAATTGACGCTGAAGTGTTAACGGAGCACTTCCACTGCCACCAGCCATCTCAAACGGGACTAGACAGGGATGACCTTTATCACCTTTATCTATATCTCTTAGTAATGGAGTCCCTGGTCGTTGCTCTCTGGAACAGTCCTGAGATTCGGGCCTAAGGATAGGACAAATTCATCACAAAATTTCACTATTTGCAGATGATCTACTCTTTTATGTGACCAACCCTCGGATTTCACTCCCAGCAATACTGAAGAAGTGTCCTGGGAGCCACTAATGCAATACCCTTGCCAATGCAAGGCAGAGGATTTGTTGCGAATAAGTCCCTAATATGTGTGTTCCCCTAGTAGAGAGTCTGATCAGCTCCTCTGCAGGACAATATATATATGCTTAGTTAATATTGCAATGATGCAGGTCGATCTCTATTCCTAGGGATCCTCTAGACTCCTTTTTGGGTTTTGGATAAAAACCGGGGCGCACTTTGTTCCAGTAAATAGGATTTTTATTGTTCCGATTTAAAAAAACATGATTAAAATATATATTAAAAGGCAAGACGCGTTTCGGATCCGGATTGGATCCTTCCTCAGTTGCATAAAATATGTCTGTGTTTAGTGTTCTATATATACACATAATGGTTTGGCGCGTTAACGGTAACGAGACCGGGGAGCGTATATGCAGGAGTACAAATAGATAACCCATCTAATCGATGACACAAATATAAGCACTAATAAAAATGGAAACAGTTATAATTACAGTAAATAAATACACAATAATTAGTGCAAAAATGTAATCTAAAATTAACTTCCCTTTTCTTTTATTTATTCTAATAAAAATGGTAATTCTGGCGTTGGGCGATGTGGGTCTAGTTTTGGTCTGATGTATTGATCCGAAGTAAATGCAAAGGAACTACTAAAATGGACGTCGTGTTGACGCTGGACTACAACTACGGAAGCCTGGGTGGGCCAAAAAACCAATGTGCATTCCGGAGCGATGGACCTGATGTGAGCCTATTGTGAGTTCCAGTGGAGTTGGAAGGTGTGGATAGTCCACCGAAAAAGGAACTGATACTGTGGGTGAGTATTATCTTATTTATAGAGAATATTTTTGGGGGTTTTTTTTATATATAAGGTTAGTTGGATTCGGCGTTATATTAAGATCGTTTCACTGACCTCATTTAAGCCTAATGGTTTTAGTGTTTTTAGTTTAAACATCCAGTAGATCTCCTTACGTTTGAGGACTTCAAATCTATTGGAGATTTCTTTGTGTACATGATCAATTGGAGTGATATTGTATTTAATGTCGTTTTTGTGCTTTATTTCCATATGTCTGGATAGACTATGTTTGTTGTTGTTATGCTGAATGTTGAACCTGTGTTGGTTGAGGCGACAGTGGAGGGGTTGTGTAGTCCTTCCAACATACTGTAGTCCACATTGACATTCTATTAGGTAGATTACATAACGTGATTGACAGGTCATGTTAGTTTTTATGTGGAATTTCTCTTCAGAGTTACTGGAACCAAACATCGAGGTTCCATGGTTGATGACTTTGCAGCACTGGCAGTTTTTGCTGTGGCATTTCATGACTTTTTTAATTGTATTATCCGTATGGATCTGTTTTTTTAGTTGTCTTGGTACACTGGGGGCCAGTCTCTGCTTTAGTGTAGTGGCTCTCCTGTATGTGAATATTGGTTTTGCGGAAATGTGTTGTTGTAAATATGGATCATTATGCAAAATATGCCAATGTTTCCTGAAGACTGCTTCTATCTCCTTATGGTTTTTCGTGTATGTGGTGATAAACCTGATCTCTGAGCCGTCCTTCTTATTTTTTATATTCTCTTTCTTTTTCTTTTTATTTTTCTCTTTATTGGGGGGTTTTAGACATTCTGCTTGAGAGTGTTCACTGGCTTGATTGAAGGCGTCTTTTATTAATTCTGTAGGATATCCTTTTTCCATGAATCTGCTTTTGGAAAAAGGATATCCTACAGTATTAATAAAAGCTCCCCTACGATATTCCTACATTCCTGTCTGTGCCTGTCTGGTGCCACTTAGACTCCTGTCCCAGGTGTCGGCTAGTACCACCTCCTGCGGTGGTCCAGAGGATCCACTGATCCTGACAGTAAGATCCGGCCATGGATCCCGCTGAGGTTCCGCTCCCTGAGTTGGCTGGTATCACCACTCTTCTGGCCCGACAGTCCCAGCAGAACAACGTGCAAGGTCAGCTGCTCGACCAGATCATCGCCATGCTGCGACATCTCTGGACTTCCCAGCCGCATCCGCCACAGCATGCGTCAGCAGCTCCTCCTGTTTCTTCAGTTTGCTTGCCTCCCGCTGAGACTTTCCTTACCGTCTACATATGACGGGGATCCCTAACTGTGCAGAGGCTTCATCACCCAGTGTTCCCTGCATATTGCATTTATGCCTTTGCAGTTTTTCTCTGAGCGGTCCAAGGTGGCGTTTATTATCAGTCTTCTGTCTGGGAAGGCCCTGGCATGGGTGACACCCCTCTGGGACAAGAAGGGCCCCATTAAGGGTGACATCTCTTCCTTCTTCACAGAATACCGGTCAGTCTTTTAAGAACCAGCTGGTGCATCATCAGCGGAGACGGCACTGCTGAATCTTACGCAAGGAGATGCATCTGTGGGTGACTTTGCTGTCCGTTTTCGCACCCTGGCTTCTGAATTATCTTGGAACAAAAAAGCTTTAATGGCATCCTTTAAAAAAGGACTTTCTGGTCACATTAAGGACGCTCTGTCTGCCCGGGACTTGCCATCTACTCTGAGTGGTCTCATCTCTCTGGCCACTCGGATAGATATTAGTTTTTCAGAGCGTTCCGAGGAATTAGGTTTGGAACAGGCCCAACCTCGTGTCCAACGCCCATTTCGCTGGGCCCCTGTTTTTCAAAGACCTGCCCAGTTTCCGGTTTTCTCTGCTGCTGAGGAACCCAGGCTTTCTCCGCAAGAACGTTCCCGGCGTCAGCTGGAGAACCTCTGCCTATATTGTGCCTCTCCTGGACATCTTCTCAAGACGTGTCCCGTTCATCCCCAGCATCTGAGAGGATGTTCTCACCTAGGATTTATAGGGGAGTCGTCCCTAGGTGAGAGAGGGGCTTCTCCAAGATTGAACATTCCCGTATTGCTCGGCTCTGGTTCTGGTGACCTGGTCCAGATTTCTGCTTTCCTGGATTCAGGCTCTACAGCGAACTTTGTGGATGCTGCCCTGGTCTCCCAGCATCACTTCCTGGTGGTTCGTCTCGAAAAGCCATTGTCTATTGCCTCAGTCAGCGGCCAGATTCTCTCCGTACCCATCCGCAGTTGGTTCTCTACAAAAAGAGAGACTTTCTTTGTTTGTGCTACCCCACTGCACTTCTGTTCTCCTGCTGGGTCTCCCTTGGTTGCAGCATAATGCCACTGTACTGGACTGGTCCTCTGGGCAGATTCTCTGTTGGGGCCCAAACTGTTCTTCACACTGTATGCAGATTCCCCGTCCGCTACCTGTCAGAACTTTGACTCTGTCTCCCAAGTCTCTGGAGGGTCTGCCAGCTTGTAATCGGGATTTTTCTGATGCTTTCTCCAAGAAACAGGCGGAGATTTTTCCACCACATCGTCCCTATGATTGCCCTGTGGATCTTCCGACCTCCCAGAGGTCGTGTCTATCCTCTTTCTGTACCTGAGACTGTTGCCATGTCTAACTACATCAAGGAGAATCTGCAGGAGGGTTTCATACGCAAGTCCTCCTCTCCGGCTGGCGCAGGTTTCTTCTTCGTTACCAAGAAGGACGGCTCCCTACGTCCCTGTATAGACTATCGTGGGCTGAACAAGATCACAGTAAAAAAACGTTACCCCCTGCCGTTGATTACGTAACTCTTTGATCGCCTGCGCGGTTCTAAGGTGTTCTCCAAGCTGGACCTCCGAGGTCAGGGTCGCATCTGCCATGAGGCGAGATGAAAATCTCGCCTCAGGCGGCAGAATGCGGGTCCCTGTAAAGGGCGGCAATTCGGGCGTCCATTAACGCCCGAATAAATAAGACACAGGCGCGATTTATATGCGGAGCGACGCAGCGCCTTTCCGGCAGCTGCGTTGCTCCGTTCTAAGCAGTGACACAGGCGTCATGACGTCACGCGCCTGTGTCACTGTGTGGAGCCGCAGCTGCCAGAAGAGCCGCGTCAGGACGGGACCCGCGCGCCGAGGGAGCAGCCGCCTGCAGGTGAGTATTATTTTATTATTTTTCATGTACTGTCATTTATTTTATGTGGGGGAGTTAAATGTGGCCATAATTGATGTATACTGGGGAAGGGGGGGGGGGGTAATACATTACATGGGGCCAGAATTGTTTTATACTGGGCGGGGGGGGGGGGGTTGTTTACTGTATATATTGTATTATGGGGCCAGAATTGTTTTATACTGGGGGGGAGGGGGTACTGTATATATTTTATGGGGCCAGAATTGTTTTATACTGGGGGGGGGGGGGGTACTGTATATATTTTATTATGGGGCCAGAATTGTTTTATACTGGGGGAGGGGGGTACTGTATATATTTTATGGGGCCAGATACATTTAAACTGGGGTGGGGGGTGCTCTATATATTATATGGGGCCAGATTAATTTTATACTGGCGGGCTGTATATATTGTATGAGGCCAGATTATTCTTTTCCTGGGGGGGTTATATATTTATATGGGTCCAGATTTCAGCTGGGAGGGCTGTATATGGGGTACAGTATATTACTAAGCTGGGGAGCTGTATATGGGGTACAGTATATTACTAGGCTGGGGGGCTGTATATGGGATACAGTATATTACTATGCTGGGGGGCTGTATATGGGATACAGTATATTACTAAGCTGGGGGGATGTATATGGGATACAGTATATTACTAAGCTGGGGGGGCTGTATATGGGATACAGTATATTACTAAGCTGGGGGGCTCTATATGGGATACAGTATATTACTAAGCAGGGGGATGTATATGGGATACAGTATATTACTAAGCTGGGGGGATGTATATGGGATACAGTATATTACTAAGCTGGGGGGGCTGTATATGGGATACAGTATATTACTAGGCTGGGGGCTGTATATGGGATACAGTATATTACTAGGCTGGGGGCTGTATATGGGATACAGTATATTACTAAGCTGGGGGGCTGTATATGGGATACAGTATATTACTAAGCTGGGGGGCTGTATATGGGATACAGTATATTACTAAGCTGGGGGGATGTATATGGGATACAGTATATTACTAAGCTGGGGGGGCTGTATATGGGATACAGTATATTATTAGGCTGGGGGGCTGTATATGGGATACAGTATATTACTAAGCTGGGGGGCTGTATATGGGATACAGTATATTACTAAGCTGGGGGGATGTATATGGGATACAGTATATTACTAAGCTGGGGGGGCTGTATATGGGGTACAGTATATTACTAAGCTGGGGGGGCTGTATATGGGGTACAGTATATTACTAAGCTGGGGGGCTGTATATGGGGTACAGTATATTACTAAGCTGGGGGGGCTGTATATAGGGTACAGTATAATACTAAGCTGGGAGGGCTGTATATGGGATATAGTATATTACTAAGCTGGGGGGGCTGTATATGGGATACAGAATATTACTAAGCTGGGGGGGCTGTATATGGGGTACAGTATATTACTAAGCTGGGGGGCTGTATATGGGATACAGTATATTACTAAGCTGGGGGATGTATATGGGATACAGTATATTACTAAGCTGGGGGGGCTGTATATGGGATACAGTATATTACTAAGCTGGGGGGGCTGTATATGGGATACAGTATATTACTAAGCTGGGGGGCTCTATATGGGATACAGTATATTACTAAGCTGGGGGGATGTATATGGGATACAGTATATTACTAAGCTGGGGGGATGTATATGGGATACAGTATATTACTAAGCTGGGGGGGATGTATATGGGATACAGTATATTACTAAGCTGGGGGGCTGTATATGGGATACAGTATATTACTAAGCTGGGGGGGGCTGTATATGGGACACAGTATATTATTAAGCTGGGAGGGCTGTATATGGGATACAGTATATTACTAAGCTGGGGGGATGTATATGGGATACATATATTACTAAGCTGGAGGGATGTATATGGGATACAGTATATTACTAAGCTGGGGGGATGTATATGGGGTACAGTATATTACTAAGCTGGGAGAGGGCTGTATATGGGATACAGTATATTACTAAGCTGGGGGATGTATATGGGATACAGTATATTACTAAGATGGGGGATGTATATGGGGTACAGTATATTACTAAGCTGGGGGGATGTATATGGGATACAGTATATTACTAAGCTGGGGGGATGTATATGGGGTACAGTATATTACTAAGCTGGGGGGCTGTATATGGGATACAGTATATTACTAAGCTGGGGGGCTGTATATGGGATACAGTATATTACTAAGCTGGGAGGCTGTATATGGGATACAGTATATTACTAAGCTGGGGGGCTGTATATGGGATACAATATATTACTAAGCTGGGGGGCTGTATATGGGGTACAGTATATTACTAGGCTGGGGGTCTGTATATGGGATACAGTATATTACTAAGCTGGGGGCTGTATATGG
Organism: Engystomops pustulosus; assembly: GCF_040894005.1. Classification (NCBI taxonomy): domain Eukaryota; kingdom Metazoa; phylum Chordata; class Amphibia; order Anura; family Leptodactylidae; genus Engystomops; species Engystomops pustulosus. The sequence goes on along the minus strand of NC_092417.1, from coordinate 124,075,986 downwards.
GGTACAGTATATTACTAAGCTAGGAGGCTGTATATGGGATACAGTATATTACTAAGCTGGGGGACTGTATATGAGATACAGTATATTACTAAGCTGGGAGGAGGCTGTATAGGATACAGTATATTACTAAGCTGGGGGGCTGTATATGGGGTACAGTATATTACTAGGCTGGGGGGGGGCTGTATAGGATACAGTATATTACTAAGCTGGGGGGCTGTATATGGGGTACAGTATATTACTAAGCTGGGAGAGGGCTGTATATGAGATACAGTATATTACTAAGCTGGGGGATGTATATGGGATACAGTATATTACTAAGATGGGGGGATGTATATGGGGTACAGTATATTACTAAGCTGGGGGGATGTATATGGGATACAGTATATTACTAAGCTGGGGGGATGTATATGGGGTACAGTATATTACTAAGCTGGGGGACTGTATATGAGATACAGTATATTACTAAGCTGGGAGGGGGCTGTATAGGATACAGTATATTACTAAGCTGGGGGGCTGTATATGGGGTACAGTATATTACTAGGCTGGGGGGGCTGTATATGGGATACAGTATATTACTAAGCTGGGGGAATGTATATGGGATACAGTATATTACTAAGCTGGGGGATGTATATGGGATACAGTATACTACTAAGCTGGGGGGCTGTATATGGGATACAGTATATTACTAAGCTGGGGGGGCTGTATATGGGATACAGTATATTACTAAGCTGGGGGCTGTATATGGGATACAGTATATTACTAGGCTGGGGGGGCTGTATATGGGATACAGTATATTACTAAGTTGGGGGCTGTATATGGGATACAGTATATTACTAAGCTGGGGGATGTATATGGGATACAGTATATTACTAAGCTGGGGGGCTGTATATGGGATACAGTATATTACTAAGCTGGGGGGGCTGTATATGGGATACAGTATATTACTAAGCTGGGGGGCTGTATATGGGATACAGTATATTACTAGGCTGGAGGGCTGTATATGGGATACAGTATATTACTAAGCTGGGGGCTGTATATGGGATACAGTATATTACTAAGCTGGGGGGCTGTATATGGGATACAGTATATTACTAAGCTGGGGGGATGTATATGGGAAACAGTATATTACTAAGCTGGGGGGATGTATATGGGGTACAGTATATTACTAAGCTGGGAGGATGTATATGGGATACAGAATATTACTAAGCTGGGCGGCTGTATATGGGATGCAGTATATTACTAAGTTGGGGGCTGTATATGGGATACAGTATATTACTAAGCTGGGGGGATGTATATGGGGTACAGTATATTACTAAGCTGGAGGGCTGTATATGGGATACAGTATATTACTAAGCTGGGGGGCTGTATAGGATACAGTATATTAGTATATTACTAAGCTGGGGGGCCGTATATGGGATACAGTATATTACTAAGCTGGAGGGCTGTATATGGGATACAGTATATTACTAAGCTGGGGGGCTGTATATGGGATACAGTATATTACTAAGCTGGGAGGGGGCTGTATAGGATACAGTATATAAATAAGCTGGGGGGCTGTATATTAGGGGGTGCTATATATTCACATTGGTCAGGGTTGCACTGTATGTAAAATCATGTAACATAATAACAGGGTGGGATATATTAGTTATAGGATACAATAGATTACTTTGCATAATTTAAACTAAATGTTAGGGGTCTGTATTAATAAATTGGGGTGTTGTATATTGATTGGTGGTGTGTATGCTATAATTCCAGTAGAATATATATAATGAAGGGATGTTTTATATGTGTGGAGAGTGCGGTCAGTTGTGTTGTGAGGGGTATATACTTTATACTGTAAGTGACTGTGGTATTTTTAGGGACGCCGGGTGGAGATGCTGCACAGAGCTGAAGACATCTGCCCGTGAATTCAGCAGTGATACGTCATGGATTGAAGAACCCGGAATAAAGTCCTCCTGATGGAAGAGATTGTCATCTATAAGGTACTAGATGCCACTAATGACTCTCAGATCCTGTAGTCAGTCACACGGTGTCAGGGAGCTGTCTGTAAGGTTGTTAATTGTTAGTAAAGTTTTCAGCATTTACTTAACAGGGAGCGGGGGGGGGGCAGCATTTTAATATTCGCCTCAGGCAGCAAATATGCTAGAATCGGCCCTGTCCGAGGTGCCTACAATCTCATCCGGATCCGCAAAGGTAACGAGTGGAAGAAGGCGTTTAACACCTGTGATGGGCACGTTGAGTATTTAGTAATGCCCTTTGGACTGTGTAATGCCCCTGCTGTATTTCAGGAGTTTGTGAACGACATTTTTTTGGACCTTCTTTATATGATGACATCTTAGTGTACTCTCCAGACCTTGAGTCCCACCAGGCACACGTACGACAAGTTCTTGGTCGACTTCGTGTCAATCACCTCTACGCCAAGTTAGAAAAATGCCAGTTTCACCAGCACTGCCTTCCATTCCTCGGTTACATAATTTCCGACAGAGGCCTCCAGATGGACCCTGCGAAACTGTCTGCAGTTCTTAATTGGCCACGTCCAGATGGCCTCCGAGCCATACAGAGATTCCTGGGGTTTGCAAACTATTACCGGCAGTTTATTCCCCATTTCTCCCCTCTGTTGTCTCCCATCGTGGCGCTCACCAAGAGGGGTGCCAATCCATGTGCATGGTTTCTGGCTGCTGAAATGGCCTTCTCCAAGTTGAAGTCCGCTTTTGCCATGGCTCCCGTGCTCACTAGGCTAGATACAAACAAACCCTTTCTTCTGGAGGTGGATGCGTCCTCCGTAGGAGCTGGAGCGGTGCTCACCCAGAAACGGCCCAGGGGCTGAACTTTGACATGCGGCTTCTTTTCCAAGACTTTTTCAGCTGAGAGAAATTACTCTATTGGAGAGTAAAAACTGTTGGCCATCAAACTTGCTCTAGAAGAATGGCGGTATCTTGTGGAGGGAGCTCTCCGTTCCGTTTGTGTGTACACTGACCACAAGAATTTACTGTACCTCCAAACAGCCCAGCGCCTGAATCCCAGGCATGCCCGGTGGTCATTGTTCTTCTCCCGCTTTGACCTGATGAATCATTTTCATCCGGCAGACAAGAATGTCAAGGCTGATGTTCTGTCCTGTTCTTTGGATGTTGTTGGAGATGAACCAGCTCCTCGGCACATAAATTCTCCTGACTAGCTTGTTGTTGCAGCTCCGGTGGACCTTCGGCAGCTACCTCCTGACAAGACGTATGTTAGACCTTCTCTCCGGAAGAGGATTCTGTCTTGGGGACATTCTTCTCGTCTGGCTGGGCATCCTGGGGTGCAACGCTCCGTGGCCCTCATATCCCGTTATTACAGCCAGACCTGGTCAAAGATGTTCGGGAGTTTGTGGGATCCTGCTCCTCCTGTGCCTGTAATAAAGCCTCTCATCTCAAACTGGCTGGGCTGTTGCCGATACCCAGTCGCCCGTGGTCCGTGGACTTTGTCACCAATCTGCCTGTCTCCTCCGGCAATACTGTCATCTGGGTGGTGACGGACCGGTTTTCCAAAATGTCCTATTTTGTTCCCCTTCCAGGTCTTCTGTCTTCACCACAGCTTGCCAGTTTGTTCTTCAAACATATCTTCCGGCTGCATGTTCTTCCTTTACACATTGTGTCCGATCGAGGAGTCCAGTTTGTGTCAAAGTTCTGGCGTTCTTTATATAACCGGCTGCAGGTCATCCTTGACTTTTCTTATGGTTACCACCCTCAGTCGAGAGGGTTAACCGGACTTTGGGCTGCTATCTGCGCCACTTCGTCCCAGCCGTCACGACAACTGGGCTGACCTTCTACCTTGGGATGAGTTCTCTTACAATTCCCTGGACTTGGGATCTAGTGGTTCTGCTCCATTCTTTGTGGTCCATGGACGCATTCCTAGCCCTCCTCTCCCGCTGCCTACTCCCTCTGTTGTCCCTGCGGTGGAGGATCTGGTGCAGGATCTCAAGGCTATTTGGGGCCAGACCCGCCTGTCCCTTCTACGAGCTACAGTCCGTACCAAGACCCAGGCTGGTAAGAAACGTCGAGCTCCCCCTGTCTTCTCTCCTGCTGACAAAGTATGGCTATCCTTCAGATACGTCCGGCTTAAGATACCCAGCTACAAACTTGGGCCCCGGTTCCTTGGTCCCTTTGAGGCAATCAAGCGCATGAATCAAGTGGCCTGCAAGCTCCGCCTTCCTCCATCAATACGCATCCCAAACTCCTTCCATGTGTCCCTCCTGAAGCCAGTCGTCTTGAACCGCTTCACCCAGCAATCCCTTCCTCCGGCCCCTGAGGTGGATTCTCTGGATGTATATGAAGTCAAGGAGGTTCTGGACATGAAGTTCGTGAGGGGTAAGTGGTTCTTCTTTGTAGACTGGAAGGGGTTCGGGCCTGAGGAGAGATGCTAGGAGCCTGAAGAAAATATTTATGATCGGACTCTCCTCCAGAGTTTTTTTGGGACCAAGAAGAAGAGGGGGAGGCCAAAGGGGGGGGGTACTGTCACGGGCACTCCCGGGGCAGCGGAAAGGGGCACGGGTGCACCCGCGATCCGTGGTATGGATCGCGGGTGCACCCGTGCCCCTTTCCGCTGCCCCGGTCCCGCTCCCGTGAACTCACCTCTCCTGGCTCCCACTCCCGTCCGGACTAGGTCCCGCTCCCTAGGGCGCGCACGCGGCAGTGTCTCCAGATTTAAAGGGCCAGCGCACAGGTGATTGGCCCTGGCTACTTCCTGTTCTATATTTAACCCAATGGCTTCCATCATTCCTTGCTGGATCTTTCTGTGTACTTCATGGTGAAAGCTCCCCTGCGATATTCCAGTGTTCCTGTCTGTTCCTGTGTTTCCTGCGTTACCAGAGTCCCTCCGTGTTGCCGTGTTACCTAAGTCCCTCCGTGTTGCTGTGTTCCTGTGTCCTGTGTGCATGTCCTCCCGTTCTCATCTGCCTGGACCTCCCTTGCTGACCCTGAATTTGGACTTTACCTTGCATCTCTGCTGCCTGCCCTGACCTTCTGCTTGGACCTGACCACGAGACTGTCTTCCGCTAAGGTACCTCGACCTTGGCTGCCACCGCGGGCTAGTCGCACCTGTGGAACGACCTGGTGGTATCCTGCCGTCTGGTCCCTGCTACAGCTGTATCACCATCAAGGGCTCCCTCATCCACTATCCAGGGACACATATTACAGACTCTAAGGGTTGCCCCAGGGAGAACCAGTACAATAGCCTCTCCCTCATCTTTTTGCACACACCACCTGCTGGAGACCTGCCAGGCTGTGGGACAGCCCTCCGGTCCCCATACCAAGCACCGTGACACTAGCGTGCCTAGGCCGCAACCGCCAGCCAATTCGGTATCCTGGGCAGCAGGATACTCTAGGCCCCAAGAAAAGGCTACGCCCCAGTGGGGGATGTTGCACTAACCTTGCAGGTTGAATGTAATGCCGCTTCGCCAGCTTCCCTAAGCACTTATAAGTGCCAGCATGTGGAACTTACAAGCCCCCGGTCTTCACGAGAACCCACCTCGAACGGGATGGATTTTGCTTCCAGGGGCCTGCAGGACGCTTAACAAGTAGGGAAGTGGCAATAGCTCAACAGGTAGTGGCTGAGTCCAGAGTCAGAGCCAGGAACAGATTGCAGGTAATGAGCACAAACACTGGTTCTGGGAGACACTATGGAACTGAGCAGGCAGAGGGCTAGAGCACTGGGTAGAGACCTTATACTCGAGCACTGACAACTTGCACATCCCACAGAGTAGATCATGTGCCTTCAGGAGGAAGTGGCAAGATAGGGCTGCAGTGCAGTGCACCAGCGACCAGACGGAGTTCAGTGAACAATCTGCATATTCGCCACCAGAGGGAGTCAGAATGCAGAATCATGACAGCAAGCAATGTGCATACTTGACCAGATGGAGACAGAATGTAAAAACAGCAGAATCATGACAAGGAGTTTGATACCGTTGGAAAACTTAGTAACTTCAAAGTTAAATTACAGAAGTTGGAAATGCTAAACATGTCACTTCCTCCTGCAGAAATATACCACTTAGCCTCAGTCTTCCCTTTCCACTGGGCAGACACATCGATCATATATTTAAGTGTCCACATTCCCTCGGATCTCTCCCGTCTATACTCTCTCAGTCATGAACTGTTATTGAAAGCCATAGCTGTCAATTTGACTAAGTGGCAATCGTTGGTCCTATCTTGGTTTGGGAGAATTAATGTACTAAGAATGGATATTACCTTGACTCCTATATCTATTCCAGACTGTACCCATGAACCTTCTTTCTGTTCCTCCAACAATTGGCTTGGCATTTTGTATGGCGAGGTTCCCTCCCTTGTATAAGAAGAAGTCTCCTTATGCAACCCAAGATAGCAGGGAGTGGGGATGCTGGACTTTATATCCTACCATAGAGTGGCCATAGGCTCCTGTGTGTTGGATTTTTTTCACCACAATACAAAAAAACTTTGGGTACGGTCGGAACTGGAATGATCATTCCCACCTGTGTTTTTTTTTTTCTGGTTACCACAATCTGTGGTTACCACAGATTGCACTACAATCTCTCCAGACATCATCTGCCTTGTGGGGGATTTTACAGGCTTGGAGAAAATTTGCATTTAAATTACAAATAGTCTCTGTTCCGGCCCCCTTACCTCCACTGTAACCCACAATTTCCTCCAGGGACCCAAGCCTGCTCTCTCCTAGGGAAAGATAACGTGCCTCCTAGAATTAGTGATGTGGTAGATGAAGGTGGAATTCTCCCTCTAGTGGACATAGGCCCGGGAAATGTTCCTGGCTCAACTATCTACAACTGCAGCACTCCTCTCTGGCACCCGTATCAACTCTTACATCTACTCTCACTAAATTTGAGGAACTATGCCTCACTAACACTCAGCTTACCCATACCATTTCACTAGTGTATGAATTGTTTTTGGCAAGGGAAGCAGGGGACTCAAAACCATACTATGCCAGGACCTGGGAGACAGCTCTGGCTAAAGAACTTACAACAGAGCAATGGTCTACTGTATTTACCTTGACTCAAATTCCCTCACCGTCCTGCAGAATTAAGGAACTTAACTTTAAGATTATCTCACATTGGTACTCCACCCCGGTCAAGCTGAGACAAATTGACTCCCAGATTCAGGATCAGTGCTGGCGATGCAAGAGCAAGACAGGTACAATGTTACATATCTGGTGTAGTTGCACTCTCATTGCCCCCCTGTGGCAGAACATTAACCAGTTAAAAAATGCTTTGACCACGTCTCATGTCAATTTTATGGCGGAACAGGTCCTACTCTCTGCTTTCCCAGGACCCATCTCTAAAATAAAAAAGGACCTATTGAGACATTTTCTTGTAGCCACTAGTCAGATTATCCCCCGTTGCTGAAGATCCTGGTTCCTCCCTCCAGAGCTGATTGGGTTGCTGCCCTGAACCTTGGAGGAACTGAGGGCCATTGATGATGGCAGAATCACACAGTTCTACAAAACATGGTCCAACTGGTTGACTTTCAGGGACTCTCACTCCTTATTAACCTGGGTCACATCTGGGTCCTAAGGTAACATGAAGCAACACATGCATGATATTGCGCACACAATCTTAGTGAATGCACTTTTCGGTGAACACCAGCAGCACTGTAAGTAAATGTGCCGTAGTGTGTCCCCTTTTATGAATTTACAAATACACAGAAACAACTCCATAATACCTATAATGAATTTGCATACGTACAGTCACCTACAGCTGCAGACTCATACCTGCTGTGGATGCAGTTGTTAGAGAAATGTCTCTATCTCCAATGTGATGTGGGTCCAAATTGTTGTATAGTACCAGCTGCTCGGAGAATCAGTCACACCCACATGTCTGGTAAGATAATTCCACTTTTATTTACATAACATAGAGATCTTATAGGTTTTTGGGAGCAAAGAAACTTTACTGGGCATGCGTCACATTCCTTTCCGTTGGACAGGATTTATACTTTTTTTTATAAACCTCTGAGGCACTATGTGCGTGGGTGAAGGTTTTACACACAGATATAGTTTGCTGACAACATAGGCAGTGTAAAGACAAAATGGAGAACACATAGACAAAATGGATTCTGTCAGTGGGATTACATGGTGCTACCCATGTCAAACAGAGTTTGATAAGAGTAGTCCTGCACAGCACTCTGATACACACTTACACACTAGTACCTACATATTAAACATGCAAGTGCAACACCCTCGCCGATGCAATGGCGAAGGAGTGCTTGCGAATACGTCCCACAGCATGGCACTACATCACACAGGGGACATTGCAGTGGTATTTCCTTCCTGGCAGGGCAGGAGTTAAGTGTTTTGTATGATGCAAGATCTGTCGTCCAATCACTTGTATTGCATTCTATCCAATATAAGCTGAGATGTAATTGGAGGAGCAGCCACCACCTGACCAGGGGAGTTACAAAACCCCTGGCCAAGAATGTTCTAGAGAGCAGTCTCTCCCAGGAGGGAGAAGAGACCAGTCCTGGTCAGACCTGAGGGTCTGCAGGACACCAGAAGAGTTTAGTTTAGCCTAGCTCAGATGAGAAGAAGCAGACTGGGTTACCCCAGTCCAGACTCTATTCAGCCAGCATACCATACCAGAGCAGGAAGGGCCTAGCCCCTGCCTCTGAAGAGTGGAGCTAATAGATAAGAGTTAGTGAGGAAAGAGGTGTCATCCTACCTTTAAGGGTGATACCTGAAGCACTCCAGGACAAGCTGAAGCTTCCTATTAGGACACAGCTACCTCCCAGCCTGCCCTCTGCATCCAGGCTGGTGATCTACCTCCTGTGGCTTCCTCCAGCTGCATCTCAGTACTCCACCACTCTGTTAAAGGCACGTTGCTGAAGTTCCTGTCAGTTCCAATAAAGAGCTGTAAGTTGTTTTTGTTTAACCTCTGCCTCCGTCTGGTCCCTGCTACTACGGCTGCCATCATCACAGGCACCCTGTCCACCACACAGAGACTCATACTCTAGACACCAAAGGGTTGCCCCAGGAAGATCCGCTATAGCAGACTCTCCCTCATCATTTTCTTGCCAACACCACCCTGCTGGAGACCTCCCAGGCTGTAGGACAGCCCTCCGGTTCCCCATACCAAGCACCGTGACACTAGCGTGCCTAGGCCGCAACCGCCAGCCACTCAGGTACTGCGGGCCCCGGCTGACTCCAGGCCCCGAGAAAAGGCTAGGCCCCGGTGGGGGATGTTGCACAAGTACTATTGAACATGCCTTCTAGTGAAAGCAAGCCTGTGCAGATATCACAAAATGCAACTAATGTGGGCTTATTTACTAAGGGATCGCTCAGGGGATGCAGGATATCGGGCGCAGGATCTACGTGGATTGCGGCACAGTGCATCATCGTCGGGGAAATGCACCTCAGGGATTGCAACTCAGACAGGTAAGTAAATGTGCACCACTGTGTTCATGATGCACATGCTTTAGTAGTTCTGTCCCAGTTCTGTTGCCATTTATTATTATGGGCAGCGAATTCTATTGTTTTTAGTGCAAAACATAAACAGCTGCATGGGGCACCAGACATCATTGTGGCTCCACAATGGCCACCTCTGCTCTTTCCCTAACATTAACTTAAAGAGAACCTGTCACACCAATTTAGGATGCCAAAACCAACTAGAGGTCCATATGGACCTGTGAATTAGGGTCCCAAACCAGTCTGTATCAGGTCTCTACATGGAGAAAAAAAAACATTTATACTTACCTAGATGGGAGTCCGATGAGTCAAATAAGACTCGCACCTGCACCTGGAAGGACAGTAGCCCACAATATAAGGGAAGGAGGACAGGGGGCCAAATATGAGAAGGGATGGAGGACAAAGGCCACAATTTGAGACAGGATGGAGCGGGGGGGGGCACAATATGAGGAGGATGGAGCACAGTAGAACACAATGAGGAGGATAGAGGACAAGAGGCCACATTATGAAGGGAAAGGAGGGCAGCAGGCCACAATATGAGGAGAAGAGAGGAGGTAGAATCCACGATTCATTGGGACAGACACAGTTTTTGGGAACTGTGCAGTAGGGAGAATGTCCCAGTTTCTGCTACCTCCTCTATGTTTGAAGAAAAAAAACTTTACTTTCCTTACCATAATTTCCCTGCAGTCCTGCTTCCTCCTCTCCCTGGGGCTCAGAGATGATGAAGAGGAGGAGTAAGCAGGGTGCAAGAGTTACCACCAGTTAGCCCTGCCCCCTCCTTGGCGTCTCTGATTCCCGGGAAGGGAAACTATGGAAAGGTAAGGTATGTCTTTTATTTGTTTAATAATCAGGACTGGGCCACAATATTTAGAAAATGGAGGAAGACAGGAGAACACAATGGGTCCACTAAATTCAGAGGCGGTCCACAATATGGGGGGGGGGGGGTTCAGGAGGGAGGCCATTATATGAAGGAGTAGGGAGGCCAAAATATAAAGAGGATGGAGGAGAGAGGCCACAGTATGAGGGAGGATTGAGGAGGACAGGAGGCCACAATATAAGTGAGCAGGTAGGCCACAGTATGAAGTAGGATGGAAGAAAGGAGGCCGCAATATAAAAGGAATGGAGGGGAATAAGAGGGGCCACAGTATGAGGAGTGGAGAGGGGTAGGAGTACAGAAAGTATTATATATAAATAAGTGAAAGGGAGATAAATTAAAGTGGGGGAACAAATGTTAAGGGAGGATAAAGAGAGGGTATTATATGTTCTTGAGTTGCATAGGAGGGTATTATATAGGTCAATCATGGCCAATTCTATCACTTTTTCTGCCTGAAACTTGAAAATGCTGCCACACTCCAGTGCCCGCTTATGCTACCTTACACATTAGTAGTCATTCAGTGAAACAGACATTAGTCACATCTAGTATCTAGTATATTACAGGTGATCTGCTCCATTAGGAAGAGGACTTCTTTACGATTTCTCCCAGCCATGGTTTTTCTCTGCTGAATTCATAGTCAAACGTCTTCAGCTCTATGCAGCACAACTCCACACTGAGCCCCTAAAAATACCAAAGTTGCTTTTAGTATAATGGAGCATGTTCCCAATATATATATTATCCTGACAACATGACATAACACACTGTTACCCACATAAAACATCCTTTATTTAGTCACTTGAAAAAATTATAATATATATAGCACCCACAATATATTAGCCTTCCCCTGCATAAACAGCCCTCCTGTATACACAGCCTCCCATATAAAATAGAAGGCGAAGCAGCACTCCTGCAGTATTAAGAGTGTTTTTATTTCAGCCCCTCTATGGAGCTATTTTCAAGCAAACAGATGAAGGTTACAAATGGAGTACAGGCGGTCCCCTACTTAAGAACACCCGACTTACAGACGACCACTAGTTACAAACAGACCTCTGGATGTTGGTAATTTACTGTACTTTAGCCTCAGGTTACAATTAACAGCTATAACAGTTATCAGAGGCGTCTGCAATTAAGCTTTATTAATAATCCTGGTTCTTATCACAATCCAACATTTTTAAAATCCAATTGTCATGGAGTCCAAAAAAATTTTCTCTGGGGTTACAATTATAAAATATACAGTTCCGACTTACATACAAACTCAACTTAAGAACAAACCTCCAGAACCTATCTTGTACTGCCTGTGTATATACACTCCCAGGAAGTGAAATAGCCAACAAGTGTACATTCAATACATCTTGAGATAGAAGTATGCAAAAAATATAGGCATGTGAGGCATGAATATGCGGTGTGTGTGACAAAGTGTAAACACGAACATTAAAAATAAATATAAATAATGGACTGATCCACAATCACCCATGGGGACCCTTTTGTGGTATTCATGGAGTTAACAAGCTAGCGTCACTGTGTTGCTATGATACCACATATATCACTTAAAGAGGACTTGTCACCTAAATTTTCGGAACTAGGAGCTGCTTACTAAAGTAAGCAGCTCCTAGTTCTTGATCAAACCCGCAGTGTTAGAGTGATAACGTTACTGGAAACCTCCGGTAACGCTATCAAACACTGCGGCGGGGTACAGTGTAATCATCGGACAGCTTGCAAAGCTGTCCGATGTATTCATGAGGGGGCGGTCCAAGGCGCTGCCTCTTCCCCGGTCCGCCCCGCTAGCTCCATAGGCCGGCAGTGACTGCCACGCGCTAGGCGGCAGTCACCGCCCCTAGCCACGCCCCAACCCCGCCCCCTCATGAATATGTAGGACAGCTTTGCGAGCTGTCCAACAACTACATCCTACCCCGCCGCAGTGTTTGATAGCGTTACCGGAAGGTTTCCGGTAACCCTATCACTCTAACACTGGGGTGTTTGCTCTTTAATAAGCAGCTCCTAGTGCCGATAAATTGGTCCTCTTTCCTCTTTAAGGAAAACAAGCGGAAAAGTAAAATAAGGTAAAAACACTAAAGTTTACACATTAGAATAAATAAAAAATAAATACATAAAAATACAGAATTGTTACTGGACCGGCACGGTAAACTCCGTAAAAAACCCTGCAAAAAATGTTCCGGAAAAAGATCATTTTTAATTAATACCTTTAAAAAAATGCTTTAAAAAATGATAAAAAAAAGTTCCACACTCTAAAATAAGCCCACTAAAAATAACAACTCTTCTCGCAAAAAAGAAGCCCCTAACCAGATTTGTTAGCCGAAAATTAAAAAAGTTATGCATATGAAAAGATGGTGATGCTAAAATGAACAAGATTTTCTCCAAATTAGTTTTTATTCAGTATAATTGAATAAAATACACAAACCCACCACATATTTGGTATCGCTGCGTCCGTAACAATCTGCATAATAAAACAGAATTGTTATTAGATCCGCAAAGTGAACCCCGTAAAAAAAATGCTCCAAAAAAGATCATTTTTAATACCCTATAAAAAATGCTCTAAAAAGTGATTATTAAAACGTTATGCACTTTGAAATAAAAACAATAAAAAGAACAATCCTTCTCGCAAAAAATTAAAATTAACCAGATTTGTGTGGTGAGAAATAAAAAAAGTTATGCATATGAAAGACAGTGATGCTAAAATTAACAACATTTTCGCCAAATTAATTTTTATTCAGTTAAAATGGGAAAAAAATAAAAAATTCTATATAAATGAGGTATTTTCATAATCATGGCGACCCATAAAATGAAAATAATATACTATTTTTATGGTATGGTAAACAGCCAAAAAAAAATCTTCCTAAAAATTTATGATTTTCATTTCCGCCACCAACAAAGAGTTAAAAAAATCTTACCAATAAGCTGTAGATGCCCCAAAATTACGTACCAAAAAAGGGCAGCTCAAGTTGTAAAAAAAAAAAGCCCCTATAGGCCCACATTAAAAAAATTAAAAAAACGAAAAAAATTATAGCCTGTACAATTTGACACTGCAAATTTAATCTGGATGGCGCCTCCTTCCATTCTATGCCCGGCCGTGCGCCCATACAGCAGTTTACTATCACATATGGTATATCAGTGTACTCAGGAGAAATTGGGTATCAAACTTTGTGGACCCTTTTTATTTCATTTAATCCATTACCAATGTTTAATTTTCCACCCAAAATGAATGTATTGTCAAAAAATTTGTAGACCACATTTCCATTTTGTTTTGACCCCTATAAAACACCCAAAGAGTTAACAAACTCCTTAAAAGTGATTTTTCGTACGTTGATGGGTGTAGTTTCCATAATGGGGTAATTCACAAGACTAGCTATTATTTAGGCCTCTCACAGTCAATTAAAAGTTCAGCAGGTCCATCTAAATACGGGTTTGGCTGATTTTCCCCAAAAATTGAAAAATGCCACCCAAATTCTGAGCGTCATAACATTCTAGTAAAATATGTGGAATCTTAAAAAACCATGCCAACCTAAAGCAGACATTTAGGAAATGTCAGTTATGAATTAATTTGGGTGCCATGACTATCTGCTTCAAAAGTAGAGAATTTAGAACTTTGAAAATAAAGAATTTTACAAAATTTTGGCCAAATTTCATTTTTTTCATAACTAAACACAAAAGATATCATCCAAATTTTTAAACTAATTTGAAGTACAATGTATCACGAGAAAACAATCTCAAAATCCCCTGGATATCTCATGGCGTTCCGAAGCTATAACCACTTACCATAGGGCAAATCTGAAAAATTGGACCGCGTCCTAAAAGCCAAAAAAGGCTGCGTCCCGTAGGGGTTAATTTTTTCATTTAATCCATTACCAATGTTTAATTTTCCACCCAAAATGAATGTATTGTCAATGTCATTGTTGCAGAGCGTTTCATCATTTTAGTCATTATGAAAGTGTCATTTTTGGCCTAAATGAATGTACATACTGTTAGGTTGTTTAGATTGTGAGCCCCATGGGGACAGGGACCAATTTAATATGCTTGTGCAGCGCTGCGTAATCTGTGTGCGCTATATAAATAAAGAATTATTATTATTATTATTTATTAATGTATTTTCCAAAAAAAAGTCAAAAGTTTCTAAATCGCAGTTCCATTTTGTTTTAACCCATGTGAAAAACTTAAAGGAAACCTACCACCACAAATCTACCTATAAAGGTAGATCGGGTGGTAGGTGAATCAATGGGACGTGAGGATAGCCCTTTTAAGGGCTAATCCTCGCGTCCCTGCACTTTTTTGGAAACTTTTATTACCCTAATATGTAAATTTTGTTATTCGGCTACTGGGGCGTGGAGTAGCCGCATCTGAGGTTACACGAGGCGGCTACTCCACGCCCCGGTAGCCACTTTACCCCTCCTACTCACCATCTTCGGCGCGCAGCTGCTTGTAGCTGCGCGCCCTTGTCCGACGATCCTGTCGTTTAAAGGTGCCCTTTAAAGGGTTAATAGACTTAATAGAAGTGGTTTTACATACATTGAGGGGTGAAGTTTCTATAGTGGGGTAATTTATGGGGTATTACTATTATTTAGGTCTTTCAAAGTCACTTGGAAGCTGAGTTGTCCCTCAAAATCTGAGTTTTGGCGATTTTCATGAAAATGAGAAAATGGCACTTAAAGTTCTGCACCTCATAACATCCTAGAAAAAGGAGAGGACGCATAAAATATCATCTCAACATAAAGCAGATATTCCGTAAATGTTAATTATCAAGCTTTTTGGGAATTTTTACTTCCTGTCTAGAAAGCACAACATTTTAAACTTTGAAAATGAAGAAATTTTACTCACTTTTGCCAAATTTTTACTTTTTTTCAGAACGAAACGCAAAACTTATCACTTAAATTTTACAACTAACATGAAGTACAATTGGGGGAGATTTATCATAAGTCTCTTACAGCGGAACTGTTCTAGTTTCCCATGGCAACCATCTTCCCACAGCGGTTTCTAAAATCAAAGCTGAGCTCTGATTGGTTTCCATGGGCAACTAGAACAGTTCTGCACTAAGACACTTATGATAAATCTCCTAGAATGTGTCATGAGAAAACATTCTCAAATTCACCTGGATATGTTAAAACATTCCGAAGTTCTAACCAATTATCGTGGTTAGAATCATGTCAGATTCGAAAAATAAAGCTGAAAACTAGTGTTGGTGATGGCGCCGATGTAATTGATTTTTTCAGGTAGTAAGGACTTGCCTGCCATTGGCGAGCCTGTACTACTGGCGGCAAAATGCCGCCTCTAAAAGGGTTATCAATCTGCAAAATGGTAGATACGGCCAAGAGGTCAATATTATACTATGTTTGGGGATGATACAATGAGCAATGCCAGTTCAATGTGTTGGCATTACAGATGAACTTAACCCTTGGCGACTGCTGCCCTACAGATTATAGTTTATAACTATGGCTCCTTTTATTCAGAAATCCTCTGGTGATTTCATTATCAGGTCACACTCAGGGGCCAATAGCGGGGACCTGCATGGTCTGGGTTTACATAAGCAGATGCGCGGCCAGGCACCTGGGCGGGGCTTCTACTATGCCGCTTCTTATCCCTGCTAAACACAGATAGGTTTTGATTACTATAGCTCGCGTGTCTAAGGCGTGGCTAGCAGCTGGTGGGGCGTGTCTCGAAATAGGGGGCGGGTTGCTCTACCCCTCCCGGTCTCAGACATGTGTGAGCGGGCAGCTCGGTACTGCAGGACCAGCATCCACAAGCTCTCGCAGCAGACGTTACAAATCCGGGGTCTGGACGGTTTGCTTCGTTGGGTCGCTACCACGATGGGCGACAAGAGTGAGAGAGAGCTGCGGGGAGAGGAGGCAGTCACACGGGTGCAGGTCATGCCCGACCCAGGCACCAGGAGAGGCATCTCTGTCATATTAGATGTGAGTAGCGCGATATAAGCACATAACACATACCAGTCTATGCAATTCTATTTCTTCGCACTATGCATGTGGTACATGTTTCGTTATGACATTATAACTATACTAGT
This sequence comes from Engystomops pustulosus, assembly GCF_040894005.1. Lineage (NCBI taxonomy): Eukaryota > Metazoa > Chordata > Amphibia > Anura > Leptodactylidae > Engystomops > Engystomops pustulosus. The sequence goes on along the minus strand of NC_092417.1, from coordinate 124,059,667 downwards.
CAAGCATAATCTGACTGTCTTTTCATGCTGCTATACGATAATCCTTGCCTGCTGTACCAACCCACTGAGTACTATTGGAAAGTCTATTGTTTAGTGTTAAGATCAGACTGTAGTACTTTAGTAAAGAAGCAAAATAACATTAATATATTAGTATAGATATATTTAATAGTATATATAGTAGTAAATTAGTAGAATGCACAATTCAAGACTACATAAGTGAATAAAAATTTCCTTTTAAAGAGGACCTGTCACCCCATTTATCGGCACTAGGAGCTGCTTACTAAAGTAAGCAGCTCCTAGTGCTTGAACAAACGCCGCAGTGTTCGAGTGATAGCCTTACGGAGGTTTCCGGTAACGCTATCTAACACTGCGGCAGGGTATAGTGTAATTGTCGGCTGTCCAGCGTATTCATGAGGGGGCGGGGTTGGGGCGTGACTAGGGGTGGTGACTGCCACCTAGCGCACGGCAGTCAATGCCGGCCTATGGAGCGAGCGGGGCGGTCCGGGGTAGAGGCAGCGCCTCGGACCGCCCCCTCATGAATACATCGGACAGCTTTGCAAGCTGTCCGATGATTACATCGGACAGCGCTATCACTCTAACACGCTATCACTCTAACACTTCGGCGTTTGATCAAGCACTAGGAGCTGCTTACTTTAGTAAGCAGCTCCTAGTGCCGATAAATGGGGTGACAGGTCCTCTTTAAGCATTATCTTAGCAGAAGTATGGCCAATGTAACAATAGATTTATTAAGTAAAGTTGACCTCATGACAGTCTGGAACCCCAATCTTGTTCTGCAGGCATAAATTCAACCCAAATATTCTCAAATTGTATGTAAGTCTTCATAGCTGTAAGGACATTATACAATTGCTTTGTCTGTGAAGGCAGTAGAATGCACCTGGGAGGCTTGAATGTTTGTATTATGTGACAGTCCAGTTCGGCTGTCTATTTATATAGTCATTTCCATTGAAAAAACTGTATGGTTGGCTATATATAGACTAGCAGTACAGTTACTTTGCAATATATTTTTTATATAGTTTTTTAAAATTATGTCACCTAGTCAATTCATACATTAATCAGTATAAAATCATCTTTATTATGTAAATGAGGCTGGTCACTTGGTCAGAGGCAGTGATGTCACACCCTGTTCCCCCTCCCCTCTCCTCCCCCTGCTCATGTCTGTGTAATGAATAGTAAAGCATACACATGTGAGAGACACACAAGTACCTGACATGTTCTGCTATAAGATGGCTCCCTGGAGCTGTTGTATCTCTCCTATACACACACAGGCTGCAGGGGGCGAGCGCGCCAGCACCAGGAAGCACATGGAGGAGCCATTACACCATTATACAGGCTGTCAGTCAAGCACTGGGGGTGTGGCTGTGCCTCCCACTCATGAAACTGCTTGAATATGCTAATGACTCATTGGACATCTCACAAGTCATTTGCATGCAGCTTTAGGACCTCATTGCTTAAGGTTACAGGCATGTAGAGGGACAATGAAGGGATAGAGGCAATTGTCAGCACCTGTCCAGCAAACCGAGCAACCACAACCAGACTTGGCGCTAGCTGTCAGACTAAGTAATTGGTGGCGAACTCACCCTGCGACGTCCCTGCGGGCTAAGGCCCTGCCTAAAGCAGAGAAACCACCCTGACAAGGGCGAACCCGCTATCAGGAACCTAACTAACGGTCCCTGAGTGACCCTACAAGATGACAGGAAAGACTTACTTCGCCTGCCAGCTGCTGGACGGTGGAAGTGGGTAGGTATCCGGAATACAGAAATAGACCAGTGTTCACACTGGTGCACAGAATACTAACACAGGACTGAGACAGAGACAAACAACAGATATATACAGGTCTAAAGGCAGGTTATACACCGTTCAGATCCAGATTCAGGTACAGGCGGGATATACACAGGTCAGGTCAAGATCAAACGGGTCATATGCAGGTCAGGTACAGAGACAGGTCAAAAACAAGTGGGTATATACACAGGTAAGACTTAAAATAACCAGCCAGGTATGATGGGAATAGGCAGGTATATAAGGCCGTTCCCGGACACGTCTCCAGCTCCACACTGGGGAAACTGTCCTTCAGGGTAGTAACCCTTGCTGGGCAGTACTAAAATGCAAGGAGTAGGGTGTGGCTGAGTTAATCCAAACACAAGCAGTAAGCTACAGTTCACACACAAATAAACGCCATCTATTCCGCCAACTGCGGATAGTGCGAGGTTTAGGCACGGATGTTACAGCAATGTATTCTAATGGCAGTTTATGAAAATATATTTAGTTTAGGGGGTTATTTTGCCTGCAAGTTCTCTTCAATGTGTGTCATCTAGAATCTCACAAAAATGTATATTTTGCGTATTACTGAAGAATGTATTAAATTGCCTTGGAATTTTGGTACAGTGCCAATAATTATTCTAAGGCAAATTTCTAGGTACAGCAGATAGGTAAGTGAATATTGCGGACTAAATCTGATTTCTACTCATCCATGAAATTGGTTCATTGTTCTCCTTCATCTTCTGTACTGGTTGGGCTGAACATGAATCCTTTTCAAAGAAGAGAAGTTGGGTCTGTAAGATAAGATAATTATTAAATACTTTAAAACACAGAAATATGTTCTGTGTTGATGGGCTAACACATTATAAGAAAGCTAGGTGGCAATAGATAATCCCTAGTGAGTTGGCTCACAGCTTTTCCTGACAAATGAAAAACACTGAAATGCAGTGCCACTTCGCCACTAGTCGAATTTAGGTTGCATTCACACGTTCAGTTTTTCAGATGAGGGTGCGTTCACACGTTGCAGTTAAAACTGCATCGCAATCAGCTTTGAGGTGGCATTAGGTGCAGTTTTGTCAATTGAACAGGTGAAAGACATGAACTGAATGAGTGAATGACATTTGTGGAGCAGGTTTCCCCTTCAAAATCAAATTCACCCATTCAGTTCATGTCTTTCACCTGTTCAATTGACAAAACTGCACCTAATGCCACCTCAAAGCTGATTGTGATGCAGTTTTAACTGCACCGTGTGAACGCACCCTCAAAGCCAAAAGCTGGCATGGATCATAATGGGTGAGAACATACAGGTGCTACTCCTCTTTTTTTTTTCACTCTATTCCATTGGACATTCTGAAAAGGTGAACGTTTGAACGCACACTTACAGTGGTGAAAATTTGGTTTTGAGTTAACCTCTGCCGACAGTGCCTGAATCACAGACAAAGTGTTATGTGTGGCACCAGCCTAAAAGTAAATCATTATTGAACCCGTACGATGAACGCCGTTAAAAAAAAAAAACTGTTAAAAACCCTCCAAAAATTATAATTTTCCTATTTACCTATTCAATCTTACAAAAAATGCAATAAAAAGTGATCAAAAAACATATGTACTCCCGAATGATACTGGTGCAAAGAACATCTCCCGCAAAAAAAACAAAACACAAAAACTAAACTAAACACAAAACTTATCATGCAACATTTACCACTAAAATGAAGCACAACATGTGGGGGAAAAAACTATCTCAGAATTGCTTTGATAAGTAACAGTGTTAACCATATAAACAGATGCAAGTCAGAATCCAAAAAATGGGGCTGAGCCTTAAGCTACAAAATGGCTGCGTCTTTAACCCCAAGGCGCACCAGGACGTTATAGTACGTCCCGGTGGCTAGATGCTTAGCGCACCAGGACACACTATAACGTCCTGCTTCTGGCACCAGCTCACGAACAGAGCTGGTACCAGAAGCAGTGGCTGTCATCTGTCTATCACATCTGACTCCGCTCTGTAACACCCGCGATCGGAGCTGACTCCGATCACGGGTGTTAACCCCTTACACGCCGTGGTCAAGCATGACCTATGCTGCTTACCGGGGGATCCGCTCCACTTCTGGGCAGCCCCGAAGTCTGTCTAGTGCTCCGGGGCTGCCCGATCTTCTGAGCAGTCAGATCCCTTCCGGGTCTGACTGTAAACTGTCTGAACATGCGCCTGCATGCTCAGACAGTTTACATTGGTCTACAATGAAAAAGTATTGTAGAGCAGTGTATTGAACTTGAACCAGCGATCAGAGCATCGTTGGTTAAAGTTCAAGTATGGAAAAGTAAAAACATGTAAAAACACTACACATTATAATAAATAAAAAATAAATACATAAAAATATAAGCCCTTAAAATGTCACTTTCCCATAAACACTTAATAAAGTATAAAAAACACAAAAAAACCCCACATATTTGGTATTGCCACGTCTGTATAATAAAACAAAATCATTACTGGACCCGCATGGGAAACGCCGGAGGAAAAAAATGCAAAAAACCTTCCGAAAAAGATCATTTTTAATTAATATCTTCTAAAAATGCTCTAAAAAGTGATAAAAAAATGTTCTGCACTCTAAAATAAGCCCACTAAAAAGATCAACTCTTCTCGCAAAAAATATCCTCTAACCAGATTTGTCAGCCAAAAAATAAAAAAGTTATGCATATGAAAAGATGTTGATGCTAAAATGAACAAGATTTTCTCCAAATTAGTTTTTATTCAGTACAATTGAATAAAATACACAAAGTGATTTAAAAAATGTTATGCACTTTAAAATAAGACCACTAAAAAGAGCCATCATTATCGCAAAAAATAAGCCCTCAAATAGAGGCTAAAAATAAAAAAGTTATGCATATGAAAGACAGTGATGCTAAAATTAACAACACTTTTTCCAAATTACTTATCTATATAAATTAGGTATTTTCGTAAATATATACTATTTTTATGGTATGGTTAACGGCCATAAAAAAAAAACACATAAAAATTTTCCTAAAATTGATGATTTTCATTTCCTCCACCAACAAAGAGTTAATAAAATCTCACCAATTAGCTATAGATTTCACAAAATTACGTAACAGAAAAGTGCATCTCATGTGGCAAAAGAAATAAGCCCCTATAAATGCTCATTAAAAAAAGAAAAAAAATATATCCTGTACAATGTGACATAGCAAATCTGCTCTGGATGGCGCCTCCTTCCCTTCTATGCCCGGCCGTGCGCCCATACAGCAGGTTACCACCACATATAGGGTATTGGTGTACTCAGGAAGAATTGGGTATCAAACTTTGTGGAGCCTTTTTTCATTTAATCCATTGTAAATGTTTAATTTTCCACCCAAAATGAGTGTATTGTGAAAAAATATTACAATTTGTAGACTGCACCTTCATTTTCTGCACCTCCAACTTCTTAAAAGTGGTTTTTAATACGTTGAGTGGTGTAGTTTCCATAATGGGGTCTAGCTATTATTTAGGCCTCTCAGTGTCAATTAGAAGTTGAGCAGGTCCATCTAAATACTGGTTTTGGTGATTTTACAAAAATTGTGAAAAAATTATACCTAAATTCTGAGCCTCATAACATTTTAGTAAAATTTGTGGAATCTTAAAAAACCATGGAAACATAAAGCAGACATTTGGGAAATGTAAGTTATGAATTTATTTGGGTGCTATGACTATCTGCATCAAAAGTAGAGAATTTAGAACGTTGAAAATAAAGAATTTTTCCAAATTTAGTTTTTTTTTCATAACTAAACACAAAAGATTTCATCCAAATTTTTAAACTAATTTGAAGTACAATGTATCACGAGAAAACAATCTCAAAATCCCCTGGATATCTCATAGCGTTCCAAAGCTATAACCACTTGTAGTGACACAGGGCAGATTTGAAATATGGGGCCTCATCCTTAAGTCCAAAAGAGGCTAAGTTCCATAGGTTAAGGGGTTAAAATCAAGCATGGATAACTTAGTCATAGATTCAGGCACCTTGACTGGGGTAATCTTCTTATATCTTTTGCAGCCACTTGAATATTCAGTAGTTTGTTAATTTGTTGTATACCAAACAGGAATTGGATATAAAGCATGATTACTATATTTATTGACATCCAAATATGACTGCACATTGATAAACAATACATATACAGGACAATGTAAAATCACAATTACAATTAATAAAACAAAATAAAATTTTTAAACTCTGCAGATGTTAGGAGAAGTTAGCACAAGACCGGGTAAAAAATGTTTTAGTGCAGGACCTTTGCAATTTAGATACTGTATTTTTCGGATTATAAAGTTCTTCTTACTATAAGCCGCACCCCAGATTTAGTCTTCCATAAAAGGAAAAATGTGTTTCACACCAACTAAAATGTCCCTGTTAGTTGCACAAAAGCACAACACACACACAGATCATTAACCCCTTCACACTCTGCGGAGGATATATCCGCGAGCTCTGAAGGGTGCATGAAGAACGCTCATGGGCTGAGCCCTCTTCATACAGAGATGGGCTTTTCTGCATTTTACAGCAAAGACCCGTTGCTATCACCCGTGGTCAGTGCTTGCACCGATCGCAAGTGTTAACCTTTTCTCTGCTGCTGGCAAAGTCGGCGCTGCCAAAGGGGCTTTCAAGACAAATTAAAGACGCACTGTCTGCACTGAGTGACTTGCAGTCTACTCTGATTGGTCTCATCTCTTTGGCCACTCGGATGGACATCTGGTTTACTGAACGCTTGGAGGAGCATCGGGTTACATTTCTATCCAGGTCCCTATCCCACATGCGTAGGGAATAGTTTTATGAAAATGCACACAATCTGTGATGTGTCTGTATAAAGTTTTCTTCATTGGTGCATATATCCTTTTCTTGAGCTCCGTGTCGTCATATTTGGGTGGGTTTTTAATTCGGGTTTCTATGAAATGTTTGACCCGAAGGTAATTAAAGAGGGCTGCACCTCTGCTTCTGACATTATCTTTCCCGCTGACTTAAAACCCACTGATTCCAATTTCCTTAATAATAACTTATTGGAGAGAAATGCTATGATATCTAACTTGATTTCAGGGGTTTTTAACTCTTGTATGTGGTTGCGTGTGTGAACCAGTGTCCATATCTGTAGTGGCAGCATAAATTTGTCTTTTATCTGTCCACATATGCTGGAGTCAAGTAACGTGGAAATATGGTTCTTGGATTCTACGCTTTCCTCTATCTCCATCCATGGCATTTTTTTTGTCTGCCATTGAGAACCATTGAGAGATTCTTTGATATTCCGAGAGATGCTGTAGAGTGGCTGGATGCCAATAAGCCAAGATTGCGCTGGCCAGATCCAGTTCCGTAAGAGGATTGAAGTAGAGAGTGTGTGTATAACAGAATGGACAGTAAGATGTAGATTGAGAGCTGATCTTTATCTCAAGTTTCTACTATTTTTTTGTCCATATTTTTATATTTGTTCTTACAATACTTCTTTTAAGAATGTCTCTGGTTAATAATGTTGGGAATAGAGATGAGAGAGAGAGAAACTGTTAATTTGAAACTACTGAGATGATGGAAGTAATGGAGGGCAGGTGGTGGAGGAGAAGTTAGTGATAACATTGAGAGTTGCAAAATTGTGATTCCTTTACAGGGTGCGATATCCCCTACTTCACGTAGTTGATAGTTTCCTTCTGGTTTTAGGGAAGGCCCTATTGCATGTAGAGCCATGGTAAAAAAGGCTGTTCTATGCGAGTGTGTAGCTGGGAATATAGCTCTGAGGAGGGGAGGTTTACTGTTCGTTTTGGATTGGGGGGGACGGAAGTGGTCTGCCCTAGAGTATAAGAAGGAATGGGTATGTATGATGGTCCTGCTTGGAATGAATGGGGGAGAGTAAGTAGCTGTGATTTCATATGGTGGAGATACTTAATTGCCTGTCTTGGAATATCCGAGGCTTAGGAGATGCATCTAAAAGGAAAGCGATATAGGACTATGTCAAAGATAAGATGATTGGTGTAATAGGACTACAGGAAACGCACCTTACAAAGGATACTGTACATTTAATTCATAGGGCCACGAATTTCATGTCTATCATACCTCATATTCACGGGGAGTCAGCCTGCTTATTAGTAGAATGGTGCCATTTAAATGCTATTCCAGTTTTTCTCGCGGGCCGAGCCCTCTCCATAGCTGGTGAGTCTTTGCTGCATATTGTTTTCGTGCTGATCGCTGCCAGCAAAACTGCCGGCGGTTTAAAAAAGATGGCGGCATCGGGGAGCGGCGATCCGTCGCCATGGTAGCTTCGGGTCTCACGAAGACCCGAAGCTACTTTCGGGTTAACCCATTCCTTATCGGCACATTGTAATGTATGAGTAGTAAAATACACATATACTGCCATACTGTAGTATGGCAGTATATGATAGGATTGTACAGACACCCTAGGGTTAAAGTACCCTAGGGAGTCTGAAAAATAGTAAAAAAAAAATAAATAAAAAAAAGCTTTAAATTATAATAAATAAACCTAAAAATTCAAATCAACCCCCTTTCCCTAGAACTGATATAAATATAAATAAACAGTAAAAATCATAAACACATTAGGTATCGCCGCGTCTGAAAATGCCCGATCTATCAAAAAATGATAACATTGTAAATGTCATCATAATCCGCAAAAAAAAGGCACCACCCACAGCTCCATACACCAAAGCACAAAAACACAGTTGTTAGTAATGCACAGTTTGCCCCTTAAGGAGCTACTCACAGTATAAGACCGGTCCACACAGTCTTTGAAAAAGTCCGCAAAAAATAGAGAAAAAAATTTTTCACTATGACCGGAGCTCCAAGGATTCTTCTTCTCCCTCTTATTTTATCTTAAAACTTCGATGAATAGCACCAATCTTCAATTTCTCCTGCTGAAAGTATGTCACCATTCAGACTAGCACCATCGCATTCTCATTCTCCTCTTTTAATTGTATTGTAACTGGAAGAAAATATGCAGGCACATGGTGTGGTACGTTCCAATAAGGTTAAAATTTATTCCAATTCATCATACTCACAAAAATCCATTAAAAATGCGCATATCACAAATTCACATAAGGGGACGCTAGCTTTCTATCCGGCCGACCCAGGGTTTCGCCGGCAAGGCTTCTTCCGGGGCGTACACCATACACCAAAGTATGAAAAAGTTATTAGCGCCAGAAGATGGCAAAATCCCCCAAAAAATTTTGTACAGGAGGTTTTAATTTTTTTAAATGTATGAAAACATTATAAAGCCTATATAAATTTGTTATCCCCGTAATCGTACCGACCCAAAGAATAAAGTAGACATGTTATTTGGGGCGCATAGTGAAATCCGTAAAATTCAAGCCCACAAGAATACGGCACAAATGCGTTTTTTTACCAATTTCACTGCATTTGAAAATTTTTTCCCGCTTCCCAGTACACGGCATGGAATATTAAATACCACCATTTTGAAGTGTCATTTGTTAGGCAAAAATTAAGCAGTCACACAGCTCTGTACATGGAAAAATAAAAAAGTTAGATATTTGAATGTGGGGAGTGAAAAATGAAAACGCAAAAACGAAAAAGGGCTGCGGCGGGAAGGGGTTAAGAATTAAATAAGCTACTTAGTGAGGTATATAAAGAAATGGGTGAGGTCTTATTGCCCAAGTGGTGGGAAACACTGAAAATGTCCTTTGAAACGGGGAGTTTGCCGGCATCTTGTTATTAGGTGTTGGTAGTATCCTAGTATATAAGGCTGGAAAAGAAAAGACACAAGTCCATCAAGTCCAACCTTTAAGAATTAAATAAATGTTTTATCCCCATAACCCGTGATTTTTTTCTCTCCAGAAAGGCATCCAGGCCTCTCTTGAACATGTACATAGAGTCCGCCATAACAACCTCCTGCGGCAGAGAGTTCCACAGTCTCACTGCTCTTACAGTAAAGAACCTTTGTCTATGTAATTGGTAAAATCGCCTCTCCTCTAGGGGCAGAGGGTGCCCCCTTGTCCTGGTCACAGGCCTAGGTATAAAAAGATCTTTGGAGAGATCCTTGTACTGTCCGTTCAGGTATTTGTACATTGTAATGAGGTCTCCCCTCAGTCGTCTTTTTACTAAACTGAATAATCCCAAATGTTGTAATCTGTCAGTGTATTCTAATCCCCCCCATTCCCCTAATAATCTTGGTTGCTCTCTTCTGCACCCGTTCCAGCTCTAGTATATCCTTTTTATACGCTGGTGCCCAAAACTGTACACAATATTCCATGTGTGGTCTGACCAGCGATTTGTATAAGGGCAAAACTATGTCTTTATCATGAGAATCTATTCCTCTCTTGATACATCCCATAATTTTATTTGCTTTAGCAGCAGCCGCCTGGCTCTGGTCACTAAAATTAAGTTTACCATCCACCAATACCCCCAAGTCCTTTTCAGCTCCAGTTTTACCAAGTAATTGACTGTTTAGAACATAATTATACTTTTTGTTTCCATGGCCAAGTGCATAACTTTACATTTATCTACATTAAACCTCATCAACCATTTCTCTGCCCACTCCTCGAGCTTCCACAAATCCCCCTGTAATGCTAAACCATCGACCTCAGTATTTATTACTTTACATAGCTTAGTATCTTCTGCAAATATTGAAATTTGACTGTGTAAACCAACTACAAGGTCATTAATAAAAATATTAAAAAGAAGTGGCCCCAATACTGACCCCTGTGGCACTCCACTGGTAACGTCAACCCAATTTGAGAATGTGCCATTAATGACGACCCTCTGTTTTCTATCACTATCAATTACTTACCCAAATACACAGATTTTCCCCTATTCCCAGCAGTCTCATTTTATATACCAACATTTTATGCGGAACGGTGTCAAATGTCTTTGAAAAGACCAGATATACAACATCCACAGCGTCCCCCAGATCCAGTCTTGAACTTACCTCCTCGTAGAAACCAATAAGATTAGTCTGACAGGACCGATCTCACATAAACCCATGCTGATGCTGGGTTATAAGGTTGTGCACAGTGAGATACTCCAGCATGTTTTTTGGCAAGTTCTTTATATGCATTTTCATGCTTTTTCATTTGTTGTATATGCATATTCTTTAACTGTCAAAATTGATGACATCTGTCATCCATTCCTTTTCCTGCACAGCGCTTCCCGCCCAGGTACCGGGAACGCGCCAAAAAACATGCATATAATGTTTGCCTGCAAACCGACTATGTAACACAACTGAGGAAGGATCCGTTCCGGATCCGAAACGCGTCTTGTTTTTACCAAAATTTATATATTTTTTATTGTTAATTTATGGTTTTATTGGAGAAATAAACCTATTCTTGGAACACAGTGCGCCGGGTCTTTCCTAAAGATCTAAAGGGGCAGTTCAACGGGTCTCCAGCAATAGAGACCTTCTACTACAATTGGGTTAAACTGTTGACATTCCAAAAAGAATTTACATTATTCCTCACTGTGTCTTCCACCAGGGGATTTTCCTGGGTAAAAACAGTTGAAAAGGCGACATTCAGTAGATTGGCCCTTTCCTCATCTCCTTCCACCATGACCCCCGTGTTATTTCTAAGGGGACCCACACTCTCTGTTTTTGGTTTAATACCAAAGGAGGGGAGAGATGCACAATTACGAGTCGTATAGGCTGATATTGTTACTTATCTGAAATAAGTATTAAGGCTAGAGCACTGGCTATTAGGCTGGATTTAGTGGTGAGATCTGTAGGGCATGGGGACCAGACAGGTTTTATCCCCTCTAAATAAAGTGCAATTAACTTAAAGAGAACCCGCCAGGCAAAATTACCCCCCTAAACTAAATAGATTTTCATAAACTGCCATTAGAAAGCATTGCCTCTATCCCTTCATTGTACCTCTACATGCCTGTAAACCTAAGCAATGACCTGTGAAATGTCCAATGGGTCATTAGCATATTCAAGCTGTCCAGCTTATTCTTGAGTGGGAGGTACAGCCACACCCCCTAGTGCATGACTGACAGCCTGTATAATAGTGTACTTGTGTAGCTGATGTCTGTGTCTCTGTGTATTAGGAGGATACAGCATGTCAGCAGATGCAGCACACACACCAGCAATGCTTTACTATACATTAAACACAGACATGAGCAGGGGGAGGAGAGGGGAGGGGTAACAGGAGTGACATCACTGCCTCTGACCATGTGACCAGCTGCATTTACATAATAAAGAACATATGATTTTGGAATGATTAATGTATGAAATAACTAGATAAAGGCTGTGATGGGATCCTTGTGAGCTGCTCCAACAGGTAGTGGTGACAGGACAAGTGACACAGACCTGATGACAGGTGTCCTTTAAGACCACTGTACATTGATATGCAGGCTGAATTGGAAGGGAGAGAAGAGGCTGCAGTGGTATCATTAGATGCCAGGAAAGCATTCAATAGCATGGAATGGGGTATTTATGGGCAGTGCTAAGGGAGCTTGGGTGAAACTGTTGTATAGAGCGCCAATAGCCATAGTGAGAGTTAATGGGGCAGTGTCTGATACATTTTCGCTACAGAGGGGAACAAGGCAGGACTACCTGCTATCACCATTATTGTTTGCTCTGGTGATTGAGCCTTTGGCGTGCGTTATTAGACAGAACCTGGAGGTGACATAATTTTAGTATAGTGAAAGGGGAAGAAAAGGTGGCGTTGTATGCAGACGATGTCTCATTGTTTTTATCTAGGGTACAGAATTCGTTATCGAAAGTAATGGATATAAGCTCAGAGTTTGGAAGATATTCCGGGCTGCACATAAATTGGGATAAATCGACGATGTTACCGCTGCATCACACAGGTCTTTTCTAATCTACAGGAAAGAAATATAACAGGACAGTGAGTTACCAGGACAGTACTGTGGTGTACGTTGCACCTGGAGCTATTGGTCAAAGTAATCTGATAAAAATGATCCTAACGCCCCAGATGTTGTATGGGCTGCATAATGCACCAATGTGGATCTGTCACGGCGAGGACGCCGCTGCCTCGTCATTTGGCTTGGGATGGGACTGTACAGGTTAATTTAGCCTACTCAAACTTGCGCTTACCTTTCACTCAGGACACAAATGAAACCCACACACACTTCTCCAACCTCTATCATAACATAGCCAGTAGAATAGAAAAATCTAACTAAATGTTATCTCTAAAAAAAACCCAATAAACTCAATACGGACAGGACGGATAGAAAAGGAGAAACCTAAAGAGCAAAACCCAAACCACCACTAGGGCATAACATCAGAACAAATATACAAATAGAGCCCACCAAGGAGACAAATGGGAACCATCTTCCAAAACAACACAATTACAGCAGATCGTTCTTCTTGGGGAACCGAAGACAACAATACAAAGAGCCCTCTACCAAGTACAATAAAAACAATGCGGGCCCCCCAAAAAATACAACAGACCTCACACCACTAACCATGGGAGATGCACATCACCCTCCTACTGCCATTACGAACAGAACCACTGGAGACCAGACACCAACTCCCAACACTAACAGCACTCCCCCACACAGGGATGAGAGCCCTCCTCATACCAGATCAGGGGATAGCACGGGTAATCCCAGACATATCTCCAACCACTCATCACTGGATTACAGACAAAAACACCAGGATCTTCTTACAAAAATTAAACAAATCAGACAAAGAAATGCAGAATTTAATAAACAATGCAATGCTGCCCTCTACATCAGTTATACCCTATCACAAACACTCTCCCCTTGAATTAGAAGCACGCAGAATGACATAGAACCATTACCAAATATCACAATCCACCCCACCGACAGTTCGGTTATCCTAGACCACTCTTTTAGTGGCCCTAGTATCAGTACCATTTCTCTCTAATCATGACATAATTAGAATAAAAGATACCCCTACTACTATTACACAAGAAAAGGATTTTTTAAGGAACTATGCCCAAGAAATACACCAGACTAAAAACCCTGACACCAATGAAACCAATCAGTACGTACTTCGCCAGCTCAAAAAGAAAACTAGAAGAAGAGGAAAAAGGGAATCAAAAAGGGGAAAGAAAACATCCACAGAGTAGGAAACCCACAGCAATCAATAAAAGTTTTTAAAATCTTAATAAAAAGAATTAAAAAAAAAAAAAGTTTTTAACCTCTCCTCTTACCACCTAAACCCTTATTAAACTTCACTTCTGGAAAAAGGACTCTCTTTCTGCCCCACTAATCATATGAATAGCTTTGACACATTTCTGGATCTACAAAAATTCATACAAAAACATACAATAAAAAGACAGTGCCATTCAGCAAAATAAACCACCAAATATAATGGAACAAAATACCACAATGGATCCATATATACATCTAGTACTTTCTATCCCATTCAAAATCAAAGCCACTTTATCAAAAGCTTTCATGATCTGGTACTCAATGACCTTCAAGAACTAAATAAAATCAAAAAGAGAAATCCAAAATTTCATAGTACAAGCGGTCCCCTACTTAAGAACACCTGACTTACAGACGACCCCTAGTTACAAACTGACCTCTGGATTTTGTTAATTTACTGTACTTTAGTCCTAGGCTACAATAAACAGCTTTAACAGTTATCAATGGTGCCTGTAATTAAGCTTTATTGTTTATTCTGGTTCTTATGACAATCCAACATTTTTTAAATCCAATTGTCACAGAGGCCAAAATTTTTTTTACTGGGGTTACAATAATAAAGTATACAGTTCAACTTGCATACAAACTCAACTTAAGAACAAACCTACAGAACCTATCTTGTATGTAACCCAGGGACTGCCTGTACTAAGAAAAATAAAAGGCAACCCCACACTACCAATTTATCCAGGAAAGAAACCATAGCCATCAAACAGTTATCCCAGAACATGGATATTGTTTTTAGATCAGCTGACAAAGGGGGCGGTACCATGATCCCAGATTTTGCTGATTATGAACTAGAAGTAGAGAAAAAATACCGAGAATTTATTAAAAAACATGCAAGACTTGGTCTCCTCACAAAAAAGAATATAGAAAATCCCAGTAAACCATATTTTTGCTACTTACCCCAAATCCATAAAAGCCTCACATCTCCCCCTGAGTGTCCCATCATCTTAAGCACCGATTGTCTAACAAGCAACCTATCACACTTCCTAGACCTTGTCAGGCTAGCGGGTTGTGGATCCACTGGACCACTGCAGACGATGACACAAGCCACTACCGGACCGGAGTCTTAAGTGGTTCACCGGAGCCTGCCGCAAAGCGGGTGAGACAAGCTGCAGCGTGGTACCGCCAGGTCGTTCCTCAGGCAGGACTTGTCTGCAGTGGCGGCCAAGGTTGAGGTACAAGAACGGCAATCAATCTCGTGGTCCAGGCACAGGGTCAGGGCAGGCGGCAGAGATGCAACGTCAGAGTCCAATCCGGGGTCAGCAACAGGGGGTTCAAGCAGAGGGGTACGGGAACACAACACACAGGACAGCAGCACGGAGGATCACTAGTACACGGGAACACCGAGGAGATCAGGTAACACAGGGACACAGTAACGCAGGCTAATCGCAGTAAAGCTTTCTCTCAGGCTGTGAGGCACAAAGATCCGGCAAGAGATACAGGAAGAGGCAGGCTTAAGTAGTTTTAGTGAAAATGGCCAGCGCCAATTAGTGGTGCGCTGGCCCTTTAAATTTGCAGAAGGTGGCGCGCGTGCGCCCTAGGAGGTGGGGACGCGCGCGCCGTGCTGCCGGAGTCGGCGTGGGAACGGGACGGGGTAAGTAAGAAGCCGGGGGACCTGGGCAGCCGTGAAGTGCGGCACGGGTGCCCCTGCGACCCGGGAGGGAGGTCAGAGAGGCACCCGTGACAGACCTCTTCCTAAAGAAGAATGTAACCAAGATGAACAGCTACCTGAGGGACTCCTCCCAGTTGATCAATATTCTGTACGAAATGAGATGGGAAAAAGATTTTATATTAGCTACCCTGAACTTTACAGCATTATATACTAATATTGAACGTACAATTGGCCTTGCATGCATCGAGATCATCCTTCAGGAAGACCCGAATATTCAACATATCCAACAACAATTCCTACTAGATAGCCTTGCTTTTATTCTTAATAATAACTACTTTACCCATGGTAAACACACTTTTCATCAAAGAAAAGGAACGGCCATGGGGACTAAAGTAGCTCCGTCCTATGCCAACTTGTTTATGCAAGTGTTTGAGAATATCTTTATCACACCTGAAAACATACATGTAGGCAAACTGAAACTATACTAGAGGTACATTGATGACCTGTTCATTGTCTGGCATGGTGACATCACCTCCCTGCAAGAATTTTGTAATAATATTAATAAAAACGACTGGGGGCTCAGTTTTAACCTTAATCATAGCAAAAAACAAGTTGAATTTTTGGATCTTATATTAGGTCACAATAACAATAAATTCACTACTGAGACATTCTTCAAAAACGTGGAGATAACAGCTATTTAGACTATAGGAGTAATCACCACAAAAAGTGGCTTTGAAATATTCCCTATAGCCAATTTAGACGATTGAGAAGAAATTGCTCCGACACGCACACATATAACCACCAGTGTCTCATTCTAGAGAAGAGATCTAAATAAAAAAAAGCATCCAAACAAAATCATCATTGATGCTGTGAAAAAAGCCAGCTAATTCACCCAAACAGAAAGTCTTCTCCCAAGAAACACAAATGAAAATAAAAAGAAAACTGAATCTAGTAATCAAATAACCCCTTACCAACATGTGACGTAATAGTACGCGGGCTGAGCCCTCTCCATAGCCGATGAGTCTTTGCTGCATATTGCTGCTGATCACCGCCGACAAAGCGGGAGCAGCGAACCGTTACCATGGTAGCCCTGGGTCTCACGAAGACCCGAAGTTACTTCGGCTTAACCCATTCATTACAATGTGCTATCAGCACATTGTAATGTATGAGGAGTAAAATCCCCATATACTGCCATACTGTAGTTAAAGTACCCTAGGGAGTCTGAAAAATAGTAAAAAAAAAAAAAAAGCTTTAAATTATAATAAATAAACTTAAAAATTCAAATCACCCCCTTTCCCTAGAACTGATATAAATATAAATAAACAGTAAAAATCATAAACACATTAGGTATCGCTGCGTCCGAAAATGCCCGATATATCAAAATATGATAACGGTTTTTCACTGCGTTTAACCCCACAACGGAAAATCGTGCCCATAGTCGAAAATGGCACTTTTGTTGCCATTTTTAAAAAAATAAAAAATTCTATAAAAAGTGATCAAAAGGTTGTACAGTCCTAAAAATGATAACATTGTAAATATCATCAAAATCCGCACCACCCACAGCTCCATACACCAAAGTATAAAAAAGTTATTAGCGCCAGAAGATGGCAAAATCCCCCCAAAAAATTTTTGTACAGGAGGTTTTAATTTTTTTAAATGTATGAAAACATTAGAAAACCAATATAAATTTGTTATCCCCGTAATTGTACCGACCCAAAGAATAAAGTAGACCTGTCATTTGGGGCGTACAGTGAAATCCGTAAAATCCAAGCCCACAAGAATATGGCACAAATGCGTTTTTTTTTACCAATTTCACTGCATTTGGATTTTTTTTCCTGCTTTCCAGTACACGGCATGGAATATTAAATTTTAAACCATTTTGAAGTGTAATTTGTTACACAAAAATTAAGCCGTCACACAGCTCTGTACATGGAAAAATAAAAAAGTTACAGATTTTTGAAAGTGGGGAGTGAAAAATGAAACCGCAAAAATGAAAAAGGGCTGCGGCGGGAATGGGTTAAAGGTACTTAACAAAAAATTGTTTTAGCAAAGCTGGAGAGAGCCTTTGACAACAATTTTAACGACACCTGTATCATGCTCCTAAAGCTTCTTCCTATCCTTAGATAAAAGATATTATCTATATATCTCTATTAGATATCTGTAATACTCAGCTTTTCCTGAAGTGGGCAGGACTTCCTAGCTGTGAGGGCATTAAGGGCACTCGCGTCAACAAGCACAAACGGCTCAGCCAATAAGGACACGGAATCGGTGTTACTGCTTGTACAGAGATCTAGTATGGAGCAAGCCAAGGAGGCCGTAGAACTGGAACTCTGCATCATACAGGAATCTACTACACCACCAAAAAAAAGATATATTAAAACATGTCCACCTACACCATAAAACGCCTACATAGGAATAGCATCACAGTATGAGTGTGTGTGTGTTACGGCCACTTTATTAGGTACACCATGCTAGTAACGGGTTGGACCTCCTTTTGCCTTCAGAACTGCCTCAATTCTTCATGGCATAGATTCAACAAGGTGCTGGAAGCATTCCTCAGAGATTTTGGTCCATATTGACATGATGGCGGCACACAGTTGCCGCAGATTTGTCGGCTGCACATCCATGATGCGAATCTCCCGTTCCACCACATCCCAAAGATGCTCAATTGGATTGAGATCTGGTGACTGTGGAGGCCATTTGAGTACAGTGAACTCATTGTCATGTTCAAGAAACCAGTCTGAGATTATTCCAGCTTTATGACATGGCGCATTATCCTGCTGAAAGTAGCCATCAGATGTTGGGTACATTGTGGTCATAAAGGGATGGACATGGTCAGAAACAATACTCAGGTAGGCTGTGGCGTTGCAACTATGCTCAATTGGTACCAAGGGGCCCAAAGAGTGCCAAGAAAATATTCCCCACACCATGACACCACCGCCACCAGCCTGAACCGTTGATACAAGGCAGGATGGATCCATGCTTTCATGTTGTTGACGGCAAATTCTGACCCTACCATCCGAATGTCGCAGCAGAAATCGAGACTCATCAGACCAGGCAACGTTTTTCCAATCTTCTGCTGTCCAATTTCGATAAGCTTGTGCAAATTGTAGCCTCAGTTTCCTGTTCTTAGCTGAAAGGAGTGGCACCCGGTGTGGTCTTCTGCTGCTGTAGCCCATCTGCCTCAAAGTTTGACGTACTGTGCATTCAGAGATGCTCTTCTGCCTACCTTGGTTGTAACAGGTGGCGATTTGAGTCACTGTTGCCTTTCTATCAGCTCGAACCAGTCTGCCCATTCTCCTCTGACCTCTGGCATCAACAAGGCATTTCCGCCCACAGAACTGCCGCTCACTGGATGTTTTTTCCTTTTCGGACCATTCTCTGTAAACCCTAGAGATGGCTGTGCGTGAAAATCCCAGTAGATCAGCAGTTTCTGAAATACTCAGACCAGCCCTTCTGGCACCAACAACCATGCCACGTTCAAAGGCACTCAAATCACCTTTCTTCCCCATACTGATGCTCGGTTTAAACTGCAGGAGATTGTCTTGACCATGTCTACATGCCTAAATGCACTGAGTTGCCGCCATGTGATTGGCTGATTAGAAATTAAGTGTTAATGAGCAGTTGGACAAGGGTACCTAATAAAGTGGTCGGTGGGTTACACCCCAGAGTTCTTACTATGCCGATGTCTAATATCGTCAGAGATTTCTTGTGACATGCGCAAGGAGAATGTTGTACCAAATTTTAAAAAGGCTCTAGAACCTCACCAGGCCTCTAAGATTAACTTCAATTGTGGGGAAAATATTGGAGGGTTACTAAAAGACCACATACAGGAGTATGTGACCTCAAGTAGTATAATAAGTGACCGCCAGCATGGGTTTACTAAGAATAGAAGTTGTCAGGAGGAGCTGCTGTGGATATTGTGTTCTTAGACTTTGCAAAGGCATTTGACACCATACCTCATAGATGCCTGATGGGTAAAATAAGGTCTATTGGTTTGGAAGGAATTATTTGTAATTGAATTGAAAACTGGCTGAAGGATCGTATCCAGAATGTTGTGGTCAAAGATTCCTACTCAGAATGGTCACCAGTTATAAGGGGTGTACCCGAGGGTTCCGTGCTTAACCCCTTACTGTTTATTATTAAAGACATAGAGGTAGGAATTGATAGAACTGTGTCTATTTTTGCAGATGGCACCAAGCTCTGTAGTCTAATATAGTCTATGTAGAATGTCTATGACGGATGTTCATAGGCTGCAGAGTGACAATCTGAGTGTTTGGTCATGCACTTCATAGTATCATAGTTAATATGTTTGAATAAAGACACATGTCCATCAAGTTCAACCAAAGAAGGGAAGGGATTGGATGAGGAAGGGATTTAGGGGAAAATAATTCTATGTAACATAAGCAGGCTATTCCACAGGCTATTCTCTGGTGATTAAACTTTGTTTTCTCCAGACAGAGACAGTGGTTTAATCTGGAACAACTTTCCACCATATGTTCTATGTCTGTTATTGTTCTGCTGCTGTTAGATTTAAATTGCCTTCCAGAAACAAAACCTTTTTACGTTTTTCTATGCTCAAATTCCGAAAGACATACCTATTTATTTATTTACTTATCTGAGCATATGAGGGAATAAACCAGACCAGAATAAAACAGCCATTTTGCCATTTGTGTTTTAATTAAAACTTTTCACTGTACATATAATAAACATGTTAAAATTATTCTAGGTTAGTACGTTTAAGGAGACACAAACATGTACAGTTTTCTTAAGATTTTATTTGCTAAAGAAGTAACATCTTTCTAATGAAACCACATTTGCCATTGTGTCGCCATATTCTGAGAGCTATAACTTTTTTTTTATTCCTAAATCAAAAGAGGATTATTAGGGCATGTTTATTGCAGGAAAAGGTAATGGCTTGATTGGTACTATAGGCAAAAAATTCTGACAAGCACAGCCTGTAATTCAAAGAAAAAGCCTGTGCTAATTACAAATATGAATCACTTGCAAAGAAAAAAAAAAGAAAAGCACAAAATGTCTCAACAATAATCTATTTAGTATGAATAAATTGACCAATTTTATTAAGAGACCAAACGAACACAAAAGCATAGATTTAAAACCATTTTAAAAATGTAATATACAATAACTGCAGAGGGGTGACCTACTATGTCAAACAAGTGTTGAGAAAACACATCCAAGTCCCGACTTTAAAACGACTATGGTAACAATGTATAAAGAATGTATCCAAGTCCTAGCCTTTTGATGTCTATAATAACAATGTCCAAAATATAGTTAGAAAGTAGTTATTGCACTATGCCCAGAAAATTCCTAATCCAATAACCAATACAAGTGTACCAGCCATATAAATGATGTAAGGTATCCAAGAGTTAACACGTTGCAAAGTAAATACCCATGACTTCCCTAAAGGTGCAGCTACAAAGTGCTGATAGGACTGGCATACAGGCAGACCGTATCGGAGGGCGCTGGCGGGAAGATTCCCACGCGTATCGTCGTCAATGACATTGATTGGTACTATTATAGGGTAAAATATAATACAATCTTTTGTGTGTGGAAGTACTAAAATTTCTAATTAATTTTTTATACCCTTTACAATATGACAGTTCCAGTGTGATCCAAATGCAGCTAGGGGGAGCTAATTAGGACGATCTATTTTGAACTTGGTCATTAACCAGTTAAGGTGGCTTTTGGCCCTTGACCAATCTGCTGTCAGTGTTCTTATGTTATGTGAGTTATTTGCGACAGTCACATAAAAAGTTGCAAATTAATATCAAAAGTTCATAGACCAGGGACTGGCGTGAATTTGCGCCTTAATGGAAAGTTGCAATTCATGAATTTGGTCCTATTGTGAAAACTAGTCTATGCAAATAATGAATTTGGTGCAGGCAGGGTCTTTGTCAAAGTGACTTTGCACTGTCCTTTAATCATTTGGCGCAATGGAAAGTTACAAAACAACATTAGCTACAGAACTGTGCCAAAAAACTGCCAGATATAGACAAAACAATGATGCATCACTCCCATGGAGTCAAAGGAAGCTTTCAGAGCTTTAGAAATACCATATATGGACAGGATGTTGGCGCATGCGATCCTTTTGTGGCGCAGCTGCCCTGGCTTTCATGCGACACAAATTAGGGCCGTGCCGTCGGACTGTCTGGCTGATTCAGACTTGGCGCAGGATTTAACTTTCAACTTGTGCTGCAAGCCCAAGCACTTAGATGCACCACTAAAAAGATGGTGAACTCTGTCGGACCTGAGCGGGGAAGCGACACATGCACGATATCGGGCACACAATCTTAGTAAATCGCTGCACAGTGCATTATCGTCGGACAATGCACTTTTGTTGAACTCCAGCAGCACTGTAAGAAAATGTGCCCCATAAGCTGCTTTGCAGGAAGAAAGGGAAATCAGACCCAAGACTTACAATTACAAAACTCTCTGTGTAGGTCCCCCTCAAAAGGAAATAATGAGGCAGAGCACAGTGGAGATGCAACTGAATTGCCAGCTCAATGGTAATACAAGCGCTTCCTGGAAATTTGATGACACGCATAACATGTATTTGATAGCATAGGCATGTATCCAGAATATCATCATGTGTACTGCCCGTTGCAGTTGTTCAATCCCTCTCCTGCTGACAAAGGAAGAGGGGCTGAACAAAAAAATGTAACCCATTCTATGCTTATATAATAGGATACTTGGGTCCCCAAGACGCGCAAGTGTGATGCGTCCAACTCGCATCACACTCGCAGCATGTGCTGGCTGCACCATCCGGACTGAACACAGTATGAACTCAGCATGTCATTTCAGTTCCGGTTGGCAGCGTTCGAGCTGGACGTTACAGACAGAACACGCTGTGTGATGCGAGATGGACTAATTTCATAGTAAGTGTTCATCTGATATCCCCCCTGAGGTATACAACAGTAACAATCAAATGCAGTATCATATAGTAAAACTCTAGATAATGTAAATTATATGATCATAAGCATCTTTCATTGAGTTTGATGTACATATCTTTGCTTCTTTCCAGATCTTCCGTAGAGCTGATAAGAATGGTAAGTAACTAATAGTAAGTAATTTTATTTTCCATAAGTTTTGGAGTATATAGTAGCTGGGTACTACCCAGTGGCGTAACTAGACTCGCCTTGGGATCAGGACAAAACCTGAACAACAATATGGCTGCGTTCACAAGGTGCATTTCGAGATGCAATCCAATGGCTTCATCTGTGATCACATGCTGATGTAACATTAAAGGGGTCATCCACTTTTAGCAAATCATTTTTATTGTTTGTTTAAGAAAAGTTATCCAATTTGCCAATATATTTTCTATATCAATTCCTCAGCGATTATAATTGAAGTGAATAGAAATCTGTTCATTGTGATGTGAGGACATGCAGGTTCATGAGCCGTTATTATCACAGAGAGTAATAGGAGCTGTGTGATGATAACAGTTTGTGCACCTGCATCTACATCACATCATATGGACAGATTTCTATCCACTGGAGGTAAACATAGAACCTTCCTATAGAATGACAGCAAGCAGAGGTCTAGAAAACTGTGAGGAATTGATACAGACAGTAGATTGAAAAATTGTATAACTTCACACAAACAATATCAAATATTTGCTGAAAATGGACAACTCCATTAAGTTTTCATTGTGCCAAATGTGATGGAAAAACAATGTTACGTCAACATGTGATCATGGCGGAAGCCGTTGGAATGTCTCAAAGCGAAATCAAAATGCACTGTGTGTGGGCGGCCTAAGGCTGGTGCCACACGCACCGCTTTGTCTGCGTTTGAAAACGCAAGCGCAGACAAAGCCTCGCCTACCGGGACGGGCCGCGGCCGCATCGCATCGGCGTTTCCATGGAAATGCCTGCGATCGGGAACAAGCCGCTGCTGTTTTGCATTAAATTATTGCAAAACACTGGCGGCACGTTCCCGATCGGGCCGTGGCCCGCCCCGGTAGGCGAGGCTTTGCCTGCGTTTTCAAACACAGACAAAGCGGTGCGTGTGGCACCAGCCTCAGTTAAAAACACCAATCGTAAATAGGGACGTGTGCTAGTTAGGGCGCTGTCACACGTTGCGTTTGCAGACGCAGACCAAACCGCGCCCACCGGGCGGTCCGCGGTCCAATCGCATCGGCGTTTCTCTATGTTTCTATTGAAAACGCCGACGCGATTGGACCGCGGACCGCCCGGTGGGCGCGGTTTGGTCTGCGTCTGCGTTTGCAAACGCAACGTGTGACAGCGCCCTTATAGGGGAAAAAAACATGTTCTAAGACAACATTCATGTGCAGGGGCCTAAGGGTGGTGGCACACAAGTTTTGAGATCGTTAAAAAACACATGTTTTTTTGAAAACCCATCCGTTTTTGTCTGGTTTTCTTAATTATTTTAATTAAAACCGGACAAAAATGGATGCGTTTTAAATGAACTGAAAAACTAAACGGACTGACTAAAAATGGACTATAAACAGGGTCAAAAGAGCTGAAGAGAGATTTGCCTAATTAAATTGCTATTAATATTAGCAAAAGCAGCCATTAATGTATCTGTTAACAATCACGTACATTAACATATTGTTAAATCATTAGTTAACATTGTATTAACATTAGTGTTTGGTAAATGTTAACATCAATTTAATTATGCTAATCTCTCTTCAGCTGTGGTTTGAAATGCATGTGTTAAACACCACATGTGACTGTGTGGGCACGTTCATACGTTGCGTTTTGGCCTGTGTATTCATTCATTCATTCACTGTTTACGTTTGTTAATGCAATGTTAACACATGCTTTAACAAAACGCATGCGTTAACATCGCATTTACAATGTGTTTTGTAAACGGAAATTTTAACAAAATTTTAACAAAATTGGGCAAATCACCTCTCCTCAGCTGTTGCATTGTGTTTCAAAAGCAATGAAAACACAGGCCAAAACGCAACGTGTGAACGCGCCCTAAGTCAACAGGGATGGGCTAAGCCTAATATGAGTTTACACTGGATCAAGCACCGAAGCATGTGCTTTTTAGTGGAAAGGCATGTGATTGGGCCAAACCTTTTTAAGGGTGTGGTCACATGCTGCGTCTATTGTCACATGTGCTGCTAGCGCCACATTTACAAAAACAGGACAAGTGAACAGGGGTGAGTCTTGTCCCCATCATATATGATGTGTTTCCAGTGAAACATGCACTTCAATGGAAACGCACGTGCAATCAGTCCGAGGCTCAACCCTGTGCGCTAGCGGCATGTGTGAGTGCACCCTAAACAATGCAAGTTACAGGGTGCTGGTTACTGTATATGTACCTACATATACATGCAAAATACAATATAAATCAAGCATATTAACACACAGTACATACAATTTCCACATGAACACATACAGCAGACACATACACATACCTCCCAACATTTCTGAAAGGGAAAGAGGGACAAAATGTTGCAGCGATTTCCCCCTAAGCCACACCCCAAATTACTCCCTGGCCATGTCCCAAATTTTTACCATATTATAATAATAAAAATCATCTTCTCAATAATATTATTTTAAAAAATGCTAGTTAATATTTGTTATAGTTAGTATTTGAACCTAGAACCTACACAGTCCATGTGCCATAAAGACACAGAGCCTCTATCCACTAGGCTACAGGCTAAGAGCTGTTAACTGCTAATCTTACACGGTGACAAAGATTTAATGCACTGATATATAGAGAGGGATCTTCTCAGATATTATTATTGTAATTATTGAGACAATTATTATAATTTTTATTATTATGAAGACTATTATTATTATTTTTACTATTATTAATAATCATCTCCATAATAATGAAAATAATAACATTTATAATAATATTAATTGTCTCAATAATTACAATAATAAGATCCCTATCTATATATCAGTGCATTAAGTCTGTGTCACAGTGTGACAGTAGCAGTTAATAGCTCTTTGTCTCTCTGAGATTTTTTGGTAACTATCACTGAGCTCATAGCTTAGTGGGTAGAGGCTTTGTGGATGGAGTCTCTATGGCAGTTGGACTGTAGGTGGTCTGGGTTTGAATCCCAAACTAGGCAAAAATGTATTTAATTGAATCTTGTGTCTGGGGGAACCCTAGGAGATGTGGAGACCATATATGGACAGATGGTTATCTCTGCCTGATGATGTGGTCCTTGCTCTGTGCTAACCTGACACATCTCTTAAAAGGATTCCCTGCCCAATGTCTGTAGAAGCCATTCAGTATCGCAGGTTCAGGCTTTGAAAGTATTTACTAGGTGGGACCTGGAGATTATATCCCGGACTATCTACCAGCTGCCCGTGACCGCGGGGCAAGGGAAAAAAACGGGACTGTCCCGGCCAATCTGGGACAGTTGGGAGCTATGCATACACATTCATAGCTCCCAACCGTCCCGGTTTGGACGGGACAGTCCCGTTTTTTATACCTCTGCCCCGCATCACGGGCAGCTGTGAGATTGTCCCGGATTTTCCCTCCAGGTCCTGCACTTGCTGGGGTTGTCCCAGCTCTGTGTCCCGCATAGTAAATACTTTCATAGCCAGAAACTGCTATACTGTATGGTTTCTACAGACATTGGTCAGGGAATCCTTTTGAGAGAAGTGTCGGGTTAGCGGAGAGCAGGGACCACGTCATCAGGATCAGATATCCATGTGTCCATATATGGTCTCCTAGGGCTTCCCCAGACACAAGCTCTTATTTAAATTAATTAATTACATTTATGCCCAGACCAGGATTCAAACCGCAGACCTTCTGCAATAGAGATTAGAGCCTTTACCCACTAGGCTATGAGGATGTCAGTGAGAGGATTTCATGTAACTAAGAGTTTCACTGTTACGTTGTGATATATAGAGAGGGATCTTCTTAGAGATTATTATTGAGATTGTTATTATTAAGATGATTATTGAGATTATTAGTATTGAGATTATTAGTATTGAGATGATTATTATTATAACTATTAATAATAATAGTCTTCATGATAATAATAATAGTCGTCTCAATAATTACAACAGTAATCTCTGAGAAGATGTATCTCTATACACCAGTGCATAGAGCCTGTGTCACTGTGTAACAGTAAAAGACTTAGTCACATAAAATCCTCCCATCAATAACCACTGGGCCAATAGCCGAGTGAATAGAGGCTCCATCTCTGTTGCAAGTCGAGTGTAGAGTCTGAAGTTCAAATCCCACGCTGAGCACATTTTTTTTTTTTTTATTATTATGGTGATGATTATTAGTAATAAAAATTCTCCTTCCCTGGCCATGCGCTGCATCAGGGGCCCGCGGCTGTCTGCTGGGAGCTCAGAGCAAATACCAATGGCGACAGCCTTTCTCCTCTTAAGGGTCCGGTCACACCAACCTGCAACCTCGATCGTTAAGCCCCTGGTACTACCATTTCCTTGTGAATGGTGTTTGTCTTTAAACCGTCTGACACTGGCAATTGAAGACTTCGCTCCATTAGGTCCATATGTAGAACATCCAACTCCCTTAAAGGAAACCTACCATTTGATTTGATTATGAAGAAAAAATACCTTGAAACTGCTGTAGCTACACTGATGCAGGATCATATATTAGTCAATCCCTTTGCTGAGTTTTTCTGATAAAACAGATATAACATTATGATAATGAAGCTCTGTCACTTCTATGGCTCCTTCAGCGCTAGGTTCCGTGCTTCTCCTAGCCTGTGAGTTTTTCTCTGCAGTAGATGATGTAATCACTTTTCTCCCTGATAATCAATTGCGGCACCAGCTGCTATGTATGAGTGATCCAGCTCAGGTTGATTAGTCATGCTTGACTAACCGCCATTTGTCATTCCAAGCTCCCGTGTAACATGTTGATCGAGGCAGCCATGCTGCCCCAGCTTTCACAAGGTCCTGAATGTTATAATTGTTTTTTTCAGCAAAGCCACTCAGCACAGGGATTAACCAAGAGCAGCAAATAGGGAACAGTCTGTGCAGAGAAGTGGGAAAACCTTTTTCATGAGCATGACATACAGAACATATAGCCAATATTGGTAATGTGGTATAAACACAAGAAGTGGATTTTCTTTCTCTATTTATTAGGCTATTATCATAAACTGGCTCTTTAGTGTTGGTTCACTTTTCAACCACAGTATTTTGATCAGCATTTGTAACAACTGTTTTTGTTTTTTTTCACTCCCTACTTTCCAAAAGCCAGCACTTTCATTTTTCCATTAGTAGAGCCATATGAGGGTGTGTTGTCTGAGGAAAAATTTTACTTCCCAATGTAAGTATTTAATATTCCATGCAGTGTACCACAAAGCTGGAAAAAATTCCAAATGAAAATGAAAAAATTCAGGTGCACCATTTTTTAGGGCTTCCTATTTATGGCTTTCTTTGTGTGGTCCAAATGATACATCTCCTTTATTCTAAATGTCTTATGGAATGAGTTGCATTAGTTTCTTGTAAAACACGTGGTGCTCAATTCAAAAATGCATGTGTGTCAGTGGAAATGTATATGTATTTTTTTGCCAAGCCCCTTCCAGTTGTGTTGAAAAATATAGCAAAAACACCATGTGTGAAGGCAGCCTCAGTAGATGGTGCAGTTTTGTGAAGCAGTTGATGATGAATTCAGTGCAGTATGTGATGGCCTTTTCTCATGGGGTGGTTGTGTAGTGGAGTTCACTTTCTCCCAGCAGTTATGTACACAGTATATCTGATCTGCTAACATTATATCCATGGTGGCCAGCTGCAGCACCTCTCAAACAGACACTCACTGCAGACAACTTTGGTTACCATGGGGTATCCCTGTACATTTTATTAATTTGAGAAGTAGTAGAGATGAAAGAAGGCACCCTGCCCTCCCAGGTTTGGGCA
Source organism: Engystomops pustulosus (assembly GCF_040894005.1). Taxonomy (NCBI): domain Eukaryota; kingdom Metazoa; phylum Chordata; class Amphibia; order Anura; family Leptodactylidae; genus Engystomops; species Engystomops pustulosus. The sequence goes on along the minus strand of NC_092417.1, from coordinate 124,031,321 downwards.
AGATGCAGCACCTCACCCTCCTCTTGCCTGTCAGTTGTTTTTTTGGTCAGATACATATTTTTTAGGTGCCTAGCTCAGATCTCCCCTTTTTTGTGGTTACTGCATCCCAATTCATTATTAATCACCCTTCTATAGATAATGCTAATCATCAAATGTACACAAAACTGCAGCAATGAAGTAATTTCAGATAAACCTTATGGCTCATTTCTCTTTGATGGATGCAATTTAAGTATAAAGCTGTGCACTGTGTCTACATAAGGGTCTGAAAATGTATGTGACAGCCTCTAACCTCCTGTGATGGGAATATTCTCACTAAAAAGTAGAGAAAAGGGGCAGCAATCCACAGCAATTCCTCCTAGGGGTTGGTGCTTGCAGCTGGAAGTTCTGGCGTTCAAAACTTCATATATGGCATATTGGAAGGAGAGAGCCATAGCACCGAGGGTTAAAAATGCGAAGAAGTCTTTATTGGTACATCATCCAGGCATAAAAGAGCAACGTTTCGATTCTAATGCGAATCTTTTTCAAGCATTAGAATCGAAACGTTGCTCTTTTATGCCTGGATGATGTACCAATAAAGACTTCTTCGCATTTTTAACCCTCGGTGCTGTGGCGCTCTCCTTCCAATAATCTCACTAAAACTATTTAAAGACTTTTTTCCAAGAGTAAAATTGCCTGTGCAAGTGTCCATGAGGCTTGTACAGGCGTTATTGGGCCTTATGATAACAAACAAAACATGATTGACCATTACATAAACATATGGCATGGTTACATCCACTCCGATATATAGATGATAGCACAGTTGGTAAATACCCAATCGAATTTATGAAGGGGCAACTTAGGTGCAAAGTGCTGGCACAGGTATTGAAGAAGAGCCTGCGCCTTATTTGTGTCACAGGCAACTGTTTTGTGTCACAGCTGCAATATTCTGCATGCGGCACAAATTTCTGCACTGAAATAGGCATTCTGGTGTCATGCACTCTGTCCGGGCAGTGCAGAGGGTGATAGATTATTGAGGAATATGTACCAGAAATCCCAAATCGGCAGCACTATGAAAACTACACATAATGCAGTTTGCACTGTAAACGTTGGGTTTTCAGGGCTGTCCCGGCTGGTTGGGAGTTTGTTTCCCAGCTGTGTCCCACAAATTTGCTCCTGGCCCGGACAAGAATCCCTCATCAGGCCCTGGAGGCTGAACACGAGAAGAGATATGAGGGACACGGCTTCTCCCACCCTCAGTGCTCCAAGTCCCACCTCGTGGTCTTAAAGCTACTGCTGCTGATTTGCAGCACTTGGTTTCAGACCAGGTGGTGGAGGAACAAAGTATGGAGAGAAGCTGCTGGGGGAGCACCGTATGAAGGGAACCTTCTTGGGAACTATAATTTGAGGGGGGCTGAATATGAGGGAGCCACAATGTTAGAGTAAGATGGTGTGGGGAGTAACGGTGAAATTATACTGTATGGGGGTGGAATAAGGGGTTGGGCAAAAGGCCTGAAAAATTGTCCGCAGTGCGCGTAGCACACCACATCTTCTGTCCCTCTTTTGCCACTGCAAAAGTTGGGAGGTATGCAGGAGAGTGTCGTGGGGAGGAGGGGCAGGCTTAAGTCGGACTATGGGAGAGAGCTGGCAGCAGGCACGTCCTGCTTCCTGGTCTAAAACCATATTCTGCAAATCAGTAGCTGTGTAGCTTCAAGACCAGGAGGTTTCAGAGCACATGACCTATAGGGTATATAGGGCTTCAGTGCCCCTCCCCGCTGACTTGGATGTGCCATTTTGTCAAGGGTTGCTAAGGGGATAACTTTTTTATTATTTGTTTTAAGCACTGTAAGACATAAATATTATGTTATACATTTATATAGCTGTCATGAACCCCGCATGTCGGAGTCCAAACACAGGGTGCACCTACTCTATGGAGAACCAGAATTTGGCAATTAAGCTTCGCCCACTTCCACAAAATGGCATCCTAACGCTAAATTTACTTCATGCACCCAGATACAGTCACTGCCACCACCCACGAGTTACTTATACAAAGAAGGCCGTAGGCACCTCAACCACACAGATAATCGCTACATACAGTATATTAAAATAATGAATTCACACAGAACATGCGATCACTACAATTACTCTTTGCTCAGATTCCTTAAGGCTAAAAGCAGAGGCTTATTAAAGTTAACACTTTAACATACATAAAAAAATACAGTACACGCAAAAACAAATAGCGAGTGGCAAATTGGCCAGAGGACACAGCACGGAAAGATCCAGTCTTTTTATCTATAAAGAACTGAACAAAGCGAGGGGGCGTGACATGGCCGCAAGAGTGAATGGTCGCGCGATTCCGGAGCTCCGTAATCACGACCGCTGAAAAAGCATCTAAGACCACCTACCAGAGCCAGCACACCAAGTAAAATGCCCACAGGCTTCGGGGCACAACAAGGCCGCAAGTGGGGAACAAAAGAAACAGATATAAAGCCCATAAAACAATACTTTAATGCAAGCCTGGCCAGAAATCAAGATGGTGCCGGCTCCCCTGCGCACACACAGAGTACACGCTCCAGGAGCACAGCAGATTGCCAGATTGGACTAAAGGAGCACCTACAGTTTTAGAGCTAACCCCCCAACCGTCAGCCAAGATGAAAGCAGCATGCTCCCACTTCAGCTGCAGCACAGCAGCAGTCCTAAGGCATCGTTTCCTTCTACTTCTATCAGCTCTGCATCTAACTGTTTAGGAACTCTGAGGTCTCCCACAGCAAGCCCAGCTAAGCAGAAGCTTAAACAACGGAACTCTTCCTATGAAAATTAGGTGAGCAACTCTTCACAATCTCATACAAATACAGCAGAGGAAGCGGATATGTTTTCCACCTTCCAGGCTACAGAAAAATAAATGTGTCAGAGAATATGCTTAAAACTATGATGGGAGTGCTTAGATCTCCATTGCAGAAAGATCTCTCTACTTTGATTAAACCTCTTCAGGGTTCAATTGATGACAGGGAGATAGAGTTTCTAATACAGAAAACAAAATGGCAGAATTCAGCAACTCCTTTAACCCCTTAAGGACGCAGGGTTTTTCGGCTCATTTCTCGCTCTCCAACTTCAAAAATCCATAACTTTTTCATTTTTACGTGTACAGACCTGTGTGAGGGCTTATTTTGTGCGTAACAAATTTTACTTTCCCGTAATGTTATTTATTTTAACATGCCGTGTACTGCGAAGCTGAAAAAAAATTGAAAAAAAACCCGTCACGTTCTTGTGGGCTCAGTTTTTACGACTTTCACTCTTCGCTCCAAATAACACACCTACTTTATTCTTTGGTTCGGTGCGATCGCGGTGATACCAAATTTATATAGGTTTTATTGTGTTTTAATACATTTTCAAAAATTAAACTAATGTGTACAAAAAAGAAAAAAAAAATTTTGCCATCTTGACGCTAATAACTTTTTCATACTTTGGCGCACGGAGCTGTGTGAAGTGTCATTTTTTGCGAAATGAGGCGTCGTTTTCATTGCTACCATTTTGAGGTCTGTGCGACATTTTGATCATTTTTTTATTTCATTTTTTATGTTATGTAAAAAGGTGTAATAGTCGCATTTCGGACATTTGGGCGCCATTTCCCTCCTCGGAGGTCACCGCCGCCCCTAACCGTTTTTATATTTTGATAGATTGGGCATTTTGGGACGCGGTGATACCTAATATATTTGTGATTTTTACTGTTTATTATGTTTTATATCCGTTCTAGGGAAAGGGGGGTGATTTGAACTTTTAATATTTTATTAATTTTTTTTATTTTTTAAACTTTGTTATTTTTTTTTTCACTATTTTTTAGACCATCTAGGGTACATTAACCCTAGATAGTCAGATCGCTCCTACCATATACTGCAATACTTCTGTATTGCAATATATGGCATTTTTGCAGCACATTCATTACAATGAGCCACTGGCTCATTGTAACGAATCTGCAGATGCCAGATAGTCTCCGGTCAAACGAAGACCTGAGGCTACCATGGCAACCGATCGCCGCCCCCCGATGACGTTCGGGGGCGCGGCGATCGTAATAAAGATGGAGGCGCCCGCGCGCCGCCGTCTTTTAAACGCCGCCGGCGACTTTGCCGGCAGCGTTGAAAGGGTTAATAGCCGCGATCGGTGCAAGCACCGACCGCGGTTATTAGCGGTGGGGGTTTGCTGCAATATGCAACACCCCCCACCTCTGTATGAAGAGGACTCAGCCCAAGAGCCCTCTTCACACATCCCTTATACCTCTGCGCCGTAGAGCTACGGCGCAGAGCGTTAAGGGGTTAATGATCTAGCAGATTCTCACAACTCACTGGAAGATACTGTCTCTGCCATCCAGGCTAAACTTATAGATACAGAAGATTGTGACAGATAGAATAATGTGAAAATTTGAGGAATTCTAGAAACCGTCCAAAACTCACAGGTACGATCCTATGTGCAGCTAATGACTAAATTGTTATTACCACACCTCACAGAATACATAGTAGCACAAATCCCATTCCCGCAATAAATAAAAACTTAATAACCAAAACTGTAAACAAAAGACACCAGACAATGATTTTGTGGAATAAAAAGGCAGTGATGCTTTATTATGGGGTAACCAAAATGAGGTAAATATTTAAATTAAACAACACATTTTTTTCATAATAAAACAGAATAATTCAAACACATAACTAAATATATAAAATGTAAAACTAATTCTCCCCACTAACAAGCAATCGCGACAATATGAGGAGAAATACATTAACCCCTTAATGACCGCCCTATCGGGATTCTACGGCGGTCATTAAGGGTACTTCTTCTGATGCGACGCCTTTCTACGGCGGCGCATCAGAAGAAGTTTTCGGGACACCGGGTCTCGCTGGTGCCGGTGTCGGGCTGTGATATCACAGCCCAGACCCGGCACTAACACCCGGGATCGGAAAAACTCCGATCCCGGGTGTTTAACCCCTTGCACGCCGCGGTCAAGCATGACCGCGGCGTGCAAGTGTGTCCCCCGTGGATCGGACCCCCCCGGTGTGCTTACCGGGGGATCCGATCCCTCCTGCCGCTGCCCCGGGTTCCGACGAGTGACCCGGGGCTGTCGGCTCCTCTTCTCACCGGGTCCTGCCTTCCTGGCAGGACCCGGCTGTAAGTAACTGAGCATGCGCAGCATGCTCAGTTACTTTCACTATACACTGCAATACAAGTGTATTGCAGTGTAAAGGCTTGAATAAGCGATCGGATGATCGCTTATTCAAGCCAAGAAGTAGAAAATGTAAAAAAGTAAAAAAAAAAAATTAAATCTTTTTATAATATAATTAAATAAATAAATAAAATAAAAGTCCCATAATCTCCCCAGTAACACATAAAATGCAAATAAAGTATATAAAACACAAAACACGTACATATTTGGTATCACCGCGTCCGTATTAATCTGTACAATAAATCTAAATCAATATTGAACCCGCTCGGTGAACTACGTAAAAAAAAAACTCGAAAAACTTCCCATAATATACAATTTTTCATCAAACACCATCACAAAAAATGTTCTAAAAAGTGATCAAAAAAAGTTACGGTACCTAATATGATACGACTGAAAAGAACAACTGTTTTCGCAAAAAATAAGCCCTCAACCAGATCTGACAACAGAAAAATACAGAATTTATGGCCCTGAAAAGTTGTCAATAGTAAAAACAATGCGATTTTCTCCAATATTGGTTTTGCTCAGGAAAATTGAGCAAAATAAGAAAAACTATATAAATGAGGTATCACCGCGTCCGTATTAATCTGTACAATAAATCTAAATCAATATTGAACCCGCTCGGTGAACTACGTAAAAAAAAAACTCGAAAAACTTCCCATAATATACAATTTTTCATCAAACACCATCACAAAAAATGTTCTAAAAAGTGATCAAAAAAAGTTACGGTACCTAATATGATACGACTGAAAAGAACAACTGTTTTCGCAAAAAATAAGCCCTCAACCAGATCTGACAACAGAAAAATACAGAAGTTATGGCCCTGAAAAGTTGTCAATAGTAAAAACAATGCGATTTTCTCCAATATTGGTTTTGCTCAGGAAAATTGAGCAAAATAAGAAAAACTATATAAATGAGGTATCACCGCAATCGTAGTGAACCAGAGAATAAAGATAAAATATTATTTTTACGTTACGGTGAGCGGGGGGGGGGGGGGGGGCAAAATGCTCACAATCCAAAATAAAAATTGATGATTTTGTTTGTGTCCCCCTTGAAATAGTTAATAAAATCTCATGAATAAGCTTTAGACTCCCAAAATAAATTATTTATACATTGTATCTCATCCCATAAAAAATAAGCCCTCATATGATCGCATTACCAAAAAAAATAAAAATTTATAGGTCGTACAATGTGACAATACAAATCTGCTGTGGACGGCGCCTCCATTCATTCTATACTCGGCCGTGCGCCCGTACAGCAGTTTACCACCACATATGTGGTATCAGTACACTCGGGAGGAATTGGGCATCAAGCGTTGCAGTGCGTTTCATCATTTAATTTATTCTGAAAATGTCAGTTTTGGCCTAAATGAATGTATTTCCAAAAAAATTCCATAGTTTCTAAATCGCAGGTCCATATTTTTTAACCCATGTGAAACACTTAAAGGGTTAATGGACTTAATAGAAGTTGTTTTACATATGTTGAGGGGTGAACTTTCTATAGTGGGGTAATTTATGAGGTTTTACTATTATTTAGGCCTCTCAAAGTCACTTGAAAGCTGAGTTGTCCCTCAAAATGTGAGTTATGGCAATTTTCATGAAAATAAGAAAAATCGCACCTAAAGTTCTGCACCTCATAACATCCTAGAAAAATGACCGGAAGCATAAAATATCATCCCAACATAAAGCAGATATTCTGTAAATGTTAATTATCAAACTTTTTGGGTAGTTTTACTTCCTGTCTGGAAACCAGAACATTTCAAACTTGGAAAATGAAGAATTTTTACAAACTTTTGCCAAATTTTCACTTTTTTTCAGAACGAAACGCAAAACTTATCACTTAAATTTTATAACTAACATGAAGTACAATGTGTCACGAGAAAACATTCTCAAAATCACCAGGATATGTTAAAGCGTTCCGAAGTTATAACCAATTATCGTGAGACATGTCAGATTTGAAAAATCGAGTCTGGTCAGTGAGCTGAAAACTAGTGTCGGTGATAAGGGGTTAAATAAGGGAGGGCTGGGCGGGGCGCTGACACGGCTTCTTCTTGAAAATTCTGACACCAGGACCTTGCTGACAGCCCCCTTTTATTTGTAAGTAGATGTGGCCAGCTGCCAAACAGCTGACCGCCGACATTTCTTTACCTGGATGACAACTATTCCATTGTCCCAGCTGTTCACCAATGAACAGCTGGCCTTACCTGCAGCGAATCAGCTCGCTGCATTATTTTCATAACAATTCCTGTCAGGAGAAAAGCGGGAAAAACTTGACAGAAAGTTATCACACACAACCACATTTTAACCCTTTACCTGCTTAACTGAATAGTATGGTTCACCAACACCACAGAATATGCTAAGGGATTGTGCCACCATGTATCCCCTTCCTTACAATTCAGTGGCCCCTTGTCATGGTAGCACAAATCCCATTCCCGCAATAAATAAAAACTTAATAATCAAAACTGTAAACAAAAGACACCAGACAGTGATTTTGTGGAATAAAAAGGCCGCGATGCTTTATTATGGGGTAACCAAAATTAAATAAATATTTAAATTAAACATCAAATTTTATTCATAATAAAACAGAATAATTCAAACACATAACTAAATATATAAAATGTAAAACTAATTCTCCCCAGCCTGAGCTGGGAGACAAACCCCCACAAGGCCTAGCCGAACTAGGCAAGGCCCCCCCCATAGCACCGCAGCCAATGCTCTAACGCATTCTGCAAACCTAAATTGAATATATCCAACCCCACCTCCGATAAATGCACCGAATCAGATCTATACAAACCTTCAACAAAACCTTCTAGGTCCACATGCCTATAAGTGAAACCCCCTATACAAGGTAAATATTTTTGCATCCTCCTATTAATTCTTTTCCTAATCTTGTCCATAAAATCCCATTCCCCCCGCCATAAAAGGCGTGGGATGATTTCAGAGAAAATTAGCACTGTGTCAGGAAGGATACATTTGAGAATTGCTAAATCTTTCTTTAATTCCCATAAGAACTCCAAAGTTCTCACCTTCTCGATATCGTTCCCACCCACGTGCAAAATTAAAGCATTAGGGGTAGGCCAAATCCTAACTAAACTTTTTACTTCCTCTATTACCTTTTTCCATTTCATTCCCCTGAACCCAAACCAAAAAACATTTACATGCTCCGGATCGAAGTTCAAATTCTCGGTGTAACAACGACTTACGGCTCTTTTCTTTGCCCAAAAAATAAACGAGTGGCCAAGAATCCAAATCACTAAAGGGAAACCTAAAAAACTAAATAATTAATTCACAAGCAATAAGTTAGGCCTTACATACAATTTAAAACGGCCCGATTCCCATCTGCCAATCCTTCTTATTACAGACATACAATTTGAAACGGCCTGATTCCCATCTGCCAATCTTTCTTATTACAGCGTCACTTAAACCTAAACGCGCAGCCTCTGTCGCTGCCCCAATCCGAAAAGAGTGAGAGGAAATTTTCAAATTATCCAAACCCAACTGACTTAAACACTTTTTCAAAACAGCATTAAATTGAAAAACCGTCACATGAGATAAATTTCCATGTACCAATAAAGGGCCACCTACCTTTGGCCTCAAGCAGAGCCATCTTCGTAAATTAAAAATGGGACATAAAAAATCATCACCTAGTCTTGATAGATAAATCCATTTTCCCCTCCCCAATTGATCAGTTTTGCATCTCCTTAATAAAATGGCCACATAACTCTGCTCCAAGAACACATCCTCAAACAAAATACCAGAACAAGCCTTTTTGCTCTTGCATACCAGCTCGCTAGCCCTCAGGGCTGCAAAGAAAGCTAGAATAAAACCCACCCTAAAAAGCCACGACTCAAATTCATCAAAGCAAACACTAGGTAATGTCCGAATAATCTTGGAAAGCAAATCAATTGAGATCGGACGCCTAATATCCCTCAAATTCCCTACCTTCCTATGACCCTTCAGCATCTGCTTAACCGGAAAATAATCCGTAGGGGGCGACCTACCCGCTAGCTTGAAGAAAAAAGCAATACCTGCCAGCTTGTTAACAATGGAGGCATAACTTGCACTATTTTGCATTAAATCACATACGAATAAAAGGCCCAATGACAACTCATTCTGAAAACAGTCAACATTAACAGAATCACAAAATGCTGTCCATTCTCCCCATGCAGCTGAATAACCAGCCCATGTACTTGGAGCAAACGAACTTCTAATTTTTTGAGCCATCAGTCCCAAATAATGTTCCAAAGGTGGGGAGGACAAGGAACTCCTTCTGCTTCTGCCTCTGGAACCAGCTGATGGAATCTCTGAAACTGTAATAGAGATAAAGAATCTGCTATCACATTAGAAGCACCTTGATCATATCTTGCTTTTAACCAAATATTATGCTTTAAACAACAAAGAACCAAGTGCCTCAACAGCTTGACCACCATATCACACTTAGAAGACAGAGTATTTATTCCAAAAACAACACCTTGATTATCCGTATGTAACATAATTCTTCTATTAGCGAAATAACCACCCCATATAACAATTGATACAACCACTGGAAACAATTCTAACAAAACAATATTTTTAACCCACTCATTCTCGACCCAACTGACCATTTCTCAGCAGACCACCTTCCATTCCAAAAGGCACCATAGCCTACACCTCCTGCTGCATCTGTAAACAGATTTAAAGCTGTGGACACTTCAAAATCATCCTGCCAACAGCTCCTACCATTAAATTTAGACAGAAATTCCAACCACATAGACAGATCCTCCTTTAAGGATTGTGCTAACCTAATATGAGCTCTCGGGGACTTTACCCCTCTTGTAGCAAAGTAAAGACGGCTATTAAAAACTCTACCCATAGGAATCGCCCTAGTGGCAAAATTCAATAGGCCTAACAATGACTGCAATTCTTGCAACAAAACTTTCTTCCTAGACAAAAACAAAACCAACAAAGATCTAATCTTCTCTAACTTAACAACTGGCAATCTAAATTCCATATTTACAGTGTCAATCACAATACCTAAAAACTCTAACTCATAACATGGCCAAACAGTTTTTTCTTCTGCAATTGGCACACCAAATTCTCGCATTAAAACTTGAAAGCTTGTCAGTAAATGAGCACATACTGTCGAATCTTTGGGACCGATGAACAGAAAATCGTCTAGATAATGCAAAACATCACCCATGCCGACCTCCTGTTCAACCGTCCATTGTAGGAAGGATGAAAAGTCCTCAAAATAATTGCAGGACATTGAGAAACCCATTGGGAGACACGTGTCAAAGTAGTATTCATTGTCAAATTGAAAACCTAAAGAATTAAAACCGGTGAACAGGCAGTAGTCTAAACGCTGATTTAATATCTGCCTTGGCTAGCAGCGCTCTGCGGCCTTGCTTCCTCAAAATAGCTACAGCATCCTCAAAGGACGCATACACCACTGATGACAAATCTTTGTCAATCTGATCATTTAATGATCCTTTTTCAGGATACGACAAATGGTGAATCATTCTAAAATCGCCTGACTCTTTCTTTGGGACAATCCCCAAAGGAGACAACCTAAAATTTTTAAATGGGGGTGCTTTAAAGGGTCCTGCAATCCTTCCCAATTCTAGTTCTTTCCTAATTTTCTCCGCTACCACATCCCTATGCAAATCTACTGATCTCAAATTCTTAACTAAACTACACCCTTGGCCAGTGAATTCAGGAACATAAAAACCTTCTGAAAACCTGTCAATCAAAAAACTAGCTTTCAATTTATTTGGGTACATTTTTAACCATGGAAGCATTTTTTCCAGATTCACCGGCGTCCATGCTTTTGGAAAGCTGTTCCTTGATTGACAATTGCTGTTGCTGTGTTTGATTATTTCTTTTATATCATCTAGAGACAGGATGAGTACCTGCACAGAATGCGCGTGTTTGTATCTACAGTTTGTCAGCCACTTACAAGATGATTCATTAAAAGCGAAGCAGACACCCTTTCTCATAGAGGATTGACTGGATGACGCCTGCTTTACAGGAACCGCTCTCTGTGGCAACATTAAATTAATCCATATACCCACATCTTTAACACCCCAACGGACAGATGGGTACACAGCCAACTTTTGTCTGAAAGTTTTGTCATAATTAAACCATGCCATACCCCCAAAATTGCGGTACACATCTAGTATAATTTCCTGATGCTGAAATAATCCCATCGCAGCTTCAGGAAACTTTTCAGTGAGCACGGCTGAGTATATGCAAAAACCCTGTAGCCAATTAAAAATCGATTTGGACACAGTACGCCTCCTGTCATCATCTAGTTTATCTTTTTTCTCGTGCTTAACATGATCCTTGGCGGATGGCAACAGCGACATAATATCGATAAACTCTTTCTTCCAGATGCACTCTTTAACAGAGGCTGGCAAATGGAAACCTAAAGGAGTCATTTCACATAAGATGGGTTCTTTCAGCGCTGTTTCCACCACACCAGAACCATTATCAATGTTAGGCAATACAGCAGATACAGAAGTGACAGACTGACCCTGTGCCCAAACATTTGCTACAGACTGAGAAGAATTCTGACTACGCATAAATCTTAAAAAAGAATTAAACATTTCAAAGTCATTTGCTGAAGGTATCTCACCACCCGATGAAGCCTCCTGGCCAGGACCAGAGGAAACGGACCGTCTTCTCCCCACCGGCTGCTGGTTCGTCGGGACATCCACACTTCTCACATGGTCCCCCTGCTCCTGCTGTGGCACAGCAGAATGCTGTGCCCTACGTTGGTGGTACAGCGGCGCTGTTTCAATCCCATGGGGAGAGACCGCCCCCTGCCGACCACTCACTGACGATGCCAGCAGATCCCTCCTTTCGGCAGGCTCCTCCCCCTCAGCCACTGCTGAGCGGCTCCCGGCTTGTGCGCTACTTGCCGCCTTCTGAGTCCGCCCGGACTCTTTTGCGGTGGCGGACCTCTTCCTTCCAACATCCGGAGGCGGGGTATAAGCACTCCTGGTCTTCCTGCTCCTCTTCGCCGGAAGTTCCGGCACGGTAACCAGCTCCTCCGCTGTGCGGGCACCGCGCGGTGCCCCGGCTGGCTCCTCAGCATGCGCCTCCACTCGGCGCCGTCCATCCGGCATCTCCACTTCAATTTCTTCAGGGTCCGACAGCTCCCCCGGTTCAAGCTCTCTTCCTGATGCAGGTAACGCCATTTGTAGACAGCTCCGCAGCCATTCTTCTCCACCGGCTTCAGATGCTTTCTTCATCATCAGGTCACGGATTAGATCATCCATCCCGATGAGGCGCTGACACAGCTTCTTCTTGAAAATTCTGACACCAGGACCTTGCTGACAGCCCCCTTTTATTTGTAAGTAGATGCGGCCAGCTGCCAATCAACTGACCGCCGACATTTCTTTACCTGGATACAACTATTCCATTGACCCAGCTGTTCACCAATGAACAGCTGGCCTTACCTGCAGCGATTCAGCTCGCTGCATTATTTTCATAACTTTCTGTCAAGTTTTCCCGCTTTTCTCCTGACAGGAATTGTTATCACACACAGCCACATTTTAACCCTTTACCTGCTTAACTGAATAGTATGGTTCACCAACACCACAGAATATGCTAAGGGATTGTGCCACCATGTATCCCCTTCCTTACAATTCAGGGGCCCCTTGTCAAGCTTAGCAAAGACTGAGCACACCGCGTACCAAAATTGAACAATCTCCCAGAGACAGTTCCACAGGATATACTAGCCAGATTAATGCTCAATCACGTGAAAGAACAATTACTGTCACACTCACTGAAGTTATAAGCTCTACCAACGCCGTATGAGTCAAGCTGCACGTGGACCTCTCAGCAGCTACCCTACAGGCCAGAAGAAATTTCGGGCCCATCACCTCCCTTCTAAGAGACCATGACATTCAATACAGGTTTGGATTCCCTACAAAAATATTAGTAAAGCAGCAAAACTCCATCATCCAAATCAAATCCCTGGAAGAAGGCTTTGGATCATTAGAAGCATGGGGCATACCCACCGAAAAGATAGAAGCTGCAAAATCGAGATCCAGAACAACAACAACAACAAGAATCAATTCAGAGTGGCATACCAGCATTAAATGAAAAGAACTCTCACACCCCACAGAGAAGATTGCGATTTAGCTTGGTACCTTCTGGTAACTCATGTTTCCACTTTAACAGTTTAATTTGTGTTCCCATACAAGTACTAAACTAGTATTACTAGTTTCTTCCAGTTTTTCACTGTGTACTTAACCACATGTTAAACACAGCAGTTTTGTCTGACCTGAGAGTGTTATAGTTATCTGTTATAACTATAGTTATTATGTATATAGTGCAAAAAGGACACCTAAGACATAGCTGGGATATATACCCAATTTACAGCACAATTCTATACTCCCACTATGAGTATCAAACTAATCTCCCCAAACGCTAAGGGCCTAAACAGCTCTTTCAAAAGGTCTATGATGTGGAAGTAGGTAATGGGTAGTAAAGGAGTCATGATGTATATACAGGAAACGCATGCTATTGCAAGAAACCCCCACAAAATATGGCACATACGATTTCCCAATATATTTATGTTCATGTATGAGGAAAAAAAAACGGGGAGTTCTTATTGCATTCAAAGACACCCTAGTACTTTCAATACACAACTCTTATATAGACCCCCCAGAGTCAGTTTATTATGTGCACATTATTGTGTGCACTATAAACAACCTGGAGTACACTCTAGTGAACTTATATGCTCCAAATAAATCAAAGACAAGGGCCCTTTCTGAAAAAATTATTACGCAAGGTTAATAAAATGAAAAAAAAGTGCACTGCTTCTGGACTTTAACACTATAGGACACATTAACTATGACACTACCTTAAAGTCCCAACACCAGAACCTCACTCTGAACCCTGTGTTGTGGGAAAATAATATGTTTGACGTATGGAGATCCACCGTACCACAGAAAAAGATTTTACGTATTATTCACATACTCTCGTATCGATATGGTTATAACAGATTACTTCTGGACATGATCCTCATGACTAAGACGCTGTAGCCTCGAAACGCGCCGTTCTGCATTTTATCCATCTATATGTATGTATTTCATTGATAAAGAACGACTTTTATAGATTCAAGTCCTGTGGATGAATTTCAAGTGCCACAAGCCGTTTGTGTTTGTATTAAAATCTGTGATGTGTTTCTCTGTTTAACCGGTTCAGGACCGGTATTTTCCTTTCCATTTTTCGTTCCCCACCTTCAAAAATCAATAAATTTTTAAATTTTACACGTAAAGAGCTGTGTGACGGCTTGTTTTCTGCGTAACAAAGTGCACTTCATAAGGGTGGCATTGAATATTCCAAATGCAGTGAAAATGGTGAAAAACCGCATTTGTGTCGTATTCTTGTGGGCTTGGATTTTACGGCTTTCACTTCACACCCCAAATGATATGTCTACTTTATTCTTTGGGTCAATACGATTACGGGGATAACAAATTTGTATAGGTTTTATAATGTTTTCATATATTTACAAAAATTAAAACCTCCTGTACAAATTTTTTTTTTTAATTTTGCCATCTTCTTGAGCTAATAACTTTTTCATTGTACGGAGCTGTGGGTGGTGTCATTTTTTTGCGACTTTTGATGTTTTCAATGATATTATTTTTAGGACTGTACAACCTTTTGATCACTTTTTATAGAATTTTTTCTTTTAAATGGCAAAAAAGTGCCATTTTTTACTTTGGGCGGGATTATCCGCAGTGAAAAACCGTTATTATATTTTGATAAATCATGCATTTTTGGATGTGGCTATACCTAATGTGTTTATGATTTTTACTGTTTATTTATATTTATATCAGTTCTAGGGAAAGGGGGGGATGATTTGAATTTTTAGGGTTTTTTATTATAATTTTTTTTTTCTTTAACTTTCTTTATTTTTACTACTTTTCAGACTCCCTAGGGTACTTTAACCCTAGGTTGTCTGATCGATCCTACCATAAACTGCCATACTACAGTATGTCAGTATATGGGGATTTTACTCCTCATTCATTACAATGTGCTGAAAGCACATTGTAATAAATGGGTTTAAAAGAAGTAGCCTTGGATCTTCGTCTTTGTCACGGGGAGCAACAATCCTCAGAAAGATGGCGGCAATCAGCGAGAAAACATCCGCGATCGGTGCTGGTGTTACCGGTAAGTCTTTGCTGCAATATGCAGCAACGTAATTTCTCCCTCTTATGTCACTTTTTGATACTCAAAAGGTGCATCAGACTCAGAACTGCTCTAGTGGGTACTAATGAAGCTGACGTAGTCCCCCCTTCATTATCACAGTGAAGACAGGGTGCACTACTTTGCTTTTATTTTTGCAGTCACTGAGCGAAAAATGGGAGGTTTACAGTTCCAAATCACCGTAATGTGTTCCTTTTAAGTGTCCCTCTGCACTTACCCCTATCGTATTCTATTTATCTCTTCCATATTACAGATGGACTGAAAGGGGAAAGAAGTTACACTAGACTGAGGATTGACTAGTGGTAGCAATTATCCTAGGCTGAGTACGAAATGCTCTCATGTTTCCAATATGGGTATTTAGATCAAAAGGGAAAGGGAGGAGTTGGCCATTTCCAAAATAAAAAAAATAATGTCTTAATTGCAATCAAGATATGTGAAAACAGCTTGGCCTGTAACCTCCCTAACCCCTTATTGGAGGATCCAAGAAGAAAAGTTACTAGGTCTTTCTCCATTGGCATATCTAGTAAGGATTTTGGGATTAGAACCCCACCGAATGTCCAAGAACATAGACTGGATAGTCCGAAAGACTCTAAAGGGGACACGTATAGGATGGGTTTCAAAGAGATAAAGGAATTTAGGAAGGAGAGACATTTTTATTGCTGCTATTCTACCCAGAATAGAAAGATCTAGTGGACACCAAGTTTCTAATTGCTTTCTTACCTCCTGACTGGGGGCCAGTAATTTTAATTCCAAGATACTTCTAGGAGGTGAACCACTTTGTGTGGTTAATTTAATAACTTGATAGCTGATTGTACGTGTCTACAAATATGTACAAGAAAAAAGCGTGCCAAACTATAAGCAAAGTATCAAACTTTATTTTCACATAAATATTTTGACAAACACTGAAAACGTGTAACAGGTACAAAAACACAAAAGGACTCAATGGGATGAAAGTGGTAGAATCATCCCAAAGAAACCACCCTGACTGCAATAAATTGTATCCAGTGTCAATAGGTAAATACAATAAGAGCTCCAAAAGAGATCAGCTACATAAAGTGCTTACTAACACAATGGTACAGTAAACTTTCCTACATAACAATAGTCATAAAGTATAAAGCGCTGCATATAGCCCATATACAAGTAAAATCATAACAGTTTACCGGACCACAACACCAGAGACAGCCAGGGGGTCATGATGTCCCACGCGTTCCGTCACCTAAGGTGACTTCATCAGGGGAGAGCAATCAACGGAGTCGGTGTGGCGGCTTTTATGGCAGCAGTGGGAGCCCCCTTACCTGTGAAATGCTCAGTCCGCATCCGGTTACTGCACCGGAAGTGTCAGGTGTAGAGATGAGCGAACATACTCGTCCGAGCTTGATGCTCGATCGAGCATTAGCGTACTCGTAACTGCTCGTTGCTCGGACGAGTATTTCGCCCGCTCGAGAAAATGGCAGCTCCCGCCGTTTTGCTTTTTGGCGGCCAGAAACAGAGCCAATCCCAAGCCAGGAGACTCTGCACTCCACCCAGCATGACGTGGTACCCTTACACGTCGATAGCAGTGGTTGGCTGGCCAGATCAGGTGACCCTGGGATAGACTAGCCGCTGCCCGCGCTGCTCGGATCATTCTCTGTCTGGATGCCGCTAGGGAGAGAGCTGCTGCTGGTCAGGGAAAGCGTTAGGGTGTTCTATTAGCTTACTGTTAGGCAGGAGTGATTCTACAACAACCCAACAGCCCTTCTTAGGGCTACAATAACGTTATACTTTTTTTTTTTTGTTTGCTTGTGGCTGGGCTTGCTGGCACTAGTAGTGCAGCTAGTACCATATTGTGAGGAATTAGCAGGGGGACTTGCTACCGTTGTGTTTAGCTCTTAGTGACACACATATCCACCTCAAACACCAAAGTGGGAAAATTTATTAGGGGTTTGATTTCAATTAGGCACAGTCTGCCAGTTTCTTTTTATTTTACGTTTATTTTTTTAATAACTCAGTGTCATCTCATCTTGCATAGTAGTGTGCTTTAATACTTGGCTAGAAAATAGCCATAGGAGAATCCAAACGGCTTACTTACGCCTACAGTAGCGTTATATATATTTGATTTCTGGTTGATCTGCTGGTGGCTGTAGTTGCTGCAGTGCATCTACTAGCAAATTGTGAGCAATTTGGAGTGAGACTTGCGACCACTGTGTTTTGCGCTTAGTGACGCACATATCCATCGCAAAGACCGAAGTGGGAAAATTTATTAGGGCCCGGGGTTGGATTTCAATTAGGCACAGTCTGCCATTTCCTTTTTTATTTTACGTTTATTTTTTTCATAACTCAGCGTCATCTCATCTGGCATAGTAGTGTGCTTTAATACTTGGCTAGAAAATAGCCATAGGAGAATCCAAACGGCTTACTTACGCCTACAGTAGCGTTATATATATTTGATTTCTGGTTGATCTGCTGGTGGCTGTAGTTGCTGCAGTGCATCTACTAGCAAATTGTGAGCAATTTGGAGTGAGACTTGCGACCACTGTGTTTTGCGCTTAGTGACGCACATATCCATCGCAAAGACCGAAGTGGGAAAATTTATTAGGGCCCGGGGTTGGATTTCAATTAGGCACAGTCTGCCATTTCCTTTTTTATTTTACGTTTATTTTTTTAATAACTCAGCGACATCTCATCTGGCATAGCAGTGTGCTTTCATACTTGGCTAGAAAATAGCCATAGCAATAGGATAGCATCGTTTGGTTTTAAAAACTAAAAAACACACAAAAAAAAAAAAAACACAAAAAAAAGTTAAAAAAAAAATTAGTTATAACTCTCATTTTCAAAATGTTTAACCCGAGGGCTAGGGGTAGAGGACGAGGGCGGGGACGTGGGCGTCCAACTACTGCAAGGGTCAGAGGCCGTGGTCCTGGGCGGGGTGAGACACCACCTGCTTATGAGGGAGCAGGGGAACGCCGCAGAGCTACACTCCCTAGGTTCATGTCTGAAGTTACTGGGACTCGTGGTAGAGCACTGTTGAGGCCAGAACAGTGCGAACAGGTGATGTCGTGGATTGCCGACAATGCTTCGAGCAATTTGTCCACCAGTCAGTCTTCCACGCAGTCCACCCATGTCACCGAAATCGGCACTCCTCCAGCTCCTGCACCTCAGCCT
The DNA here is from genome assembly GCF_040894005.1 of Engystomops pustulosus. Classification (NCBI taxonomy): domain Eukaryota; kingdom Metazoa; phylum Chordata; class Amphibia; order Anura; family Leptodactylidae; genus Engystomops; species Engystomops pustulosus. The sequence continues at coordinate 124,012,796 of NC_092417.1, read as the reverse complement.
CCTCCCCCCCCCAGTCTGCCCCCTCCCAGCAAAATTTGCCATTTGAACCGGCATACTCTGAGGAACTGTTTTCTGGACCCTTCCCACAGTCACAAACCACTTGTCTGGTTGCTGATGAGCAATTTTCCGATGCCCAGGTTTTCCACCAGTCGCAGTCTGTGGGTGATGATGACCTTGTTGACGTACTGGAAGAAGTGTGTAAAGAGGTGTCCGACGATGAGGAGACACGGTTGTCAGACAGTGGGGAAGTTGTTGTCAGGGCAGGAAGTCCGAGGGGGGAGCAGACTGAGGGATCGGAGGATGATGAGGTGACAGACCCAAGCTGGGTTGAGAGGCCGGGTTAACACAGTGCTTCTGAGACGGAGGAGAGTCCTCGACCAGAACAGGTTGGAAGAGGCAGTGGTGGGGCCAGACGGAGAGGCAGGGCCAGAGCTGGTGCATCAGCGCCAAATGTGTCAACTAGTGAAGCTCCCGTGGCGAGGGCTCCTGCGGCGAGGGCTAGATTTTCAGAAGTGTGGAGGTTCTTTAAGGAAACACCGGATGACCGACGGACTGTGGTGTGCCACATTTGCCAAACCAGGATCAGCAGGGGTTCCACCACTAATAGCTTAACTACCACCAGTATGCGCAGGCATATGAATGCTAAACACCCCACTCAGTGGCAACAAGCGCGTTCACCTCCGGCCGTGCACACCACTGCTCCTTCCCCTGTGTCAGCTGATAGTCAGCCCCCTGCCCAGGACCCTGCCACAAAAACCCCATCGTCGCCTCCACGATCCCCCACAGCATCCACCAGCGTTCAGCTCTCCATACCCCAGACGCTGGAGCGGAAACGCAAATATAGTGCAACCCACCCGCACGCCCAAGCCCTTAATGTGCACATCTCCAGATTGCTAAGCCTGGAGATGCTGCCCTATAGGCTAGTAGAGACCGAGGCCTTTCGCAGCCTCATGGCGGCGGCCGCCCCTCGGTATTCGGTCCCCAGCCGCCACTACTTTTCCCGATGTGCCGTCCCAGCCCTGCACCAGCACGTGTCAGACAACATAATCCGTGCCCTGACCAACGCCGTTTCTGACAAGGTCCACCTGACCACGGACACGTGGACGAGTGCTGCCGGGCAGGGCCACTATATATCGCTGACGGCACATTGGGTTAACTTGGTGGAGGCTGGGACCGAGTCTGACCCTGCGGCTGGTCATATACTGCCGACGCAGAGGATTGCGGGGCCTACCTCGGTCCAGGTGTTTCAGGCCTACCATGCCTCCTCCTCCTCCCACCCCTCCTCCACCTCCTCCTCCGAACGACCATCCGTGGGCATGGCGCCATCAGTCGGTAGCTCTAGGCACAGCAGCAGTGCCGTCGCTAAGCGACAGCAGGCGGTGCTCAAACTGCTGAGCCTAGGCGATAAAAGGCACACCGCCCAAGAACTATTACAGGGCATCACGGCGCAGACTGATCTGTGGCTGGCACCGCTGAACCTGAAGCCAGGCATGGTTGTGTGTGACAACGGCCGTAACCTGGTGGCGGCTCTGCAACTCGGCAGACTGACACATGTGCCATGCCTGGCCCATGTGTTAAATCTGATAGTTCAGCGTTTCCTCAAGACATACCCCAATCTGTCTGATTTGCTCACGAAGGTGCGCCGCATCTGTGCGCATTTCAGGAAGTCCAGCACAGATGCTGCCACTCTCAGGGCAGCGCAGCGCTGCCTCCAACTGCCCGCTCACCGACTGTTGTGGGACGTGCCCACGAGGTGGAATTCAACACTGACCATGTTATCCAGAGTTTACCAGCAGCGCAGAGCGATTGTAGACTGCCAGATGTCAACTTCCACCAGAACTGGTAGTCAGGTCAGTCAGCTTCCTCAAGTCTACAATGAGGAGTGGACGTGGATGTCTGATATCTGTCAGGTGCTGAGTAACTTTGAGGAGTCAACACAGATGGTCAGTGGCGATGCCGCCATCATCAGCCTCACCATCCCGCTGCTTGGCCTGTTGAAAAACTCTCTGGTCAGCATGAAGTCGGAAGCTTTGCGCTCCTCACAAGAGACGGAGGAAGAATATTCCCTTGTTGATAGCCAAAGCACCCTTAGGTTTGTTTCTCAGCGCATATCGGAGGAGGTGGAGGTGGAGGAGGATGAGGAGGAAGAGGAGGAGAATGTTGGCGAGACACAAGAGGGGACCATTGTTGAGTCCTTCACTGTTCAGCGTGTATGGGCAGAAGAAGAGGAGTTGGAGGAGGAGGAAATGGACAGTCAGGCCAGTGAGGGGAGTGAATTCTTACGCGTTGGTACTCTGGCGCATATGGCAGATTTCATGCTAGGCTGCCTATCCCGTGACCCTCGCGTTCAAAGAATTTATTCCAGCACCGATTACTGGGTGTTCACTCTCCTGGACCCACGGTACAAGCAAAATCTTTCCACTCTCATCCCTGCAGAGGAAAGGAGTGTGAGAATGCATGAATACCAGCAGGCCCTGGTGCACAAGCTGAAACAGTATTTCCCTTCTGACAGCGCTAGCGGCAGAGTGCGTAGTTCTGCGGGACAAGTAGCGAGGGAGAGTAGGCGAGCAGGCAGCTTGTCCAGCACTGGCAAGGGTACGCTTTACAAGGCTTTTGCCAGCTTTGTCACCCCAGCAAGACACTGTCACCTGTCCCCAGTCTCGGCAGAGTAGGGCTGATCTTTACAGAAAGATGGTGAGGGAGTACGTAGCTGACCATACCATCGTCCTAAATGATCACACAGCTCCCTACAACTACTGGGTTTCAAAGCTGGACATGTGGCACGAACTGGCGCTGTACGCCTTGGAGGTTCTTGCCTGCCCTGCCGCTAGCATCTTGTCCGAGCGGGTTTTCAGTGCAGCTGGTGGCATCATCACCGATAAGCGTACACGCCTGTCGACTGACAGCGCTGACAGGCTGACGCTTATCAAGATGAATAAAGCCTGGATTTCTCCTAATTTCCAATCTCCACCAGGTGAAGGAAGCTCAACCTGAATAATTTATCCACTCCTCCTCCTCCTCATTTTCCTCCTTCTCATTTTCCTCCTTCTCCTCCTCTTTGTACAGTAAAGCAGAGGAAACTGGCTATTTTTTGACAGGGCCCACTGGCTCTAGCTATAGTACTTTATGCATTTAATTTTTATGGAGGGCCACCGACCCGGTCCTCTGTTTTAAACAATTTTTGGGAGTGCCACATACAGGCACTCAATCTATTCCATTTTTCTGGAGGGCCACCTACCTGCTCCTCTGGTTTGAAAACTTTTTTGGACTGCCACATACAGGCACTCAATCTATTCCATTTTTCTGGAGGGCCACCTACCTGCTCCTCTGGTTTGAAAACTTTTTTGGACTGCCACATACAGGCACTCAATCTATTCCATTTTTATGGAGGGCCACCTACCTGCTCCTCTGGTTTGAAAACTTTTTTGGACTGCCACATACAGGCACTATCCAAATTGAATTGTCTCCATAGCAGCCTCCACACGTTGTCTCCATTGCTACCTCCAAAAGTCGTCCATATAGCTGCCTCCATACATCGTCCCTTTATCAAACGAGGTGTGTCAGGCAGAAATTTGGGTTGTTTTCATGGATTCCACATCAAAGTTGTTAACTTTGTCGCCACCCTGCTGTGTTATCCACAAAATACACTGGCAAACTTTTACCATTTACGGATATTATTTCAGCGCTTCTTGCGCATCTGTTTACATTCCCCTCACCCGCCATATCCTAAACTTATAAGAACGCTACTACACTTGATCTTATACAAAAGGTTCTTAGAAGTGCTGTTTGGGGAGTAGCCTAGAGACAGGGGCTTGGATTGGCGAAAGCTCGCCTGGCAGCGGAGCGCCACCTCCATGCCAAGAACCAACTAACATAGTTTTAACTGCAGCACCTTTAATCTACTACTAGTTCACTGCCTCCATACATGGCCGCCTTATCAAACGTGCTGTGTCAGGCAGAATTTTGGGTTGTTTTCATGGCTTCCACAACAAACTTGTTAACTTTGTCGCCACCCTGCTGTGTAATCCTCAAAATATACTGGCAAACTTTTACCATTTACGGATATTATTTCAGCGCTTCTTGCGCATCTGTTTACATTCCCCTCACCCGCCATATTCCAAACTTATAAGAACGCTACTACACTTAACTTGGTGCAGGCTGGGACCGAGTCTGACCCTGGGGCTGGTCATATACTGCCGACGCAGAGGATTGCGGGGCCTACCTCGGTCCAGGTGTTTCAGGCCTACTATGCCTCCTCCTCCTCCCACCCCTCCTCCACCTCCTCCTCCTCCGAATTACCATCCGTGGGCATGGCGCCATCAGTCGGTAGCTCTAGGCACAGCAGCAGTGCCGTCGCTAAGCGACAGCAGGCGGTGCTCAAACTGCTGAGCCTAGGTGATAAAAGGCACACTGCCCAAGAGCTATTACAGGGCATTCCACATCAAACTTGTTAACTTTGTCGCCACCGTGCTGTGTAAGCCACAAAATATACTGGAAAACTTTTTTCATTTACGGATATTATTTCAGCGCTTCTTGCGCAGATGTTTACATTCCCCTCACCCGCCATATCCCAAACTTATAAGAACGCTACTACACTTGATCTTATACAAAAGGTTCTTAGAAGTGCTGTTTGGGGAGTAGCCTAGAGACAGGGGCTTGGATTGGCGAAAGCTCGCCTGGCAGCGGAGCGCCAGCTCCATGCCAAGATCCAACTAACATAGTTTTAACTGCAGCACCTTTAATCTACTACTAGTTCACTGCCTCCATACATGGTCCCCTTATCAAACGAGCTGTGTCAGGCAGAATTTTGGATTGTTTTCATGGCTTCCATGTTAACTTTGTCGCCACCCTGCTGTGTAATCCACAAAATATACTGGCAAACTTTTATCATGTACCGATATTATTTGAGCGCTTCTTGCTCACCTCCTTTGGTTCCTCTCTGCCACCCTTTGGTTTGAAGCCTGAGTCCATTTAGGGTATGTTGCCATGACACTCTCTAGCCTGCCGCTGCCTCTGCATGCCGTCCCCTATAGTGTCAGGGTCAATTATTGGATGTTTTAGATGCTATCTAGCCTCATTCGGTCACTCTGTCATGGCCATGCTGTTGCCCATAATTTTGGCATAATGGTGCATTTAAGCAGCCTCAGAGGCATCCATGCATGCTGCCCCTGCTGTTTCCTGTCCATTTCCGTGGTGTTTCCATCCTTTTCTGAGGTTCCCAGGTGTTTGGCCAAGCTTCCCTGTGCAGAGCCTTGGTCCCCTTGAAAAATGCTCGAGTCTCCCATTGACTTCAATGGGGCTCGTTACTCGAAACGAGCACTCGAGCATCGGGAAAAGTTTGTCTCGAATAACGAGTACCCGAGCATTTTAGTGCTCGCTCATCTCTAGTCGGGTGTCATAATAAGGTTTATGCGCACGCGACACAGACATCGCCGAAAAGTGAATTTTTTGCGTACGCTTAAGGAACACTATGTAGAAAAGCGCCTGATTCACATTTGGACACACGTTTAAAAAATCAGTCGCACGTTACAAACCCTTGTGTTGGAGAGCCCGGAAGTGCAGAGCCAGTGGGGCGCATGCGTCGTTACTATGGTGATCGATAAACCAGTAAACTTATTATAACCATTTGAGGGCGAAATATGATATCATCCCGGTCACAGTCAAACAGTACCCCGACTGATTCTACCAGCCAGTAGAAGATACATCAAAACCTATAGATAAAGTCATAATTATTAGCATAAACATAGAACAGAAAAAACCCATCCCCATATTGCAGACAAAATTAGATTAGGTTATTCAGTAGTGCATTGTAATCAAAAATACATAATATGTATTGTTATAAAAAAAAGGGGGAGCGGAGAGAAAAAGAATATTTAAAAAGAAGTGAGATAGATAATGATAATTGTGTATCACCTTAAGATGCAAAACTCAGAATAAGTACTAAATTCCTTTATGAAAAAAGTGACATGCACAACTGTTACTATTTGGTACAGTCGGGTGCAATGCTCAATATATGATGCATAGGTACTGAGGTTCTCATTTTATATTATGTAAATACAGGATATTCACAGTGCGGCGCGTAAACATAAAGTTTACAAAACAAGTAGAAAGAAGGTCTCACCATATGTTGCATGGATACAGAATACTCACTATTCGGCGCGTAGTTACAGGTTTTACACTAAGCGGTACCTACAAATCGAGTTCTCTCTATGCGTCGCATATATGCAGAGTTCTCACTGACCGGCACATACAGGTAGAATATATCCTATCCAGCACATATCAAAAGGATTCCCACTGATCAGCACATACAGGTAGAGTATTCACTAGGCGGTACATATATACAAGATTTGCACTGACCAAAACATGCATGTGGAGTTCTCACTACATCACACGCATGTAGAGTTCTAAATAGGCGAAGTATACTTATACGATATCTATAGCTAAATAGCACAAATAGAAGATATGGCGCATATTGGTATATATGTTAATGTTACATGTTTATCACGGTTGCCTATAAATACAGAGCGGACACTCATTCGAGTACCGCCTGTGGGGACCCCCACTGCAATAATGCCATAGCTGTCACACCTGTCACGAGATAACCAATAGTAGATGAGGTGGTTGGTACAGTCAAGTCAAAACATTTCTTTCATGTAATGGTAGTACAAGTGTGCAATAATTGATCCACTTGAAGTCTATTTCAAAATTTCAAGAGAACAGTAATTCTTTCAAATTAGATCGGGGGCCACGGAGACAAGCATCAGACCAATTCTGTCGAAGATGGTAAGAGGAAACAGAGCAAACGAACAGGAGACGGGTCATGCATCTTGAGTTGTTCAAATTCCGATGAAATTCCAATAAGATGATGTTAAAGACAGGTAGGCGATTCTGAAGGTCCAAGGTGCAAGGTCTGTTGAACTAAGTATTGAGCCAAAAGGGATAAAAATTAAGGGATTCTGTTTCTCTGAAGAAGAGAAATAGAACAGAAATGGATCAGACACAATCGCGGGGTTATGCAAAAACAAGGGGAGAAAATGAAAAAGAAATATAGATATTGGATAAAAACCTAAACCAAGAGTATCTCCTATATCCCCAAAAGATATAAACGTGTATACAGAGAGAGGACGAGAGTGCTCAAAGGTGATTCTCAAGCCCGTGAGATGTCAAAATAGACTGAAGTGCTAATTAAGAGAGACCAGGTGGTCTCAAGAAGGTGTGAGAAAAATTGTGAACACCAAAATTATGAGTATTTATCAACCATAATATGAAAAATTGTGATGTGAAAAGACAAACAACATAAAAAATACAAAAAGTCTGTTAGGGAAGGAAAGAACCTGCACTATACACCCGAAAAGACTAAGTGTAATGCATAACCAATATAGCATATTTACCAGGCTTCTATTGGCAGATGTATCAGGAAATTGATGTTCTATTTCTGCTTATAAAAGCCTGTAAAGAGAAGGTCTTCATTAATGCCCCAAGGGGCCAGACTACCCAATCTGAAAATCCATCTAGCTTCTCTGCGTAGAAGTTCAGGTACCAGGTTACCACCCCGGATGGAGGGACGAATCATGTCCAGGGCCACCATCTTGAATCCTTGTGTCCTACCTGAATGATATGTTCGAAAATGCATTGCAACAGTCGACAGGGTCTTCCCCTGTGAGAAGCTAGATTCCGCATTGTTGATTGTAGACAAGTGCTGTTGGATTCTCTTCCGAAGTTGTTGGGTTGTTTGACCCACGTAGAACTTTTGGCAAGGGCAGATGAGTGCATAGATGACATTGGTAGATCTACAGTTAATATAGTGGCGTAAAGGAACCTTGTCGAGGCCGGGCACAGATGATTGTTGGAAACCTGCATGAAGGACCAGACATAAGTCACCACAGGGGAAAGATCCTTTTAGTCTCATGCCCGTGCCAGTTGGAACCGTTGGTTGTTTAAAGTGACTTTGTGAAAGTCTGTCCTCGAGGTTCTGTGCTCTCCTTGCAATCAAAGTTGGTTTTGTGTCTATCACCCGTTGAAGTTTTTGTTCTGCCAGTATATTCCAATGTTTCTGCAAAATATGATGTAAATCATGCCACTGGTTATTAAATGTGGTGACAATACCTGGTTTCGGTTCTGGTTTCCGTCCTCCTGGTTGGAACAGCTCCTCTCTCTTGGACCACCAAGCTCGAGTGTACGCCCTTGATAAAGATCTTTTCGCATACCCTCTCATCCTGAATCGTTTAGTCAATTCGTCGGCATATTCCGTATCCCGGTTGCAGTTACTCCTCAGGCAGATGAACTGGCCCACCAGGATTCCAGTCTTCAAATGTCCGGGGTGGAAGCTATCAAAGTGTAGTAAGCTATTTGTAGTTGTCTCCTTGCGAAGTAAGTTGGTTACTAGCAGGTTATCCGATACTGACACTTTGAGATCAAGGAAATCTGCAGACATCTGTGAAAAATGGGACGTTAAAATGATTTTCCATGGATTTTGATTTCATTCCATCCCATATCAGAAGCACATCGTCAATAAAACGGTACCAACTAACTACATGTTGGCGAAAATCCTCCCTAGGGTACACGTGTGCGTCCTCCCACCAACCTAAAAATAGGTTGGCATAGGAGGGCGCACAACGTGCAACCATGGCCGTTCCAGATACCTGTCTATAAAAGACACCATCAAACACAAAATAATTATGTTTTAGTACGTACTCGAATAGGTCCAAGAGGAATGAGTCATGGCGTCTGTCTCCAGTTGATTTTCGGTCCAGTTGGTATGCTACAGCTGCTAGACCATCACAATGTGCTATATTCTTGTAAAGGGCTTCAACATCAAGAGTGACGATCCATGCCATACTTGGAATTCGGAGGTGCTTGGTTTGTGAAAGTCTGTCCCTGCAGAATCCCGGATATATGAGGGAAGGTCCAAAACCAGGGGCTGCAGAAAAAAAATCAATATACATGCATGGTTTTTCCACCAGTCCACCAAACCCTGACACAATGGGGATCCCTGGTGGGTTGCTCAGGGACTTGTGGACCTTACGCAACATGTAGAAGGTAGGAATAACCGGGTCCTTTACAGAAAAGAAATGGTGCTCCTTTTTGGAAATAATTCCATGATATAGAGCTGAATCCAATAAGCCAGTGAGTTTCTTCAAAAAGACCTTTGTGGAGTCAGAAGGCAGGGGGGAACACGTTTATATCTTTTGGAGATACTCTTGGTTTAGGTTTTTATCCAATAGGGATATGGTGAGACCTTCTTTCTTCTTGTTTTGTAAACTTTATGTTTACGCGCTGCACTGTGAATATCCTGTATTTACATAATATAAAATGAGAACCTCAGTACCTATGCATCATATTTTGAGCATTGCACCCGACTGTACCAAATAGTAACAGTTGTGCATGTCACTTTTTTCATAAAGGAATTTAGTACTTATTCTGAGTTTTGCATCTTAAGGTGATAGATAATGATAATTGTGTATTTCACTTCTTTTTAAATATTCTTTTTCTCTCCGCTCCCCCTTTTTTTATAACAATACATATTATGTATTTTTGATTACAATGCACTACTGAATAACCTAATTTTTTCTGTTCTATGTTTATGCTAATAATTATAACTTTATCTATAGGTTTTGATGTATCTTCTACTGGCTGGTAGAATCAGTCGGGGTACTGTTTGACTGTGACCGGGATGATATCATATTTCGCCCTCAAATGGTTATAATAAGTTTACTGGTTTATCGATCACCCCCTTTGCCCCATGTTTCCTCCCTCCACCAAAGATTTTCCAGAGATTCTCCAAAATGCATATTATATAATCAGCATGCCCCATAAATGACATCTTACCTCACCGAAGTATAAACAACACAACTTTCTAATGATTTCCTTTCAGAAAAATTAAAAACAAACCCTTTTTTAAATCGCCATGTTTTATCGCCATGATCGCACCGACCAATAGACTGTGTTCTATCACATCTGATTTTTTTTAATGCTTCCCAGTATATGACACAGAATAGGATATACTGACATAAATGCAGCTAACGTATGCTAACTGCACGTCTATGGCCTAGATTTATCAGAAGTGAGGCAATGTGCGACATATACTGGCGCACGGTCTTCAGTAATCTAATGCCCCCTGCACTGCTCAGGAAGTGGCCACCATCCATTTTTTGCTGCTCCTTTAGCATACAGCATGCGACACAATTCTGTCAAGTGGCAGCAATAAATTAAACTCTTGACTAAGCAGTAACTCGCCCCGTTAACTAAGCAGTAACTCGCCCCGTTAGGTGTAAAACGCAGAACAGCCGCAGCACAAAACTGGAGCAGACACTTTATAAATACCTGTGCAAGCTCCAAAATGTTCTTTCTAGGGCAAAGTCAATAGATAACACATAGGCCTGGGTCTATTATTCTGGCTGCATCAGTTTTCTGAGTGTAGTCAGTTTCTGAGCCATATGTAGTCTCTGTGTGATCTGTGTGTAATCCATTTTTGCAGAGTGACCAATGTTGCCATTACATGATTATGGACGGCACGGTGGCTCAGTGGTTAGTATTACAGCCTTGTAGACCTGGGTTCAAGTCTCATCCAGGTCAACATCTGCAAAGATTTTGTATGTTCTCTCTGTGTTTGCGTGGGTTTCCTCCGGGTCCTCCGTTTTGCTCCCAGACTCCAAAACATACTGGTAGGTGATTAGATTGTGAGCCCCATTGGGGATAGGGACTGATGTGACAAGTTCTGTGCAGCGCTGCGTAATCTGTAGGCGCTATGTAAATAAAGGAATTATTATTATGATGTCACCTAGTCCCAACCATAGCCTTTACATTCCAACAGACTTCTGCAATTGTCAATTTAACAGCAACTTAACCCCTTAATGACCGCCGTATCGGCTTTTTACGGTGGTCAAGAAGATTTCAGGACACCGGGTCTCGCTGGTGCTGGTGTCGGGCTGTGATCTTACAGCCCAGACCCAGCACTAACACCGGGGATTGGGAAAACTCCGATCCTGGGTGTTTAACCCCTTACACGCCGCGGTCAAGCATGACCGCGGCGTGCAAGTGTGTCCCACGTGGATCTGACCCCCCCGGTGTGCTTACCGGGGGATACGATCCCTCCTGCCGCTGCCCCGGGTCCCGACCAGTGACCCGAGGATGCAGGCTTCTCTCCCCGCCGGGTTCTGCCTTCCTGGCAGGACCCGGCTGTAAGTAACTGAGCATGCGCGGCATGCTCAGTTACTTACACTATACACTTCAATACAAGTGTATTGCAGTGTAAAGGCTTGAACAAGCGATCGGATGATCGCTTATTCAAGCCAAGAAGTAGAAAATGTAAAAAGTAAAAAACATTTTTTAAAATCATTTTATAATATAATTAAATAAATAAAATAAAAGTCCCAAAATCTCCCCAGTAACACATAAAATGCAAATAAAGTATATAAAACACAAAAACACGTACATATTTGGTATCACCACGTCCGTATTAATCTGTACAATAAATCTAAATCAATATTGAAGGCGCTCAGTGAACGACGTAAAAAAAAATTCGAAAAACTTCCCATAATATACAATTTTTCATCAAACACCATCACAAAAAATGTTTTAAAAAGTGATCAAAAAAAGTTACGTTCCCTAATATGATACGATTGAAAAGAACTGTTTTCGCAAAAAATAAGCCCTCAACCAGATCTGACAACAGAAAAATACAGAAGTTATGTCCCTAAAAAGTTGTCAATAGTGAAAACAATGCGATTTTTTCCAATGTTGGTTTTGCTCAGGAAAATTGAGCGAAAATAAGTAAAACGATATAAATGAGGTATCACCGCAATCGTAGTGAACCAGAGAATAAAGATAAAATATTATTTTTACGTTACGGTGAGCGGGGGAAAAAAATGCTAACAATCCAAAATAAAAATTGATGATTTTGTTTGTGTCCCCCTTGAAATAGTTAATAAAATCTCATAAATAAGCTTTTGACTCCCAAAATGAATTATCTATACATTGTATCTCAAAAATAAGCCCTCATATGTTTCCATTACCAAAAAAAATAAAAATGTATAGGTCGTACAATGTGACAATACAAATCTGCTGTGAATGGCGCCTCCATTCATTCTATGGCCGGCCGTGTGCCCATACAGCAGTTTACCACCACATATGGGGTATCAGTAAACTCGGGAGGAATTGGGCATGATGCGTTGCAGAGCGTTTCATCATTTAATTTATTCTGAAACTGTCAGTTTTGGCCTAAATGAATGTATTTTCCCAAAAAAATCTATAGTTTCTAAATCACGGGTCCATATTGTTTTAACCCATGTGAAACACTTAAAGGGTTAATAGACTTATAGACTTTTGGGTAGTTTTACATCTTGTCTAGAAACCAGAACATTTGAAACTTGGAAAATGAAGAATTTTTTACAAACTTTTGCCAAATTTTCACATTTTATCAGAACGAAACGCAAAACTTATCACTTAAATTTTATAACTAACATGAAGTACAATGTGTCACGAGAAAACATTCTCAAAATCACCCGGATATGTTAAAGCGTTCCGAAGTTATAACCAATTATCGTGAGACATGTCAGATTTGAAAAATCAAGTCTGATCATTGAGCTGAAAACTAGTGTCGGTGATAAGGGGTTAAAGGGGCTGTCCACTCGCGGTAAATAAATTGTATTGTTTGTGTAAGGAAAAGTTATACAATTTTCCAATAAACTTTCTGTATCAATTCCTCACAATTTTCTAGATCTCTACTTACTGTCCTGCAATGAAAGCTTCTCTGTTTACTTCCAGAAGATAGAGATTTGTCCATGGTCGTGTTATGGACACACAGGTGCGTGAGCCGATAATAATTGGCCATGCACCTGCATGACCATCACATGACCAGGAACTGTTTTTTATCCACTGGAAGTAAACCTAGAAGCTTCCTATAGAATGACGGCAAGCAGAGATTTAGAAAACCATGAGGAATTGATACAGAAAGTATATTGGAAAATTGGATAACTTTTCCTTACAAAAACCATAGCACTTACTTGCTGAAAGTGGAAGACCCCTTTAAAAGTTAATGGAGCACCCTATATACATTTAATAATAAATAATAATAATCCTTCTTTTTTATATATCACCTACAGATTCGGCAAGGGCTATAAGTAGCTTGCTAGATCAGTTCCTGTCCCCATGGGGCTCACAATCTAATCAACCTACCATAATGTTATTGGAGTGTGGGAGGAAACCGGAGGACCTGGAGGAAATCCACGCAAACACAGAGGGAACATACAAACTCTTTGCAGATGTTGACCTGATGTCAAAGCTTTATTTACGGGGGTAATTTCATCTCTGTTAAACTACTTGTACCGCCAGTAATCTTGCGCTACATTCAAACGGCGTTATGTCAGAGGGGTGACCCCTCCCCCCTCCATATGAAACAGAATGGCGCCTGGTACTTCAGAAACATTGCTTCCTTCTTCCAAAAACAACACCACACCTGACCATGGTTTGTGCAGGTAGTCCAGTTCAGATGTTTAAAAATAAATCTTGCTTATAATACCAGGATTTTTTTGGAAGAAAGTAGACAGGTCTTTAACCCCTCGGACAACCCCCTTAACATTTCTCTACCAAATGCCATGTTTGCATTGCTAAATTAAAAGAAAATGGCACTTTGCTATACAGCCATGTAATATTTCCATGTAGCAGTAGGTGGGCCCCCATAATGAATTTCACTGGTGGGCCCTAGGCATCCCAGTCCGACCCTGTATATAAGGCAGTATTAAGTTGTGTTCTTTTAAAAAAGAAGCATTATTCCTGTATAAGGGAGGCAATGTGTGTCTTTCTCTGTGCTGTACAAATTGATTCAGACCATCTATCAACAGTGTGTGTGGAGTTTAGTAGCTTCACCCACATCACATGATCACGCCTACTTGTTTTGACCCTGCCCACAGAATGGGGCCAATTTTGCATGTTTTTCCAGGGCCACTTTAAATTCCCAGTCCGCCCCTGATGGGAGCACAGCCAAGGTCAGACAGGCACTGGTAGAAGGAGATTCGATTATCAGGGGAACAGACAAGGCAATCTGTCACAAAGACCGAACAGTGTGTTGTTTGTCAGTTGCTCGGGTTCGGCATGTTACGGATCGGGTTGACAGATTACTGGGACGGGCTGGTGAGGAACCAGCGGTCATGGTCCACATTGGCACTAATGACAAAGTAAGAGGTAGATGAAAGGTCCTTAAAATGATTTCAGGGATTTAGGCCATAAGCTCAGGGACCTCAAAGGTAGTTTTCTCCGAAATACTACATGTACCACGTGCCACACCAGAAAGGCAGCGGGAGATCAGGGAGGTAAATAAGTGGCTCAAAAGTTAATGTAGGAAGGAGGGCTTTGGGTTCATGAAGAACTGGGCTGACTTATCTGGCGGCTACAGGCTCTACAGTAGGGATGGGCTGCGCCTCAATGGGGAGGGTGCAGCTGTTTTGGGGCAAAAAATGGCTAGAAGGTTGGAGGATTGTTTAAACTAGAGACCTGGGGGGAGGGCAACTATACTTGTGCAGGGCAAATAGACAGTGTAGATAGAGAGCTGCGAGGAGTCATAGTACATGGGGGAGGAAGGGGGGCTGGAATGAGATTGGGAAATAAGAACAAAAGGAATAGGGATAGGGAAAACCATATAAAATATATGTACACAAATGCCAGAAGCCTCACAAACAAAATGGATGAACTGGAACTCTTAATGTTTGAGCGCAAATATGATATAGTGGGTATCAGCGAGATATGGCTGGACAGTAGCTATGACTGGGCTGTTACTATAGATGGTTATAGTCTTTTTAGAAAGGATCGTATAAATAAAAAAGGGGGAGGGGTTTGTTTATATGTGAATTCTTGCCTCAAGCCTGTCCTGCGAGATGACATCAGTGCCTCAAATGCTAATGTGAAGTCTCTATGGGTTGAGATAAGAGGAGGGAAAAAGAATAATAAAATATTGCTAGGGGTTTGTTATAAGGCTTCAAATATAATGGAGGCAGCAGAGGAAATGCTGATAAGTCAAATTGATGGTGAAGTATTTATCATAGGGGACTTCAATTACCCAGATATTGACTGGGGGCAGAAACCTGCAGGTCCTTCTAAGGTAGCAGGTTTTTGTTGACAACAAAAGACAATTACCTGTCCCAACTAGTCCTGGAGCTAACAAGAGAGGGGCACTGCTTGACCTGATCCTAACCAACAGACCTGATAGGGTATCAAAATTACAGGTTGGGGGAAACCTGGGTAATAGTGATCCTAATATCATTGATTTTGTATTACTCTTTACTATGAGCGTTAGTGGAGGGGCAACCAACAGTCTAAAGTTCATGAGGGCAAATTTCAGCAACTAAGGGAAAACCTTATAGGTATAGACTGGGACAATGCTCTCAAAGACAAAAGCCCCCCCCCCAAAAAGGGACTTTTTCTCATATATTCTAAAAAAGTCCTGTGAGAAACACATACCATATGGGGAAAAAGCATAAGAGGAACAAGAAAGAGCCAATATGGCTAACTATCTTTCTCGCGTATTGCTTTCCTTACAAGACTAATGTGAAGGTAGCCTTGAGCATTACAGGATTATAGAGAGAAAAATAAATCCTGTAAAAAGCAGATAAAGGCCGCAAAAATAGAGACTGAGAGAAATATTGCCAGGGAGAGCAAAAATAATCCCAAGATGTAAAGAATGAAAATAGCAGAAAGCCGGGGGCGCTCGATGTGCGGGTTATCTCAAGGGGGTGAGGTGGTGTATACACAATATGTGAACTTACCTTCTAATGTTGTGCTGATGGCACAACACATGTAATCACATATGTGGTGGAACGAGATGCAGCCTCCGGGAGGTAGTCTCGATACAAATACCGAATGGGATCCAAGAAGTGAACAGTCTCAATTCCTGGAGAACCAGTGGACTTTCCCGTGGATCCTATAGAAGACCCAGTGCAATGCGTTCCAAGAGTAATTTAATGTTTTAAAATATATACATATAAAAGACTTAAAACGAACAAGACGCGTTTCGGACCCGGACCGGGTCCTTAATCAGTTGTGATGAAGGACCCGGTCCGGGTCCGAAACTCGTCTTATTCGTTTTAAGTCTTTTATGTATATATTTTAAACAATTAATTACTCTTGGAACGCATTGCGCTGGGTCTTCTATAGGATCCACGGGAAAGTCTACTGGTTCTCCAGGAATAGAGACCATGCACTACTTTCAAAAATAATACCAAATTATTTTTCAAGTATATAAATGATAAGAAACTAAAAACAGAGATTGTGGGCCCTTTTAGGAATAACATGGGGGTCATGGTGGAAGGAGATGAGGAAAGGGCCAATCTACTGAATGTGGTCTTCTCAACGGTCTTTACCCAGGAAAATCCCCTGGTGGAAGACACAATGAGGAACAATGTAAATTCTATTTGGAATGTCAACAGTTTAACCCAGGAAGAGGTATGGTGCCGCCTCACAACCACTACGATAGATAAATCACCGGATGGTATACACCCCCGGGTTCTGCATGAACTATGTACCATTATGTTTAATATTTTAAGATTCCTGGAAGACTGATTATGTTCCACAGGACTGGCGCATAGCAAATGTCTTACCAATATACAAAAAAGCATCAAAAAGCGATCCTGTAAACTACAGACCTGTGAGTCTAACTTCTGTGGTGGGGAAAATATTTGAGGGGTTTGTTAGAGATCCTATCCTGGAGTATCTCACTGTACATAACCTTATAACCAAGCGTCAGCATGGGTTTATGAGAGATCGGTCCTGTCAGACTAATCTGATTGGTTTCTACGAGGAAGTAAGTTCAAGACTGGATCTGGGGGATGCTGTGGATGTTGTATATCTGGACTTTTCAAAGGCATTTGACACCGTGTCGCCTCAAAGGTTGGTATATAAAATGAGATTACTGGGACTAGGGGAAAATCTGTGTATTTGGGTAAGTAATTGGCTTAGTGATAGAAAACATAGGGTCATCATTAATGGCACATTCTCAGATTGGGTTGACGTTACCAGTGGAGTGCCACAAGGGTCAGTATTGTGGCCACTTCTTTTCAATATTTTTAGTAATTACCTTGTAGTGGGTTTACACAGTCAAGTTTCAATATCTGCACATGATACTAAGCTGTGTAAAGTAATAAATGCTGAGGTCGATAGTTTAGCATTACAGAGGGATTTGTGGAAGCTTGAGGGATGGGCAGAGAAATGGTTGATGAGGTTTAATGTAGATAAATGTAAAGTTATGCACTTGGCCATGGAAACAAAAAGTATACTTATATTCTAAACAGGTATTGGTGAATGGTAAACTTAATTTTAGTGACCAGAGCCAGGCGGCTGCTGCTAAAGCAAATTCAATTATGGGATGTATCAAGAGAGGAATAGATTCTCATGATAAAGACATAGTTTTGCCCTTATACAAATCCCTGGTCAGGCCATGGAATATTGTTTACAGTTTTGGGCACCAGTGTATAAAAAGGACATACAACCTATAAGTGCCAATGGACCGTGCACATGTAAGTCAACTTGCACAATGCAATGCAAAAGGACACAAAGATTACAGCAAATGCTCAGGAATAAAGCAGTACCAATAAGAAAAAGGAATGAGCGAAGATAACGGTAAAAAGGTCAAAGATTTATTGAAGTCAGTTTAAAAATAGAACGTAACAATAGGGTAGTAAAATATAGGTGCTGGGCAGCGAGCACACAGAGGCTTACAGTACATAAGAGATATTAAGGTGCTTAGTACATAGCCAAAAAAGGTGCAAATACATCATATGCAATTCAAATAGCCAACATAACTGTGCATATGTAGACTGCGCACAAGAAAAAGAAATAATGAGCTATACCTGATGGGTCCTGGAATACAGGGGCGCAGGAGAGAGGACGCTGCCCAGCACCTCCCCGACACGTGTTTCGTCCAACAGGACTTTGTCAAGGGTCCTGTTGACAAAGTCCTGTTGGACGAAACACGTGTGACTTTTTTACCGTTATCTTCGCTCATTCCTTTTTCTTATTGGTATTGTTATAGAAAGGACATAGTAGAGCTGGAACGGATGCAGAGGAGAGCAACCAGGATTATTAGGGGAATGGGCCGAAAAGAATACAATGACAGATTACAAAATTTGGGATTATTTAGTTTAGAAAAAAGACCTTGTTACAATGTACAAATACCTGAACGAACAGTACAAGGATCTCTCCAAAGATCTTTTTATACCTAGGCCTGTGACCAGGACAAGTGGGCATCCTCTACGCCTAGAGGAGAGGCGATTCTACTATCAACATACACAAAGGTTCTTTACTGTAAGAGCAGTGAGACTGTGGAACTCTCTGCCGCAGGAGGTTGTTATGGCGGACTCTATGTACATGTTCAAGAGAGGTCTGGATGCCTTTCTGGAGAGAAAAAATATCACGGGTTATGGGTAGAAAACATTTATTTAATTCTTAAAGGGTGGACTTGATGGACTTATATACTATGATACAATGATTCTATTACTTCAAATATCAGAAGGGGTTAATGACCGAGGCATTTTTAGTGAATTTTCGTACGTGGCGGTTTAAGGCTAATAACTTTTTTTTTTGCAAACGGGGCAACTATGGTGATGTTTTTATTTTATTGGAAAATGTGAATTATTTTCTGAATGTTTATTAATATTTTTTGTGTGTGTTTTTACTTATTTTTCCCCTAAGAGGTCATAAAAGAACCAGTATTGTAGTAGTTATATTCTTGTACATAGGGGGCAGTATTATAGTAGCTATATTCTGTTACATAGGGAGCTGTATTGTATATTCTAGTACATAATATGCTGTATTATAGTAGTTATACTCTTGTACATAAAATGCAGTACAGTATTATATTTTACTTAGGGGCAGTATTATAGTAGATACATTATTGTTTATCAGAGAGGGCATTGTAGTAGGGTTTCTTCTGTATTATATAAGGCAGTATTAAGGGGGTATTCCAGGAATAAGCATAATTCATATACAAATGGGTACTCAAAATATAAGTTAACGTGTAATTAGTTGCTACTTAAAATTTTGCTCCCCATAGCAGAAAATGCTAGTGACATACACTGTTAATTAAAATGCTACTGGCCCGTGTGAAGAAGACACAGGACAGAACATGGCCGTTGGTCACATGTCCACATCACATATCCTGCACCTGCCTGGGCAGGTCATGTGATCTCACTATGTTTGGTTGTAGTTGGTTGGTTGCAGTGCATCCAGTATGGCCAGTGTTTTTTTTTTTTGGTGATTGCAGTTATACATCATTACTATGGTAACAGAGCAAGAAAACCTGTTATATCATCACTGGGAGCAGAGCATAAGAGGTAGGAGGAGTTACTGAGAACTAAAGGATCATGGAACTTGTAGTTTCCAGTGGCGGCCATCTTAGTGATAACTCCACCTATTTTAGAGAGGCCATACATTTTGTAAATCATAAAAGCAAACTATTTAAGCTCCATTTTGTGACTAATGAGTATTGTTGTATTGATTTATTTATATCATTATGGGTTTTTGTGTCAGACGTTCATATTCCCGGAATACCCCTTTAACTTGTGTTCTTTTAAAATAGAATTTTTATTGCTGTACAAGGGAGACAGTATGAGTCTTTCTATTTGCTGTACATATTGATTAATACCATCTATAAACAGTGTGTATGGCGTGTAGTAACTCCACCCACATCACATGGTCACGCCTACTTGTTTGGACTCCGCCCACAGAATGGGGTCACCTTTTAAAGTTTTTTCTGGGGCCACTTTAAATTCCCTGTCAGCCCCTGCTCCCCTCACTAATAACAAGTTCAGCAGCGGCCTTCCCTCACGTGGCCCAGCAGCAGCCTCCCCTAAAAATAAAGAACTAATATACTTACCTCACTGCGTTCCCCACATATAAATACAAGTATATACACACACATACTGACATTTAAAGATACAGGAATATACATATGAATTATACTCACCAACTGGTTCCTATAGATAGCAGGCTTCAGAGATTACACAGAATGCTTGCTATCTATATAGGGTATAAACTTACCTGTCGGGTGGAAATCATGTCTTGGCTCCCACTCTTCATGTTGGCGGGTTTGGTGGCTCCTCCAGGCTTCTCCCGGCATTGCATTTAGGGTCCCGTTAGTGTCACGCTCAGCTTTAAGTGACTTTGAGAGGCCTAAATAGCAGTAATACTCAGTAAATAATGTTATTTTAGAAACTGCACCCATCAATGTGTGAAAAACTTTAAGAAGTGTATTAACCCTTTAGATGTTTCACAGGGGTAAAAGCAAAATGGAGGGGGGTGTGGCCTAACTGCGGATAAACATTGTCGCAAACTAGACCTTCTCCTGCCTGAACCCCGCTGTGGCACCAATTTACACATTCAGTGGCCCGGAGCCCTTGAGAATGGGAGCGAAATGGAAGGTGTCAGGGCTGGGAGTCTGTGGACCCTCTGGACCACCGCGGGAGATTTTTCTAGCCGACACCTGGGACCGCAGTCTTCACTAGAGCCCGCCGCAAAGAGGGATTGTCTTGCTGCAGCGGGCTGCCACCAAGTCGTTCCACAGGTGCGAATAGTCCGCGGTGGTTGCCAAGGTAGTAATGCAGGAGTCAGCGGGAGAACAGTACAGGATGGCACAGTAGACTCATGTCAGGGAACACAGGAGCTGGCACATGGATCAGGAACACAGCAACGGACTGGCACAGGGATCAGGAACACAGTAACGAACTGGCACAGGGATCAGGGCTGTCACACGGGACAGCAGGATGCACAGGAACGCAGGATACACAGGAGGGCTTTCTCTTCAGAGAATGGCTTGAAGATCTGACAGGGAATGATGGGAGCTGCCAGATTAAATTCATTCCCGAAAGTGGCCAGAGCCAATCACCTGTGCGCTGGCCCTTTAAATCGTGAAGCACAGCCGTGTGAGTCAATGGCAGCGGGGCAGCGCAGAGGGGCACGGGTGCACCCACGATCCGCGTTATTGATCGCGGGGTTGCCCGTGACGATAACCCCCCCCCCTCTTCTTCTTGGTCCCAAGAATCCTCTGGAGGAGAGTTTGATCCAAAATGTTCTTTTTGGGCTCCCAGGATCTGTCCTCAGGCTGAACCCCTTCCAGTCTACAAGTAAGAACAGCTTGCCCCCCGCGATCTTCATGTCCGGAACCTCCTTAACTTCATAGACATTTGGGAAATCTAGAATAAGTTGTATTGCAGTGTCTGGAAAAAGGGAGACAAATACTGGAGGACAGGGCCGGATTAAGCTTGGTGGGGGCCCCTGAGCGCAAAATATAGTGGAGGCCCCCATTGAATGTAGTACAGACAGGGAACAACAATCGCTATATACAGCTCCCCCAGCAATCACTATATACAGCTCCCCCAGCAATCACTAAGTACAGCTGCCCCAGCAATCACTAAGTACAGCTGCCCCAGCAATCACTAAATACAGCTGCCCCAGCAATCACTGTATACAGCTCCCCCAGCAATCACTGTGTACAGCTCCCCCAGCAATCACTATATACAGCTCCCACAGCAATCACTGTATACAGCTCCCCCAGCAATCAATGTATACAGCTCTCCCAGCAATCTCTATATACAGCTCCCCCAGCAACCGCTATATACAGCTTCTCCAGTAACTGCTATATACAGCTCCCCCAGCGATCACTACATACAGCTCCTATAATAACTATATACACACCCTATAATAACTATATACAGACCCCTATGACAACTACATACAGTCTTGCTATAATAACTATATACACCTCCTATATTAACTATATACAGACCCTCTATAATTATATACAGTCCCCCTATAATAACTATATATAGTCCCTCCATAATAACTAGATCCAGTCCCCCTATAACAACTATATACAGTCCCCCTATAACAACTATATACAACCCCTTCTAACAACGATATACACTTCCCTCTATAATAACTATTTGCAGATTGCTATTATTGCTATATACACCCCCACACACATAATAAATATATACAATCCCCCAATAATAACTATATACAGACCCAGATAAAATACTAAAATTGTGCTAACCCTCATCGTTCCCCTGATGTGTGCCATCCTCATCCTCCCTCACGGTGTCAGGGTGGATGTAAACAAATCTGGCGGCGCCCTGCTACAGGCACACAGTGAGTCGCGGCCCAGTGACGTCACATGCTGTGACGTCACACTCTGCGATGTCGCCGAGCGGCAGGGCGCTGCCATCTTCATTTGCATTCGACCAAAGGCAGACACATCGGCGGGATTTGGCCCCGGCCCGAGGAGCCCAGTCCCAAATACATTGTTGGCGATTCGGTCGGTCGTATGAATCGCCCCAATTTGGTGGTGGCCCTTTTGTTTTAAAACTTTCTTTATTAAATTTTTGACAAATTTTGACAAATAGTTAACGTAATACATTCCATCAGCTATAGAAACTTGTTACCAAAAGATTAACTTTTTAGTTTACAGCCATTGGCGTTCCGGGATGCAGCCCTTAGCATATATAAAAACCTGTTTTGCAGCCTTGAACAGGTAATGTTTCCTATTATTATAACTGCGTAGGCAGCATTTACAATCCAGTAACAATATATAAATGGCTTTATTCGTTCAGCCTCCCAGTAGTCGATTTTAAAGCATCGTGTATCTGTCTACTTATATATCGAGTTATAAAATTAAGGAAGATAAGTTCATAGACTAGTCAGCTAGGTTGAGGCTGGGTTATCACCTTTACTGAGTGGCCCACGCTTGCGGCCCCCATAAATCTCTGTTTGTCCGTGATCTAGCTAATGGAGCCCGGAGCCATAAATTCCTATCATTAAATAAAAATAACAATAAAAATAACAAAATAATAACAAAGTAAACCATGAACACTCAAAAACCTTGATCTGTCACGTTATAGTTACAGTGCTACTGTTGGGGTTCCTCCTGGGCAGGAGGCGAAGTGGTGGGGGCCCCAGGGCTTGCGCTTTGGGAGCCCCCCCTATGATCCGACCTTGCTGGAGGAGCTACTAACTTGGCACACTCCCAAATTAGCCAGAAAAAACACACATTAAAAACAATGTTGGTGCTCTAACTCCACAATAAAACGTTAAGATTGAGAGTTCCACAGAATGGTCTTACCTAGTTCCTTATACACTCACCGGCCACTTTATTAGGTACACCTGTCCAACTGCTCGTTACCACTTAATTTCTAATCAGCCAATCACATGGCGGCAACTCAGTGCATTTAGGCATGTAGACATGGTCAAGACAATCTCCTGCAGTTCAAACCGAGCATCAATATGGGGAAAAAAGGTGATTTGAGTGCCTTTGAACGTGGCGTGGTTGTTGGTGCCAGAAGGGCTGGTCTGAGTATTTCAGAAACTGCTGATCTACTGGGATTTTTACGCACAACCATCTCTAGGGTTTACAGAGAATGGTCCGAAAAAGAAAAAACATCCAGTGAGCGGCAGTTCTGTGGGCGGAAATGCCTTGTTGATGCCAGAGGTCAGAGGAGAATTGACAGACTGGTTCGAGCTGATAGAAAGGCAACAGTGACTCAAATCGCCACCCGTTACAACCAAGGTAGGCAGAAGAGCATTTCTGAACGCACAGTACGTCGAACTTTGAGGCAGATGGGCTACAGCAGCAGAAGACCACACCGGGTGCCACTCCTTTCAGCTAAGAACAGGAAACTGAGGCTACAATTTGCACAAGCTCATCGAAATTGGACAGTAGAAGATTGGAAAAACGTTGCCTGGTCTGATGAGTCTAGATTTCTGCTGCGACATTCGGATGGTAGGGTCAGAATTTGTCGTCAACAACATGAAAGCATGTTGTACTCAAATGGCCTCCACAGTCACCAGATCTCAATCCAATAGAGCATCTTTGGGATGTGGTGGAACGGGAGATTCGCATCATGGATGTGCAGCCGACAAATCTGCGGCAACTGTGTGATGCCATCATGTCAATATTGGACCAAAATCTCTGAGGAATGCTTCCAGCACCTTGTAGAATCTATACCTCGAAGAATTGAGGCAGTTTTGAAGGCAAAAGGGGATCCTACCCGTTACTAGCATGGTGTACCTAATAAAGTGGCCAGTGAGTGTAGATCGAAGATTGAAGAAATTCCTTGGTAATTCCTCCTGTCACGATGTTCACTTCTCTATACTGGATTATGTGAGACACCACGCTATACTCTCGTGCACGTGATCACAGCACCGGTCCTGTATCAGGAAAAAATGTGGACAGAGGGGCAGGTCACTAAGGATAAAAGTAAAATGAATTTCATTCCAGCATACTCACAAACAAAATATTAAAAGCACGCATATCAAATGGTTAAAAACGCCAGAGGACCTCATGCCCAACCTAGGTTTCGACCTTTCGGCTTCATCCGGGGCAGAGGTTTTCTTGGAAACGTTCCCCAGGCGTAAGTCGGGTTCTGTCAACCTGTATAGAGTCACCTGCAGACTGTACGACCGGAGGCTGGGACGGCTTCTGGAAGACCAGAGCCAACCGAGGCAGATGGACTAGAGGTCGCTTGTGCCGCAACTCTTCAGCTTGTTCCAAGAACTGCACGTCTATCCAGGTGGCCAAGGTGATAAGACCACTAAGAGTAGCCGGCAGATCACAGGCAGCCAATGCATCTTTAACCCCTGAGGACAGTCCCTTCTTAAAGGTCACACATAAGGCCGCGTCATTGCAACAGAGTTCAGACGCCAAGGTACAGAACTGGATAGCCTAGGCTCTGGTGCCGTTGGACAAGCCGGGATGACAGGAGAAGTCGCATTGGTCTTCGCCGGAACTGCCGCAGAAGTAGTCACAGGGGCCTGATACTGAGGCTGAGAGTCAAGCAGCTGATGGAGAGCAGAAGCCACTTGGCCTAAAAGTTCTCTCTGGGTTCTTTGCTGTGATTACCGGGCAACAACACTGGAAAGTTCTGCCAGTTTCTGACATGGCTCCTTGGAGGGTTCCATGGCCGGATCTTACTGTCAGGGCTGGGAGTCTGTGGACCCTCTGGACCACCACGGGAGATGGTACTAGCCAACACCTGGGACCGGAGTCTAAGTGGCACTTGGTTTTCACCAGAACCTGCCGCAAAGAGTGGGGGGGGGGTGCCACCAGGTCATTCCACAGGTGTGACTAGCCCGTTGGTAGCCAAGGTAGTAATGCAGGAGACAGCTGGAGAACAGCACAGGAAGGCACAGTGGACCCACGTCAGGGAACACAGGAGCTGGCACACGGAACACAGCAACTGACTAGCACAAGGAACAGGAACACAGTAAAGGCCTGGCACACGGATCAGGACTGGCACACGGGACAACAGGAAACACAGGAAGACAGGATACACAGGAACGCAGGATACACAGGAGGGCTTTCTCTTCAGGGAATGGCTTGAAGATCCGGCAGGGAATGATGGAAGCTGCCGGATTAAATTAATTCTTGGAAGTGGCCAGTGCTAATCACCTGTGCACTGGCCCTATAAATCTTGAAGCACCGATGCTGCAGGGCCTAGTCCGGACGGGGGCTGGTATTTGACTGAAATGGCCACAGCCACAACCTCCTCAACATGGCCGCCGGCCGCGGCTTCTGAACCCACCCGCCTTACCTGGCCTCGTCCCTGATGGATGTTGGTTGGAGCCCCTGCAGCAGTGCGCGATCAAGATGGCGGTTGGCCGCGCAGAGAAGAATGCTGCCTCCCAGGCTGCCGGACCGTCAACTCTTGCCACACGACACCAACTTGTGGCCAGCATGGAGATTAGTGGCTTGGTAAAGAAGACTCCTGGGTTGGTCCCTTCCTCACAGCCCCATGTGGCCAAGATGGTGGACGGCTCCCCAGAGGCAGGTTACACCTGTTGTGTTATACTTGTTTAATCTTTTACCTATGTCTTCTCTCTTCAAATAGTGGAGACTAATTTCAGATTTATTGTGCAAATTACAGTGACTGGGTGGGGGGGAGAGGAGCCTTCCGTTGTTGGTACACTACCCTGTTTTAGCATTCACTGTCTCCCCATTGTTCTACATTTGTTTGTCTATTGTACATTACGTGTGTTGGTCTACTGTACATTATCCCTGGTTTGTTTGCGAGTGCACCAGCAAACCTTAGAGCGGGACAAACCCTAGTAATTGCCTTAGTCTTGTTCCTTTTCGTCTCCTGATTCCGCTCCCTTTGCAGTTTGTTGGTTGTGCACCCTTCTCCTTTTGTACTCCCCTGGTGTTCCTTTCTTTGGCCCCAGCTCCTTTCCCTCCAAACCTTAATTGATTTAAGCACAAAGCAGAGTATCGGCTACTCACCCCACATGGAGACTGTAGAAATTGGATCTCTTAATGTGCTGGGGTTGAACGTCCCACAGAAGCGATCTAAAATCGTTTATGGAATGCACAGACAGGGTGTCAAAGTTTTATTTCTACATGAGACACACTTCAAAACCAGACACTTTCCAGTGATCAAAGACAGATAATTCAACACCTGGCTCCACAGCTCCAACTCCGACTCACACTCTATGGGCGTCTCGATTGCTGTTCACTATTCCCTCCCGCATGTTGTCCTGGATGAGAAACTAGACCCTGCAGGTAGATATGCCTTTCTCAAACTACAAATATTTGTCCAGATTTTCACGCTAGTGAATCTGTACCTACCCACAGCGCCCCAATCCCAGTCTGTAGGAAAATACTGAACAAGTTGTCTGGGTTTTCGGAGTTCGGAGTGGATGCTAGTTCTAGATGGAGACTTCAATTTCCCATTGGATGTTAAAATTGACACCTCAGAGAGGAGCCATATTCCATCAGTTAGGCTCCCTCAAAGGGGACTTACATAGCCTCCAAATAGTGGATTTTTGGTGGATCCCGCATCCTAGGGATAGGGACTATACCTACTTCTCCCCGGTACACAATTCATTCAGACTTCTTCCTTATCCAACACAAGGCGCTCATCTGTGAACCTACAGCCTCTATCGGCAACATCGTCCTATCTGACCATGCCCCTATATACTTGTCAGTCACTATCCCCTCAGTCCTTGGCCCTGGTGACTAAACAATACTCTGCTAAAGGACGCACTCTGCATACAGGATGTCAAGACAGCCATTGAATCCTATTTACTTCCCATGGGCCTCTGCTCGGAAGTCCTTCCAATGAATTTGGAGGCTCTTAAGTGTGAGCTTCGTAGCCGCAATAACCAGTGGACCGACATCTATCGAATTTTGCAAAACAACTGGGACATTCTCCTGAGCGATACCAGACTTCACACTCACATTGCTACCAGACCAAAAGTGATTTCCAGAAGAGCACGTAACCTGGAAGATATACTTACCCTTGGACCCTCATCCTTGCCCATCTCGCCACACTCACATGCACCTTCTCACATTCACATTACTGTCACTATTCACTCTAATTTCGCACTTGTGTAAATACCATCCTATTCTCACTCCTTACTCTCCTTCACATGCCCTACGCCCACATAACCATTCAGGTTTACAATGCCAAATACTTGTTATTCAATCAGTATAGATGCGATTTTGTTACCTCAATCTTATACTGCACTGGCACTTTAAATTTTAAATCTTATTCTTATTGCGCTAGCTATGAAGTATTGTATGAATAACTTTTTAGCCAATCGCGCTCATGCTCTAGTGCATGCGCAGCACTTTGTATTTGTCGCGTGACATATTTTCCCACTTCCGGCGCTTGACACGCATAGTGAAACGCATCGCCTGACTTCCGATTCCTGGAGCGCATGCTGCTCACTCGGACCACACGTTTGATTAGTTTGGGTGAGTTTCCAAGGATTGGGCATACTATATATACTCCTAGTGTCTCTATCATTACTCTACCCCTGAGGAAGCCTGTGTATTCAGGCGAAACGGGTTGGGATCATTGTCCCCAGTGCCCAGCATTGACCAGTGTCCACCTAGGTAACACATGGCTATTATTATATCTCATCTCTAATGATGCTTTTTTGTACCACACTTGTGTATGTTACTATTGAAGTATTGTATTTATTCTTTATACATATATAGCCTGTCCTACCATGATTGTAAATTTATACTGGTGTACTGGGGACACTAGGATGTGTATAGCACCCGTATATGCTTTTTAAATATTTTATCTTCTTACTTCTCTTCAAAAATTAAACCCAAACATACATGGTGTCCATGTAGGCCAACGTCACTACAAAGCGGCGTTTCTTGCGGATGACCTCCTGCTCTACATCTCGCTCCCGTCCCCCCGCAAAGAATTTGAAACCTATAGTCAACTGAGCAACTTTAAAATTAACTTCAATTAAATATTTGGGAATTCAAGTCCCTATGGATCTTTCAAAAAATTACTCCCTTAACTATCTACCGTTATTAGAGTGCACCATGCAGGAATTAACCATACAACAGGAAACAATTAACTTGGTTCGGCTGGATTAACGTGATAAAAATGGATATCTTGTCCCGCTTCCTCTACCTCTTCCAGGGTGCCCCAATAACCCCACAGGCCTCATTCTTTAAGTCTCCTTGTACAGCGTTTTAGTGCGGTTACTGGATTGGCAAAATCACTACCAAGCAATGGGTGTGAATAAAGCAGTATAGCTCCCCGATCCCAATACGGTGCTACCATGGGTGCCCTCCCAGCGCGTAGAGATAGAATCCCAAACACTGTTCCTCGCCCAAACCCTGAAGCTCTTTGCGATCCCTTGTCTGCCAGAATATTCTCTCCCACCCATTCAGTCCCCTCACGCTACTATTCCACAACGTGTCCTGTCTGAAATGTTTGCTTGTGTTCTGGCCTTTCTCTACTCCCTACATGATGTTGAGGGCACCATAGCCTAGGTGATATGTCCTCATGTCGATAATACAGCTACAAGACCCAGGGAAACTGTTTGTGTGTTAGCTTTAGTTCATCTCGATTTCACTCTCTGGAGATAGATAACTGTGTAGACCTTTATTTATTCCTCGGACAATAAATGTGCCTTTTCTCCTAAGCAGGCTGGACATTAGGAGGCTTTTGCTCAGGATATATATTTTGTTGCCTACAAGTTGAAGTTGATCATATAATTTTTGTTGCCACGATTCTCCACAGCTCACCCCTTGTTTGCTATACCAACCACAGAACCAAGTGTCTTTGTATTGTACTTGTTGTAATCTTTTTCTTTTTTGTTTTATTTAGGTTATGTGTTATATATAGAATAGAATACTTTATTGTCCCCACAGGGGAAATTGTTGTATCACAACAATAACACCTCCATCCGCATAATCACAAATACAGATACAAACAGTAAAAACATACAAAACCCACACATAAAAGTTTATAAAAGAAAAAGACAAATAAGTAGATAAAAAGAAAAACCACAGAATATATAAAGAGAAATAGTGGTAAAAATTCCATGCCATGAGTGTACATGTCTCATTACATGTCTCATTGCTCATAATTGACTTGTATTTCGAAAGCATGCGTAGACACACAACAGACTCCCAATCCTCCATCTTGGAGCCAACAATCAAGCTCGCCTTCCTAACCAATTTCTTAAATTTATTGGAGTCCGCCACGCTCACATTGTTTCCCCAGCATACAACCGCATAGAATAGGACACTCCCAATTACAAATTGATAGAAGGATGTCAACATTCTATGGTCCACGTTGAAGGACCTGAGCAATCTTAAAAAGAAGAGTCTCCCGGACACCTTCTTATACAGTTTCTTATACAGTTTATTTGCCATGACAACTTATCATCTAGATATACGCCCAGATACTTATAACTTGAAACCTGCTCCACAAGAGCCCCCCTGATCTGTATTGGCTCTCTATTAGTATCCGTTCCCTACGGAAACTAATCACCATTTCCTTTGTTTTCAGTAAATTCAGTTCCAGTCCATTTAAGTCACACCATTCTGAGAACGAGTCAATGGTCGACCTGTACTCTGATAGGTCGCCCTTTTTTATGCACTTTATTATGGCAGTATTGTCTGAATATTTCTGTAAAAAACGTTGACTTACATTTTTTTGAAAGTCAGCAGTGTAGATGGTACATAAAAAAGGAGCAAGAACAATCCCCTGCGGGGCCCCTATGTTACACTCAATCACATCAGACACAATATTTCCTAGCTGCACCCTCTGTGGTCTTAATATCAGGTAGTTAAAAATCCATTGCATTACAGTATTACCAACCCCCATTTTATTTAATTTCTCGCACAAGCGCTCTGGGATTGTTCTGTTGAATGCACTGCTCGAGTCGAAAAACATTATCCTGATCTCGTTCAAGTGCAAGAATACCCTATGAAGTAGGTGAAGAAGCGCATCCTCCACACCCAGACATGGTTGGTATGCAAATTGTAGGGGATCTAGATACACTTTAACAGCTTCGGCCAGATGTCTTAAAATGAAGCGTTCGAAAACCTTCATAATTATGGGGGTTAGTGCTATTGGGCGATAATCATTTGGTTCTCTGAGAACCATAACCTTCTGCATCGGTACAATACGCGAAGTTTTCTAAAGTCTTGGAACCATGCCTGATGACATACTACCATTAAATAGTTATCAAAAAACTGGACCAAGTTCCAGCGAAAACATCCGCAAGACTTTTGCACTAACACTGTCTGGCCCCAATGATTTTGTGACCTTCAGTTTGCTTAACTCCCTGATTACATCGTCCTCTCTGATTAAGAAACCGACCTCATTACACCCCAGGTATCCTGACCTAACATCCTCATTATCAAAACTCCAGACACAATCATTTTGGACGGTCCTGTCCCGTGTACTGAATTGATTTAAAAAAGGAGTTTAGAGCATATCCCCCAAAAAAACTACCCTTATTTGTCTGCATTCCAGTTATAAGTATCATGCCTTTCCAGACCTCACTAGTCATTACCAGCCAATTTATATTCTAATTTTTCCTTATCTGTTTTTTTGTATTCACGAATCGTTACTTTAATTTCCTTCAGAGTCTCCTTGTACAGATCCAACTCTTTTTCCCTAAACGTTTTATGTTTCTGCCTCAGAAGATCTTGCAGTTCTTTCATGACCCACGGTTTCGAATTTGGGTATTTTTTGACAGTCTTGACTGGCACTATTGAGCTTCCGCAAAAATTAATGTAGTCAGTTACCATTTCTACACTCAGGTCACTGTTCCCTCCCGACTCTCTAAAGGACAAATCCCAGTCCGTAGTAGGAAAACACGTCTGTAGTTCACACTCCACCTCTTCAGACCATAAACTGACCTGAAAAGATTGAACAGGTAGTCTGTGTCGTACGGAATAATACTTTGGGTATATCTGATCATAACCTAACATTGTTATACCCAAAGGTGGCAGGGTGACTGGGCGATATGCATCTTGTACGTTGGCAAACAACAAGTCCAGAACATTCTTTCGGGTCAGTGACATATTGCCAAAACTTTGGTAGTAATTTACCCGCATTCAAATGGTTAAAGTCTCCTGTAACAATAATCAAAGCATTAGGGTATCTAGTCTGCATGTCCCTGACTACCCTCTGCAAAATCTCACTGGCTGCTTCCCTAATCGCAGATGGAGGGATGTATATAACAATCATCACAACTGCTGTGAATTCTCTTGAAAGATATATTGGTCTAATTACTACCGCCAGGAACTCAATGGGGCAGATTTATCAAGTGTCTGAAAGTCAATCTTTCTAGTTGCCCATGGCAACCAATCACAGCTCCCCTTTAAAATAATCAAGAGCACTGCTAAAATGAAAGCTGAGCTGTGATCGGATGCTGACTTTCAGACACTTGATAAATTCGCCCCAATATCTTTGCAGCAGTGCTGAGCACGAATCGTTACTTGCCCCTTCAGGCACCATGAATCATTAATGTACACCATTACACCTCCACCTCGCCCTTTGCCGCTTACTCCAGACCTATCGGACCTAAAGAGACAAAACCCCGGCAGAGACACTCGTGCATTTGTGATACTTTCGTGAAGCCATGTCTCTGTAAAACATATTACGCAGCAGTGAGCAATTGCCTTTCTATCCATAACCAAACCTTGTAGCTCATCCACTTTGTTCACGATGGACTGAACATTCCCTGTCAATATAGAAGGAATAAATGGTCTGATACCCCATTTTGACATTTTACTCTTCCTCCCACCTTTACATCCTCTAAATGGTCTCAACACGTCTTTTGGGACTCAGGGTCTCTGCAAATAACCTCTTGGTATTCTTAATAAAGAATAACATATGTCTTGACCATGTAATTTTCCTGTTCACATTTCCTATCTCGCCTACATCTGGCATCTGTTCTAAACATTCATTGTATACACAGCTCTATTGCTCTTATCACCTCCTTCTAAGGCATCTATACCCTCATCCGGGTGAATAATACCTAAAGACAGTTCTTGGGTACAAATGTTCATACAATCAGTCATCTTCTGAGGATGCCAGCACATAAAATGATAAGCCATCCCCAGTCCTCCTCGGCATTTCTTCACCCACAGACTCAGGCACCAGACTGGAGTCAACAGACCCACCCAGACAGGGTAGAGACCCAAAATCAGGGTTTGTACCATATACCCAATGTGGAGAAGGTGGTGCCCAGTCTGACCTTGTGGGAAACCCAAACATAGCCAGAGATGGGCACAACTCGTTTTCAAACCGATGGCAGCTACCTAAGCTATAACCCTCAGGGATACTCCCGTCTGAGAACCGAGGGACCACACACCGAAGGCTACTAGGCCCCACATCGGGGAAGTGTGCATCCTAGACACCAGGAGCCCCCATAACCCCCATACAGCCAAGACATTTGGGCAACCATCATTGCACCTAGGGTGCACAGGGTGTTACATGCCTTCTAAAACTATATAAAAATGATTGGAAATAAAACAAAAGGGAGGTGTAACTTACAAGCTGTAATTTTTTTTAAACAATGTATTAATTTTGGCCAAAAATTTAACTGTCACAAAGTATTAAATGACGAAAAACTTGAAAGAAAGAAAGTCTTCTCCTGCGTATGAGCATGGCCCATATGTGGTGGTAAACTGCTGTATGGACACATGGCCAGGCATAGAAGGGAAAGTACGCCATTCAGAGCAGATCTGCATTGTCACATTTCACAGGCTATGTTTATTTTTTTTGTAATTTGGGCATATGGGGGATTATTTTTTTTGTGGATAAGATCCACTTTTCAGGTACGTAATTTCCGGTGGGTTCTATAGCTACTAATCAGATTTTATTAACTCTTTCTTGGTGGTGGTTAAAAAAAATAATTCTTGATTCTGGTTTTCAGCATTTTTTTT
This sequence comes from Engystomops pustulosus, assembly GCF_040894005.1. Taxonomy (NCBI): domain Eukaryota; kingdom Metazoa; phylum Chordata; class Amphibia; order Anura; family Leptodactylidae; genus Engystomops; species Engystomops pustulosus. The sequence continues at coordinate 123,979,603 of NC_092417.1, read as the reverse complement.
CAACACTACTTTTTTCATTTTTCATCAAAACTATGACAGCGGCGTCTATAGGGTTTAAATAAGCGGGATTGCAATAGTCGCGATCCTGGCTCTGACTGCGGGATCCTGGCTACCGCGTACTGCCGGGATCCCGCAGTGAAGCTGAGCCCGGGCGATTGCCATGACTTACTTCTACGTCAAGGTGTGGGAACTACCCGCATCCTATGACATAAAATCATGGATTAAACTATACTAAACCTATCAATGAAAGGCCAGACTTGCACAAATGATGTTTACAATAAGATCATAATTTTATTGAAACACATAAACATATATATGATAAAAAAAAGGGGAAAGGGAAAACAGATGCTTACAGGATAAGCAACCTGTGCTGGAGGGACAATACAATCCATCTAGGGTACGTGGGCATTACCAAAATGATGTAAGAGCTACTATTAATTGTGTTGACAATGGCCACTAGTCAAGTACCGTATATTCCGGCGTATAAGACGACCTGGTGTATAAGACAACCCCCCTACTTTCCTGTTTAAAATATAGAGTTTAAGATATATTCGCCGTATAAGACTACCCCTTTTCCAACGCATACAAAACACCGGTAAAAATTTTAAAAAAACTGATTTGAATTTAACATGGTCCTTTTTTAAATGTAAATTCTTATGACATGCAGGTATATAGCAGGAAAACTGTCGCTCATAAACATAAGGCATACAACAACATTACCATTACAGCACAGCCCCGAGTAGTATACAGCACAGCCCCGAGTAGTATACAGCACAGCCCCGAGTAGTATACAGCACAGCCCCGAGTAGTATACAGCACAGCCCCGAGTAGTATACAGCACTGCCCCCAGTAGTATACAGCACTGCCCCCAGTAGTATACAGCACTGCCCCCATTAGTATACAGCCCAGCCCAGCATTAAAAAAAAAATAAACTTATATACTCACCCTCCGGTGGCCCCGATGTGCTGCGCTGCTCCCCCGATGTCCGCGCTGTGCTGTCTTCAGTGTTCCACGCCGTCTTCTTTCTTCTGCCGGGCGCCGCCATTGATCTTCCCCGGCAGGCGCCTAGTATGACGCGCCGCTGCTGACGTCATACTAGGCGCCGCCTCGGGGAAAAGCATGGCGGCGCCCAGCAGAAGAAAGAAGACGGCGCGGAAGACTGAAGACAGCACAGCGCGGACATCGGGGCCACCGGAGGGTGAGTATGCGCCCCGATGTCTTTTTGAGGCTGCCGGCAGCCATCGCTGTGCAAACACCCGCGATCGGTGCTAGCACCGATCGCGGGTGTTACCGGTAAGCCTTTGCTGCAATAGGCAGCAAAGACTTACCGGCTATGGAGAGGGCTCAGCCCGTGAGCCCTCTCCATGCACGGGGACCCGCCGTATAAGACGATTACCGGCGTATAAGATGACCCCAGAGAAGACAGAAGATTTTTCTGTCTTCAAAAGTCGTCTTATACGCCGGTATATACGGTATATATCATTGGCAATGAGAAATAACATGTGTGGTACACCTTGGTATAGATTAGCATGCATAAATATTAATATACATACATATTGCACAACCCCGTATTGCTGTAAATAAAATAAACACTAAAGGTGCTAGTAGTTAACCAGGTTTGTACTTACAATAGTGGTAGGGATGCTGCATGGTGTATCAATGATTTACCTGAGGTAAGATATCCCATGTGGCTGAGACCCGACACCCATTTCGGCACGCTGCCTTCGTGAAGGGGTAATGTCAGACAGGCAGAGAGCAGTATATAAAAGCCAAAAGAGCCAATAGGAGCCGTTATCCTTACCTGATGTGCTGATTACTCAAGCATAGTGTCCTGTTATCAGGCACATATGACAGGACATCACTTCCGGTTCCGGACCACCTGCCTCACCGATCATGTGATCCGATCATGTGACTATCTAGGTCACAGTTGGATACACCATTTATCGTGCGACACAAAGGCTGGACAGCGGAGATGTATACATGCATACAACAAAGGCGTACAACATGGAGACACAGCCTAAGGCTGGATTTTACAACTAAGGATGGATATCCATGTTATTTTCACTTAAAACCAATATGTATATTGTGCAATCAGAACATAAAGGGGCAGATTTATCAAGCTGTCTAGTTGCAACCAATCAAGGCACTCCTTTAAAATATTCATGAGCACTGGTAAAATGAAAGCTGAGCTGTGATTGGTTGCCATGGCGAACTAGAAATATTCTGGCTTTCAGACAGCTTGATAAATCTGCCCCAATATGTGTATCATGCAATCAGAACACAGTGATCATGATGTGATAGATAGAAATGGTAAGTTAAATACATATTTCCAAAATTTGAAATACAATTTTGGACAGTATGTAATTAGGAGACACCAGGGGTTATCCGGGTTTTAAAAATTAGGGCCGTGCTGGGGTGGGCTAATTAAACATAATAAACTTGTACTTACCTCGTCCGGCGCCGCAGATGTCCCGCGCCGCGGTCCCTTAAATCCGTGCCCGTTAGTTTACAGGGGCACAGAAGCCGCGCACAGGGAGCTTCCGGTCCGCGCTGTGGCCCGCTCCTCCCATCTGTCCCTATCTCTGAGTTGTAAGCGCTGGGAGATGGTGTCGGATGGGAGCTTCCCGCGGTGCGGGACATCGTCGTCGGACGAGGTAAGTACATGTTTATTATTTTTAAATAGCCCGCCCCAGCCCTGCCCTCAGTAATTTTTAAAACCCGGATAACCCCTTTAATATTGCACACATACATTGACAAAATAGCCTTCATGTGTAACACAAAAAAGGAAATACAATAAATGTAGTGTCATACAATACATGTAATTAATCTAATATATATATATTTATCTAAAATTTGATGAAGAGGTGAAATTGTGTAATGTGACCATATGTAGTCACAAACTATGTGACGATGTGGTATTGTGACAAGAAATTTATTTTATTTTATCTAGTATATCTAGACCCAACTGGTCATATATGTGTTGGGATGTGCGTAAAAGTACACATCTTTATATTAAAGTGCTCTGTGCTGAAATCACTAAAAAATATCATTTTAAAGTGCCTTATGTGTAAATTGTTGGTACATCTATATCATAACGTGACATACACAAGAGATTGCAAAACAATATATAAAGTTCAAGTGAAAGGATTGACATATATATAATCAGGAGCAAACCCCCCCCCCCCCATAGTGAATAAGCGAAACAATACATCATCTATTTTTAACAGAATTCTCCATATATATCATAATAGCACTAGATGTATGTCATAATTCAGTCTGTTAAACTATCTAATGTTTAATTTTTATTCTTACCAATGCTATTTGTGTATATGTACAAGGTCCATCATTAATGTTATTATATTGTTGCTACCGTGCTTCCAAGTTAACCCTTGAGATGACACTAATAAGGGATGACGATGCGTCTAAACGGTCTTCTCCCTTGGTGGTAAAAAATGGTGAGCATCTGAAGCTGAAGGATGAATAGTTTGTAGCTGTTACAGGTATGATGTTCACCTATGGCTGATAATGTGAATCGCTGTATACAAACATCAGACATTAGGACAGCCTAAGAGCAGTTATTTTTTTTTTTTTAACCACTTCCAATTTGGAGTTTGGACTAAGACAACTGATTCTTGAGCTGCTGGAGTTCGTCCCCTCACACAATTATTTTGTGTTCTTTCACTGGTATTGTGGGAGAGGGACTTCCTAACAGACGAGCAGGATCCCGGGATGGACCGCGCCATTGTAGCTACATCGACGACATCCTGGTTGTCTGGAGGGGCATAACCCAGTAGCTGGAGGCATTTATACACAGACTGAATATCAATAATATTAACATTAAATTAACATATCATGTGAGCAAGAAAAGAGTGGAATTTCTTGACACTATCTTGAGACGAATTTGGTTTTCTCCACTCTGATGTCCATAGAAAAGATACCTCTGATTACCTCTGTAAATATTTTATTGCATGCATCATCATCACATCCGATACAAACAATCAATGCCATACCAATAGGACAATTTCAGAGGTATACGAAGAATTTGCTCTACGAAGGAAGACTTCAAAAGACTTCAAAAGACTTCAAAAGACAAGCAGATGAACTAAAAGGAAGATTCCATGGCTACAGCCAACGTCCCGTGAGGAAAGCGTATAACAGAGCTAAAAGTATGGCTAGGGCTGCTATATCCAAAACCCACAATTCAGAACAACCGAGAGGTAAGATTCATCTCGAATTACCGTTGTTAATGGGGAAATATGAGAGACATACTAGCTGGCTATTGTCCTATACTAAGATTGGACAAAGGGCTTGCACAGTACCTCCCCCGAAACCGGTTATCACTGCCCGAAGGGCTCAAAACCTACGGGACCTCCTAGTGAGGAGCCATTATGGAAAAAAAGAGACCAACACATTTCTAAACATCAGGAGACCAAGATGGGGGTGCAAACCCTGTGGGAACTATGTAACCTGTCACGCATGATATAACTTGTAAAACAAAAGCTGTGGTTTATCATGCCACTTGTCCCTGTGGGAAAATTTAGATTGGCCTTACCTCTAGAGAAATTAAAATAAGGATAAGGGAGCAAGAAACTGTTGGGCACATTTTCATTTTCCGGTCTGGAGGAGATCCCGAAAGTGCATTGTTCGACAACAATGCACTGTGCCGTGATTCACTTACATCGTGCGCCCAACTTGCCGAATGTGTCGCTTCCCCAATCGGGTCCGCCGGAGTTCACCATCTTCCTGCCGGTGCATGTAAGTGCTTGGCTTGCTACACAATTTTTAAGTTTAATCCCGCGGCTTGTCCGATTTGTGTGAAAGCTGGCACGATTGCGCCAAAATACGATCGCATGCGACAATTACCTTTTAAATGCGCGCAAATCCGAAATCGTCGGAATACATACGACCTTTGTGCGGTCCGTGGACCCTTAGTAAATGAGCCCCATTGAATCTGCGAAGAAACCTTATTTCTGGTACTGATGGCTTACCTGTTGCCAAACATTTTAAAGAATTACATAATTGTGACTCAAGTCTACTGAGAGTGTGTGGTATTGAAAAAACAACATTAGAGGAGGCCCCATCTCCCAAAGACTGGCACAATGTGCTCTCAGCCCCGGGGACTCAATGAATCTCTTAATTTTGCTCCCTTCCTCTGATCCTACCCAGACAGTTTGGGTCTTTTAACCTTTACTTTTGATATTTTGTCATTTTATTTTTGTATTTCAATTTGTACTTTTCTTATCAGCCATAGGTGAACATCATACCTGTAACAGCTACTAACTATTCATCCTTCAGCTTCAGATCCTCACCATTTTTTACCATCAAGGGAGAAGACCGTTTAGACGCATCATCATTCCTTATTAGTGTCATCTCAAGGGTTGACTTGGAAGCACGGTAGCAACAATATAATAACATTAACCACTTAACGCCAAAGCCACTTTTCACATTCCTGACACGGCCTATCTGCCCTGTGTCACTATAAATGGTTATAAATTTACCCAAGTGATTTTGAAATTGTTTTCTCGTGACAATTTGTACTTCATGTTAGTTGAAAAATTTTGGTGGTATGGTTTTTGGTGGATTTTTGAACTTCAAAATGTTCTACTTTTTCCACTCATAGTCATAACCGCAAAAAAACTTAATAACTAATATTCACCAAATGTATACTTTATGTGGACATGGGTTTTTATGCATACTCTTATTTTTGTAGGATGTTATGGGGCTTTGAATGTTAGGTGCGATTTTTCACATTTTCATAAAAAACGCAAAATCCTGCTATTGAGGGACCTGCTCAAGTTTCAAGTCACATTGAGAGGCCTAAATAAAAGTAGAGGATCATTATGATGTTAATTAACTCCCTCTAACATGTTGGTGTTCCATATTTGTTATTGAGGGGTTAAACTATCTAGTCTCTTTGAACAGCTGTTTTTTTCTATACAGTAACTAGAACAACAGCAATGTTCATATACCCTGAAATAGAGCTACAGCGCCAGGTAAACTGACAGAAGCCAGTGTATACTGCTTAATATTATGGTTTTGTTTGTGAGTTATTATGAGATACCCTTGGGAACTCATCAAGCCATTGGTGCCACGTGGACTCACATGCCTCAGGCTCTGTGGGCTGAATTCTTTGTGTATCCCTTGGTACCCAGTAAATTAAAATCTCTTACATAAGGGATTGCAGTCATCTGCTGTGTTACAAACAAGATTGTGTTTTTGTTACATTGACAGGGAAAACACTTTAATGTTTTTTTGTAGGTTATATTTAAGGGGTTGTCCGCTCTTTAAAATTGCTGATGTGCTCTTACTGCTTTAATAATAATCCCTGAGTGTTCACCAATTGATTCCTCATCCGTGATGCTTCCTTTATTGCTGTGTGCAAACTCTCTGTGCAGTGGTCTCACTGACACACACAGGGAGTTGGGAGGGGTAACAGCAAGATGAGTCATAATCTCCTGATTTAGGTCCCTCCTATTTATCAGCATAGATTCTTTGTTTACATGTCTATGCATACACATCTTCCTCTCCAGTGATCTTCTGTCTACCACCCAAAACGCTGCTGACCATGCAGTATAGGTTTAGTCTGTAATGCAATGGAGAAACCCCTGAGATACCTCTGAGTCTTGAAAATTAATAGTTGACACCCCAGAATTACATACCATTCATCAACACATTCCATTTAAGCAACAATACACCAGAATTATTCTCCCTAAAGTATTTCTTTAGTTTTTTCCTTAAAGTGGTTGTCCGGGAATTGTTAAAAAAAACCCTTGGGTGACCGGGATGGTACAGGTCAAATTATAATTAATATGTACTTGCCTCCAGACGCCCTCCCGGTATCCAGCGCTGTGATCTCTCCAGTCTGTGCCTCATGTAAACAAACAGGTGCACGAAAGCCGTGCATCTTCCGGCAGGCTAAGATGTGTTTTCAACAATTTGTCAGCCCTCATACCTTACTTCCCTACACCAAAGAAGAAAACCTTTTTTAGTTTTCATTTAATGGGTGCACCATTTTTTACGACATCTTTTCAAAAACTTTGTTTCCTGCTACTCCTATGCAATTGTGTGACTTTTATCACACTGAAAAGTTTGTACTCTGTGACAGCTTGTTTTCTGCGGAACAAATTTCACTTCATGGTGATGGTATTGAATATTCCATGCTGTGTAAAATTCCAAATGCAGTAAAATGGTGAAAAAACGCTTTTGCATCATTTTCTTGTGTGTTTGGATTTGACAGCTTTCACTGTGTGCCCCAAATGACATGTCAACTTTATTCTTTGGGTCAGTATGATTACGAGGATACCAAATTTGTATAGGTTTTACAATGTTTTCATACATTTACAAAAATTAAAACCTGCTGTACAATTTTTTTGGGGGGGATTTTGCCATCTTCTGGCGCCAATAACTTTTTCATACTTTGGTGTATGTAGCTGTGGTGTGTCATTTTTGCTACTTTTTATGTCGTTTTCATTGCTATCATTTTTAGAACTGTGTGACTTTTTATCAAATTTTTTATATTTTTCAAAATGGCAAAAAGGCCATTTTTGATCTTGGGAGCTCTTTTCCGTTACGGGATTAAACGCATTGAAAACATTTTCAGACTCCCTTAGAGTACTTTAACCCTAGGTTGTCTGATCCAAACATATACTGCCTTACCAGTATTGCAGTATAATGGAATTTTCTTCCTCACTGGGAGCCTCGATCTTCTGCAAGGGCGCTGCCATCTTTTTGAAGCCACTGGCAGCTTTGCTGGCGGCGATAGGTGCTAGCCATATGCAGCAAAGACTTACTGGCTATGGAGAAGACTCAGCCCGTGAGCCCTCTCCATGTACCTGCACCCGTTACTCCCCAAAATGGTAGTATAACAAACAATATGGATACACTTCACATATTGAAAGCAAAGTAAGTCTATAAGTCCACACAATGGTGAGTATATACAGACAGCAGTGATATGAAGGTAGACTGAAGTAGTAGTGAACACATTGTAATACATGCACCACAACTACAGAGAACACACCAGGTAGTTAGGAGGGAACAAGGCACCAAGGCACAAGGTGTACAGAGGGCACAAGGGGCACTGGACCCAGAGGGCACATGGCGCACAGAGAGCACAAGGTTCAAAGGACGCAAGGGGGCACAGAGGGTACAAGGCGCATAGGACACATAGGGCACAAGGTGTGCACAGAGGATGCAAGGAGTGCACAGAGGGCACAAGGCACACAGGACTTAAGGCTGGGTGCACAGAGGGTACAAAGCGCACAGAGGGCATGGGGCATAGAGGGCATGGGGCACAGCGGACACAAGTCAAATAGAGGGCATGGGGCACAAGGCACACAGAGGGAACAGAACATAAGGCGCACAGAGGGCACAGGGTATACCGGAATCTGGTAGAGAAAATGGCAAATATCTAAATTGGACTAAGGGGAGGGATACAGCCAGACTACAAATGGTGACAAGCCCAGGGGCAGTACATAATCAAGTCTCAGACAATACCTGTAGAGTCACAGGTACATGAGGAGACAGGTAGAGACTTACAATGCCTGCTGTGTGTCTACTAGAAATAGTTCCTACATGTTAGCAGGTACATGTAGTGTCCTACATGTTAGCAGGTTTTGAAGAGGCACAGTTACATAACAGGAAGCAGTGTTGTTCAATCTGAGTTGTACTCCCGGAAATGGAGAGTATAAAGGTGTACAGACTGTAAAGTGGGAACAGGGTATTGCCTGAGCAGAGGAGAAGGGTTTGGACGTGGGATTGGCTAAGCAAAGGAGGAGGGTGTGGACAGGGGATTGGTTAAGCGGAGGAGGTGGACAGGGGGATTGGCTAAACAGAGGAGAAAGGTGTAAACTTTACTGAGTGCAAGGATGATAATAACGGAGCAGTGTATTTGAGTAGATGTCTCGGGCTGGGCGGGACAGAACCTGAAAAACAGGACTTCTCTCTGGATCCAGGACAGTTGGGAGATATGTTATTCATTTCTTAATAATTCAATACCTGGCTGTAATTAATAACAGGAGCCAATGTATCAATATTGTAATGTTTGGAGGGCTAGATGTGCCAGATAGGTTCCCATCAACCCCTTAAGGACGCAGGGTTTTTTTGCTCATTTCTCGCTCTCCACCTTCAAAAATCCATAACTTTTTTTCATTTTTATGTGTACAGACCTGTGTGAGGGCTTATTTTGTGCGTAACAAATTTCACTTTCCCGTAATGTTATTTATTTTAACATGCCGTGTACTGCGAATCTGAAAAAAATGTGGAAAAATTGAAAAAAAAGACACGTGCGTCACGTTCTTGTGGGCTCAGTTTTTACGACTTTGACTGTGCGCTCCAAATAACACCTCAGCTTTATTCTTTGGTTCGGTGCGGTCGCGGTGATACAAAATTTATATAGGTTTTATTGTGTTTTAATACATTTTCAAAAATCAAACGAATGTGTACAAAAAAGAAAAAAAATTTTTGCCATCTTCTGAAGCTAATAACTTTTTCATACTTTGGCGCACGGAGCTTTGTGAGGGGTCATTTTTTGCAAAATAAGCCGACGTTTTCATTGCTACCATTTTGAAGTCTGTGCGACATTTTGATAATTTTTTATTCCATTTTTTATGTGATGTAAAAAGGTGTAAAAGTCGCATTTCAGACATTTGGGCGCCATTTCCCGTCTCGGAGGTCACCGCCGGCCATAACCGTTTTTATATTTCGATAGATCGGGCATTTTGGGACGCGGCGATACCTAATGTGTCTGTGATTTTTACTGTTTATTATGTTTTATATCAGTTCTAGCGAATTTTTAATATTTTATTAATTTTTTTAATTTTTTGAAACTTTTTTTAAAGGAAACCTACCATTTAGAATGGCAGGGGTAAGTTGTAAGTACCGAGCACCAGCTCAGGGTGAGCTGGTGCCGGTACTTACTTTTGTTAGTGTTATAAACCGCGGTATCGCGGTTTTAACACTTTTTAAACTTTAGAGCAGGAGAGGCTTCGGCGCTGCACGCGACCGTGCGCGCCCAACATCTCCGCTATTTCCTATGTAGCCGCGCGCAGCGCCGAAGCCTGTTCTGGTCTAGAGTTTAAAAAGTGTTAAAACCGCGATACCGCGGTTTACAACACTAATGAAAGTAAGTACCGGCACCAGCTCACCCTGAGCTGGTGCTCGGTACTTACAGCTTACTCCTGCCATTCTAAATGGTAGGTTTCCTTTAAACTTTTTTTTTTTCACTAAATCATAGACCATCTAGGGTACATTAACCCTAGATAGTCAGATCGTTCCTACCATATACAGCAATACTTCTGATGACGTTCGGGGGCGCGGCTATCGGAATAAAGATGGTGGCGCCCGTGCGCCACCGTCTTTTAAATGCCGCCAGCGACTTTGCCGGCGGCAACGGACGGGTTAATAGCCGCAATCGGTGCAAGCACCGACCGCGGTTATTAGCGGTGGGGGTTTGCTGCAATATGCAACAACCCCCACCTCTGTATGAAGAGGACTCAGCCCGTGAGCCCTCTTCATACATTCCCTATACCTCTGCGCCGTAGAGCTACGGCGCAGAGCGTTAAGGGGTTAATGAATACACATTGTGCAGTAAAATAACTAAACATATCCATTAACTGCATTTGTTATTGTAACTTTAAACTGTTAATGAAAATTGAATCCCTCCTCACCAGATTAATTACCAAGAAATAAACTAACGCTGACAATGGACCAGTCCCTGTCCATTCTTTTGTGGCCAATTCACTGCTGATGTGTGAAGAGCTGCCCAAAGTGTGACAATATGATAATTAATATCTATTGCTTTATAGCAAAGCAACAATTTTTGCCCCACTTGGTTTATAGTAGGGTGTATAAAAAGGCACACCCATGCTCTCTGCCCGCATACAAGCACACAGCGTGACGTCATCAGGCAGCGGTGCCAGGCAGTAGGCCAGGACCTGGTGAGGTAGGGAACCTCAATATGCAGTTAGTGCCGGATAGGCTTAGGCTTTATTTTTGCTGTTTTGTAGGAAAAAGAGACGTCTGGATGGCAGTGATGTTCAAGGGTAAAGGTTTTCTTTTATTCGGAAGGGAATTTTTTGGAGACAACGCGTTTCGCACTATGCAAAGTGCTTCATCAGGTCTGATTCAATACACAATTATATTTAGTAATAAGTTTAAAAATTTGATAAAATTCAGAACAAAATCGATACACAAATCAAAATTCACAAATTTAAGCTAAAAAGCAAAATTAATTAGAACAATAACATGTGATATGTTTAAAAATTGTGTCCCTCTGAGCTACTACATGTGATCTAGGTGGTGGGGAATTAATGTGTCAGTACAAAGGAGAGTGGGGTACTACCTGAAGAGGAAAAGTAACGGGGTTTAGTAAGGAAAAAGTTATGAGGTTTATGGATACATACACCTTTCTGCTGGTGGGTGTATACATAGCTGATAAATTATTGAAAATATTAAAATATATATATATATAATATATTATATATATTTTTTTATTTTTATATAAAAAATGTATACATATAAGGGATCAGTTCCTAGTTGGATACATAGTTGTATATATGAATGAATAAAAACATGCATGACGAGTTTGGTGGCTTCATGGACAGTTGAGATAAATATCTATAGGAAGCTATACATTATATACATGTTGATACATGTGTAAATAGCAATACAAATAAATAAGAACAAATACATATATACATAGGTTTATCCGTTCATAGTCAATTCATAAATGAGCAAACTGATAAATAGTTATATAAATACTAGAAAAAGTATATACAAGCTTGGTGACTGAACTGATTGTAATCTCAGGGAGGGGAAATAACTAGGAGCTATATCCCCACTGGTTCATGTTGTATAGCTCCAAGGTGAACATTAGGCTTACCCAGGGGCGGACTGGGAATTTAAAGTGGCCCTGGAAAAAACCGTAAAAGTGGCCCCATTCTGTGGGCGGGGTCAAAACAAGTAGGCGTGGCCTTGTGATGTGGGTGGAGCTACTAAACTCCATTAAAACTGTTTATAGATGGTCTAAATCAACATGTACACCGCAGAGAAAGAGACTCATACTGCCTCCTTGTAAAGGAATAACACTTCTATTTTAAGAGCACACAACTTAATACTGCCATATATGTACACTAAAAACATACTACAATACCTTCTCTGATAAACAAGAATATAACTACTATAATACTGCCCCCTATGTACAAGAATATAACTACTATAATACTGCCCCCTATGTACAAGAATATAACTACTATAATACTGCCCCCTATGTACAGGAATATAACTACTATAATACTGCCCCCTATGTACAGGAATATAAATACTATAATACTGTCCCCTATGTACAAGAATATAACTACTATAATACTGCCCCCTGTGTACAAGAATATAACTACTATAATACTGCCCCCTATGTACAAGAATATAACTACTATAATACTGCCCCCTATGTACAGGAATATAACTACTATAATACTGCCCCCTATGTACAGGAATATAACTACTATAATACTACCCCCTATGTACAAGACTATAACTACTATAATACTGCCCCCTATGTACAAGAATATAATTACTATAATACTGCCCCTTATGTACAAGACTATAACTACTATAATACTGCCCCCTATGTACAAGAATATAACTGCTATAATACTGCCCCTATGTACAAGAATATAATTACTATAATACTGCCCCCTATGTACAAGAATATAACTACTATAATACTACCCCCTATGTACAGGAATATAACAACTATAATGATATCAGTAACAAAGCCCAAAAAATGGGAAGAAAAAAATGGAAACGGCTCACCCCTTGTCGACTGTGCTTCTTTCACAACGATTTTGGCCAGGTGCACGGAATAATCCCAAAAACCAATGGTCCGGAAGTCCAAAATGGTATATAATTGCAGCAGAGAAACTTGTAAGGAAAAGGTAGGGAATCCAGCATCCATACAAGTTGATTCACGTGTAGACAATTATTGAAACATCTTCAAAAGTTTAATCTTCATTTTTCTAAAAAATCTTCATATAAAGCAGTGACATGGACACAAAGCAAAAAAACAGTGAAAAATACAAAAAACAAAAAAGAAGTTGCAGTGGTAACGGGTTTCGGACTTAGTTATACCATCTTAGGTATGACTAAGGAATAACATGTAAGAGTCCGAAACGCGTTACCGCTGCAACCTCTTTTTTGTTTTTTGTGTTTTTCACTTTTTTTTTGCTTTGTGTCCATGTCACTGCTTTATACGAAGATTTTTTAGAAAAATGAAGATGAAACTTTTGAAGATGTTTTAATAATTGTCTACACGTGAATCAACTTGTATGGATGCTGGATTCCCTACCTTTTCCTTACAAGTTTCTCTGCTATAACTACTATAATACTGCCCCCTATGTATAGCCAGACAGCTCCTGCCCCGTGTATACAGCCTGCCAGCCCCTGCCCCGCCGGTGTATACAGCCTGCCAGCCCCTGCCCCGCCGGTGTATACAGCCTGCCAGCCCCTGCCCCGCCGGTGTATACAGCCTGCCAGCCCCTGCCCCGCCGGTGTATACAGCCTGCCAGCCCCTGCCCCGCCGCTGTATACAGCCTGCCAGCCCCTGCCCCGCCGCTGTATACAGCCTGCCAGCCCCTGCCCCGCCGCTGTATACAGCCTGCCAGCCCCTGCCCCGCCGCTGTATACAGCCTGCCAGCCCCTGCCCCGCCGCTGTATACAGCCTGCCAGACCCTGCCCCGCCGCTGTATACAGCCTGCCAGCCCCTGCCCCGCCGCTGTATACAGCCTGCCCAGCCCCTGCCCCGCCGCTGTATACAGCCTGCCAGCCCCTGCCCCGCCGCTGTATACAGCCTGCCCAGCCCAGTACACAAAAATAAAAACACATGAAACTCACCTTTCCGACGCTGCGCCCCTGCTTGATCTAGTCCGGCCGCGGGGAGTGCTCCGTACGGGCCGGCGTTGCACAGACCATGACGTCAGACGCTTGCCGACGTCATGGTCTGTGCGACGCCGGCCCGTACGGAGCTCTCACCGCGGCCGGACTGGATCAAGCAGGGGTGCAGCGTCGGGGCGTCGGAAAGGTGAGTTTCATGTGTTTTTATTTTTCACCGGCCCCACCAGTACCGGGCCGCCCCGGAACTGCCCTAAACCAATCGGCCCACCGGGATTTCTCCCGGTGGGTCTTATGGCCAGTCCGCCCCTGGGCTTACCTAGTCTTGTTGTGCTGGGATAGTGTGGTAGGTACTGTGTCCTAGCTGGGTTTTAGGAACCAGCTAGCATACATTACCTACCCACTATCCCAGCATGAATAGTTTAACCCCTTATCACCGAAACTAGTTTTCAGCTCAATGACCAGACTCTATTTTTCAAATCTGACATGTCTCACGATAATTGGTTATAATTTCGGAACGCTTTAACATATCCCGGTGATTTTGAGAATGTTTTATCGTGATAAATTGTACTTCATGTCAGTTATAAAATTTAAGTGATACATTTTGCGATTCGTTCTGAAAAAAAGTGAAAATTTGGCAATAGTTTGTAAAAATTCTTCATTTTCCAAGTTTGAAATGTTCTGCTTTCCAGACAGGAAGTAAAACTACCCAAAAAGCTTGATAAATTACATTTACGGAATGTCTGCTTTATGTTGGGATGATATTTTATGCATCCTCTCACTTTTCTAGTATGTTATGAGGTGCAGAACTTTAGGTGCGATTTTTCTCATTTTCATGAAAATTGCCAAAACTCACATTTTGAGGGAAAACTCAGCTTCCAAGTGACTTTGTAAGACCTAAATAATAGTAAAACTCCATAAATTACCCCACTATAGAAACTTCACCCCTCAACGTATGTAAAACAACTTCTATTAAGTCCATTAACCCTTTAAGTGTTTCACATGGGTTAAAACAATATGGACCTGCGATTTAGAAACTATGGAATTTTTTTGGAAAATACATTCATTTAGGCCAAACTGACAGTTTCAGAATAAATTAAATGATGAAACGCACTGCAACGTTTGATGCCCAATTCCTCCCGAGTGTACTGATACCACATATGTGGTGGTAAACTGCTGTACGGGCGCACGACCAAGTATAGAATGAATGGAGGCGCCATTCACTGCAGATTTGCATTGTCACATTGTACTACCTATACATTTTTATTTATTTTGGTAATGTGAACATATGAGGGCTTATTTTTTACAGAATGAGATACAATGTATAGATAATTAATTTAGGGGGTCTATAGCTTATTCATGAGATTTTATTAACTATTTCAAGGGGGACACAAACAAAATCATCAATTTTTATTTTGGATTTTTTAGCATTTTTTTCCCCCCCGCTCACCGTAATGTAAAAATATTATTTTTTCTTTATTCTCTGGTTCACTACGATTGCGGTGATAACTCACTTATATAGTTTTTCTTATCTTTGCTCAATTTTCCTGAGCAAAACCAATATTGGAGAATATCGCATTGTTTTTACTATTGACAACTTTTTAGGGCCATAACTTCTGTATTTTTATGTTGTCAGACCTGGTTGAGGGCTTATTTTTTGCAAAAAGAGTTGTTCTTTTCAGTCGTATCATATTAGGGAACGTAGCTTTTTGTGATCACTTTTTAGAACATTTTTTGTGATGGTTTTTGATGAAAAATTGTATATTACGAGAAGTTTTTCGTAGTTTTTTTTTTCATCGTTTACCGAGCGGGTTCAATTTTGATTTAGATTTATTGTACAGATTAATACGGACGCGGTGATACCAAATGTGTACATTTTTCGTGTGTTTTTGTGTTTTATATACTGTATTTGCATTATATGTGTAACTGGGGAGATTATGGGACTTTATTTTATTTATTTAATTATTATTATAAAATGATTTAATCTTCTTTTTTTTTTTTTTTTTACTTTCACATATTTTCCACCTTTTGGCTTGAACAAGCGATTATCCGAGCCTCTACACTGCAATACACTTGCCGCGCATGCTCAGTTACTTACAGCCGGGTCCTGCGAGGAAGGCAGGACCCGGCGAGAAGAGGAGCCGACAGCCTCGGGTCACTCGTGGGGACCCGTGGCAGCGGTAGGAGGGATCGGATCCCCCGCTAAGCACACCGGGGGGTCCGACCCACGGGGGACACACTTGCACACCGCGGTCATGCTTGACCGCGGCGTGTAAGGGGTTAAACACCCGGGATCGGAGTTTTTCCGATTCCGGGTGTTAGTGCCAGGTCTGGGCTGTGATATCCCAGCCCGACACCGGCACTATACTGACCCGATGTCCCAAAATCTTCTTCTGACGCGGCGCCGTAGAAAGGCGTCGCGTCAGAAGAAGTACCCTTAATGACCAACGTAGATTCCCGACAGGGCGGTCATTAAGGGGTTAAGATTATTTTTTTAGCTATTTATACACTGACCAGTAGAATAGTGTATGTATCCATAAACCTCATTCCTTTTTTCTTACTAAACCCACATTACTTTTCCTCTTCATATATGTATCCCACTCCCCTTTGTACTGACACATTAATTCCCCTAGCACCTAGATCACATGTAGCAGCTCAGAAGGACACAATCATTTTTATACATATCACATGGTATTATACTAATGAATTTTGCTTTATAGCTTAAATATTGATTTGTGTATCGATTTTTATTGTCATTTGTTCTGTATTTTATCTGATTTTTAAACTTCTTATTAAATATAATTGTATATTTTATTAGATCTCATGAAGCACTTTGCATAGTTCGAAACACATTGTCCCCCAAAAATTCCCTTCCAAATAAAAGAAAATCTTTTACCCTCCAGCAACAGCAGCATCCAGACGTCTTTTTACTACTTAGGGCAGTGGTAGCGAACCTATGGCACGGGTGCCAAAGGTGGCACTCATAGCCCTCTCTATGGGCACCCAAGTCATGGACAAAGATCAGCACACAGGACTCAAAGAAACATCCTGCAGTTTCAGGCAACTCAAGATATGCTGCTCTCAGCACTATTTTAACACTATACATCCTTGGGACTGGGGAAAGAGTGAGAAAGTGTAGAAAAGACCGGATTATTTGTGGAGGTCCTGCTGACCCTAAGTTTATTCCTGTACAGGAGGATTCCAAATCTTATTTCAACTGTATTGGTGTCCTTAGGTGCCGATACGATGAATGTTGTGACAGAGCAGGGAGCAATAACTTACTTCTTAAATAGCTCTGTTGGCACTTTGCGATAAATAAGTGGATTTTGGATGTAGTGTGGGCACTCAGTCTCTAAAAGGTTCGCCACCACTGACTTAGGGAGTTACAACCAGCGATCTCCCCTTCTAGCCAAATTTTTTTGTATTGCTTCTTTAGTCAGTGGGACAGATTAATACAACCCTTTAAAGGGAACCTGTAAGGGCAATTTGGGACAATAAAGCACCGACTTTGACCAATGTTTTAGTGTCCCAAATCACCCTGTATGTTTTTAACAGAAGAAAATTACACATTTTACTGTCCGACTTCACTTCCCACATCATGGAGGTGCGGGTACTGAAGATGTGAGTCGGATGTGCCTCATCTGACTTGCATTTATGAGGGTATCAACGTTTTTATATTTTTTAATTTTGTAAATGTAAAAAGGTCAAAAAGGTAGATTTGGGACACTTAGGGACACTTTACAGGTTTTTTATCTGTGGGACAAAGTTGTACTTACTAGCGTCATTATTAATTATTCCATGCCATGTACCGGAAAGTTGAGAAAAAAAAATCCAAATCCACTATAATTAACAACAAATTCAATTTTTTTTTCAACATAACTTTCTCTTTGTTGTCCAACTAATATCTACATTTACATGTATACCAAAGTGTTTATATTACTCTTTATAACTTCTGACAGGAAATTGTTATGACTGTACAATTGCCTTTGAACAACTGGGTATCCCGTTACCTCTCACCCTATACCAGATTTGAGGTGTTTATGCCCAGGATTGGGGTTGTTGTACAATTTCACAAGGATTGGGATAATCCCCCTGAGCCTATCCTGCTAGTTGGTTTTTCTAATTATGGTTTGGTATATTATTTGCATAGATTTGATTTTACTTTTGTTTGCAGTTTCCCACCAACCTCATAGAACACAACCCCCCCCCCCCTTGCATACTAAGAAGCCTTCTATTGATCCTATTTGTAGAATGTACTTGCCTTAAAAGTATAAAAGGGCCCCACTCGTAGAATAAACACTCTACACTGAGTCTTTTGAACTCTGTGCCTGGCTGATTACGCTCTGTAGTCCAGACATCTGGCGGAGGCTTTTTTTTTTCGTTACATACACACACACATATATAATATGCATGTGTGCATACTTCATGTTATGTTTTAATAACACAATCTTGATTTTCCTAACGTGCGTTCACACGTTAGTTTTTTCAGCTGGAGGTTTCAAAGCCTAAAGCATTTGTGAATCATAATATGAGCACCCAAAAGTCTGAACGTGTGAATGCGCCCTCAATGCAACCCTAAGGGTGTGGTCACATGGTGCTTTCTTGGTCCATTCTTGATGCGTTTTTTGCATGTTTACCATGTGTTTGGCACATTCAGTAAGATTACTCCCTTTAGCCCTGCACAATAATAACACTTAGTAGTTTACAAACAGTAATATAGTAAGGCAATCTGCACTAAGGGGACTGTAGGAGAATTTTATAGGAGATAGACAGATGATAGGAAGATTAATGATGGAAGATAAATATGAAAGATGATAAAGATTTAAATTATATGAAAGTGTAAAGTATTATATTTTTATATGGCTAGATAGATAATTGAAGATAGGTAGATATGAGAGATAGATATATACAGTAGAATTGAGATAGACGATAGTTTGATACATGGATAGATAAAAGATAGGAAACAAATCGGTATAGATAAACAAAAATCTACATAGATAAATGGTTTGGTAGACCGATACATAGATACGAAATATTATACATTTATTACAAATTAATTTTAAACTATAGATAACTATAGAGATGGATGATAGATATATAGACAGGAGATATATTATTAGCATTTTCACCCAGGAATTCAACCAAGGGGTATTAAAAGAGCAATACATCCTCTGCCCACAAAAGTCTATATGCAGGGGGCGCCTTTAGGACTATGAGCCCTGAGCAATTGCCAAGTTTTCCACCCCCCTAATACCAGCCAGTACTTGGCAGAAGTGGAGCTACAGGCAGGGTCTCTTCTGTTAAATCAACAACAGCACACACTTCATTGCTGTATCACACTTACCTGTGGCTATGATAGTATGCAACTAAGGAACTAGCAACATGTAAGAACGTGACTATCGTAGTGTATGTATGTATGTAACTGTGTGTAACATTTGCTGGAACACTATGGGGCAGAATTATCAAGCTGTCTGAAAGTCAGAATATTTTAGTTGCCCATGGCAAATAATTACAGTTCAGCTTTAATTTTAACAATGTTCATGAATATTTTAAAGGGGAGCTGTGATTGGTTGCCATGGGCAACTAGAAATATTCTGGCTTTCAGAAACCTTGATAAATATGCCTCTATGTACAGAAGAATCAGTAGAGTACTGTATTGTATCCTATAAATTAACCGGTTCGCGCCCGCCCGCCGTGTATTCATGGCGGCGGTCGCGTCGCGCTGCATGGAGAGGGCTCGCGGGCTGAGCCCTCTCCATAGCCGGTAAGCCTTTGCTGCATATTGCAGCAAAGGCTTACCGGTAACATCCGCGATCGGTGCTAGCACCGATCGCGGGTGTTTTCACAGCATGGGCTGCCGGCAAAGCTGCCGGCAGCCTCAAACAGATAGCGCCGCATGGGCGCCGCCATCTTACCTGGGATCGCCGCTCCCCGTGACATCATCGGGGGGCGGCGATCCGTCTCCATGGTAGCCTCGGGTCTTCCGAAGACTCGAGGCTATTTCGTTTTAACCCCTTCATTACAATGTGCTGATAGCACATTGTAATGAATGAGGAAGAAAATCCCCATATACTGCCATACTGTTGTATGGCAGTATATGATAGGATCGATCAGACAACCTAGGGTTAAAGTACCCTAGGGAGTCTAAAAAATAGTATTAATAAAAAATAAAAAAAAGTTAAAAAAAAAAATTATAAAAGTCGAAAATGGCACTTTTTTGCCATTTTGAAAAATCTAAAAAAATCTATAAAAAGTGATCAAAAGGTCGTACAGTCCTAAAAATGATATAATTGAACATATTATCAAATTTCGCAAAAAATGACACCACCCACAGCTCCGTACACCATAGTATAAAAAAGTTATTAGCGCCAGAAGTTGGCAAAATCAAAAAAATTATTTTTGTACAGGAGGTTTTAATTTTTGTAAATGTATGAAAACATTATAAAACCTATACAAATTTGGTATCCCCTTAATCGTACCGACCCAAAGAATAAAGTAGACATGTCATTTGGGGCGCTCAGTGAAAGACGTAATATCCAAGCCCACAAGAAAATAGCACAAATGCGTTTTTTCACCATTTTCATTGCATTTGGAATTTTTTTCCCGCTTCCGAGTACATGGCATGGAATATTTAATACCATCATTATGAAGTGCAATTTGTTACGCAGAAAACAAGCCGTCACATAGCTCTTTACGTGTAAAAATAAAAAAGTTATAGATTTTTGAAGGTGGGGAGTGAAAAATGGACATGAAGGGCCCGGTCCTTAACCGGTTAAATCTATTGAGGAAAAGAAATTGCTATATTGCCATATTCTGACGTTAATAACTTTTTTTTATACTATAGTATAGGGAGTACAGTACAGTACAGTTGATTTTTTTACTACCATTTTATGGACTAACGGACATAGTCGCAATTAGGACTTTTTCCAGTGACCGTGAACCTGTGTTAGGGAAATATCCCCATATCTCGATGTGATGTGTTTCCAAATCATTGTATAGTACGAGCTGCTCGGTGAATCACTCAGACCTTCACATGTTTGAGAGAATTCCAATTTATTTAGGTTGCAGACAGTTTTTATAGGTTCTTGGGACAAAGGAACCTACTGAGCATACTCACATTCCAATAGCCAATACAGGATGTAACTCAAAGATGATCTGTGTACATGGGGGGATGGAACTTGGGTATAGTAAAACACATGGTATGTGAACACAATAGAGAATGGATTCTATTCCTTCACAATTCCTCCCTTTTGTGAATAATTTCAGGTACTGCTCAGGTGGTACATTGACATGTGCTAATCACACATCCAGGACTTATCTGACCACTTCACCTGCTTCCCTCCTGAGCATCCTGAATAGAGATGAGCGAGTATACTCGTCCGAGCTTGATGCTCGTTCGAGTATTAAGGTACTCGAAACGGCTCGTTGCTCGGACGAGTATTTCCCCTGCTCGAGATCGAGCATTTAATTAAAAATACACAGTGAAGAACAGTGAGGAATAGAATAAAAACAGTGAACACAGGATCATTTAAGTGAAAAACGCAGTGAAAAACACAGTGAAGAATAGATTACAGATGTTCGGCACATCTGCTTACCTTTCGGAAGATACGCGCGGAACAAAATAGTATGTGAAGAACAATATAATATGTGTGAAAAACACATTGAAGAACACGGGGAGCAGCAGCATGGAGACATCGGGGGACCGGGCAGCAGCAGCATGGAGACATCGGGGGACCGGGCAGCAGCAGCATGGAGACATCGGGGGACCGGGCAGCAGCAGCATGGAGACATCGGGGGACCGGGCAGCAGCAGCATGGAGACATCGGGGGACCGGGCAGCAGCAGCATGGAGACATCGGGGGACCGGGCAGCAGCAGCATGGAGACATCGGGGGACCGGGCAGCAGCAGCATGGAGACATCGGGGGACCGGGCAGCAGCAGCATGGAGACATCGGGGGACCGGGCAGCAGCAGCATGGAGACATCGGGGGACCGGGCAGCAGCAGCATGGAGACATCGGGGGACCGGGCAGCAGCAGCATGGAGACATCGGGGGACCGGGCAGCAGCAGCATGGAGACATCGGGGGACCGGGCAGCAGCAGCATGGAGACATCGGGGGACCGGGCAGCAGCAGCATGGAGACATCGGGGGACCGGGCAGCAGCAGCATGGAGACATCGGGGGACCGGGCAGCAGCAGCATGGAGACATCGGGGGACCGGGCAGCAGCAGCATGGAGACATCGGGGGACCGGGCAGCAGCAGCATGGAGACATCGGGGGACCGGGCAGCAGCAGCATGGAGACATCGGGGGACCGGGCAGCAGCAGCATGGAGACATCGGGGGACCGGGCAGCAGCAGCATGGAGACATCGGGGGACCGGGCAGCAGCAGCATGGAGACATCGGGGGACCGGGCAGCAGCAGCATGGAGACATCGGGGGACCGGGCAGCAGCAGCATGGAGACATCGGGGGACCGGGCAGCAGCAGCATGGAGACATCGGGGGACCGGGCAGCAGCAGCATGGAGACATCGGGGGACCGGGCAGCAGCAGCATGGAGACATCGGGGGACCGGGCAGCAGCAGCATGGAGACATCGGGGGACCGGGCAGCAGCAGCATGGAGACATCGGGGGACCGGGCAGCAGCAGCATGGAGACATCGGGGGACCGGGCAGCAGCAGCATGGAGACATCGGGGGACCGGGCAGCAGCAGCATGGAGACATCGGGGGACCGGGCAGCAGCAGCATGGAGACATCGGGGGACCGGGCAGCAGCAGCATGGAGACATCGGGGGACCGGGCAGCAGCAGCATGGAGACATCGGGGGACCGGGCAGCAGCAGCATGGAGACATCGGGGGACCGGGCAGCAGCAGCATGGAGACATCGGGGGACCGGGCAGCAGCAGCATGGAGACATCGGGGGACCGGGCAGCAGCAGCATGGAGACATCGGGGGACCGGGCAGCAGCAGCATGGAGACATCGGGGGACCGGGCAGCAGCAGCATGGAGACATCGGGGGACCGGGCAGCAGCAGCATGGAGACATCGGGGGACCGGGCAGCAGCAGCATGGAGACATCGGGGGACCGGGCAGCAGCAGCATGGAGACATCGGGGGACCGGGCAGCAGCAGCATGGAGACATCGGGGGACCGGGCAGCAGCAGCATGGAGACATCGGGGGACCGGGCAGCAGCAGCATGGAGACATCGGGGGACCGGGCAGCAGCAGCATGGAGACATCGGGGGACCGGGCAGCAGCAGCATGGAGACATCGGGGGACCGGGCAGCAGCAGCATGGAGACATCGGGGGACCGGGCAGCAGCAGCATGGAGACATCGGGGGACCGGGCAGCAGCAGCATGGAGACATCGGGGGACCGGGCAGCAGCAGCATGGAGACAACGGGGGACCGGGCAGCAGCAGCATGGAGACATCGGGGGACCGGGCAGCAGCAGCATGGAGACATCGGGGGAACGGGCGGCAGCACGGAGACACTCGGGGCTGGGGCAGCACGGAGACACTCGGGGAGGGGCAGCATGGAGACACCGGGGAGCGGCAGCACGGATCCCGACAAGTAAGCAGATGTGCCGAACATCTGCAATCTATTCTTCACTGTGTTTTTCACAGCGTTTTTCATTTAAATGATCCTGTGTTCACGGTTTTTATTCTATTCTTCACTGTTCTTTACATCTGCTAACTTGTCGGGAGATAATATACGCGCAGAACAGTGAAGAATAGATTGCAGATGTTTGCATACATCTGCTAACTTATGAGAAGACATTCTTTTTCAATTAAATAACACATTTTATTCCCGAACCATGGTCCCTTTGAAAAATGCTTGAGTCTCCCATTGACTTCAATGGGGTTCATTATTCGAGACGAGCACTCGAGCATCAGGAAAAGTTTGTCTCGAATAACGAGCACTCGAGCATTTTAGTGCTTGCTCATCTCTAATCCTGAACATTACATCACAACACAATTCATGTAAATCCACTGTAAAGGGCAGAATCTCTACATCCTAATGTTGTATATCCTTATACACGTCACCCTACCAACCCCTGAGTACTACTAGACATAGTAAAGTGCACACACTGTCACAGCTTTCTTTTGCATAGCCCGTGAAAGATATTTTGATCACAATCTTAGTGATGCTGCCAGTGGTAAGAGTAGCAATGTCCATAGCAGCATCAAGTTACACAGATTCATGTTCTGTAGTCTCTGGGTCCTGCGCCCTTCTTCAGCTGTCGCAGTCTCCTGTAGTTTCTACACGTTGATGTGTCACAGGTACTTGGGATGACCATTCAAAAGATGACCCTTCAGGTTAGTCAAATCAGGACCATCTCATCACCTGGGTGCTGCTCCTGTGCTCTAGCTACTTTAGGTTCTGGAACTAAAACAGATACTTGGTTATGCACCTAAGAAAAATGTATCTGCAGGTTTTGGACATCCCACCAATTCTCTATGACACCTCTGAACAACCTTAGGGAAGTATATGTTCATCCATGGGGCAATTCTAAAAACAACCTCAGTAGGTGAAAAGACTTTTTAATCCCTAGAGCTCTCGTGTACTAATAAGTGGACTAACATATTCCTCGACCCCTGGCTGTGGTCTTTACAGTTGCTTTAGCTACAGGATAGGGTTCAGATTACCCAGAAAAGAGGTCCACACACACAAGCGCATGTTTATAGCTACTTACCTTTGGTAGCTGTACTTGGCCAATCTGCAACCTCTGGAAGGGGTAAAGCGGCTTCGGAGTGTATATATGAGGGTTTTCACTACTCTCCCTACATAGTATTAAGCATATATAAACATACTTGTGTAAATGGACAATAGCAAAAGTAAATCTAAGTGATACTCAATACTTATCAACCACGGCCATATAGAGTCTTAGACTGGTGTCTCACCCTGTGGGTGCACTAAACCATAATAGGGTAAAGGGCCCTTGGCAGACATTGCTTGTCACCTCTTTGCCGTAGTCCACCCTCCATCCATTGGGTCCCAGTTACTCCAGTCTTGCTTCCTCACCTGTGAAGCCTGTTTCTATAAAGATAGGAGTATAGATAACCCTACTGGGCCAGCGAGGGTCACGGACTGAACTGATCCAGGCTCCTTTCCCCTAGGCTTTCTACTAACCAGTATGGTCACTTCATATGTTATAGCTTTATAGGTTTTAGCTTCTAGGATGGACCTTTATTGTAACACTAAGGCCTCTATCAGCTATTTCAAAGTCTCATAGTTGTTGATATACTTACTATATGAGATCAGGAATCATAAGGAATCCCAAAAGACTCACATTCTTACCCTCTGCCACTTTACACCCCTCCATCAGTGCCTTCACCTCCACCTCCTGTACAGACAGGTAGGTTAGGAGTGGTTCTGCTTTTATTACCTCATGTTGTGTGACCACTGCACATCTGATGTAGAATTAACCTCATTCCTGGTTTCTAAAGCCATCTACAAAAAACTCAAAATGCAGATTAATGATATATTCAGGTTTGACAAATTAAAAGGTAACTGGTTTATTAATCATTAAGTTAATAGAAAATTTTAAATACAACCTGTCTACCTCATGTCTCCCCCCCCACCCCTTTGAATCTAGCGAAAGTGGTGGAGCTGGATTAAATGTAATACATCATAAAGAGGGCACATTATAACCAAGGTTTCTAGTCATGAAGCAGTGAAATAGTAACAGGATAATCCAAAACTACTACAGAAGCTTTTTATACAAAGGCAGCAGTAGGATACAAAACCAAGACGGGTCCAGGTTGTCATGTTACACACGATCAGCAGAGCTTCCGGCCTGCTTCCTCTCCTCTGAGGTGCTTGGCTTAAACTTAAATGAGAACAATAGAAAGTAAACAATATATTCCAGAAATAACAGTTTTGGGACCAATGCCGATGTATCAATGCTGTATTATTTTAAATCTATACAGTCATACTGGGGGCACATACTGGGGGCACACAGTGTTACTTAGCAGAAGCATCACTAGAGACAGTGACGTAGGAGGCTTCTAGGAGTGTTATAACTTCAGCCTAAAAAGCTCCTAATAATAATCTCAGTCATAGCTGCTGAATAGGACTAATAGTATGGGATCATAGGGAGCTTTTACTCCTGGTTAAAACGATAAAATTACAGATGTTGCACCGCATCAAACCCAAAATCTGCTTAGGGCCATCAGGGTTATCAGTCCTCAGTAATGAACACACATTCTCATTGTTCCTTTCTTCTCTTAACATTCCATCACTTGTCCCCCCCCCCTGTGTTCAATAAGACAAGGGGGAGGCAGCCCCCTCCTTCTCCCTGTGGTGTCTGTAGTACTACGTGTCCCAGCATACCAGGATAACAAAGAATGAATCTAACACATCATTGTAACATCTAAGTTCACTGTATCATCCTACACAATTTGCTAAAACTTTTGACCACACCCTTCAAACTTTAGGTGTATTATAAAGTTTTACACTACATGTCTTATGTTATTAAACATAAATCACAAGGTGTCTCAGGTCCAAGCCTGCAATGAACAATGTCCACGATTGTGTGCTGGACTTTCCTCCCATTTGGTAACTCTGATGAAATACCATTAGCACTATACATCATATAGACAAAACACATATTTATATATTTGCCATAATCTGCAGGACTGTATAATGGAATAAACTCATAGAACACCTACAGTATCTGGCAAGGGTCAGCTCAGGGAATCCAATTGGGACTGCACAACCGTCCAGGAGCTCTACCCACAGAAGACCAAAATCCGTAACAAATATGTTTCTACCCGGGTTTTTGGACTTTGAAGTTCTGAGAGGTGACTCTTAGATAAGCAGGCACAGGCTCCCACATTTATTCCCTGGGTACTATATCTTAGTTGTCCTTTAAAGTTACAGCAATAGCCAAATACAGCTAAATACAGCTGAGGGGACTGTGGGTGCAAATCCAAAGATCTTTAGGCAATGCATTATTCCCCATACCACTGGTCTACTAAAGTATATCAAAGTGAGATGCCCCCTACAGGAGAAACATCTGAAGACTATGGGGGGACATTTACTATGGTGTTTCCGCCAGTTTTGTGGCGCTTTCACCACATGTTCTGCTCTCAGACCTATTTATTTAGCTGGCCGCGCCAGAAAAAATGCCTTTTTCCGTCTGCTCCGACTCTTCTCCGAAAAAGGGGCGTGGCTTTGGCGGAGTGGAAACTCAGACACAATTAATATGTGTCGCCGCCCTTTTTGGGCGCTGTATACTGGTGGAAAGTAGACCAAAAGAAAACTGGTCTAGCAGGGACTGTTGGACACATTTCTGGTGCTCGGGACAGATTTTGGTCCTATGTCTTTGTTCTGTTCTGTTGGAGCCCGCACTTTTCCTAATCTAGTCATGACCGGATATATTCCAGTGTGGGGGTTGGGTCTAGGTGCCACACTGCACATGTCTCCCACCAGTCTGGGTGTTTCCATACACTCTGCAATACGTCCACCATTTTAGGGTGGAGGTAGAACTTTTCCTGAAAGTTGTCTTTGTCTTTTGTCTGTCCAACGTTTTTGTCCGTCATCGTCATAACACTCATACAACACACAATTTCCTATGGCCGTTTCTTTATAACCTCCTCTGGTCACTTCCTCTGTAACTTTCTTCTATCCACTTGCAATTTCCATCATATCATTATTATGCAACCAGACTTTGTTCTTTTAAGAACCTTTACTAACATACAAACAACCATCTTTTGATATACTTGTCCTTTTCTACATTCTCTGACTTTTACAGCCTCTTTTCCCTCTTTCTCTTTCAAGATCTGTAGTACTGGTTTCCCTCCGAATTGCCTTTCATCCTACCTAGCAAATTTTTCCCATAATTTTCTATATATCTCTAGTGCTGGCACACACTCGCAGTCACTCTTCCTTAGGGCAGTTTTAAACACTTATTTAATTTAATATTTTTTTTCCTAAACCGTTTGCCCGTCAAGAAATGACCGCAGTCCCCTTCCTTGAAGCAGCTTTGGATCCTACCACACAAAATAAATTTATAAAGTCTGACTGTCCAAACTCAGTCTCCTTTGTCTCAAGCGAATTACAATCCACCAACTGCTCTTCTAGGCTGACTCTTTAGGTAGGGGCTATTCTAGAATGTTACGTTCTTAAAACCAGTACAGTACAGTATCACAATAGCGCTATCAAACACACATGTTCAAACTCACACAATACCCATATAGATTACCACACATCACATGGAGTTTTCAAATAAACTAACAAGATTCTTTGGACTGGGCAAAATAGGCATGCAACTCACCGGGCGTGGGGAAATCCAAACAAGGAGAGACAGAGCAAATTGTAAGAAAAAGCTTCTTACCTTTTTGTGCAGCTGCATGGTCTGTCTGTCCTGAAAGGATGATCCCTAAATTGTCCGGTAGGCGTCATGCAAACCCATGTCGCTGTTCGAGCGCCAATTTATGTTAGGGAAATATACCCATATCTCGATGTGATGTGTTTCCAAATCATTGTATAGTACGAGCTGCTCGGTGAATCACTCAGACCTTCACATGTTTGAGAGAATTCCAATTTATTTAGGTTGCAGACAGTCTTTATAGGTTCTTGGGACAAAGGAACCTACTGAGCATACTCACATTCCAATAGCCAATACAGGATGTAACTGAAAGATGATCTGTGTACACGGGGGATGGAACTTGGGTATAGTAAAACACATGGTATGTGAACACAATAGAGAATAGATTCTATTCCCTCACACCTGGTGCACATGAGGATACTTAATATCGCCTAGGTGTTCACCCACACAACGTCTAAGTTCTCTAAATGTCTTTCTGATATATTACAATCCACATTTACAAGTGGCTTTATGTTGAAACACACACTTTTAGAATTAATGTAATCCTTTATCTCATACAACTCACGTCCCCCTTGAAGGTTTTACCTGTGGATATGTAGGGACAGGCTACACAGCCCCCACATTTGTAACATCCATTGATTTTACAATCTAACCAACATCCCCGAGGCTGTGGAGACACAAAATGACTCTTCTCTAGTCTATTCCTTATAGATTTACCTTTTCTAAATTTGATTAAGGGTTTGGGGCCTACCATATATTTTAGGTCTTCATCCATTTGTAGGATAGCCCAATATTTTTCAATCACTTTGTCTGCCCCAGTGTCAAATGTAGTGATCATTCTTGTCTTCTCATTCAGGCATTTCTTGTTATTCATCTCTCTTACCAGTAGATCTTTTCTCTGTCTTTGCAAGCAACTTTGAAAAGTTGTCCCTTAGGACAGTATCAGGGAAACCCCTTTCTCTAAATTTTGCTCTCAATGTATCAGCCTGGGACAAAAATTCCTGTTTGGAACTACAATTTCTCTTTACCCTAAAGTACTGTCCCTTGGGAATCCCCTTCCTTAACGGGATGGTGACTTTCCCACCTCAAAAGGTAATTTGTTGCCGTGGGTTTTCGGCCCTGTTCCAGCAGTTTTTTTTATCTAATTTCTCTAAATTATTTTTCCTCTTCTAATAGAATGTTCATAAATCATAGGTAGCCCAGTGAGGTACTTTTAATTCGGGAACTCTGGGTCTAGGTAATACATAGGCCTCTCGGGACTATTGCGTGTTGGATGTAGTTTTCTAAACTTTTCACCTCCCAACACGAGGTGCAATGATCTTTGTAGATTTTTAGTTAAATCTCTAAATGCCGACTGGAATGTGAGTGTATACTTTTTTTTGAACATATCTTTTATCTGAGAATACATCCTTCACTTCTGACAACCACATCTGTCTATCTATGCCTGCTGACAAGAAACCTGCCATGATACGGTCTCAACCATATACACTCACCGGCCCCTTTATTAGGTACACCTGTCCAACTGCTCGTTAACACTTAATTTCTAATCAGCCAATCACATGGTGGCAACTCAGTGCATTTAGGCATGTAGACATGGTCAAGACAATCTCCTGCAGTTCAAACCGAGCATCAGTATGGGAAAGAAAGGTGATTTGAGTGCCTTTGAACGTGGCATGGTTGTTGGTGCCAGAATGGCTGGTCTGAGTATTTCAGAAACTGCTGATCTACTGGGATTTTCACGCACAACCATCTCTAGGGTTTACAGAGAATGGTCCGAAAAAGAAAAAACATCCAGTGAGCGGCAGTTCTGTGGGCGGAAATGCCTTGTTGATGCCAGAGGTCAGAGAAGAATGGGCAGACTGGTTCGAGCTGATAGAAAGGCAACAGTGACTCAAATCGCCACCCGTTACAACCAAGTTAGGCAGAAGAGCATCTCTGAATGCACAGCACATCGAACTTTGAGGCAGATGGGCTACAGCAGCAGAAGACCACACTGGGTGCCACTCCTTTCAGCTAGGAACAGGAAACTGAGGCTACAATTTGCACAAGCTTATCGAAATTGGACAGTAGAAGATTGGAAAAACGTTGCCTGGTCTAATGAGTCTCGATTTCTGCTGCGACATTCGGATGGTAGGGTCAGAATTTGGCGTCAACAACATGAAAGCATGGATCCATCCTGCCTTGTATCAACGGTTCAGGCTGGTGGTGGTGGTGTCATGGTGTGGGGAATATTTTCTTGGCACTCTTTGGGCCCCTTGGTACCAATTGAGCATCGTTGCAACGCCACAGCCTACCTGAGTATTGTTGCTGACCATGTCCATCCCTTTATGACCACAATGTACCCAGCATCTGATGGCTACTTTCAGCAGGATAATGCGCCATGTCATAAAGCTGGAATCATCTCAGACTGGTTTCTTGAACATGACAATGAGTTCACTGTACTCAAATGGCCTCCACAGTCACCAGATCTTAACCCAATAGAGCATCTTTGGGATGTGGTGGAACGGGAGATTCGCATCATGGATGTGCAGCCGACAAATCTGCGGCAACTGTGTGATGCCATCATGTCCATATGGACCAAAATCTCTGAGGAATGCTTCCAGCACCTTGTTGAATCTATGCCACGAAGAATTGAGGCAGTTCTGAAGGCAAAAGGGGGTCCAACCTGTTACTAGCATGGTGTACCTAATAAAGTGGCTGGTGAGTGTAGAAATTAGATACAGAAAGACTTATCACTACCAGCTTGTTTAACATCTGGATTTACATTATCTATTCACATGAAATTAAAGTGTCAAAACTAAGCTGTACTAGAGTTACAAATTGAAAACAATCGACTCAAAAGGAGCCAAAAAAGAATAAGGTGCTGACACCCCTGGAAGATTGACTTTATGAAACATTTCTCTCCTCGAGGCAGAGGAAGGACATAGGGTGGTGTGGTGGGGGGTTAAAAGAGTTATTCTTTTCCTTTTGAAGATTTGGTTATGGTACGTTTTGTCAGATGAATATTTACTGAGGGTTGGGAACTAGTAAGAACAAAGAATTGGGATATTAACTAAATTACCAACTGGAGAATCAGGGAATTATAATTGTAAACATTATCCTATCTGTCAAGGATTCTTTGTTATCCCTTTTTACTTCTGTACATATATTAATTTGGGAAGAGAATGCATTTTTCTATAAATTTTTGTACAATATATGCATATCTTACTACATAAAAGGGTACCACAGGTTAACTGTGGCCTATCTAAGCCTAAGTGAGATATTTAAAGTGAGAGCATGTATTATATGTGGGGGAAGACAACAGGTATATGTGTGTCAAATAATGATAGCAGAGCCCAAAATATCATGCTGCATAAAATAGCATTCATGTAGCACCTAGACAGGACATATACACAGACAGGCCAGTCAATGTAAGTAAAATGTGAACCTTAGACATCAGACTGTAAAGTGCAATTATAGTGCCAATCCCGATATTCTAATCCCAACGTGTTCATCAGGGGACCAAACGATCAATTCGGTAGTTGTACAATCATATAAGTCAGTTCATATTCGACAAACGCTGACCCGGGACATTCAGGGAACGCCCCGGATCTTTTGACCTAGCGATGCCATGCTGTCCACAAAGAAACACAATTTTATATGCATTACCCAAGTCCCACAAAAATGTCTTTCCTTAAAGGGGTTATGTCACGAAACAATTGACTGCAAAAAGCTGTCAAAGAGGTTAAAATATTTCAAAAAAATATTTGTAATGGTTACCTGGAAGTAAAAATACCTTTCTATTTGTTATTATGATGCTTGTTCAGCCTCTATTCTGCTCCACACAGAAGCAGATGTGGGAGGGGCCTAGCCAGGCACATGCACAGCACTGACAGCGGCACTTATTGCACAACTCAGTGCTACAGAGCGCTCAGCCTTCAGAGTCTCCTTCCACCTGCTGTGCTCAAATAGTCCCTGCATTACTGATCCAATAGAAGTCAAATAGAAATGTGTCATACGCCCCATGTTAAAAGTGCAACAAAAAAAGTTGGTGCACTCTTTCAAAGCAGTGCAGGGGGCACCAGATTCATGAAGAACGTGCGCCAGAAATCCTGAATCTGGCGCCCCCTGCACACTACACATGTACTATGTATTCTCACAGCATCATGGTCGGTCAAGCCGACATGCATGGCGGAAGTCTAGGTGGGTGCAGGGGAGGCAAACCCCACGTGTATCGTCACTCCAAAGTGACACTTACCCCTGAGACCTAGCATGATGCTGTGAGAATACACTGAATTGCAACTAAATCACTAGATAGATATTTATGACATAGATAGATATGAGATGGATAGATAGATGACATATGATTGATAGATAATAGGACTTGGATAGATAAATAGGTGACAGCTTCTCACATGTTACTGATCTTTAGCCCTGTCAGGGACAGGGGCCCCTTTGCAGGACAGCATGGAGGGACAGTGCATGGTGGAGAGTACAGGAGGAGGACAGCATCAGGACATGTCAGAGCTCAGCCTGTTACTTGTGTTATTTCTTCAGCCTCCTGTGTGACCTGACTAATGGTGGAGGGAGGAAGGGCTGCTACATTGCTATGATCCATGTTAGAGGAGGACTCCTCAGGGCAGCAGATGCCATGTCTGGCTGCAGTTACCTTGTATCTGCTGCTGTAGGCTCCTGTGTGACCTGACTAATGGTGGAGGGAGGAAGGGCTGATATATTGCTATGATCCATGTTAGGGGAGGACTCCTCTGTGCAGCAGATAGTCATGTCTGGCTGCAGTTACCTTGTATCTGCTGCTGGAAGCTCCTGTGACGCTGGTAAGCAGTGGCCATCACAGCACAATCTCTGCCCCTCCTCCTCTCTCACTCCCTATTGGCTGCAGTGTGTCAGCTGATCTCTCAGTGTGGAGAGGAGCTGTGAGCCCATGTAGTGATCTGTAGTGCAGAGCAGCTGGCTGACTCCCTGTGCGCAGACTCGGCCAGATCAGCTGTTGCTCAGGACGGGACACAGCTACCACTAGAGGGCGCCAGCAACCAGGACAAAAGGAGTTATCTCAGTAAGCCTGCAGATTTTGTAATAAGTGTAAAAGTACTTGTCACAATGCATTGGACCCAATTACAGCCATTTGCTATGGTGACACAACCCCTTTAAGAGCAATTGTTTTGTCACGTGTACCCCTGGCTATGTTAAAGGGGTTGTCAATTCATTGCATTGTAAGAAGTACTTTCAGCATTTACATTTATTAAAAAATATGCAGCCTTACTGAGAACTCCTGTAATGGTTGCTGGCGCCCCCTGCTGGTAGCTGTGTCCGTCCTGAGTTACAGATGATCTGGTCGAGTCTATGGACTCAGCTAGCTGCTACATATTCCTCTCCACACTGAGAGATCAGCTGACACTGTGCATCCAATAGGAAGTGAAATAGGATGAGGGGCAGAGTGCTCAGACATCTACAGGAGTGATGCCTGTGATCTCCACTGCTTACTGCAAGCCTCAGTTTCACAGGTGCTTACAGTGCACATCCAAGGTAACTGTAGCCTGCTGTACAGAGGTCAGTCCTCCCCTAACAACATGGCTTTAAATCAAGAGATCAACAACATGTGAGAATCCATGTATTCATTATCTATTTCTTCCTCCCCTGTAATCTATCATATCTTTCCTATTTATCTCCCATCTATTTATCCCTTATCTATCTGTCTTTCCATCCATTTATGTAGCCATCTTCTATCTATCCTGAAAACGGTTACGATTTAGTCGCACTTCCTGGTAAAGAGGTAGGGATCGGGAGGTGCAGTTGCCTATAGCCTGTTGTAGATGTGCTCTGGTGGTGCAGTGCCCTGGTTGGCGCAGCGCATCGCTGTGCTGTACTGCCATCCGTCCAGATTTATTAGGCCAGAGTCAATGCAAGGAACTTAGCGCCGGCATATGATAACTTAGCCCCGTATAACTGTGCAGTTACATAACCCTTTAGGGATGGAGGGGTTAAAAGGGACATGCCCTGCAGTAGGGTGGTTGCTGCAGGATGTTTCATGCCCTGCAGCTGGGCACAAGCTATATGATGTAGCAAAATTCCACACAAGACAGGATGTGGCATAGATCCAATTGTGCCACTGATCAATTCTATCGGAGCCTCCTGATAGATCCGAAGGTGATGTTTACATCAAATGCTGGTGCGTGATTCGCCAGTGTATGATGAATTCCCCCAATGAGTTTTGTTTTAGCCACATTTAGGAATTAGTGGTCACAGCTCATCTCTTGGTCCTGACACAGGCACCCACAACCAGCATCAGGAGCCAGAAAATATATTACTCAAACTATACTGAGAATTGATAGGTGGTATATACACTCACCGGCCACTTTATTAGGTACACCATGCTAGTAACGGGTTGGACCCCCTTTTGCCTTCAGAACTGCCTCAATTCTTCGTGGCATAAATTCAACAAGGTGCTGGAAGCATTCCTCAGAGATCTTGGTCCATATTGACATGATGGCATCACACAGTTGCCGCAGATTTGTCGGCTGCACATCCATGATGCGAATCTCCCGTTCCACCACATCCCAAAGATGCTCGATTGGATTGAGATCTGGTGACTGTGGAGGCCATTTGAGTATAGTGAACTCATTGTCATGTTCAAGAAACCAGTCTGAGATTCCAGCTTTATGACGTGGCACATTATCCTGCTGAAAGTAGCCATCAGATGTTGGGTACATCTGATGCCTTTCTTCAAATCACCTTTCATCCCCATACTGATGCTCGGTTTGAACTGCAGGAGATTGTCTTGACCATGTCTACATGCCTAAATGCACTTAGTTGCCGCCATGTGATTGGCTGATTAGAAATTAAGTGCTAACGAGCAGTTGGACAGGTGTACCTAATAAAGTGGCCGGTGAGTGTATATCACGTACTGCGGACTGACTGTTAATATAGTATATGTGTGTATATAATAAATATATATATATATATATATATTATTTTGCATATACAGACCCAGACCCCATGGTCACCCTGATCTTTGGCAAGTGCTCACACATGGGTGACAATCCATAAGGAAATCCTCAATCCTGCAGAGTTCTGTGTGCGTGGCCTGCCAGGACTCCAGGTGAAAGTAATCCAAAGTAACACTTCTTATAAAATAATATATTCTTTATTTCTTCATTTTTAAATTGCAAAATTGCAGGGGACATGGCAGAGGTTTTGCCATGTCCCCTGCAATTTTAAAATGAAGAAATAAAGAATATATTGTTTTTTAAGAAGTGCCCCGACCCTTTATTATTTTGAGTATGTATGTATTTGGGTTGCTGGGTTTTTTTTAGCACATTTTTTATACATGAGTGTATATGGTATATGATCCATCACTCCTCAGTATAGTGTGTATATATGATATGATAGTCCTTGGTGTAGTATATATGTTACATTTTATGAGCAAAATTATCTAATTTATAACAACCCTTACAGATAGACAGTGTATGTTGCCTCCTGCAGCCAATCCCAGGTCAGCTTTATATATATTTTTAACAGATTTAAAAAATTTATAGCTGAGCTGTGACTGGTTGCTATGAACAACTAAGGCACTTGCGACACGTCCTATCTTTCCCTGTGTGCACAGCCCGTACGCCGTGCATTTCTATGGAGATGGGGGGTCAACCCTCCTCCTCTCCTTTGGGCCTGACGTATGCTGCATATGTTCGTGTGAATCTAGCCTTAGACCTAGACTAGACTGATTTACAGTTTTTATTAATGAGGCTGACATGAAAGTTTCAGGATGTAAATATTTATGAATATACAGGTTGTTTAACCCCTTAATGACCGCCGTATTGGCTTTTTACGGCAGTCATTAAGGGTACTTCTTCTGATGCGTCCGCCTTTCTACGGCGGCGCGTCAGAAGAAGATTTCGGGACATCGGGTCCTGCAAGTGCCGGTGTCGGGCTGTGATATCACAGCCTAAACCCGGCACTAACACCCGGGATCAGAAAAACTCAGATCCCGGGTGTTTAACCCCTTACACGCTGCGGTCAAGCATGACCGCGGCGTGTAAGCATGGCCCGCGTGGATCGGATCCCCCGGTGTGCTTACCGACGAGTGACCCGGGGCTTCCAGCTCCTCTACCCGCCGGGTTCTGCCTTCCTGGCAGGACCCGGCTGTAAGTAACTGAGCATGCGCAGCATGCTCAGTTACTTTCACTATACACTGCAATACAAGTGTATTGCAGTGTAAAGGCTTAAATAAGCGATCGTACGATGTTCAAGCCAAGAAGTAGAAAATGTAAAAAAGTAAAAAAAAAAAAAGTTTAAATCATTTTATTATATAATTAAATAAATAAAATAAAAGTCCCATAATCTCCCCAGTTACACATAAAATGCGAATAAAGTATATAAAACACAAAAACACACGAAAAATGTACATATTTGGTATCACCGCGTCTGTATCAATCTGTACAATAAATCTAAATCAATCTTGAACCCGTTCGGTGAACGACGTAAAAAACTCGAAAAACTTCCTGTAATATACAATTTTTCATCAAACACCATCACAAAAAATGTTCTAAAAAGTGATCAAAAAAAGTTACGTTCCCTAATATGATAACACTGAAAAGAACAACTCTTTTTGCAAAAAATAAGCCCTCAACGAGGTCTGACAACAGAAAAATACAGAAGTTATGGCCCTATAAAGTTGTCAATAGTAAAAACAATGCAATTTTCTCCAATATTGGTTTTGCTCAGGAAAATTGAGCAAAGATAAGAAAAACTATATAAATGAGGTATCACCGCAATCGTAGTGAACCAGAGAATAAAGATAAAATATTATTTTTATGTTACGGTGAGAGGGGGGAAAAAAAGTGCTAAAAATCCAAAATAAAAATTGATGATTTTGTTTGTGTCCCCCTTGAAATAGTTAATAAAATCTGATGAATAAGCTATAGACCCCCAAAATGAATTATCTATACATTGCATCTCATCCCGTAAAAAATAAGCCCTCATATGTTTGCATTACCAAAAAAAATAAAAATATATAGGTTGTACAATGTGACAATACAAATCTGCTGTGAATGGCGCCTCCATTCATTCTATACTTGGCCGTGCGCCCGTACAGAAGTTTACCACCACATAGGGGGTATCAGTAAACTCGGGAGGAATTGGGCATCAAACGTTGCAGTGCGTTTCATCATTTAATTTATTCTGAAACTGTCAGTTTGGCCTAAATGAATGTATTTTCCCAAAAAATTCCATAGTTTCTAAATCGCAGGTCCATATTGTTTTAACCCATATGAAACACTTAAAGGGTTAATGAACTTAATAGAAGTTGTTTTACATACGTTGAGGGGTGAAGTTTCTATAGGGGGTAACTTATGTGATGTTACTATTATTTAGGCCTTTCAAAGTCACTTGAAAGCTGAGTTGTCCCTCAAAATGTGAGTTTTGGCAATTTTCATGAAAATAACATCCTAGAAAAATGAGAGGATGCATAAAATAACCTCCCTCCATAGAGAATAGCGGCGCACGGCCGCACACATGCCAAAAGATAGAGCATGCTCTATCTTTTTGCGGTGTGCGGGCCGGATCGGTGCCACACATGTGTGGCACCGCATCTGCGCTGCGCCGCTATTGCCGTCTATGGGGACGTACATGCGGCCGCAAATTTGCGGCCGCATGTACGTCCCCGCAGACAGCCATGTGAATGTGCCCTAAAGCAGACATTCCGTAAATGTTAATTATCAAGCTTTTTGGGTAGTTTTACTTCCTGTCTGGAAAGCAGAACATTTCAAACTTGGAAAATGAAGAATTTTTACAAACTTGTGCCAAATTTTCACTTTTATTCAGAACGAATCGCAAAACTTATCACTTAACATGAAGTACAATGTATCACGAGAAAACATTCTCAAAATCACCAGGATTTGTTAAAGCGTTCCGAAGTTATAACCAATTATCGTGAGACATGTCAGATTTGAAAAATAGAGTCTGGTCATTGAGCTGAAAACTAGTGTCGGTGATAAGGGGTTAAATCCTTATCATATAATGATATTCTTGAAAAAGAAAATAAGTCTCAGTGCCTTAGAAGGTAACAGCATGCTGCTGTGCTGGGGATCAGTAAGTGCAGGGACTATTTGAACACCACAGGTGGAAGTAAACTCTAAAGTCAGTGATGTAGAATTGAGGCCAATGAGTTGTGGAATAACTGCCTCTATGGGGCAGATTTATCAAGCTGTCTGAAAGTCAGAATATTTCTAGTTGCCCATGACAACCAATCACAGCTCATCTTTGATTTTACCAGTGCTCATGAATATTTTAAAAGGGAGCTGTGATTGGTTGCCATGGGCAACTAGAAATTTTCTGACTTTCAGACAGCTTGATAAATCTGCCCCTATAAGTCCTGTGCATGTGCGTGCTAGGCCCCTCCCACATCTGCTTCTGTGGAACAGAATAGAGGCTGATCAAGCATCATAATAACAAATAAAAAGGTATCTTTAATTCCAGGTTACCATTATGGTTAGCTTTTTAAAATATTTTAACCTCTTTGGGAGTTTTTGAAGTCATTTGGGTCGTGGCGTAACCCCTTAAACCCCATTCACGCTCCGTGATGGAGCTATGAAGGGTGTAAGAAGAGGGCTCACACGCTGAGCCCTCTTCATACAGAGATGGTCTTTGCTGCATATTGCCACAAAGACCCATCGCTTCCACCCCCAGTCGGTGCTTGCACCGATTGCGGGTGTTAACCTGTTGTTTGCCGCCGGCACTTAAAGTGTGGCTGCGCATCGTCGCTAAAATGTGGCCTACGGTTGCCATGACAGCCTCGTATCTTCGTTTGACCTGAGGCTGAATGGTTTCTGAGGATTTGTTACAATGAGCCAGTGGTGGCGAATCTATGGCATGGGTGCAGAGGTGGCACTCTGAGCAATCTCTGTGGGCACCCAGGCCATCACCCCTGCAGAGAGTTTCCAGACATGACTCAAAGCCCCCTCCTGCAGTCCCTGGCCACCCAGGTTGTGCTGTGATCAGGGCGATTTTAAAGCAACACATAGTTAGCTGCCCAGGACTAGAGGAGGAGCATGGAGGTG
Organism: Engystomops pustulosus; assembly: GCF_040894005.1. Taxonomy (NCBI): domain Eukaryota; kingdom Metazoa; phylum Chordata; class Amphibia; order Anura; family Leptodactylidae; genus Engystomops; species Engystomops pustulosus. The sequence goes on along the minus strand of NC_092417.1, from coordinate 123,940,343 downwards.
CAGACAAGGCTGCGTTATTATTGGAGCTCCTGCTATGGGCACCGCAATTCTTTCTCTTCAGGTTACCCTGGAAGGAAACTACAATGATAATCTGAATTTCTCCTTTTTCTTTCAACTACATTGGTGTCCTTTAGGACAGCAATACAATTAAAAACTGTGACAAAACAGGTAGTAACATGTTACTGGTTAAATTGCCACGTTGGCACCTTCTACATACATAAGTGGGTTTGGTTGTAGTTTGGGCACTCAGTCTCAAAAAGGTTCACCATCACTGCCCTAGGGGGGTCTGAAAAATAGTAAAAATAAAAAAACATAAAAATTCAAATCACCCCCCTTTCCTAGAAGTCATATAAATATAAATAAACAGTAAAAATCATAAATACATTCGGTATCGCTGCATCAAAAAATGCCCGATCTATCAAAATATAATTTACTTTTTTACTGCATTTAACCCTGTAACAGAAAATAGCGTCTAAAGTTGAAAATGGCACTTTTTTGCCACTTTGAAAAATATTAAAATCTATAAAAGGGATCAAAAAGTTGTACAGTCATAAAAATATGATTGAAAACATCATCAAAAGTCGCAAAAAAATGACACCACCCAACAAAGTATGAAAAAGATGATGCCAGATGCCAGAAGATAGCAAAATCAAAAAAATATATATTGTACTGGAGGTTTTAATTTTTGTAAATGTATGAAAACATTATGAAACCTATACAAATTTGGTATCCCCGTAATTGTACTGACCCAAAGAATAAAGTAGACATGTCATTTGAAGCGCGCAGTGAAAGCCGTAAAAACCAAGCCCACAAGAAAACGGTGCAAATACAATTTTCACCATTTTCACTGCATTTGGATTTTTTCCCCACTTCCCAGTACACGTTATGGAATATTCAATACTATCACTATGAACTGCAATTTGTAGCACCAGGGCCAAGTCGTTAAGAGGTTAAATGGAATTTTAATGCTTTCAGTAATGAAAGTGTTCTGTAATTGGACGATACAGTATCTTTTAATAATAATAATTCTTTATTTATATAGTACCTACAGATTATACAGCGCTGCACAGCACTTGCCAAATTGGTCCCTGTCCCCATGGTGCTCACAATCTAAACAACCTACCAGTACGTTTTGTAGTGTGGGAAGAAACCGGAGGAAACCCATGCAAACCCGGAGAGAACCTACAAACTCTTTGCAGATGTTGACCTGGGTGGGACTTGAACCCAGGACTCCAGTGCTACCCACTCAGCCACTGTGCTGCCCTATCTATTTATAGAGATTAAGCTTGTATTTTTTTTACCCATACATGTGTATGGAATGTATTAAACATACTGAATTGAGCAGATAAAAATACACACTTTAAATTAATTCAAGATGGCCAATAATGGATTTATTTATAATATAATGTTTACCCTGACCTTTCTCCCTGCAATTAGTACAGCTTTGTGAATCCAATTAAATGAAAAAGGGACATTCTTTCTGTGTACATTGTTAATTACCCTCTGTGGAGCTTCCTGTCTTCAAGGAGATTTCTAAATGAGTTCCCTAAATTATTTATAATAAACAAGTGACTGTGTGTGTTTTCCCTGCCACTGAGAACTGATTCAGTTCTTTTACTTTTCAAAATGGCTCACAGGATGCTCCATGTTTTCCTGTCACAGCTGAAAACGGGTAGGAAGTATCTATGTCATCTTTATATTTGTATGATGTATAGAAGGGGAGATTTGCTTCTTAGTTATGTAGCCATTTTATTTATATAGTCTTTTAATTGTTACATTTTAATTGATTGCCTCAGGTAAATATGTATCTGGTTGTCTGTTCTCTGTGCTTGTCTGTGCCAAACGATGAGAAAGGTATTTAACTCCTACGGGACTCAGCCTATTTTGGCCTTTAAGAAGGGGCCTCATTTTTCAAATCTTCCCTGTGTCACTATAAGTGGTTATAGCTTTGGAACGCTATGAGATATCCAGGGGATTTTGAGATTCTTTTCTCGTGACACATTGTACTTAAATTTTTGGATGAAATCTTTTGCGTTTAGTTATGAAAAAAAACAAAATTTGGCAAAAATTTGGAAAAATTCTTTATTTTCAACGTTCTAAATTCTCTACTTTTGATGCAGATAGTCATAGCTCCCAAATAAATTCATAACTTACATTTCCCAAATGTCTGCTTTATGTTGGCATGTTTTTTTAAGATTCCACATATTTTACTAGAATGTTATGAGGCTCAGAATTTAGGTATCATTTTTCACTTTTTTTTGTAAAATCACCAAGACCTGTATTTAGATGGACCTGCTCAACTTCTAATTGACACTGAGAGGCCTAAATAATAGTGAGACTCGTAAATTACCCCATTGTGGAAACTACACACCTCAACGTATGATAAACCACTTTTAAGAAGTTTGTTAACCCTTTACATGTTTTATAGGGGTTAAAACAAAATGGAGGTGCAGTCTGCAAATTGTAATATTTTTTCACAATACACCCATTTTGGGTGGAAAATTAAACATTTACAATGGATTAAATGAATAAAGGCTCCACAAAGTTTGTTACCCAATCTCTCCCGAGTACAGTGATACCCCATATGTGGTGTATGGGGTATGGGGTGTAACCTGCTGTATGGGCGCACGGCCGGGCATAGAAGGGAAGGAGGCGCCATCCAGATCAGATTTGCTATGTCACATTGTACAGGCTATAATTTTTTTCTTTTTTTTAATGTGGACCTATAGGGGCTTATTTCTTTTGCCACATGAGATGCACTTTTCTGGTACGTAATTTCGGGGAATCTATAGGCTAATTGGTGAGATTTTATTAACTCTTTGTTGGTGGAGGAAATGAAAATCATCAATTTTTAGAAAGTTTTTTTTTTTTGGCTTTTTACCATACCTTAAAAATAGTATATTATTTTTATTCTATGGAGCGCCATTTTTTCCCATTTTTACTGAATAAAAAGTAATTTTGGCGAAAATGTTAATTTTAGCAATCACTTTTTAGAGCACTTTTTATAGGTATTAATTAAAAACTATCTTTTTTGGAGAATTTTTTTTGGGGGGTGGGGGGTTTACGGGGTTCACTTTGGGGATCTAATAACAATTCTGTTTTATTATGCAGATTGTTACAGATGCAGTGATACCAAATATCTGGGGGTTTTGTGTATTTTAATCAATTTTACTGAATAAAAACTAATTTGGAGAAAATCTTGTTCATTGAGAAAATGACATTTTAGGGGCTTATATTTTTATGTATTTATTTTATTTATTTATTCTAATGTGTAAACTTTAGTGTTCTTACATTTTTTTACTTTTCCATACTTGAGCTTGAACCAGTGATGCTCAGATCGCTGTTTCAAGTCTAATACACTGCTTGACAATACTAATTCATTGTAGAGCAGTGTAAACTGTCTGAGCATGCAGACGCATGCCCAGACAGTTTACAGTCAAACCCGGAAGGGGTCTGACTGTCAGGAACATCGGGCATTCCAGTGGCACTCGGCAGACCTCGGGGCTGCCCAGAAGTGGATCGTATCCTCCTGTAAGGGGCACGGAGGATCCGATCCATTGGGGGAACAGCCTTACACGCCGCGGTCATGCTTGACTGCGGCTTGTAAGGGGTTAACAATCGCGATCGGAGTTTGCTCCGATTGTGAGTGTTAGTATGTGGGGTCAGCTGTGATAGACAGCTGGCAGCCTCTGCTTCTGGTGCCGGCTCTGTTCGTGAGCCGGTGCCAGAAGCAGGACGTTATAGTACGTTCTGGCGTGGGAAATATCTACCCGCAGGGACGTACTATAACGTCCTGGTGCACCTTGAGGTTAAGTGTACTAAAGAATATTGATTGCCATTTGACTATACCATATATCCATTATGCATCAAAAATGCTTTGGAATCTCTGTATTACTTGTATTTAGCTTAGAGTACTGTGCTAAACCAGACATGTGGACATGGACACAAATAAAATTACTGCACCTCTAAATCTGTGGCTTCAACCACATTTTTTTGTTACCAGTAATCTCATATTGGTACAGGCGAAACGCGTGGGGATTACTGCCCCTAGTGCCCAAACACTGACGTCCTCTATCCAGGTAAATGGTGGCTACCCTAGCACCTTCTATAATGTACACTTACTATACCACTTTTATGGCTCAAATATAATGTAATATATTGTATTGATGGTGCCTCTTATATGAATACTGCAGCCTGTTTATATGCATTGAACCGTTTATCATTGTGCACTGGGGACAAGGGTATATGTAGAGCACCTAAGGTGCTTTTTTAATTGTTTTTATTCTTTTTGTATCTGTGAAATTAATAAAATTGTCATATTTACCTACTTATGGGCATCCGCTTTTCTTTAATATTGTCATAATCTTATATTGGTCATCATGAGCAGGCACAATGGACTCCAGCCCCCCCCCCCCCCATACCCATCCCACCGAGCCTTTTGTGGAAAAGTGCAATGCAGGTGTTCCATCTTAAATCTGCCTCCTCCCACCAGTAAAATTGTTTCTGATTTATCTGTTAGCTCCACCCACTGTCAGTTGGCTATGCCCACAGCAGATTCATGAAATAGTGAGAACTTCTGCAGTTTCTCAGACAGTGTTCACTGCTGGTTTACTGTGCCGTGAACCCGTCAGGCAAAATAACCCCCTAAACTTAAATATATTTTCATAAACTGCCATTAGAAAGCATTGCCTCTATCCCTTCTTTGTCCCTCTACATGCCTGTAAACTTAAGAATAAGGTCCTAAAGCTGTATGCAAATGACCTATGAGATGTCCATGATGAGTCATTTTCATATTCAAGCTGTCCAGTTTATTCATGAGTGGGAGGCACAGCCACACTCCCACTGCTTGACTGACAGCCTGTATAATGATGTGAGGTATAATGGTGTAATGGCTCCTCAATGTGTTTCCTGGTGCTGGCGGCCACGCCCCCTGCAGCCTGTGTGTGTATAGGAGAGATACAACAGCTCCAGGCAGCCATGTAATAGCAGTACATGTCAGATTCATGTGTAGCTGATGTCTGTGTCTCACACATGTGTATTAGGAGGGAGAGCATGTCAGCAGATAAAGCACATACACTAGAAATGCTTTACTATACATTACACACAGACATGAGCAGGGGGAGGAGAAGGGAGGGATAACAGGGGTGACATCACTGCCTCATGTGACCAGCCTCCTTTACATAATAAAAAAAAGATGATTTTACAATGTTTAATGTATAAATTGCCTAGAGAAAGGCTGGGCTGGAATCCTTGTGAGCTGCTCCAACAGGTAATGGTGACAGAAATAGTGACGGAGACCTGATGCCAGGTGTCCTTTAAGGTCAGAAAGTAGACAGGGAGAGGACTTCCTGTCTGCTAAGGCTAAGATTTGAAGAGACACAGAAACATGACTCTTCTATACTCATTCGTGCCTCAGTGCTAGATAATCTAAGTTAATATGGGAATGACTTTCAACCCTTTACCAGCAGGTATTACTGGTGTGAGATGTAAAATTCTGGTGACCGCTCTTTTTTAAGCAATATTGTATTTAAAAATGGCAATTTACAAACATATCAAAATATCCATGCATGTTTTTGTGTTTTGAAAAATCTTATATCCTTAATATACATAAAATGCTAAGCTAAATACAAGTAATACCTGTATTAAAAAAGGGGGATACTTCCAGTTTCCAATAGAGAAGCTGAAAAAATGCACACACAGTGTACTGCATAAAACAAGATCTAATGGAAAACACTTTCTTTTACCTGAAATGTTACGATTTTAAATTTTTCTGAAAAATGCCTATGTATAATATAACAATAATAATAATTGAGAAATAAGCATACAATGAAGGTATTGTTAAGCATTTGGTTAGTTTTTCTGTAGATGTGTTCAATAAGTTCTTCTAGCCACCACAAAGAATGCTTTGTTGTGATAAAGATTATCATACGGGCAGCACCCAACTTACAGATCTTTCTGACCACTGTGACCTCTAGTGAAGCTCTCTGGATTCCGGTAAATTACTGTACTTTATCCTCGGGCTGCAATGATAAACTGTAAAAATTATCATAAGCTTAGGCTGACACAGATAATACCCTGCAATACATCAGTATTAGCAGGGTATTAACATGAACAAGCAATCAGATGATTGCTTGTTCATATCCCATGTTGAAACTAGTAAAAAAAATGCAAAAAAAAATATTCTTAGAAATAAATTAATAAAAATGCCCATAAGCCCCATAAACATAAGAGACATTTAACACAAAAATTCTAAATCTTAAAACAAACCACACATATATAGGGGCAGATTTATCAATCAGTCTGAAAGTCAGAATATTTCTAGTTGCCCATGGCAACCAATCCCAGCTCAGCTTTCATTTCACCAGTGCTCATGAATATTTTAAACGGGAGCTGTGATTGGTTGCCATGGGCAACTAGAAATATTCTGACTTTCAGACAGCTTGATAAATCTGCCCCATAGTATCACCGTGTCCGTAACGATCCGTACATTTAAAAAAGATTGTCAGAATTCAGGGGTAGTGGACCCCCTGTGCCACCGCGAGCGATAATGTAAGCCGACACCTAGGAATGGAGTCTAAGTGGTACCTGGTTTTTACCAGAGCCCGTCGAAAATCATATTGCACTTGCTGTGGCAGGGTACCACCAGGTCACTCCACAGACACGCCTTTGTCTGCAGTGGTGGCCAATGAGAAGTACAGAAATGTAAGGAGGGTTCATGGTGGGGGACAGGAAAGAGGTTGAGACAGGAAGTACAGGATCAACGTCAAAGGCAGAGCAGAGTATCAGGGCTGACAGTAGAGGAGCGTAATCGGGAACAGAACCTGGGTCACAGCGGGAAATCAATAGACGGGCACTAGGCAAGGACACAAGCTTTTTCAACGGCATAGAGCACTAAGATCTGGCAGGGAATGCTGGGAGAGGGCGGCTTTTATCCATATCCTGGAATGGCCAGCACCAATCGGAGTTCCGCTGGCCCTTCAAATCTTCAAGTGCCGTCTCGCGCACCCCAGGGGATGGGGACACACATGCCAGGCTGCCGGACACGGGGGCTGGGGGCTGGTAAGACAATGCGGAGGAGGGCTGGGGAGTGGATAGAGACACGGGTGCGCCCGCAACCCGAGGTTTGGGGCCACAGGGGCACCCAGGACAATCATTACTGAAACCGCTTGATGAACACCGTAGAAAAAAAAGTTAACCCACCAAAATTATGATTTTTAGCTATTTCATCCCACAAAAAATGCAATACAAAGTGACCAAAAAAACATATCTACTCCAGAATGATACTGATTCAAAGTACATCATGTCCCGCCAAAAAAAGCCAACAACCAGCTCCTTAGCCAAGAAAGGAAAAATATTATGCCACTCGGAAGATGGAAAATGATAGATTTTTCCCCACATTAGGGTTTCATCTGGCAAATTTAGTAATCATATTGACCCATAGAATAAAGATAACATCATTATTATACGGTGAACAAAAAAATTTAAAAAATCCAGTACAGAATTGAAGCTTTTCTACTCTTGCCCTCAACAAAGGGGATATCAACCCAAAAATGGTAACAATGGAAAAAGCATCTCATCCCGCAAAAAAAATGCTGTCATATGGCCCCAATAACGAAACAGCTAAAATTTTATAGCTTACAATCCTGGCAGCTCCCTTCTGTACTCACTAGGGGTTTGTGGGCAGACACGTATGGGCTGCTGGCATTTATGTATAGAGCGACATTTGTACATTCATATCCATGTTTTATTCATTAGAGGGGTTGACGCAATTTTAATGGACATAATGGACATATTTTATAGACCGCATATAATAAATTGTGATGCTGTAAGGAACTTACATTCCTGGATGTACTTTGGTAGGGTGGGATTTTTATGCATACTTGGTTGTTGTATTATTAAATTTGTAAATTCTTGTGCATATCAAAACATTGTATATCAACTTATTCTGTTTATGAGAAAATTGTGTGCATTAATTTGTTCTATCAGGTTGACATTCAATAGAAGTGGTTGGCCTGATTTGATTTAAATTTATTTTATTTGTCATTCTGTTTTTGTACTAAATTTTAAGTTGTATCATACACGTACCTATTAACCCATACTGCGGCGTCCTGCTGGCGTGCCTATGCACGTGTGCCAGACTCGCGCATGGGGAAGTGCACGATCTTGGGACACATCTTCATGGTAGCACCTGTACTGTCATGTGATCCAGGCGGACGCACTTTTGGTGGCGCGTTTCCGGTGCGCGACCTTAGTGTGCTGGTGCATCACGTGGTAGGCGCGCCTCTAATCGGATACACTGACAGTAAGTACTTTGGTTTGGCACAACACCAATACTTTACCTCCTGACGAAGCATTGTGTGAAACGCGCATCAGGGTAATTCATTTGGCCCTCCCGTCTGATTGTCCCCGGTCCGCCCGTCATTATGCCTATGGGTAAGTGTGTCTTGTTTTTGAACCTGTAATACCGGAAGGTACCTCTGGCTTACTTTAATTACTGGTTTCACTTTATCATTGTCACCTTACCCTTATTTGTTCCATTGTTGGACTTATTGTATTTTTATAGAGGGCATTTGTTGACCGTAGGACATTCAGTAATAAGGAGGGGGCCATAAGTACTCTGTGGATGGCCCACCCTTCATCTAGGACTAATTGTTTCCCCTATGTGAATTTATTTCTTGATCTCCCCATTGTGGGATATACATGTTTGTTTTTGACTTGTATGGAATATTAATAAAGGATATGCCTTTTTATACTACTCGTTGGCAGCTCTTTTCTTTGGTATTTTTGGTTGTAGCGGTTTGGGAGTTGTTTGGCTTTGGCTGTGCCATAATATGTAGGGGCATATTTGGTTTTTGTTTCCTAAATGAACATATAACCTACAAAATTTTCTAAATGTCACCTCCATTTTGATTTAATAACTATGAAGATCTCAATTGGTTAACAATGGTTGAAAATGAGATGATTTAAAATTTTGAAAACTTATCAGACAAAATTTACCACTTAAGTGAAGTACAACATCTGAGGAAAAAGCAATCCCATAATCGCTTTGATAAGTAGCAGTGTTCAAAAATATAAAGCGCCGCATGTCAGATTACAAAAAATGGGGCTGAGCCTTATGCTATAAACTGTCTGCGTCCTAAAGGGATTAAGCTTCTTATGCTCTTGTTTTTACATTGAAAAGTGTAAATACAGTCCTTAAAATCCTTGAAGCAGTTATAGTGTAGTCCACACACTGCAAATTGGAAGTAACATCACCATAGTTGGAGAGCTGCATGCACTCACATAAAAAAAATATATCAAAACTCACCTTTCCAGCTTCCCCCACTGCTGGCTATATACTGGGGCAGGGGGCTGGCTATATACTATGGGGCAGGGTCCCGCAGGCTATATAATGGGGAGGCTGTGACCAATACATTTCCCACCCTCGGCTTATACTCGAGTCAGTATGTTTTCCCAGGTTTATGTGGTAAAATTAGGGGCCTTGGCTTATACTTGGGTCGGCTTATACTCGGATATATATGGTATGTTTTTAATATAAATCATGATATTCTGCAGCAGCTAAGGTGAGAATTGAGGCTCTGCAGCAGCTGAGGTGTGTATTATGAGGTTCTGCAGCAGCTGAGGTGTGTGTTAAATTGTTTTCAGTGACATAACTGATAGTTATAAGTATGTGTCAGTGGCATAAGTCATGGTAAACAAGTTCACACCCAGGTAACACTACCATTCACCGTATAAAAAATACTACCATATTAAAAATACAGATAAAAAAGGGGTGTGCCTAAAAGGGGATTACCGTATATACTTGTATATAAACAAAAAATGTGCTGAAAAACGTCCCCTCGGCTTATATGCGAGTCTAGTAAAAAAAAAAATTACCCACTTAAAAAAAATAAACTTAAATACTCACCCCCCGATGTCGGCGCGGCTTACCGATGTCCCCGAAGTCAGCGTGTTCCGTCTTCCTTCTCCACGGCTCTTGTTTTCTTCGTGGCCGCGCATACTATGACGTCAGCAGCGGCCGCGTTATAGTATGCGCATGCTAGAAGAAAACATGGCCGCGTCCATGCCGGAAGAAAGAAGAGAAGCCGCGGAGAAGAAAGAAGACGGGACGCGCTGACATCGGGGACATCAGTAAGCCGCGCTGACATCGGAGGGTGAGTATTTAAGTTTTTTAAGGGCCGTGGGGGCAGGCTGCTGTATACTACTAGGGGCTGCTGTATACTACTCGGGCCTTGCTGTATATTACTAGGGGCTTGCTGCATACTACTAGGGGCTTGCTGTATACTACTAGGGGCTTGCTGTATACTACTAGGGGCTTGCTGTATACTACTAGGGGCTGCTGTATACTACTAGGGGCTGCTGTATACTACTAGGGGCTTGCTGTATACTACTAGGGGCTTACTGTATACTACTAGGGGCTTGCTGTATACTACTAGGGGCTGCTGTATACTACTAGGGGCTGCTGTATACTACTAGGGGCTTGCTGTATACTACTAGGGGCTTACTGTATACTACTAGGGGCTTGCTGTATACTACTAGGGGCTTGCTGTATTCCCACCCTCAGCTTATACTCGAGTCAGTAGTTTCCCAGTTTCCCAGTTTTTGGTGGTAAAATTAGGGGTCTCGGCTTATACTCGGGTCGGCTTATACTTGAGTATATACGGTACATGTAAACACATGTAATCGGTAACCATCAGTAAATGACTACAGGTGTTGGTTACCGACCACATGAGTTTACATAGAAACACATATGTGATTGACTGTAGCACACCCCTGTGAACTTTGATTCCATTTCTAAATGCACTCAAAGTGCTAATGTGTGACCGCACCCTTAGGGTGCAATACTTTTTTTTAAGACCTATAAGGATATTCCAAAATGATAAAATTGTTATAGAACCTTTTTTTAATTTTTAGTTTTGTAGGTGTTAAACTGGAGAAATATGTACTATTTAATGTATAAAATACATTTTATTTCAGTTTTCAAATTATCTTAAAATGGCCATTGTAAATTAAATTATATAGGGGCACATTTACTTACTCCCTGATGCGTTCCCCGAAGTGCATTGTCCGGCCAAAATGCACTGTTCCGCGATTCACTAACGTCGTGCACCCAATATCCTGCATGTGTCGCTTCCCTGCTCAGGTCCACGAAGTTCACCATCTTCTGTGTATGTAAGTGCTGGTTCTTGCAATACAATTTGAATGTTAAATCCTGCGCTCAGTCCCGCTACCGATTTTTTCTTCTAAATCCCCGTCACAGTGACGCAAATCCCGAAAAGGTCGGGAAGTCCAACGAAAATGTGATGCGCAGAACCTTAGTAAATAAGCTCCAATATGTTTAGTCTTGGGTTTTGGGTTTTTGCTGAGCAGATTTAGCTAGAATACCTTTCTGTTACCATGATACATTTCAAGGTGTAAAATGAGTATTTGGACCCCACAGGTGTTCAGAAATTTGGAATTTTGCTGTGTAACTATTTACAAATATTGTAAGGAATAATGTGTTTAATTGTACACACACTGGATTGGTAGGAAGGAGGAGCATGAAGCGCGCACCGTGCCACTTAAGCACGTGAGCCCGCGACGGAATGCGCTCGGTACTGGAGTGATCGTGCCAGCGCCGGAGTCTGTTGCTCTCCTCCCCGCTATCGTGGTGTGAGGGCTGATCGGAGGTGAACAACCAGCGGTGGATTGGTGGAGCATGCGGCGCTGCATCTCTGATGTGCCCTCCGTGTAGTGCAGCGCGGACCTGAGCGATGGCAACACGTCTCTGGGGCTGTAATTGAAGGTGTATCCCCTAAGAATGCCGGTGTAAGAAGGACCTTGGATCTTCTGTGACTGGGACGACCCGCCTGTGAGTGAACCTCGCCGATGTGGTCTTCCCAGCTGAGGATAATATCTTCGCCCCGGATAGTTATATGGAGATCGCCTGCATGCAAAATACTGTTCCAGTGTTTATCGCTACAGGGAAACAGTCTCCACGTGTGATGCTGCTTTAGCGTCTATTTCTATATGGATACAGCCTACACATGAAACGCTACCTCAGCTCCTTCTGCCGTTTGGATAAATTTTGCATGGGAATCATTGCTCCAGCGTCCATTGCCCTACCTCGATGCGTGATGTCCAAGGAGTGGTGAGATATATGATCCGTGCTTCTGCTTCATTAATCGCTAACTATGCTACCTAACTTTGTTTAATGAACCATTTGGCTCTCAGCTAATTGACTAACCATACTGTGAACACTCTCAGGAAACTCGACATTTCTCCCCTTACCCGGAAACTAATAGTAGCTAACTACTAATTCCACTAACCCTCTCTGCGCTTTATACTACTACTTGCTTGGCTGCGAAGTGTGTTATATGTGTGTTATATATTCATTCTACCTATCGTGCTACTAACTGTGCCATTAACTGCGCTACCTACTGCTAAGTGGACTTTTGGGACCTTCAGTATTAAAACAACTAAATATAGTGCTGTGGGAAACATTAAGTCAGTACATCTGCTAAATCGCATGTTTTCTAATAGGATCATCGTGGTTTCGATAATTTTTTTTTTTTTTGTTGCTATAGGTAATTGTTCAATGCCAGTTATTAATTGTTGACTGTCCTTTTGATATCGTGGCTATACCTGTAACTGAATATTGTCCTTTTTTTGTGTACATCTTATACCTTGTATCTATCATATGCATAGAATAAGATCCTTAATTGGTTGACGATAAATAATAAGATGGCAAGTAAGAGACAGACCAAAAATAATAACCCAAAATCCAGACTCTCTGAGGGGGGGGCGCTCCCCTGGGAAGAAAAGGAAAGATGGTAAAATGAATAGCTTTCTTCAGTCGCCAGTGTCTGCACAGAACAAGGTTAAAAAAAGTGAAAAGAACAAGGGTCCACAAGAGGAGCTGGACGCTATAGAAAACACCAACTATGGAGACAATGTAGATGCTGGGGAATCAAGGGACTCTGAGATCTCCCTTAAAGATATATCTTCCCAGCTAACCCAATGTCTTAATGCGGTTGGTAATGTCTTAAAAGAGATTGGGTCTTTGAAAACAGATGTAGTTTCTATAAAGGAAGAGATGCAGAATCTTAGAAAACGCACAGAAGAAGCCGAAGTAAGGGTGGGAAATGTTGAGGACAAGGTGGAGGTGCTTATTTCTAAAGTTAAAATGTTGGAAAGTAATGAGAAGGGACTTAGGGAAAAGATCTTGGATTTAGAAAACCGCTCGCGTAGAAATAATCTGCGAATAGTTGGGATCCCGGAGGGATCGGAAGGGAAAGACGTCACTAAATTTGTTACAGATTGGTTGGAGGCCACCTTCTCAGAGGAGGTTCGCACCAGGGTCTTTCTGGTCGACCATGCACATCGTGTTCCTGCTAGAGCCCCCTCCCTGTAGGGGAGCGACCTAGGAACATCCTGGTGCGCTTCCTCTCCCAAAAAGATAGAGATAACATCCTTAGAAATGCAAGAACCATATCTCAACTACAGTATAATAACGCCCCAATCATGCTATTTCCGGACTACCCTCAGGAAGTCCAAAAAAGGATGAGCTACACTGGTATTAAAAAACGGTTAAGAGAAAAGGGAGTTAATTATTCCTTATTATATCCCGCAAAATTGAAACTGATCCACGAAGGGAAAGCTCTCTTTTTGAAAACTCTGGAGAGTCAAATGAGTGGTTGGAGAGAGTCTTAAAAATTTGAGGTTGTTTAGATGTATCTTTAAAGTGTAAAATGTATTTCCTCTTGAAAAGAAAGCTAATTTACTAGAAAGGCTCCGGCTGGAGTACAATTACTCCAGTATGTACTTTGCTCTAGGAAGAGTTCAGGGTTGTATAGTCCCTGGACAAGAGGATGGGGGGTTAAGGGTGGGGAGAGGGGATGGTGGTTGACGACAAGAAGGTATTATTTGTATTTTTTACTGCAACAAATAGTCTTTTTTTTTAGACAAGACATAAATGACCAAGTTTCTATCCTGGAATGTGAGGGGATTAAATGATAAATTGAAGCGTAAAGCTATATTTGACCTCTGGTCTTATCGACCTGATGTTATCTGCCTACAGGAAACCCACTTGTGGGATGCTATGTAAACCCTGGCTAGGGTATTATTATAATGCTACATTTTCTTCCTATCCCCGTGGTGTAAGTATCCTAATAAGGAAAAATGTGGATTTTCAGGAACTTGATGCCATAATAGATCCCCTTGGCAGATACATAATACTGCACGCTAGGGTAAATGGGGTAAGGAGAATATTAATAGGCATATATCTCCCGCCTACTGCCCTCTTGGAGATATTGACCAGTATTGCTGAGCAAACCGAGAAATATGAGGAGGCCCCCATGCTTTGGATGGGCGATTTCAACCAAGTATTTCGTAAGGCGCTAGATAGAGGAAGAACAGGGCTCTCGGTAACCCATCAGTACAGGCAGTACAGTACAATATTTGGTAGATTAATGCTTGAATTGGGCCTCAGGGATATATGGAGAGAAAGAAACCCAAATAAAAGGGCGTATATTGCTACTCAAAGTCTCACGATGCCCTCTCCAGAATAGATTTTATCCTGACCAATAAAATGGGTGGTGATATGATAGCAGGAATAGGAATGGGTGCTAGGGGCAGGTCCGACCATATTCCATTATGGGCTTTAATTAAGAAACCCCCATCAACTGGTCTGGTTTTCTATAAAATCAAACCTTTCTGGTTCGATCTGGTGAAAGAGAATGTAGATTTCCATGCTGAGATCCAGAGTTTCTTGAATATAAATATGAATCCACAGAATATTGATACGGCATGGGATACACTAAAGGCATACTTAAGAGGGCTCATCAAAAGGCAGATATCTTACTTCCAAAAAAATAAGACCCAGGCACTGGAAGACCTCAAGGCTAAAGTTGTGGTCCTGGAAAAGGAATTTGTTGATAACCCCACAACGGTGAACAAGGGACTATGGATAGAGGCACAAAACTGTGTAAAAATGCACTGTATAGAGAAGGTGGCTAGGGATGATAAACTCCGCTGTCAGAGTATCTTGGGACAGTACTCATCAATGAAAAAATTAGCCAAGTTATTAAAAAGGCAGCAAGAAAATAATACCATAAGAGCAATTAAAGGGAAATAAGGCAATATTGTAACAACACAAGAAGAGATAAGGGAACAATTTAAACAGTTTTTTACAGATTTATATACCTCAGGGAGCTCAGCAACAGTAGGAGAGATAAAAGAGGTTCTAATTAATTTAGAAATTCCCGGGTTGTCACCAGAAGAAAGGTATCTACTAGATCAGCCATTATCCCTAGAAGAATTAGTATCTGCCCTTAGAGACTCTCCGAAAGGGAAAGCGGTAGGTACAGATGGAATCCCCTTAGAAGTAATAACAAACTATGCGATATTTTATTACCTATATTACTAAGGATTTATAACTACTCATTTGTGAAGGGTCAGTTACCGGAGTCCATGAGAGAGGCAATTATTATACTAATCCCCAAAGAGGGAAAAAATCCACTAGAGTTAGATGCGTATAGGCCGATCTCCCTGCTGAACTCCGACTATAAGCTCTTAGCTAATATCTTGGCAATAAGACTGATGAGAGTAATTAAATCGATTGTGCACGGCAATCAATCGGGGTTCATGCCGGGGAGATCGGTCCGAGACAACATTCTGCGGCTCTGGTGGAGTTTACAAACCCCAAGTGAGCCCGGGGGTGGACGGATGGTGGTTTTACTGGATGCGGTCAAGGCATTTGACCGCGTCGAGTGGAACTACGTCTGGGCCACCCTGGAGAAGATGAGATTTGGTTCCCAGTTTATTGACTGGGTCAAAATCCTTTACAAAGGGGTATCGGCGAGAGTTAGTGTTAACGGGAGGGCATCTGCGGCTCTGCAACTATATAGGGGCACGAGACAAGGGTGTCCTCTCTCTCCACTCTTATTTGCATTAGCTCTTGAACCTTTAGCGTGTAATATAAGAGCGTCAAATAGAATCTCGGGTTTTAAGTGGGGGACAAGAGAGTGTAAACTCCAGTTATATGCAGACGATATGCTGCTTTTTCTAAACAACTACGAGGAAAGTATTAAAGAACTTCTCAAATTGATTAGACTACATGGTAAAGTCTCGGGCATCTGTATTAACTGGAGCAAATCATCATGCCTACCTCTGGACTCAGCCGTTCAATCAGATCTGATTTCGGATCAACTTCCAATGGTTGATAAGATGAGGTACTTGGGAATAATTATTAGTAAAAACTTAAAGGATTATATATCCCTCTAAACATCAGACCCCTGATCCAAGATATAAGGCAAAAGATTGCAGTATGGAGGAAAATTAATTTACCAATGGTCGCCAGAGTGGTGGTGTTCAAAATGATGGTGCTGCCTCAGATACTTTTAAGACTACAAAATAGCCCTGTTATTATCCCAATTAAAATTAGGAATACACTAAACACTTTATTGAGGGAATATATATGGAATGGGAAATCTGCACGCATAAAATTAAGCAAACTACATTCACAAATTGATGACGGAGGACTGGCTTTACCGGATTTCTCTTCTTATTTCATAGCAGCACAATGGCAAAATATGTTGGATCACGATATTTTCATGATAAAATTCATATTAAATTTAAACTATAGGATTTGGTATAGCTACAATATTTGGTCACTATTAGAAACAGGTGTCTTTGCAAAAAAAGAATTTAAAGCACAACACCCTATGCTTGAATTGATGTATTGGGTTTGGGAAAAATCTAAAGAAAAATTACACTATAAAGGATATTTAGACTGCTCACCGCTGTGGGGTTATACAAGTAGAAATCTAAGACCTTTGAACTACTCTAAATTTTGGGTGGGGAAAGGAGTGTGTTTTTTTGCACAAATACTAAATAATGGTGACCTAAAGCCTTTTGAGGAGATGGCCAAGGAATTCAATCTAGATGGAAGAGACTGGTATTTTTATGTGCAACTTAGGTGGGCCTTTAAAGAATATAGAAAAAGAGATAAATATCTAATGGTAAAGCATCCATTGGATTTTCTTTTTGATAGCAAGGTAAGGAGAAAAGGTATAGTGTCTAGAGTATATAAAGTCCTATTAAACAATCAAGAGACACTCCCAGCTAAAGGAGGATTTGATGAATGGAAAAAAGTGATCCCTGATCTATCCATGGAAGCATGGGTAGATGCACTCAAAATGAATAAAAAAACACAAGAAATTTGTCTTACATTATATCCCAAGTATTCATCTTCCACAAAACCCACTACACCCCAAAAAGAGTGAACAGATTTAGGAACACAAGAGATGAAAAATGCCCAAAATGTAATTTAGTGGATGCAGATCTAATACATATGTTGTGGCGATGCCCTAAACTCCATATATATTGGAATCAAGTTTTGGAAAGATTAGCATCATTATTTAGTTGCACAATTCCAGTCGAAGAGGTGGTGTGTATCTTGGGTTCTAAAATTGGAGTGATAGGGTCCTCTGGTAGTGTGCTTTATGTGATGAAGGGCATGTTATTGGCAAGAAAATTAATCCTATTCAATTGGAAGAAAAATAATACTCCAAGCGTGCAAGAATGGGAAGAGAGAATGGATGTTTTACTTTACGCAGAACAGCTAGAAAAAATAGGTAAAGGAACCGAAGTGGAGAAATTAAGAAAAAAGTGGTTTGCAAGAGCTCACATGAACCAAAAGTAGGGAATGGTGCAATAAATAACTAGATACCTGGATGATTTTTGGGAGTACTAGATATTTTCTATTTGCTGCAGATACCTAAAGGAATAAGAGGTCGTCAATCACCAAAGGTGGGGAGGGGAGGGAATATATAGATAATAAAAATGGAAACTGTAAATTGTTATATATTTATTAATGCAAGTAAGAATTTTTGATAATTATTGTTACATTTTATATTGATGTACACTTTGCATATTGACAATAAAAAGTTGAAAAAAAAAAAAGTACTCACACTGGATTGGTTAAACCTGACGGGAGAGGAGTGGTCGACCTGTTGGACTACAGGTATTTAACAAACAAGCCAACCACATGATTAAGAGCACTTGTCTGTGGTAGAAACGCATTGACGACGATTTTACCATGCCACCTGTATTTTACCTGAGGGATGCCATGAAAACGCAATAAAGGCGGTCTTATTCTGCAACTAGCTGGATCCAGAATTTTTTCTTTATCGTGGACTTTATTGCCCTGCAGCGGGGTAGATCCGTGCAAGCGGATAAAGTTACCGCAAGATCCAGGTGAGCTGGAGGATCTTTCTTATACGCATTATTTGTCTGCTGCAATACTCCTGCAGCTGACATGTGACGTAGTAGTATGACATCTGTCGGTAAGGGGTTAAAACAGACTTACTTGTTTCCAGTTTGATGCCCTTCTAAAGTTTTGTGAGGAGGAGCAATGATGCGAGAAAGCATTTGTGCTGAGGCAAGAGCCAGAGGGCATCTAGCATCTACATATTTGCAAAAAGCTGCTTTCTCTTAATGCACCTCAGCATGGGACAGGGAGTTTAGTAAAAAAAATTGAACATAAGCTATTCTGATGTTGTTTTAGGGTTACATTTTTTAAAAAAAATTAGACAATTTTGTTGCAGGTTTAAATATAAAAACAAAGGGTTAAAACTTACTTTTGTAAATAACGAGTAGGTGCCAAAAACATAAGGTCCTCCACGTATCAGTAAAACTTCCTTCTTGAAGGGGAAGAGACACTCTTTTGTGTGACACTGATCTTGTGCTTAAAGCAGTCTCCGCATGCAATCTTTTCTATACCAAAGAAATACTACGCATTATAGTTTGATATAGTGGAGGAGTAAAAGTGAACTGCGACTCTTATTGCCAGATTTCTATAGCCTCGTGAGGGGACAATCTCTGCTATACTAACAAAACGCTGGGTCCAGGAGATGCATCACAGTTTTGTATAGTGCAGGTGTAAATGTGAATTCTGTCTTGTCATACCAAATTACTAAAGCCTTCCTGAGGGATCAATTTCTGCTATACTAATGATACCCTGCTTCCAAGAGACTGCCCGGGACAGTGAAGGAGTAAATGTGAATTATGACATGCATCAACAAATTATTAAAGTTTTGTCCAAGGAGACAACCCTTGATATACTAACAAGACGCTGCCTCCAGGAGTTGAATTACAGCTTGGCATAGCGGAGGTATAAATGTGAACTGGGGCTTGCATTATTGGATTATTATAGTTGCTCTAAAGGGAAACCCTTGCTTTACTTACAAAATGCTTCTTTCAGGAGATTATTTATTGTGTGGCATAATGGAGGCGTACACGTGAAATACGACCTGTGTTTTCAGATTATTACAGCTTTCCTTAGGGCACAATCTTTGTTATATTATAAACACTGTTTCCCGAAGTATAAGCATATTCTGGCAATGTGGTGGAGTAAATGTGAACTGAGGGAGCTATTTTTTACTAATATAATAGAATATGCTATACTAACAAAATGCTGCTTTCAGGGGTTTAACCATAGAGTGGTATAGTGGCGGTGCAAATGTCAACTGTGACTTAATGTACTATTCATAGTCGGTTAAAGTGCAAAATGTGAATTGTGAGACGTATTATCAGATCGCTATAGTCCTCTGGTGGGAAATTTGTGTTTCATACTGAGTCTTGTCACACAAATTATCATTAGTAGAATCAGCTGAAATAAAACTGAAATCATGGCTAGAGATGAGCGAGCACTAAAATGCTCGGGTGCTGATTATTCGAGACGGACTTTTCCCGATGCTCGAGTGCTCGTCTCGAATAACGAGCCCATTAAAGTCAATGGGAGGCTCGAGCATTTTTCAAGGGGACCAAGGGTCTGCACAGGGAAGCTTGGCCAAACACCTGGAAACCTCAGAAAAGGATGGAAACACCAGGGAAATGGACAGGAAACAGCAGGGGCAGCATGCATGGATGCCTCTGAGGCTGCTTAATCGCACCATTATGCCAAAATTATGGGCAACAGCATGGCGATGACAGAGTGACCGAATGAGGCTAGATAGCATCTAAAACATGCAATAATTGACCCTGACACTATAGAAGACGGCATGCGGCAGCAGCGGCAGGCTAGCAAGTGGCATGGCGACATACCCCAAATGGACTCGGGCTTCAAACCAAGGGGTGGCAGAGAGGAACCAAAGGAGGTGAGCAAGAAGTGCTGAAATAATTTCCTATGTGAACAAAAGGTTTACGGTATATTTAGTCGATAACACAGCATGGTGGCGACATAGTGACCAAGTTCCATAAAGTATCTGGTGAAACACCCGAAAAATTAGCCTGACACAGCTCGTTTGATAAGGGGACGACATGTGGAGGCAGCCATGGAGACAACTTCCATGATTAAGAGCAACAGTATGGGGCATTCATATTGCGCTGCTATGATTGAAACTTCAGGTCTCCAGCATGGCGGCGACAGAAGCGCTGAGTTCCATTATGTATCTGGTGAAACACCTGAAAATTCTGCCTGACAGCTCGTTTGATAAGGGGATGATGTGCTGCATATCCTCTCGTGCTCCAGCGTCTGAGGTATAGAGAGTTGAAAGTTGCGCATGGAGACATTGGTGGACGCTGTGGAGGCGAAATGGACAGGAAACAGCAGGGGCAGTATGCATGGATGCCTCTGAGGCTGCCTAATCTTGGGATGGAGCTGGCGGTCTGCTGCCAGGCGAGCTATCGCCTGTCCAAGCCCCTGTCTCTCGGCTCCTCCCCACCCAAAATAGGCCTGGGGGCCAGAAGCGTTTACTTTCATTTCTCATTTTCAAGGCAGGAGGGGTCGTTTGAATATTTCATCTGGGAATAATGGAATAGCATAGTGGTTCTATTTTTAATTGTTTTTTCGGAAATGGTTCCATGATTAAGAGCGACAGTATGGGGCTACAAACAGCACTTCTAAGAACCTTTTGTATAAGATAAAGTGTAGTACTGTTCTTATAAGTAATTGGCTTGGTAATGGCGGGTGAGGGGAATGTAAACACATGCGCCAGAAGCGCTGAAATAATATCGGTAAATGATAAGTTTGCCAGCATATTTTGTGGATAACACAGCAGGGTGGCGACAAAGTTAACAAGTTTGATGTGGAAGCCATGAAAACAGCCCAAAATTCTGCCTGACACAGCTCGTTTGCTAAGGGGACGATGTATGGAGGCAGCTATATGGACGACTTTGGGAGGCAGCTATGGAGATGATGTGTGGAGGTAGCAATGGAGACAACGTGTGGAGGCAGCTATAAAGACGACGTGTGGAGGCTGCTATGGAGACAATTAAATTTGGATAGTGCCTGTATGTGGCAGTCCAAAAAAGTTTTCAAACCAGAGGACCGGGTGGGTGGCCCTCCAGAAAAATTAAATACATAGAGTACTATAGCTAGAGCCAGTTGGCCCTGGCAAAAAATAGCCAGTTTCCTCTGCTTTAGTGTACAAAGAGGAGGAGGAGTGCATACATTATTCAGGTTGAGCTTCTTTCACCTGTTGGAGAATGAAAATCCTGAGAAATCCAGGCTTTATTCATCTTGATAAGCGTCAGCCTGTCAGCGCTGTCAGTCGACAGGCGTGTACGCTTAACGGTGATGATGCCACCAGCTGCACTGAAAACCCGCTCAGACAACACGCTAGCGGCAGGGCAGGCAAGAACCTCCAAGGCGTATAGCGCCAGTTCGTGTCACATGTCCAGCTTTGAAACCCAGTAGTTGTAGGGAGCTGTGTGATCATTTAGGACGATGGTATGGTCAGCTACGTACTCCCTCACCATCTTTCTGTAAAGATCAGCCCTACTCTGCCGAGACTGGGGACAGGTGACAGTGTCTTGCTGGGGTGACATAAAACTGGCAAAGGCCTTGTAAAGCGTACCACTGCCAGTGCTGGACAAGCTGCCTGCTCGCCTACTCTCTCTCGCTACTTGTCCCGCAGAAGTATGCCCTCTGCCGCTAGCGCTGTCAGAAGGGAAATACTGTTTCAGCTTGTGCACCAGGGCCTGCTGGTATTCATGCATTCTCACACTCCTTTCCTCTCCAGGGATGAGAGTGGAAAGATTTTGCTTGTACCATGGGTCCAGGAGAGTGAATACCCAGTAATCGGTGCTGGAATAAATTCTTTGAACGCGAGGGTCACGGGATAGGCAGCCTAGCATGAAATCTGCCATATGCGCCAGAGTCCCAACTCACAAGAATTCACTCCCCTCACTGGCCTGACTGTCCATTTCCTCTTCCTCCAACTCCTCTTCTTCTGCCCATACACGCTGAACAGTGAAGGACTGAGCAATGCTCCCCTCTTCTGTCTCGCCAACATTCTCCTCCTCTTCCTCCTCATCCTCCTCCACCTCCTCCGATATGCGCTGAGAAACAGACCTGAGGGTGCTTTGGCTATCAACAAGGGAATATTCTTCCCCTGTCTCTTGTGACGAGCGCAAAGCTTCTGACTTCTTGCTGACCAGAGAGTTTTTCAACAGGCCAAGCAGCGGGATGATGAGGCTGATGATGGCGGCATCACCACTGACCATCTGTGTTGACTCCTCAAAGTTACTCAGCACCTGACAGATATCAGACATCCACGTTCACTCCTCATTGTAGACTTGAGGAAGCTGACTGACCTGACTACCAGTTCTGGTGGAAGTTGACATCTGGCAGTCTACAATCGCTCTGCGTTGCTGGTAAACTCTGGATAACATGGTAAATGTTGAATTCCATCTCGTGGACACGTCGAACAACAGTCGGTGAGCGGGCAGTTGGAGGCGGCGCTGCGCTGCCCTGAGAGTGGCAGCATCTGTGCTGGACTTCCTGAAATGCACACAGATGCGGCGCACCTTCGTGAGCAAATCCGACAGATTGGGGTATGCCTTGAGGAACCGCTGAACTATGAGATTTAACACATGGGCCAGGCATGGCACATGTGTCAGTCTGCCGAGTTGCAGAGCCACCACCAGGTTACGGCCGTTGTCAAAAACAACCATGCCTGGCTTCAGGTTCAGCGGTGCCAGCCACAGATCAGTCTGCGCCGTGATGCCCTGTAATGGCTCTTGGGCGGTGTGCCTTTTATCGTCTTGGCTCAGCAGTTTGAGCACTGCCTGCTGTCGCTTAGCGACGGCACTGCTGCTGTGCCTAGAGCTACCGACTGATGGCGCCATGCCCATGGATGGTAATTCGGTGGAGGAGGGGTGGGAGGAGGCATAGTAGGCCTGAGAGACCTGGACCGAGGTAGGCTCCGCAATCCTCAGCGTCGGCAGTATATGACCAGCCCCAGGGTCAGACTCGGTCCCAGCCTCCACCAAGTTGACCCAATGTGCCGTCAGCGATATATAGTGGCCCTGCCCGGCAGCACTCGTCCACGTGTCCGTGGTCAGGTGGAACTTGTCAGAAACGGCGTTGGTCAGGGCACGGATGATGTTGTCTGACATGTGCTGGTGCAGGGCTGGGACGGCACATCGGGAAAAGTAGTGGCGGCTGGGGACCGAATACCAAGGGGCGGCCGCCGCCATGAGGTTGCGAATGGCCTCGGTCTCTACCAGCCTATAGGGCAGCATCTCCAGGCTAAGTAGTTTGGAGATGTGGACGTTGAGGGCTTGGGCGCGTGGGTGGGTTGCACTGTACTTTCTCTTGCGCTCCAGCGTCTGGGGTATGGAGAGCTGAACGCTGCGCATGGAGACATTGGTGGATGCTGTGGAGGATCATGGAGGCGAAGGTGTAGTTTTCGCATGGGAGGTGTTTGGGCCGGGGTCCTGGGCAGGGGGCTGACTAGCAGAGGCAGCAGGTGACACAGAGGAAGAAGCAGTGGTGTGCCCAGCCGGAGGTAAATGGCCTTGGTTCCATTGAGTGGGGTGTTTAGCATTCATATGCCTGCGCATAGTGGTGGTGGTTAAGCTGGTAGTGGTGGAACCCCTGCTAATCCTGGTGTGGCACAGGTTGCACACCACAGTTCGTCGGTCATCCGGTGTTTCTTTAAAGAACCTCCAGACCTCCAAAAATCTAGCCCTCGCCACGGGAGCTTCACTACATGAAACATTTGGCGCTGATGCACCATCCAGAGATGCCTCTCCGTCTGGCCCCACCACTGCCTCTTCCAACCTGTGGACTTGCCTCCGTCCCAGAAGCACTGTGTTCACCCGGCCTATTAACCCAGCTTGGGTATGTCACCTCATCATCCTCCGATCCCTCAGTCTGCTCCCCCCTCGGACTTCCTGCCCTGACAACAACTTCACCACTGTCTGACAACCGCGTCTCCTCATCGTCCGACACCTCTTTACACACTTCTTCCACTACGTCAACAATGTCATCATCACCCACAGACTACGACCGGTGGAAAACCTGGGCATCGGAAAAGAGCTCAGCAGCAACCGGACAAGTGGTTTGTGACTCTGGGAAGGGTCCAGAAAACAGTTCCTCAGAGTATACCGGTTCAAATGCCAAAGTTTCCTGGGAGGAGGCAGACTGGGGGAAAGGAGGCTGAGGTGGAGGAGCTGGAGGAGTGCTGATTTCAGTGACATGGGTGGACTGCGAGGAAGACGGACTGGTGGACAAATGGCTAGAAGCATTGTCCGCAATCCATGACATCACCTGTGCGCACTGTTCTGGCCTCAACAGTGTTCTACCACGAGTCCCAGTAACTTGAGACATGAACCTAGGGAGTGTAGCTCTGCGGCGTCCCCCTGCTCCCTCATCAGCAGGTGGTGTCTCACCCCACCCAGGACCACGGCCTCTGACCCCTGCAGTAGTTGGAAACCCACGTCCACGCCCTCGTCCTCTACCCCTAGCCCTCGGGTTCAACATTTTCAAAATTAAAGTGTAAACTGTAAATCTTTTTTGTGTTTTTTTTTTTGTATTTTTGTTTTTTTAACAAAACGATGCTATCCTATTGCTATGGCTAGTTTCTAACCTACACTGACGGCACACAACAGGATTTTGTGCTGTGCCTGATGACTTTTAGTTTTGAAAAAAAAGAAAAAGCATACTGTGCCTAATTCAATCAAACCCCTAATAAATTGTCCTACTTAGGTGTTTGAGATGGATATGTGTGTCACTAAGAGCTAAATATAACGTTCGCAAGTCTCCCTGCAAATTCGTCACAATATGGTACTAGCTGCACTACTAGTGCCAGCAAGCCCAGCCACAAGCAAACAAAAAGAAAATAAAATATAACGCTATTCTAGCCCTAACAAGGACTGTTGGGTTCTTGTAGACTCACTCCTGCCTAATAGTAAGCTAATATAACAGCCTAACACTATCCCTGCAGCAGCAGCAGCAGCAGCTCTCTCCCTAACGGCATCCAGACAGAGAATGATGCGAGCAGCGCGGGCAGGGGCTAGTCTATTCCAGGGTCACCTGATCAGGCCAGCCAACCACTGCTATTGACGTGTAAGGGTACCACGTCATGCTGGGTGGAGTGCAGAGTCTCCTGGCTTGTGATTGGCTCTGTTTCTGGCCGCCAAAAATCAAAACGGCGGGAGATGCCATTTTCTCGAGCTGGCGAAGTATTCGTCCGAGCAACGAGCAGTTACAAGTACGCTAATGCTCGAACGAGCATCAAGCTCGGACGAGTGTGTTGCTCATCTATAATTATGGCTCCAAAAAACAGATGTAAAATCGACTGGATTAGACAAAATGTGGAAAGCCTTGCCATCTAAAACTAGACAAAATGGTAAAGAAGAGACCCAACCAACAACGTCCAATACGGAGACAGTGGGAGAAGGTAATACAAATATGGAGGGGATATTAGTCCAAATTCTAGCTACATCCCTGGAAACTAAAGAATCAATAGCTGAACTTAAAATAGAACTGGGTAATGTTAGAGCAGATACCACTGTTATAAAGGACGACCTCAATTCACTGGAGAAAACTGAGAAAAATTTAAAAAAAAGTGGAAGAGGTAAAGAGCATACTAAGGGATGTTAAAAGATAAAGGGAGGAAAATGTCAGAATAAAAGAAAAGTTAATCGATCTTGACAACCAGTCCATGAGCGAATTTGAGAATAGTTGGTTATCCTGAAGAGAGCGGGAAAGGGTTTCGATGGAATCGATCCAGAAATGGCTGAGGGATGTTAACGGGCTGCAAGGCCTTTCTACCAATTTTCTGGTGGAAAGGGCTCACAGAGCCCCCTCTCGTAAACCAGTTCCAGGTGCCCCTCCTAGAACTATCTTAGTGAAATGCATAAAATCACTGGAAAGAGATTATAGAATTAGTAATTCAAGAGCAAAAGAGTCTGAGTTAATGATAAAAGGTAATAAAGTTGCAATATTTCCACATTATGCAAGGGAAAAGCAGAATGCTAGAGTGAATTATGTAGCAGTTAAAAAAAGGCTCATTGAAACCAAGATTAAATTCTCACTGTTATTTCCCTCCAAGTTGAGGGTGATATACACTCACCGGCCACTTTATTAGGTACACCTGTCAAACTGCTCGTTAACACTTAATTTCTAATCAGCCAATCACATGGCGGCAACTCAGTGCATTTAGGCATGTAGACATGGTCAAGACAATCTCCTGCAGTTCAAACCGAGCATCAGTATAGGGAAGAAAGTGCCTTTGAACGTGGCATGGTTGTTGGTGCCAGAAGGCCTGGTCTGAGTATTTCAGAAACTGCTGATCTACTGGGATTTTTACGCACAACCATCTCTAGGGTTTACAGAGAATGGTCCAAAAAAGAAAAAACATCCAGTGAGCGGCAGTTCTGTGGGCGGAAATGCCTTGTTGATGCCAGAGGTCAGAGGAGAATGGACAGACTGGTTTGAGCTGATGGAAAGGCAACAGTGACTCAAATCGCCACCCGTTACAACCAAGGTAGGCAGAAGAGCATCTCTGAACGCACAGTACGTCGAACTTTGAGGCAGATGGGCTACAGCAGCAGAAGACCACACCGGGTGCCACTTCTTTCAGCTAAGAACAGGGAACTGAGGCTACAATTTGCACAAGCTCATCGAAATTGGACAGTAGAAGATTGGAAAAACGTTGCCTGGTCTGAGTCTCAATTTCTGCTGCGACAATCAGATGGTAGGGTCAGAATTTGGCGTTGACAACATGAAAGCATGGATCCATTCTGCCTTGTATCAACGGTTCAGGCTGGTGGTGGTGGTGTCATGGTGTGGGGAATATTTTCTTGGCACTCTTTGGGCTCTTTGGTACCAATTGAGCATAGTTGCAACGCCACAGCCTACCTGAGTATTGTTGCTGACCATGTCCATCCCTTTATGACCACAATGTACCCAACATCTGATGGCTACTTTCAGCAGGGTAATGCGCCATGTCATAAAGCTGGAATCATCTCAGACTGGTTTCTTGAACATGACAATGAGTTCACTGTACTCAAATGGCCTCCACAGTCACCAGATCTCAATCCAATAGAGCATCTTTGGGATGTGGTGGAACAGGAGATTCGCATCATGGATGTGCAGCCGACAAATCTGCGGCAACTGTGTTATGCCATCATGTCAATATGGACCAAAATCTCTGAGGAATGCTTCCAGCACCTTGTTGAATCTATGCCACGAAGAATTGAGGCAGTTCTGAAGGCAAAAGGGGGTCCAGCCCGTTACTAGCAAGGTGTACCTAATAAAGTGGCCGGTGAGTGTATAATAATAAAACTTGTTTTTTTTTCACCCCAGAAGGAGCCTCGGAGTGTCTGGAAAGCCAAGGAGTCTGATTTAGTCAATGAATAAATAGTTGAGATGTTTAAGTTAGGGTGATATGTCATTTTCTCTTCTTCCTTGTTATTGGATGGCGGGAGAACCAGTTTTTTCACTTCCATTTTTCACTCACCAACTTCAAAAATCTATAACTTTTTTATTTTTCCACATAAAGAGCTGTGTTATGGCTTATTTTCTGCGTAACAAATTGCACTTCATAGTGTCGGTATTTAATATTCCATGGCGTGTACTGGGAAGCAGGAAAAAAATTCCAAATGCAGTGAAAATGGTGAAAAACCACATTCGCGACGTTTTCTCTTGGGCTTGGATTTTACAGCTTTCACTCTGTGTCCCAAATGACATGTCTACTTTATTCTTTGGGTTGGTACGATCACGTAGATACCAAATTTGTATAGGTTTTATAATGTTTTCATACATTTAAAAAAAATTAAAACCTCCTGTACAAAATAATTTTTTTTTTATTTTGCCATCTTCTGGTGCCAATAACTTTTTTATACTTTGGTGTACTGAGCTGTTGACAGTGTCATTTTTTGCGAATTTTGATGGCGTTTTCATTGTTATCATTTTTGGGACTGTGCGACCTTTTGATCACTTTTTATTAATTTTTTTATATTTTTCAAAATGGCAAAAAAATGGCACTTTTGATTTTTGGACGCTATTTTCCATTACGGGGTTAAACGCAGTGAAAAACCGTTATTATATTTTGATCGGGCATTTTTGGACGCGGCGATATCTAATGTGTTTATGATTTTTACTGTATTTATATTTATATCAGTTCTAGGGGGGTGATTTAAAATTTTAGGGGTTTTTTTTATAATTTTTTTTTAACTTTTTTTTTATTTTTACTTTTACTATTTTTCAGACTCCCTAGGGTACTCTAACCCTAGGTAGTCTGATTCATCCTATCATATACTGCCATACTACTGTATGGCAGTATATGTGGATTTTACTCCCCATTCATTACAATTTGCAATTAGCACATTGTAATGCATGGGTTAAAACGAAGTAGCCTCGGGTATTCGGAACACCCGAGGCTACCATGGCGACGGATCGCCGCTCCCCATGACGTCATCGGGGAGCGACGATCCGCGACATCTTTTTGAAGCCGCCGGCAGCATTGCCGCTCCGATCGCGGGTGTTACCGGTAAGCCTTTGCTGCAATATGCAGCAAAGACTTACCGGCTATGGAGAGAGCTCGGCCCGCAAGCCCTCTCCATGCACCGGGACCCGGCGCGCGCCGTACTAGTATGGGCGCGTCTGGAAGGAGTTAATATGTTGGAAGAATCTTATAAGAGGAAGAGGGTATCTGAGACAATGGCAGAGGCAAGTATAACATTGCAAAAAATGAAGTAAAAAGCAGCACTCCAATTATACACAGCGCTACTGTCCAATAAAAGGTTTGTCTTTATTTAACAAAAAGTGGGGTACATCATGTGAAAGACAATGTTGTTGCCTTCTGCGCCTTGCTGTGTGCCCATAAAACAAGTCACGACCACATGTTGGGGGGGGGGGGGGGGTCTCTGCAATTGGGAGAAATTGCATAACAAATTGTATGGTGGGTTTTCTCTTTTTTTATCTTTTGGAATTGTGTACATTTTAGGGCTAAATGAAGGTATAACTGACAAAATTTGACCATTCTAAATTTCCCCTTCATTTTGATTCAATTACTATGAAGATCTCAAGGGGTTAACAATCTTCCTAAAAACTGTTTGTAGGGTGAAGATTTGAAAATGGGTTGGTTAATTTCATTTATATATTTCATTTATTTATACCCAAATAGTAAATTCTGGAAAATACGGAAAATTGATAATCTATTTTTAGGCCACGTGACATCAAAATAAATTATCGAGACATTTCCATAATGATGAAAATGTAAAGTAGACATATGGGAAATGTTATTCAGCAAATTATTTAGGTGGTGAATCTATCTGCCGGAAAACGCAATGATTTTGAATTTCGAAAATGGCAAATTTTTCAAAAAATTCATAATTTTTTCTTTTTTTTTTGTAAATAAACGCGAAACTTGACGCCAAAATTTACCACTAACATGAAGTACAACTTGTGGAGAAAAAAACAATCTCAGAATCGCTTTGATAAGTAACAGAGTTCAAAAGTTATAACCATATAAAGAGACGCATGTCAGAATCCAAAAATGGGACTGAGCCTTAAAGGGGTATTCCGATCTGGGCATTTACATTTAATTGAATTCATTTGCCGTATGTAAACATTTCTTCAATTGGATGTTATTAAAAAATGTACCTGTGTAAAGATAATTTCTCATAAATGTAGTCATATTGTCCCTTAGAAACAAGACTGACTCCTCAGATACGACCACCTCTGCTGAAGTGATTGCACAAAGAAACAAAAGGGCTTTGTATATGAAATGTCCGGGAGCTACTGCAGGTCCCACAGCCGTCCTGTGGTAATGATTGCTGAATCCATGTGGTCAGGCAGGACTCAATAGCGCATGTCTGGCCACTGCTGCCAAAATGTGAGGTGGTCGTATTCGAGGAAGCAGGTCTCGTTTCTAAGGGTCCATAAGACTACATTTATGAGAAATTATCTTCACACAGGAAATTTTTTTTTTTAATAACCAATTGAAGAAATGTTTACATATGGCAAATGAATTCAATTAAATGTAAATGCCCAGATGAAAATACCCCTTTAAGCTACAAAATGGCTGTGTCCTTGAGGGGTTAAGGGATGGAAAGAGGTTAAAGGGAACCCATTACCACTATTTTCACAAATACTGCTTGTGGCAGGTTCCTATAGAGCTCTAGTAACTATCTGACACCCTGCTTGTAGCTAAAAATTATTCCCCTGAGATTCCCATATATTCAACTTTATAGTTTTATCTGGTAACTAAGCATGGCTACAGCGAGTCCAGAATCCTGTTTGGCTGAATCCAGTAGCTTCTCTCCATCCTATCTCTGTATGCTGCTATAATGTCATGTGACCAGGGTGACATCATCGCAGGTCCTATAGCTTTTGCAGCATTAGGAACTGTAGACTATGCATATATGTCATAAAATCACAGCATATTTTATCACATGAAATCACAGCAGCCTGCATGGAGAAGAGTAGAAGTCCATGGAGGCTGCTGTGATTGTTTTATGTGGTCAGATATGTTCATGGGGTATAGTTTTCATATTAAGTA
The DNA here is from genome assembly GCF_040894005.1 of Engystomops pustulosus. NCBI lineage: Eukaryota > Metazoa > Chordata > Amphibia > Anura > Leptodactylidae > Engystomops > Engystomops pustulosus. The sequence goes on along the minus strand of NC_092417.1, from coordinate 123,909,564 downwards.
GCTTTAGGCCACATCCCCCTGGACTTGCTCCAAAGCTGCATAGATACCAGGCAAGATCGCAGCGATTTTTTTTTTACCCACAGAAGCCACACCCTAGCCCAGTGGTGGCGAACCTATGGCACTGGTGCCAGAGGTGGCACTCAGAGCCCTTTCCGTGGGCACTCAGGCCATCACCAGTGAGGACTCCAGGTATCTTCCTACAGTCCCAGGCAGCCCAGGACTCGCGTGCACAGAGCTATTTTAAAGTGACACTGGAGGAGTGGAAAGATCTGGATTATCATTGTAGCTGTGACAGAGCAGGGAGTGTAAATCACTAATTACATTTCTGTGTTGGCAGTTTGCGATAAACAAGTTGGTCTTGGTTGTAGTTTGGGCACTCGGTCTCTAAAAGGTTTGCCATCACTGCCCTAGCCACTCCCCCTAACCACACCCCCTGGCTACGCCATTGCTCATACCTCCAACGCATCCACTGACACCAATGTGTGTATATATATATATATATATATATATATATATATATATATACTGATTAACCCCACTGGCACCAATGTATATTTATGTATATAATTGGGGGGCATATTCCACTCCCCCTAGACAACGAGCATGTCCCCCCCCTAGACAACGAGCATGTCCCCCCCCCTAGACAACGAGCATGCCCCCCCCCTAGACAACGAGCCTGTCCCCCCCCCCTAGACAACGAGCCTGTCCCCCCCCCCTAGACAACGAGCCTGTCCCCTCCTAGACAACGAGCATGCCCCCGTCCTAGACAACGAGCATGCCCCCCCCTAGACAACGAGCATGCCCCCCCCAAACAACGAGCATGCCCCTCCCCCTAGACAACGAGCACACCCCCCCTAGACAACGAGCATGCCCCTCCCCCTAGACAACGAGAATGCCCCCCCCCTAGACAACGAGCATGTCCCCCCCCCCTAGACAACGAGCATGTCCCCCCCCCCCCTCATGGTTGCGTGCCCTTTTTTGTGTGTTTGTGTTATTTGTGTCTTCCAGGACCGTACCTGCTGTGGACTACTTCGGATTCGAAGGATTACGTCGATGACCGACATTTCTAACAAATAAAATGGGAAATGAGGGTGTGTCTGCGTTCTTTGTTCAATTAAACTTATATTTGTTAAAAACGGTGTGATTTATTTTTTTTGCGACACACCCATAGTAGTGGTGCCGGCTAGATGACAGTGCTCATTACTAAGGGCTGGCCTTAGTGTTAGTGTGAATTTGCCAAAAAAATTAAGACAAACGCCCATACCATTACCCCGGTACCCACCGCCACCAGGGGTGCTGGGAAGAGCCGGGTACAAACCAGTACCTGACCGTCTACAGATGGTCAGGTAGTGGGGCGGCTGCAGGCTGTTATTGTTGCGCTGGAATAGCCCCCTAACAGTGGGCTATCCCAGCTCAGTAATGGCAGCCTGCTGCTGCTTTTTTGTAGCTGGCCTAATTTGAAAAATAGGGGGCACCCCATACCGTTTTTTCTTCAAATTTTTGACAAAAATATGCGTGGGGTCCCCCCTTAAAAGGGGGCTCCCAGGCTGTTTCCCCCATTTTTACAAAAAAATGGGAGGAAAAACGGCATGGGATGCCGCCTATTGTTCAAATCAGCCAGATACAAAAAAGCAGCAGCAGCCTGCCATTACTGAGCTGGGATAGCCCACTGTTAGGGGGTTATTCCAGCACAACAATAACAGCCTGCAGCCGCCCCACTACCTGACCATCTATAGACGGTCAGGTACTGGGGTAATGGTATGGTGTTTGTCTTAATTTTTTTGGCAAATTCACACTAAGGCCAGCCCTTAGTAATGAGCACCGTCATCTAGCCGGCACCACTACTATGGCAAACTATGAAGAGTGTCGCAAAAAAATAAATCACACCGTTTTTAACAAATATAAATTTAATTGAACAAAGAACGCAGACACACCCTCGTTGCCCATTTTATTTGTTAGAAATGTCGGTCATCGACGTAATCCTTCGAATCCGAAGTAGTCTACGGCATGCACAGTTCTGGAAGACACAAATAACACACACTGTGTCGGATGCACTGAATTATTGTGACATGCACCCGCTCAATAAGATGTCCCCAAAATGGTATTAATGTGTCATCTCATACCGCAAAAATGACACCTTAAAGAGGACCCGTCACCCAGAAATTCGGCACTAGATGTTTCTAAAGTAATCAGGTCCTAGTGCTAAACCAAACGCAGCGGTGTTACACAGAAATCTCTGATAAAGCTAACTAACACTGCCGCGCTGTACACTACAAATGTCGGACCACTCTCAAAGTGGCGAATTCATGAGGGGGTGGGATTGTGGGCGGTGAGTGCTGCATGACACGTGGCACGAGCGGGGCAGTCAGGGGAAGAGGGTCCGCCCCCTCATGAATACGTCGGACCCCTTTGAGAGCGGTCTGGCGTTTCTAGGGTACAGCGCAGCTGTGTTTGTTAGCGTTATCGGAAACCTCTGATAACACTATCAGTATAGCACCGCTGCGTCTGTCTTAGCACTAGAAGCTGCTTACTTTAGTAACATCGCTGGGCACGTTCACACGGTGCGTTTTGCCTGCGTTTTCATTGCGTTTGAAATGCATTACAACAGCTGAGAGGCGATTTGCCTAATTACATTACTGTTTACGCTTGTTAACGCATGCTGTAACTACGGTCAGGGCCAGTACGTGTCCTTTACGGCCAACTGGGTGAATGTGCTTCCCGCTCAGCCACACGACAACTTGAACAAGAGACGCCACTTTCACCTCTACGATGTCAAACTACTGCTCCTGCGCCTGGTTTGCCTGGGCGAATAAAGTCACACAGGGGAGGAACTGTTCTGTGTCATGCAACAAGAAATTAATGTGTGGCTTTCTCTGCGACAACTAAAAATCGGAACCATGGTGACAGACAATGGGAGGAACATAGTGTCCGCGCTGCACCGAGGAGGGATGGGCCATGCGCCCTGCATGGTGCACGTTTTCAATCATTTTGTGAAAAAGTCTTCCACCCATCTGCAAGACATTCTAACAATGTCCAGGAAACTGTGCACGCACTTCAGCCATTCTTACAAAACCAAGCACACCCTCCTCGAGTTGCAGCGTCAGAACGGCCTACCTCAACATAGTCTGATACGCGATGTTTCCACCCGTTGGAATTCCAGCCTCCATATGTTAGACCGCCTGTATGAACAGAGAAAAGCCATTAATGATTTTTTGATGATGCAAGCGGACCAGAGTACTCCCCTGGGTAACTTTGATGTCAGCCACTGGCAGCTCATGCGTTACACCTGCCGTTTGCTCAGGCCCTTTGAAGAGGCCACGTTATTTGTCAGTCACCAGGACTGCGGGATGAATAACGTCACTCCACTGCTTCATGTCCTGGAGCTGATGCTGCAAAATCTGTCTGGTCAGGGCACTGGAGAAGTGGAGACTACATCTCATGGCCACATGAGTCCGGTGGGGGCTGAAGAGGAGGAGGAGGATATTGGAGCACAAGCAGTGTCTGGTGAAATTAGTGGTTTTTCCACTCAGGTGACAAGAGAGGAGGAGCAGGAGCATCCGGAGGAGGTAGAAAACGAGGCAGATGACCCAGAAGCACCGTGGCAGCATACAGTGGAGATGGAGGCCTGGGAATCCCTCAGAGTCACTTGCGCAAATGGCCCGCAGCATGCTGCTTTGCCTAACTAGTGACAGCCGAATAGTCAACATCTGGCTTTTGGCTGTCCACCCTCTTGGACCCTCGGCACTGGTCAAAAATGCTTTTTTCCAGCTTTTTTCCAGCTACTGAAAGGGATGAACAACTGGCGTACTATAGAGAAATACTGAAAGGACCATTGGCTGCTGCCCTTGTGCGCCATTGTCCATCCTGTGTCAGGTCTGACTGAGGTATTGGCAGTGATCGCTCACGTTCTACTGCCATCGCTGCGGGAAGATGGGGGGGGGGGGGTTGGAGCAGTAGCACCTCCATCAGCAGCAGCTTAAGTCTGGATTTCTTAATGAGCAACTTCCTTCACCCACCTAGTGAGGAGGGTAACTGCCACCAGCAGCAGTATTAGGACATGGAGCAGGGGGTGTATATAACCTATATAGCCAGACTAGAGAAATGCATACACGTATATTAGAATTGAAAAACTTTTATTTGACATAATACATTAAAACTTTGAAAACATCTGAGTAGTGGCAAAATCAGAAGAAAAAGGGGGCATTGCCGGACACGATATGGAGTATCATGCATACATGTATAGGGGGATAAGACTTATGTATTCAAAGGATGGGGCATTTGATATAGATCATCAGTATGGCTACATCACATATATACTTAGTGCACAGAAATAAAATAAAGGCAACCCATCACAACATTGCAAAATCTTACCCTAGCGTTTTGAAAGTAACACTCCACTGTCCGGGATGGCACCTTCCCCGACGCGTGTTTCGGCTCGGAATGAGCCAATACTCGAATGTGTTAAAAGTTTTAATGTATTATGTCAAATAAAGTTCTTCAATTCTACTATACATGTATGCATTTCTCTAGTCTGTCTTTTTCCTTTAAGGGGTTCCCTTGAGGTACAATAGGTTATATGTACAGTTATCAGCCACTGTCTAGGGTGCACTAACTGGGGATCTATATGTATAGACAATAGAAAGTGATGATCCCATTTTTACTGTTTCTTACCAGCAGGGGATGGCCTACTTGGACAGCACTTTACCACTCCAGGTTTAGGATAACCTGGACTACTGGGAAGCCAAACTTGATACGTGGCTGCAACTTGCAGAGTTTGCAGAAGAGAAGCTGTCTTGCCCGGCCAGTAGTGTGGCATCAGAGCGGGTGTTCAGTGCGGCGGGGGCCCATCGTTACCCCAAGGAGAACCCGCTTGTCCACCCATAATGTGGAGAGACTGGCCTTTGTCAAGATGAATCAGGCTTGGATCAGCCCAGATTTCAACTCACAATGAATAATGCATCAGATTAGATTAGCCATGACGCCTCCCCCAAATGTTGAAAAATGAATTTGGGTTCTAACTACTTGCCTCAGCCACTATTCTGATGCTGCCACCCACCTGATGCCACACATATGCCAGTTCCTCCATCTGCCTCCTACCATCTTTACCAGGGACTGAAAATGTCCGCCACCTCCACACTGTATCATTGTACCACTCTGTGGGCTGCTGCTGATGCCACCTCCATACTGTATCATTGTGCCACCACCTCTACACTGTATCCTTGTAACACTCTATGGGCTCCTGCTGCTGACGCCACCTCCACACTGTATCATTGTGCCACTCTGTGGGCTCCTGATGCTGCTGTCGTCACCTCCACATTGTATCATTGTGCCACTCTGGAGGTGGCGGCAACCTGGTAAGCCACACACTGTATCATTATGCCACTCTATGGCTTACCAGGTTTTCCCCTTCATTTCATCTGTCAGAAGGAATGAAAAGCCTTAGGGTTGATAGCCAAAAGCCAAAAAGAGTGGATACAGAACACAGATGACAAGCAAATATCCCATTTACTGGTCATCTCTGTTTTGGATACACTCCTGTTTGTTTTTGGCGTTAGCAATACTGATGATGGATTATTGACCGAATGAAAGCTGATACTTACGGATGAAATGAAGGGCAAATGATCAGTGACGTCAATGCAAAATTACTGCCGACACCCTCTGCACTCTTTTGTGGGGTTTCTACATGTATCCGCATTTAACAGAACAGGTTCTGTTGTTATCTATGGACTCATCTGATGTCAGTGTAAAAAGAGTGCACTCTTTGATGTTATAGTGGAATGTTGGCCCTCAGCTCAGTCCTTTCGAGCTGGCACAGACGTTACCTTTTCAGGCTGCGTTCCCGCTTTGCTTATTTGGTGAAGTTGGCCTCTGTAAGTGCACATGGAATTGAAGAGTGAAGCGACTTGGTAAAATCCCTGGTCAGACCACACATGGAATATTGTGTACAGTTTTGGGCACCAGTGTATAAAAAGGATATAGTAGAGCTGGAACGGGTGCAGAGGAGAGCAACCAGGATTATTTGGGGAATGGGGGGATTAGAATACAATGACAGATTACAAAATTTGGGATTATTCAGTTTAGAAAAAAAGACAACTGAGGGGAGACTTCATTACTATGTACAAATACCTGAACGGACAGTACAAGGATCTCTCCAAAGATCTTTTTATACATAGGCCTGTGACCGGGACAAGGAGGCATCCTCTGCGCCTAGAGGAGAGGCGATTTTACCATCAATACAGAGAAAGGTTCTTTACTGTAAGAGCAGTGAGACTGTGGAACTCTCTGCCGCAGGAGGTTGTTATGGCGGACTCTATGTACATGTTCAAGAGAGGCCTGGATGCCTTTCTGGACAGAAAAAATATCACGGGTTATGGGGATAAAACATTTATTTAATTCTTAAAGGTTGGACTTGATGGACTTTTTCCAGCCTTATATACTATGAAGACCAAACCATGCTCCCTAAGCATATTTATGTTTAATCATTTTATTGAGTATATTTATGACAAAAATAAGAACAGTAAACCCAACATGGGTTAAATCAATATATAACAACAAGAATAAAAGGTAGACATTTAGTCTCATACATTATACCTCTTAAGCGGTTAGAACATTTGCTCTTAAAAACGTTCTTCATACATTTATTACCTCAGATCTCAGCCTAGTGTAGAATGAAAATACCTATAGGGTTTAAAAGTCATTATTACTTTCCTCTTTTAAAGCGATCTTGGTACCCAAATTATCACAGGCAGAAAACCAGGGGTTTGTTAAATGTCACCGAGCCATAAATATTAAGAGCTGAAGAGACATGTATTTTCTTGCGTCTGTCACCCTATCAATAATTTGTGATGCTGTTGTCTGGATGGGATCCTTTAAAGTCTCCAGGTTAGGGCAAAAAAATGGAAGTTTAATAAGTACACAAAACATTCATTTGACTATGTTGACACTAATAAGAGGGAGGTGGGAGAGAAAAGGAGAGGTAGGGAGGTGGTTTGGGTGATTACACTTAACATGTGACATGCCTCTGAATCACTAGATTGAAGAACCTTGCATTGAGTATATGGGGGATGGCTCTAATGTGTTTCCAGGATTTCTTTGAATCGCTGGGACTCACGGAATATTATCCATGGTTGCCACAGTTTTACAAATTTCTCAGATGTATTTGTGGTATCTGCCATCGCCTCCTCCATTCGGAAGATTTGTATTACCTCTTGCACCCATTCCGATACTGTAGGCGTTTCAGCCGATCATCACTTGCATGGAATAATCGAACGGGCTGCGATGAGAAAAAAACGTATGAGGTTGTCTTTCTGTTTTTTAATAGAGCCTGGTAGTACCGACAGTAGGGCTAATTCTGGCATCCCCGTGGGAGTTGTTGTCCCCGTGATTTCTGACGTCACCTCAAACACCTGGTTCCAAAAATTAGATATTCCTTGACATGTCCACCATATGTGCAGCATGTCTCCTCTCTCCACCCCACATCTCCAGCACGTGTCCAGAATCGAAGCATAGATCGGATGCAGGAGAGTCGGTACCCTGTACCATCTGGAGAGGATTTTATAGTTCCGTTCCTGGGTGGAACAAGCCGCTGTGAGCTTGTGGGTAAACAAAAATGCCTTATCCAAATCCTCTGGGGAAAGAGATGTATTCAAATTTCTATCCTGTTTGATAAGGTAATTTTGAAGAGTCAGATTCTTTTATTAATAATATGTTAATTTTGGGAGATGCAATGGTCTGGAGGGGATGCTTAGCGGAATAATGTCTCAAAGGTACTAAACGGAGAGTTAAAGGTGGCTGCAGGGCCTGGTTTCCTAAGAAAGGAACCTAATTGTGTCATTTCCAACCACGAGAGGTTGGAGTATGCTGACATCTCCTGTAACACATCTATAGGCGGGATCTCTACCTCTCCTAGCATGTCGCACATACGTATGTCTTCATGTTTTAAGAAAGCTAGAAATATGGTTCTAGTGAAAGCAGGTGGGAAATCTGGATTTAGAACAAAGGCATTAATGGGCTGAATGGTCTAGAGAGGATTTTGTGATGAACAAGGGACCTCCATAAGTTTAAGGTATGGGCTAGAAATAACGTCCCAGGTTGGATTTCTACATGTTGAGATGACACCCAGGGAAGTATATGAATCGGAATTGTAGAGCTATATTGCTCAAGGCGAACCCATTGTTTGTTATGTAAATGGAATTGCCAAACCATTAGTCTTACTAAGGTGGACGCTTGGTGATATGACTTGATATCAGGTTGGCCCACTCCTCCCGACGATTTTGGTCTTTTCAGAAACCGCCAGCCAATCCTAGGTCTAGCTGTACCCCAGATAAAGCGTGTGATTGCCAAGCAAATGAACCTAAAGAAAGAGGGCGGTGGTATTATCGGGACTCCCTGAAAAGTATAAAGGAGGCGCGGCAAGATGTCCATTTTTGACCACATTGATTCGGCCAAACCAAGATAGTTGTTTTCCATTGGTGGCTGTACCTCTCAAATTCTTTGACAAGAGAGGGTAGAGAGATTGTGGGGCAGGGATATGTAGAGTAGGAGATCATCTGCATATAATGCTGCCTTATATTGGCGCTGTCCTACCTGGATTCCATGTATACTGGGGTTGTGTCTGATCGCAGTGGCCAAATGTTCCATCACAATCACGTAAAGGAGCGGGGTAAGGGGACAACCTTGGCAGGTTCCATTGTTGATATGAATAGGATTTGAGAAAAACCCGTTCTGGCAGTAGGGTGAACTTAGGTTTTAGTTTGATCTGGGCAAGGGCAACGGTCATAAAACCCCATTTTACCCTATTGATTGCTTTTTCTGCATCGATCGACAGGAGGCACGAGGGAATCGACCGTTTTTGTGTGTGTGCCATAAGGAGAAATGTTTTATTCTGATTGTTTCTGGCCTCTCTGCCTCTCACAAATCCTACTTGATTCGTATTGATTATTCTCGGAAGGTGTTGGGCCAATTGGTCTGCTAGTATCTTAGAATATAATTCAAGTCTCCATTTAAAAGGGAAATAACTTGGAGGTATTAGGGGATCCTTACCCGATTTTAACAGGACGCTAATAGTGGCCTCCAGGGATTAAGGCAGGAAAGCAGCTGGCTGGGAAACAGAATTGTACATTTCCATATCGTCCCCCATGACGGCCCACCTGGAGGATGACCCCTTGACCTCTGTAGGGACAGGAAGCAGAGGTTAAATTCCCCCCCCCCCCTTGCACTCACACACCAGTGTCTTCCTGTCCCTACACAGGGCAGGGAGTAGAGAGATTTCCCCCCCCTCCCCTCCAGAGGGACAGTCAGGGGGGAGTATAGGTGCGGGAGACGTCCCTAAATCCTACCTGGTCCCGGGCCGCGAGCGGTGCATGGTGCATCCTTCCCCTGCCTCCGACCGGCTCTGTTGACGGCTCCGTGAAGCCAACATCACCCGGGCACGTGCATGTGCATGTGCAATGGAACATTTCCGGGTGTTCCAAGATGGCGACTTCCGGCCAATAGGTGTCACACCAGAAGTGACATATCGCGAACGCGAGAGGCCAGCGAGAGTATGTTTGAAATATCAAGCGGGCTCTCACATTGATCTGAGGTCTATGCTTCTGTCGCCATCGGCCGTGCACACTACGCTGAGCAGATACATTGTCTTAGAATAGAGTTTTCATTCCTTCAGAAATCCTAATGAAATTCATTGTTTTATAGATTCTGGTGCCTGGATTTTCTAGCCTACTGAGCCTATTCAGGTTTTATGTGCGCTAATAAGGTCAGCCCTATATATACATATATATGATTTTTTATATGTTGCGGCTATGTACTTTGCACATTCTAACTCATGTTATGTTTATGCATTACAATTGGCAGCTCCGAGTTCTCAACTATGGACATCATTATATCAGACCCCCTGCCTATAGCTCCTGTGAGTGGTTTCGGGGTGTCTAGTGTGTTGGGGGGGGTTAACAAATTCCTCATTGTATGGAGCTTGTTCTAGAAACACACTATTGTTTTCCTTCTTTTTGGCAGGAATCTAAAGAGAAGGAGAAGTCTAAGGAACTAGATAAAAAGAAAACACAGACACGCAGATGCAATATGTGTTTTAATACACTCTTAAGTAATTATAAGAAGCCAGTATGTAAAGAATGTATGGACAATCTGCTCAAAGAAGAGAAATACTCTTTCATGGAAGAGATGAGATCATTTATTAACCGGTTAAGGACCGGGCCCTTTCCTGTTTTTTCATGTCCATTTTTCACTCCCCACCTTCAAAAATCTATAACTTTTTTATTTTTACACGTAAAGAGCTGTGTGACGGCTTGTTTTCTGCGTAACAAATTGCACTTTAAAATGATGGTATTAAATATTCCATGCCATGTAATCGGAAGAGGGAAAAAAATTCCAAATGCAATGAAAATTGTGAAAAAACGCATTTGCGCCATATATCTTGTGGGATATTACGTCTTTCACTGAGCGCCCCAAATGACATGTCTACTTTATTCTTTGGGTCGGTACGATTAAGGGGATACCAAATTTGTATAGGTTTTATAATGTTTTCATACATTTACAAAAATTAAAACCTCCTGTACAAAAATAATTTTTTTGATTTTGCCAACTTCTGGCGCTAATAACTTTTTTATACTTTGGTGTACAGAGCGGTGCGCGGTGTAATTTTTTACAAAATTTGATACTATTTTCAATGATATCATTTTTAGGACTGTACGACCTTTTGATCACTTTTTATAGATTTTTTTAGATTTTCAAAATGGCAAAAAAGTGCCATTTTCGACTTTGGGCGCTATTTTCCGTTACGGGGTTAAACGCATTGAAAAACCGTTATCATATTTTGATAGATCGGGCATTTTCGGACGCATCGATACCTGATGTGTTTATGATTTTTACTGTTTATTTATATTTATGTCAGTTCTAGGGAAAGGGGGGTGATTTGAAATTTTAGGTTTTTTTATTATAATTTTTTTTTTTTTAACTTTTTTTTATTTTTATTTATACTATTTTCCAGACTCCCTAGGGTACTTTAACCCTAGGTTGTCTGATCGATCCTATCATATACTGCCATACTACAGTATGGCAGTATATGGGGATTTTCTTCCTCATTCATTACAATGTGCTATCAGCACATTGTAATGAAGGGGTTAAAACGAAATAGCCTTGGGTCTTCGGAAGACCCGAGGCTACCATGGAGACGGATCGCCCAGGTAAGATGGCGGCGCCTATGCGCCGCTATCTGTTTGAGGCTGCCGGCAGCTTTGCCGGCAGCCCACGCTGTAAAAACACCGCAATATGCAATATGCAGCAAAGACTTACCGGCTATGGAGAGGGCTCAGCCAGTGAGCCCTCTCCATGCAGCACGACGCGACCGCCGCCGTGAATACACGGCGGACGGTCGCGAACCGGTTAAAGGGGAAGTCCAGACATCAGTAGCTGCATCTGTGGCTTCCATTATTCCCCAAATAGCACCACCCAAAAGACCCAGAATAATGGAGTCTTATTCTGAGTCTGAGGCAGAATCGGAAGAAGGACATAGATATATCCCAATCTGTAGCAGCTACTAAAATGGTGTCAAAATACCTGTTTGCATCATAAAATCTTGATGTGTTACTTAAAGCGGTCAGAGACACTTTGAAAATTGAAGACATTGAAGAAGCAAAGTCTTTTCAGAATGAACTGTTTGGCATACTTAGGGCAAAAAAGAAAAGAGTATTCCCAATAAACAATACGCTTAAGGAATTGATATTGGAAGAATGGTGAGTACCCGAAAATAGAATTTCTGTTTCTAAAGAATTCAGGAATCGTTCGATATTTGATGAGGAAGAAGTAAAAAACTGGAATGCTACACCCAAAGTAGATGTTCAGGTGACCAAAATCACGAAAAAAAACTGATCTCCCATTTGAGGACGCCATACAGCTTAAAGACCCAATGGATAGGAAAGCTGACAGCTTAATTTGAAGGTGAATATAGCTACGACTTCTATTTCCCGTACTCTCTTTTTCTGGTTATCAGAATTAGAGAACCATATAAAAACTGGCACCTCAAGAGAAATGCTACTGGATACTATACCTATGTTAAAGTCTGCTACAGCCTTCATTGCGGATGCCTCGGCTTTCGGAGTGAGAAAGTGCCTTGTCAAATGCAGTTAGACGTGCCATCTGGTTGAGACAGTGGAGTGGCGATTGCAGATCTAAAGCCAAATTATGTAGTCTTCCCTTCCAGGGTGAATATGTATTTGGCACAGAGTTAGACGCCATTCTGGAAAAAGCTGCAGATTGTTAAAAAGGCTTCCCTGAAACAAGAACGGGTCAAAAGAAACAATCCTTTTGTGACCCCAAAGAGAAGAAGTTTCCGTACAGAGGTAAAGGCAAACAAGGCATATGGAGTTATTCCAAAGGTGGAAGAGGATTCCTACTCAGTTCCAGCAACTCAACGTCTAGTTTTGGAAAAAAAACACGGCAGAGTGGGAGGACGACTGCTCCAATTCCGTCACCATTGAACCCAAATAACCTCAAATCCGTGGGTCTTAGGGATTCTATTAAACGGATACAAGTTAGAACTAATTTCTCTTCCTCCCAACAACTTCATGGTGACAAAGCAACCATCGCAGTCATTAACCACCAGCTTATGGCAGGAGGTTCTGAAACTCAAGGCAATGGATGTGATAACTCCAGTTCCCAGACAGTCTCAGGGGAAAGGACATTATTCTCCTCTATTTCTTATAACAAAGCCGAATGGAACATTCCGTCTAATCTTCAACCTGAAAAATCTGAACAAGCATATTCTTTACAGAAGATTCAAGATGGAAACTATCTTCTCAGCCACTGTAACGATCTGGGTCTGGTTTTGGAGTCTAAGTGTTGTAACTTATTTGAGTTATTGCAGGCAGGAGAGGCTTAGCAGTACAGAGGAGCAGGCAGGTATCGTAGTCAGGAGGAAGCCGGAGGTCGTAGCACAGAAGATCAGCGTCAGTATTGAGGGAGCAGGCAGGTATCGTAGTCAGGTGGAAGCCAGTGGTCCTTGCACAATAGAGGAGTCAATCGCAGGAGAGAAGGAGACAAGCTAGACTACAGGCTGGAAGCACAATAATCTTGCAAGGATGTATAGGCAAGGCTGGGTTTAAATAGGAAGTCCAATCTAGGAAGGGGTGGAGCAAGGCCAGGGAAACAGGAACTAGGAACTGGAAAGTAAAAAACTAGGCCAAGGATCAGCACTGGAGCTGTCCAGCTTGTTGCTTAGCTCAGTTGGTAGAGCTGCAACCTGGGACAGTGGAGCCCGCCGGTTCAAGTCCTGACAGTAGTCCCGTCCTTTCAGGATGGCCTCTGGACATCCTAGGGGCTGGCTTTTCTGGATGTCTCTGATGAAAAGCTTTTGTTAGTCTAGGGGCATGAACATTATTTTCTGGCTCCCAAGAATTTTCTTCTGGTCCATACCCCTTCCATTGCACTAGATACTGCAAACGACCTCTTGAAATTTTAGAGTCCAGGATTTTATCCACAACATATTCCTCTTCCCCTTGGATCTTTACTGGTACAGGAGGTTGTTGATTTCGTCCTGGAAATGGGTTTTCCATTCCCTGGAATGGTTTCAGCAATGATACATGGAACACAGGATGCATTTTCAGACTGTTAGGGAGTTTCAAACGGAAGGCAACTTGGTTAATTTGAGCAGAAACTTGGAAAGGTCCAATGAATTTCTGGCCCAATTTGATAGAAGGAACATGCGTTTTCAGATTTTTAGTAGATAACCAAACCTTATCACCTACATTTATGGTAGGAGGAGTCTTGCGATGTTTATCTGCCGCCTTTTTGTAGTTTTCTTGGGCTCCTGTAACATTTCGATTAGTTTTTTCTGAGTTTCATGTAATGCTGTTAGTCTGTCAGTAACTGCAGGAGTAGATGTAGAAGATGGAAGGTTAGGAATAAACACAGGATGTAAGCCAAAGTTCGCATAAAATGGGCTTTCAGATGTAGAACTATGTTTGGAATTGTAAGCAAATTCTGCTGTTGGTAAATAGTCCACCCAATCATCTTGAAGATAAGAAATAAAGCAGAGGAGATATTGTTCAAGAGTTTGGTTAGTCCTTTCAGTCTGGCTGTTTGACTGAGGATGAAAAGCAGAAGATAAATTAACTTTGATTCCTAAGGCTGTACAAAAATTCTTCCAAAATCTGGATGTGAACTGCACACCTCTATCTGAGATTACATTGTCTGGTATACCGTGCAGCCTAAAAATCTCCTTTATCATTAATTCTGCAGTTTGTTGAGCAGTTGGGATTCGTTTGGTTGGTATAAAATGGGCCATTTTTGTGAGTCGGTCCACAACAACAAGGATGGTGGTCATTTCTTTAGAAGGAGGAAGATCCACAATAAAATCCATGGAAATTGATCCCCAAGGCCTGGATGGAACTTGAAGTGTTTGAAGAAGACCTAGAGGGGGAGAACGTGGAGTCTTGTTTCGTGCACATGTTAAACAGGATGTCATACTTCTTAACATCATTTTTACAATTGGGCCACCAAAATGAAAGAAGCAACAGTTCATAAGTTTTCATAACTTCTAGATGCCCTGCAAGTTTTGAATCATGGAACAGCTTTAAGACTTCAAGTCGAGCAGATTCAGGGACATATAGTCTGTTGTCCTGCTTCCAGAACCCCTCTTTGAAGGGTAAGATTCACATCCTGAAAGGGTGATTGAGAAATGAGTCATTCTGATATCCATCTTTGATCTTTGTTAAAAGCTCTTTGGAGTCAAGTATTCCTACAAAATTTTTGGAAGATAAGATGGTTGACTCTGTCTTAGACCCCTCATTGGGTTCATCAAGAATCCTAGATAAGGCATCAGCCTTGCCATTCCTTGAGCCTGGTCGATAAGAAATGATGAAATTAAATCTAGAGAAAAATAAGGCCCACCGTGCTTGTCTTGCAGATAATCTCCTGGTAGTACGAATAAATTCTAAATTCCTGTGATCTGTTGGGACAATTACAGGATGATTTGCACCTTCCAAAAGATGTCTCCATTCAGAGAAGGCAATTTTAATGGCCAACAGTTCTTTATTTCCAATGTCATAGTTCCTTTCTGCAGATGACATGGTATAGGAAAGAAAGGCACATGGATGAAGTTGCATCTTGTCACCAACTCGTTGAGACAGAACAGCTCCCACAGCAGCGTCTGAGGCATCTACCTCCACAACAAATGGAAATTCAGGATTTGGATGAACCAGTATGGGTGCAGAAGTAAAAAGAGTTTTTAATTTATCAAAAGCCCCCTGTGCCTCTGGAGACCACAAAAATGCTTGGGTTTTCTTTGTGAGTGAAGTGATTGGAAAAATTACCTTAGAAAAGTCCTTTATGAATCTCCTGTAAAAATTTGCAAAGCCAACAAACCTCTGAATATCTTTAACATTTTTGGGGACAGGCCAATCCACAACAGCTTTGATTTTACCAGGATCCATACATAGGCCTTCAGGAGATATGATATGTCCCAGAAATTGGATTCTGATTTGTTCAAATTCACACTTCTCTAATTTAATATAAAGATGATTCTCCCGTAAGCGTTCCAAGACTAACATAACATGTCTGCGGTGTTCCTGCAAGGTGTCTGAAAATATTAGAATGTCATCAAAATATATCACAACAAATTGATCCAAGAAGTCTCGAAACACATCATTTATAAAATGCTGGAAGGTGACTGGGGCATTGCATAAGCCAAATGGCATAACCAGGTATTCAAAATGTCCATATCTTGTTCTGAAGGCTGTCTTCCACTCATCCCCTGGACAAACACGTATGAGATTGTATGCCCCTCTTAAATCAAGTTTGGTAAATATCTTGGCACAGCGTAGTCTTTCCAGTAACTCAGGAATCAGGGGGAGAGGGTAACGATTTTTAATAGTAATCTTATTTAGTTCTCTGTAGTCGATATATGGCCGCAAGGATGAGTCTTTCTTTTCTACAAAGAACAAGGGTGCACCAGCTGGGGAGGAAGACGGACGAATAAAGCCTTTCTTTTAATTTTCATCAATGTATTCTCTGAGTACTTTTAATTCTGGTTCAGAGAGACTGTAAATTCGCCCAAAAGGAATAGCCGCTCCAGGAAGCAACTCAATAGGACAATCATAAGGGCGATGAGGAGGTAGCTGATCAGCTTTTTTCTTGCTGCAGTCATCATTGAATTGTTGGTACTGAGCTGGCAACATGTCCTTTTGAAGAGAAATCTCAGAGACTTTCATTTGCTTTTGGATAAACAGATTCATATGACAATTGTCCTTGCAGTATTTAGATGGAAAGGTAACCGACCTTGATTCCCAGTTGATAAAAGGATTATGTATAGCAAACCATGGAATTCCTAGAATGACTGGAAACTTGGGAGAAGAAATCAGATGAAAAGTCATAGTTTCATGATGATCAGGTTCAATACAAATTCCAAGATCAATTGTCTCCTCAGTTACAGGCCCAGATAATAAAGGTGATCCATCAACTGTTTCCATTTCGATTGGAATGGATTTAGGCCTACGTGCAATGTTATGGTCAAGTGCAAACTGTAAGTCCATAAAATTACCCCCTGCACCAGAATCCAACATAGCAGAACATTGTAACGTACGGCTCCCAATGGTGATTTGTATAGGAATGACAAAATGAGATGAATTAACTTTGTCTTGAGTTACAGAGGAGATAGACTGAGAAGCAGAATCTGGTAGTGTAGTAAGTTCAACATTGTTTACTGACTTCCCACTTATGCAGACTACAGTCCTTTGGAACTTATTTGGACAGTGGATGGCATAATGTCCCGATTCTCCACAATAAAGACAAAGATTTTCAGTACGGCACCTTTCTTTCTCAACCGCAGTAAGAGGTTTACGGATTACATCAATCTGCATAGGTTCAGGTGTTGTTTCAGTCTTTTGGTTTTTTTTGTAGCTGAAAGAGTAGGTCGGATTGTTTCCAAAGATTCTCAACTTTTCATTCCTACGTTCTGTAAGTCTCTGATCAATTCGGATACACAGTTTAACAAAGTCCTCAAAACTATCAGGGGCCTCCACTCTGGCAAGCTCATCTTTCACTTGTTCTGATAACCCTTGTCGAAATTGACTCTTCTGGGCTGGTAAATCCCATTTGGTCTCAGCTACCCAGCGACGAAATTCTGCCATATATTCAGCAACAGAGCGTCATCCTTGACGCAGATTATGTAATTTGTTTTCAGCAGTGGCACAACGATTAGGGTCATCAAAAACTTGATCCATAGCTTTGGTAAAAGTTTCCAAGTCATTGAGGAGGTCACTGTTCTTTTCCACATAAGGCGAGGCCCATGCAAGAGCTTCATCTGTCAGGAGATTGATTATAAACAATACTTTTTTCTTATCTGTGATGAAAGGTGCAGGTTGCATTTTAAAAAATATGCGGCATTGATTTAAGAAACCTCTGTAATGACGACGTTCTCCATTGAACTTTGATGGCAGGGGCATGCAGCATGAATCTGCGCCTTGGTTGTGCATAGCCAGAATTTGCCTTTGTAATTCAATTATTCCTTTTTGTTAATCCATTACCAGAGTTTGCAACTTAGAGAATTTTTCCTGATAAGTAGCACCAAAATCTTGTAGCTTAGCCACCTGTTGTCTCAGAGTGGTCACAACAGACTCCATGGTAGGCAAGATTATTCTGTAACGATCTGGGTCTGGTTTTGGAGTCTAAATGTTGTAACTTACTTGAGTTATTGCAGGCAGGAATCGTAGTCAGGAAGGCCAGAGGTCGGAACACAGGAGAGGCTTAGCAGTACAGAGGAGCAGGCAGGTATCGTAGTCAGGAGGAAGCCGGAGGTCGTAGCACAGAAGATCAGCGTCAGTATTGAGGGAGCAGGCAGGTATCGTAGTCAGGTGGAAGCCAGTGGTCGTTGCACAATAGAGGAGTCAATCGCAGGAGAGAAGGAGACAAGCTAGACTACAGGCTGGAAGCACAATAATCTTGCAAGGATGTATAGGCAAGGCTGGGTTTAAATAGGAAGTCCAATCTATAAAGGGGTGGAGCAAGGCCAGGGAAACAGGAACTAGGAACTGGAAAGTCAAAAATTAAGCCAAGGATCAGCACTGGAGCTGTCCAGCTTGTTGCTTAGCTCAGTTGGTAGAGCTGCAGCTTGGGACAGCGGAGTCCGCCATTTCAAGTCCTGACAGCCACCCTCTTAATTCCGCCGGATGCGTTCTTATGTACCATCGACCTAAAAGACGCATACTACCACGTACCAATCTATCCACCATCCCAAAAATTCCTCATATTTGCAGTAGTTACCCTGGAGGGAAACACAGCTTGTTTTCAGTACAAAGCTATCCCGTTCGAGATTTCGTTTGCCCCAAGGACTTTTTCAAAAATCACGATAGAAGTAGTGGCATTTTTGAGATCCAAGGAAGTGTCGGTGATTCCGTATCTGGACGACCTACTGATAATTGGTCAGACAGAACAGGAACTTATACAACACAGGAATCTAACAATTACTACCCTGCAACAACTGGGATGATGCATAAACTGGGAGAAATCGAAACTGACGCCCAGCAAAGAGACAATATTTCTAGGCACACTTCTGAACACATCTCTACAGATGTCTTTTCTTCCTCACGAAAAAAGGGACAGACTTATCCAAAATATACATCACTTCCAACAACAGAATTGTTGCACAATAAAGAGAAGCCATGAGAATGTTGGGGCAGATGACGGCTTGCATTCAATCTGTTCATTGGAGTCAGAGCCATACTCAGGGTTCCAGTGCTGGATTTTAGAGGTTTGGGACAAGAACCCACACCCACCAAGAAATAACCAAGGTTTGGGGTCATCCAATGATAGATTTGTTTGCTACCAGAACCAATTCCAAAGTAAAGAATTTCTACTCGCTGGACAGAACTGGGTCAGACCTTCAGATAGATGCATTCAATCAGGTTTGGAACGCTCCTCTTATGTATGCCTTTCCTACTATTCCAGTGGTTTCCAGAGTCATACAAAAGATTCGGGCAGACAAGGCTACTGTAATCCTAATAGTGCCATACTGGCCGAAAAAGAACTGGTTCCCGGCCTTAAAAGAGATGGCTCTAACAGAACCAATACTTCTGCCTGTCAGAGAGGATCTCCTGTTTCAGGGCCCTATCTATCACCCAAACCCGCGATCCCTCAGTCTCTCATCCTGGATCCTGAGAGGTCGTTACTGAAGTCACGAGGTCTTTCAGACAAGGTAATAACCACAATGAAAGCAAGTCGTAAACCAACCACCTTTGCAATTTATAATAAAATATGGAAAAAGTTTGTCATTTTTGTGGTTCAAGTCAACCTAACCAAACATCTCCAAATATTTCCCAGATTCTAGACTTCCTACAGTCTGGATTTGACAAAGGGTTGAAGACCAGTACCCTCAAAGTTCAGATTTCAGCTCTGAACGCTTTCTTTGACCAACCCTTGGCCAATAACGGATGTATCAGCAGGTTTGTGAAAGCCACATCTAGATTGAGACCAAATTATATACAGAAGATCCCATCATGGGACCTTTCTTTGGTGCTTAATTATCTTACTGAGCCACCATTTGAGCCAATGGAAGATGCTAACATAAGGGATTTGACCCAAAAATTGACCTTCTTAATAGCAATAACATCCGCTAGAAGGTTAGGAGAGATACAGGCATTGTCAGTTAGAGAGCCATACTTGAGAATCTCTGATGATAGAGTAACCTTAATGCTTGATAAAACCTTTGTTCCAAAAGTTTCTTCAGAGTTCCATCGAAATCAAGAAATTATTCTTCCATCATTTTGCCAGGATCCAAAATCTCCAAAAGAAGCTGCTTGGCATTCCTTGGATGTGAGAAGAATCTTACTTCATTACATAAAAAGCACGGAATCATGGCGCCAAGATTCCAATATTCTCTTCCAGTTCGGCAACAAGAACAAGGGAAAGAAGGCATCCAAAGCCTCTATCGCCAGATGGATTCAGCTAGTCATCAAAGGAGCATATGCATTCCAGAATCTGACTATTCCTGGGCGGGTCAGAGCCCATTCAACTAGAGCTATGGCTGCCACATGGGCAGAAAAGAGGGGCGCTTCCATTGAAGAAATATGCAGGGCAGCCACTTGATCGAACCAATTAACCTTTGCTAAACATTACAGACTGAATATCCAGAATACCAAAGAATTAGCCTTTGGTAGAAAAGTCTTGCAGGCTGTAGTCCCTCCCTAAGGAATTATCTGATAAATCTCCAGGTGGGCTGTCATGGGGGATGATATGGAAAATGGGAATTATTCTCACCGTTAATTCGGTTTCCATCAGTCCACCATGACGGCCCATGTATTTTTCCCACCCCTAAAAATATATATATATATATATATTCTGTTGTACTATGATAGTATATTATAGTGTATGTGAAATTAACATGTAATAAAAGGGGTTGCATCCACTGCCGGTGTAATTATTTGGTAGTCACTGTGTGAGTGCAAGGGGGGGAATTTAACCTCTCTGCTTCCTGTCCCTACAGAGGTCAAGGGGTCATCCTCCAGGTGGGCCGTCATGGTGGACTAATGGAAACCGAATTAACGGTGAGAATAATTCCCATTTTCGTCAAGAGTGGAGACAGTACTTCTCTAAAGCATTTGTAAAAAGCCAAGGCTTTTCCCTGCTAGGGTATTTTTGATAACTGCATCCACCTCCCCCTCGCTGAAGTCCAGTTCCAATGACTCTATTTCTTCCTCTGCAAGTGTGGGCAGGGCCGTGTCTTTAATGTATGCATCTATTTTATCAGTCAGGGATTCCAGTGCTAGATCTGCAAATTGGCCCGTGATGTTATACAGCTGAGTGTAATATGCCCCAAATTCTGCGCTGATGGTGATCAGGTTGTGTGTGTTTTCACCCACCACTGTATTAAGGAGAGGAATATGTGCTGTTGCCGATTGCGGATGTAGGAAGCGTGCCAGAGAGCGTCCGCATTTGTTTGAGTGTTCGTGCAGATGGCTGTGGAATCTCACTTGCTAGGCCAACGATTTTCGGTCTAGTAGGCCCCTTATTTCGTCCCTTGTGTTGACTTGTGTTTTTGCTCAAGATAACTTAGACTTTGCAGTAAGGAGGTAAGTTTTCCCGTGTTTTCCCTTTTTAACCTAACCCCGTGATGCGTAAATCTACTACGGAGCTCACATTTAAGGGCTTCCCACTTCAATGGTAAGGTTTCTGGTTGAAGGTCGGGGGAGAGCATCAGGCCTTCAATGGTGTGTTTGATCTCCTGTTCGCATAATGCATCTTTGACTAAATAGTCATTAAGGCGCCATGTCCACGGGCGTCGTGTGATAGGCGGAATAGTAAATAGTAATAGTAACGGAATAGTAATAGTCAGATAGATTGTATGGATTATATTACCTATGGTGGCTACCGGGTCCCAGGTCTACGCTTTGTGTTGGATCATGAAACAGTCCATACGACTATATGAGTCATGAGCAGGAGAGTAATATGTACAGTCTCTGACAGTGGGATGTAGAATCCGCCACACATCTACCAATTGAAGACTATGTAAGTCTTTCTAGAGCAAGCCCATTTGCCATAGGGAGACTTGACTCCTACCTGAGGAGATGTCTATTCTGGCCTGTATTGGCCTAACATCAGCATCCCCTCCGTGAATCCCATTAGTCCATTCAGTATCTTCTTACAAGCCAGGATGGCCGAGCGATTAGGTAAGTACAGGTTTGCAAATGTGAATATTTGATCAAATATTTGTAATTTGAGGAAGACACCCCTGCCTGCCTCATCCTTCAACTCCCCCAGGACCACGTGTGGGAGAGAGCTGTGGATCGCCATGGACACGCCCTTGGAGCGTACTTCAGGATTGGAGCTGTGGAACCAGGTGCTGAAATGTCGGTCTCTAATCACTGGGAAATGGCCAGTTTTGAAGTGTGTCTCCTGTAAAAATAAGATTTTTACACCCTGTCTGTGCATGCCATGGAGAATTTGTGTTCTCTTCTGGGGGAGGTTTAGACCCGAGCATTCAGTGACCCTAACTTCACAGTCTCCGTAGGAGAAAGGTTGTTACAGGCTAATTCAAGGAGGAATTGAGGTCGCGCTTGGTAACGGGGCCATATGTCAAGGAGGAAAACCAGGAGTAAGGTCAAGGGTGTGGCGGGAAACGTTAAGGAGGAGAGGAAGACGTGGACAGTCACATACACAAACAATGATTAAATAGAAAATGCAACCAGTAAAGCAAACTAATGAACTAAGCTAAAGAAAAAACAAGAAAAGGCTATTTCTAAGCCGATATGAAGTAGGGCTGTGTATGTAACGTATTCAGACTAGCTGAACCCGCTGCCCTGTATGGAATGAGGTCTAACTATCAGGCGAGCCCGTGCCACCAGCTCCTGTGCCCTTAGAAAAAGAGAACTGATTATTCAGCAACATATGTAACCCAGCAAATCGATTAATCTTTAACCAATATATAACAATCCGCATGAATGTATATGATAACATGGTTCATACTATGTAAAGGATACTGAAAATTTGAATCTCTCATCCTCACTCTGGAGGGCCGTTCAGACGTCTTCGCTGTTGTCAAGGACCCCTTTGCCCATTCCCTGCTCTCCCCCTAGGAGCTCGCTGGGGCTGAGGGAATGGTGCTTGGCCCGCTGGGACTGGCAATGTCAGCAACTCCGGGATATCCGGATTTGGGATATTGAGCACTTCTGCCACTGTGGGGATGTCTTTGTGGTGTCGGATCACATGGTTAAGGCCTCCAAACCGGATTTGTAGTCTAAATGGAAACCCCCAGGTATACGGAATATTCCGTTGGCGCAAGATCTTGAGCAGGGGTCGGAGGGCTTTCTTCAGAAGGGTCAATCTGGATACATCTGGTAAGAGTTGAATATTGGTACCTTGATAGGAGATCTGGTCTCGGGTCCTAGCTTTGCTCATTATTGCATCTTTTAACTGATATCTATGTACACGGCAAATCATGTCATGGGGGGGATCCCGGGCCGAGGGGGTGAGCTTGTAAGGTTCGGTGAGCTCTGTCCAGCTCTAAGGGGGTGGCCTCTGGAACTTCCAGTACAGAGTTGAACAGAGATCTAAGTGTATCTTGTAGGTGGATCAACTCAACAGTCTCTGGTAGGCCTCGTATGCGAATGTTGTTCCTCCTGCCCCTATTTTCCGAGTCATGGAGTTGGTCTGCCAGGTATTGCAGTTGGTAAGAGTGAGCGGCAATTGCAGCTGAGTGAGTGTCAACTTGCGCTTGCATCATCACCTGGGCAGCCTCTGTGGCTTCTGTTCTGGCTTGCATTTGTTGAATCTCCTCTCTTAGTCCGGCCACCTCGGCACCGTAAGACTGTTCAAGGTCTCTTTAGTTGGGATCGCTTTCAGGTGGGTTTTGAAATTACGCAGTTCAGCCAGACCCTCCAACACCTGGGCCAGCAATGAGGTTTTATGAGCGTCAAATGATGGAGGGATGAAGACTGGAGAGGAAGATGTAGACCGTATAGGGCTATGAACCAAAAGCTGTGGCATAGCCATGACCTCTGGAGACTGTGTGCCACCGAAGACCCGTGGGGACATGGAGGGTGAGTGTTGAGTTGAGGAAAGGGGCAAGGGGTCCCAGGATGGTGCCTGTGGTAGAGGTACTGTGAGGTGTCGTGTACCGGCTTTCTGTTGTTCCTCCGCTGAATATTGGTAGAGGTACTGTGAGGTGTCATGTATCGGCTTTCTGTTGTTCCTCCGCTGAAGATGGCTGATTTCAGTTGACCCTATCAAGGACATGCTCTGTGGCCCGGGGGTCCATTCCATGACGCAACTCAACCGGTGAGGCCAGGGAGTCCTTGTATGCCACTATGTGGCCCGTTTCTCCTTCCAATATGGGCCCGGGTTCTGGCCCTGCCCGTCGGCAATTGGGGCCACCGGTGGTTGGAGGTCCATCTCCGGGGAGCTATGTGGGTTATGCACCACTGCCTGTATCAGAAGGCAATGTGTAGGGCCCTCCCGCTGTTTGGTGGAGTCAGAGGGCTGGCATCCTGATGTTAGTGGTGGCCGGGGAAAGGAGGGGGCCCAGCCATCCGGACCCTCCAACCCAATGTCCCTAGTATGTGCTGACCCTGCACTCCCCACGGTACCTCAGCTCTGCTGCTGGTCCTAGTCGTAGTCGGGAGAAGGCGGCTGCATATCCCCCATGATGGAGTGGGGGCCCTCCGGGTCCTGTGTTCCGCTGCTTTCAGGCGCTGCAGCGCTGTGCGACACGTGCATGGCCGCCAATTTTTTTTGCAGCCGCGCAGCTTCTCCGGGCCCGGGTGAGCTAACTGCCCGGTTCTTAGCTGCTCCCGCGGGGAGTTCCGGGGTGCGGGACGGGGACCCCTCTCCTGAGGTAGGAGGGTCATTGTGAGGGCTGGCGAGCTGGAGGCTAGTTAGGCCTTGGGAGGCTCTGTATGGCATGCTGGTCGCCGCCATCTTGGTGCTGGCGGCCTTTGCAGTAGTGGTACGGCAAGGTGTCAGGTATCTGCTGATGCCCCTTGTCGATACCCTCTTCTCTGCGTCCAGGGGGTCTTGTAGCTCCTTCCTCTTTTTAGGGCCATGGTAGCGGTTATGCTACGGGCACAGAGAGGCCTAGGCTAGAGCAGATGCTAGTGTGAGGCACGTCTGCTCACCTCCATAGCCAGGCCACACCCACCTCCCTATGCATATTTAAGCATGACACAACATTCTACAACACCCTCTGCAGCCAGGAAATACCTGTTTTTTAACATGATTCGTCATGATTCGATTCGGGTTGAATCAAATTTTTTCAAAAAATTCGGCGAATCGGGGCGAACCAAATTTCAACAAATTCGCCCATCTCCAGTTACAACAGATGAATAGTACTTTAGGTCTTTCTCTTAATCCATCAATTATGATAGCCATCATTGGAAGAATCAGTACCTACAAGAGTAGAACTGCCTGTCAGACAATTATTCTTAGATTGCTGATTTTAGCTAAGGTACTTATAGTATGAGATTGGGGTAGTAATAGTGCTAAGACTTTGAAGGTTCAGAGGTGGTTGAACCTATTTTTTAAGGTCAAACAATATGAAAAAATATGTATATATGCTTTATAGTCCCAGTACATTGCCCCCAGTAAATATGTAGTCACAGCACAATCTCTCCAGTAGATTGTTAGCCACAGCACATGCCCCCCAGTAGATAGGTAGCCACTGCACATGCTCCCCAGGAAATAGGTAGCCACAGCACATGCCCCCCAGTAGATAGGTAGTCACATCACATTCTCCCCAGTAGATAGTTAGCCACAGCACATGCCCCCTAGTAGATAGGTAGCCACAGCACATGCTCCCCAGTAAATGGGTAGCCACAGCACATGCCCCCCAGTAGATAGGTACGTGCCCCCAGTAGATAGGTAGCCATATCACATGACCCCCAGTAAATTGGTAGCCGCAGCACATACCCCCCAATAGATAGGTAGTCCCAGTACATGCCCCCAGTAGATAGGTAGTCACAGCACATGCCCCCAGTACATGTGTAGCCACAGCACATGCACCCAAATATACAGCTAGCCCCAGCACATGTCCCCAAATAGATAGGTAGCCACAGCACATGCCACCCAGTATATTGGTAATCACAGCACATGCCCCCCCAGTAGATAGGTAGGACCATTACATGCCTGATAGTAAATAGGTAGCCACAGCACATTAGATAGGTAGTCAGAGAACATGCTCCCATTAGTTAGCCTCATCACATGCCCCCAGTAGATAGGTAGCCACAGTACATGACCCCCCCCCCCTGAGATAGGTAGTCACAACATATGCTCCCCAGTAGATTGGTAGCCACAGCACATGCAAAGGTATATAGGTAGGCATAGCACATGCCTCCAGTAGATAGGTAGCCACAGTAAATACCTCCCAGTAGACAGGTAGCCGCATCACATGCCCCCAGGCCCTAGTAGATAGGTAGTCACAGCAACAAAAGAAAAAGGGAATACTCACCTACCTGCTCTCCCTTCAGCGGCTTCTCATCACACCCACGTTCTTCTCTATGACCCAGGCACCGCTGCCATCGTTGCTTAGGCAATGGTGCCTGGGTCATAGAGAGGAGTTGATGCTGCTCTACTCTGACACAGGTGCTGTCACCTAAGCAACGGTGCGGCGACGGCACCTTGGTCATACAAAGGACACAGGCAGTGGTAACATCCCTGCATGCATCCAGTATTCAGCACTGTGTTTGTCTTAGTTGTACACACTGCCGATCGCTCTTAATCAATGATTTGTCTGAGAACGAGATGCAGCCATCCCTACCCCTGTGTTTTTGCATCTTTATTTTTCACTCCCTCCTTCAAAAGCTATAATTTTTTTATTTTTCCATGTAAAGAGCTGTGTATGGCCTAGTTTTCTGCGTAACAAATTGCACTTCATAGTGGTGTTATTTAATATTCTATGCCGTGTACTGGAAGTCGGGAAAAAATACTGAATGCAGTGAAAATGATGAAAAAACACATTTTCTTGTGGGCTTAGATTTTATGACTTTCACTGTGCATCCCAAATGCCAGGTCTACTTCATTCATCAGTCAGAACGATCACGATACCAAATTTGTATAGGTTTTATAATGTTTTCATATATTTACAAAAATTAAAACCTCCTGTACCAAAAAAAAATTTTCATTTTCATTTCTGGCGCAACTTTTTCATAGTTTGGTGTACAGAGCTGTGGGTGTTGTAATTTTTTGCAAATTTTGATGATGTTTTCAAAGCTTTTATTTTTAGGACTGTACAACCTTTTGATTGAATTTTTTATATTTTTCAAAATGACAAAAAAATGCCATTTGCAACTTTGGGCGCTATTTTCCATTGCGAGGTTAAACTTGGTGAAAAACAGTTATTATATTTTGATCGGGCATTTTTGGACACAGAGATACCAAATGTGTTTATGATTTTTATTGTTTATTTATATGACTTCTATGGAAAGGGGGTTGATTAGAATATTTAGGTTTTTTTAATATAATTTTTTTTTTACTTTTTTTCAGACTCTCTAGGGTACTTTAACCTTAGGTTGTCTGATTGATCCTACCATATACTGCCATATGGGGATACATTGTAATAGATAGCCTAGATCATGATAGCCTCGGATCTTTGTATGACCCGTGGCTGTCATGGCAACGGATCACTGCTCCCCGATGACGTCACGGGAAACGACGATCGGAGTCAAGATGGAGGTGCCCACACTCCGCCGGTTTGTTGATGCAGCCGGCAGCAATGAAGCAAGCCCAATAAGTATGAAGAGGGCTCAGCCCGTGAGCCCCCTTCATACTCCCCCATGGGCAACAAAACGTAAGGCTACGTCTTATTGCGCTATGGTATTAAGCTATTCAATACTTTTAGATGCTGAACATGTATCAGAGGCAAATCTTCTCATTGATAATTGATATATTTATATATGTGTGTCTGAGCTAAATATTTTCTTAAAAAAAACAAAAACATTATTCTCTGGGATATTAAATGCTTCCTGTAGATACGGTGAAGGAAATAATTATTTGATAACTGGCTGATTTTGTAAGTTTGGCCAAAGACATGAATAGTCTATAATTTTAAGCGTAGATTAATATTAACATTGAGAGTTGGAATACAGGCAGTCCCCGGGTTACATACAAGATAGGGTCTGTAGGTTTGTTCTTAGGTTAAATTTGTATGTAAGTCGGAACTGTATATTTTATCATTGTAATCCCAGCCAGAACTTTTTTGGTCTCTGTGACAATTGGATTTAAAAAATCTTGGGTTGTCGTAAGAATCAAGATTAACAATAAAGCTTCATTGCAGACAACTTTGATAACTGTTACAGTTGTTTATTGTAGCCTAGGACTAAAGTACAATAAATTACCAATATCCAGAGGACCGTTTGTAACTAGGGGTCGCATGTAAGTTGAGTGTTCTTAAGTAGGGGACCGCCTGTATCGAAAATAAAATCCTTAAAATCACATTGCATAAATTTTATAAAGTTGCATTTAGCTTAAAGGGGTATTCCGGGAATATTAACGTCTGACACAAAAACCCATGATGATATAAATAAATGAATACAACAATACTCAATGTCATTCGTCACAAAATGGAGCGTACATTGATTTTATGATTTACAAAGTTTATGGCCTTTCTAAAGTAGGTGGAGTTATCACTAAGATGGCCGCCACTGGGAAATAAAAGTCCATTGATCCTTTAGTTCTCAGTAACTCCTCCTCCCTCTTATGCTCTGCTCCCAGTGATGATGTAACAGGTTTTCTTGCTATGTTACCATAGTAATGAGGTGTAACTGCCATCACCACACACTGGCCGTACTGGATGCAGTGCAACCAACCGACTACAGCCAAACTTAGTGGTGATCACATGACCTGCCCAGGCAGGTGCAGGACATGTGATGTGGACATGTGACCAGCGGCCATCTTCTGTTATGCTACGGACCGCGCGGAGGAAATTAACGGACTGATTAAAGGGCCAGTAGCATTTTAATTCTTCATTACAGTCTATGTCACCAGCATTTTTCTGCTAAGGGGAGCAAAATTTTAAATAACAACTAATTACATATAAGCTTATATTTTTAGTACCCATTTGCATATGAATTATGCTTATTCCTGGAATACCCCTTTAAGGAATTAAGTATTTGATCCCCCACCAACCATTAAGAGTTCTGGCTCCAACAGAACAGTTCGACACACCTAATCAACTTGTTACCTGCATTAAAGTCCGAGAAAATAGTGATGTGGCCGGAGCGCTGCATAAAAAACATATACAGGCAGTAACACAGGGGGTTATGTACAAGATAGGTTCCATAGGTTTGTTCTTAAGTTGAATTTGTATGTAAGTCGAAACTGTATATTTTATAATTGGGACCAAAAAAAATTCGTCTGGAGGTACAAAGACAATTGGATTTTCAAAAGTTTTTGCTCTAATGGGAACAATGATTATCAATAAAATTTAACTACAGACACTTTAGAGCTGATCATTGCAGCCTGGGACTAAAGTAAAGCATCCAGAGAGCTTCACCAGAGGTCACAGGGGGCAGAGAGGTCTGTCTTTAACAATGGGTTATCTGTAAGTCGAGTGTCCTTAAGTAGGGGACCGTCTGTACTTACCCGATAGGGCCCTCCCGATGTCCCGCACCGTGGTATCTCGGTGCTGTGCCCCTGTTTGTTTACAGGGGCACAAAGCTGCGCTGAGACAGTTTAATCCAGAAATAAATGTTCGCTGATTTTTAACCCATTAACGACCAGGGCCTTTTTAGTTTTTTCACTTCCATTTTTCACTCACCACCTTCAAAAATCTATAACTTTTTTATTTTTCCACATAAATCACAGCTCTGTGATGGCTTATTTTTTGAGCTTCATAGTGACGGTATTTAATATTCCATGCCGTGTACTGGGAAGCAGGAAAAAATTTCAAATGCAGCGAAAATGGGGAAAAAACGCATTTGCAACGTTTTCTTGTGGGCTTGGATTTTACAGCTTTCACTGTGCGCCATAAATTACATGTCTACTTTATTCTTTGGGTTAGTGCAATCATGGGGATACCAAATGTGTATAGGTTTTATAATGTTTTCATACATTTACAAAAATTAAAACCTCCTGTACAAATTATTTTTTTTTTAATTTTTCCATCTTCTGGCACCAAAAACTTTTTCATACTTTGTGTATGGAGCTGTGGATGGTGTCATTTTTTGCAACTTTTGATGACGTTTTCATTGCTATAATTTTTAGAACTCTGGGACCTTTTGATCACTTTTTTATAGATTTTTTTTTTATTTTTCAAAATGGTAAAAAAGTGCCATTTTCGACTTTGTATTTTCCTTTACAGGGTAAAACGTAGCGAAAAAACTTTATTATATTTTGATAAATCGGGCATTTTTGGACACGGCGATACCTAATGTGTTTATGATTTTTATGGTTTATTAATATTTATATCAGTTCCCTGATGACTTTAACCCTAGGTTGTCTGACCAATCCTATTATATACTGCCATACTACAATGCTGATAGCACATTGTAATGAATGGGTTAAAACGAGACAGCCTTGGGTCTTTGGAAGACCCAAGGCTATCATGGCGACGGATCGCCGCTCCTCTCCATGCACCGGGACCTGGCTTGCACCATACTAGTATGGTGCAAGTCGGAAAGGGGTTAAAAGGTGTGCACGTTCTGCTGCTCCCTTTTATGGTCACATGGCATGAAGGTGGCGTAGTCACCAGAATAATCACAATTTCTTGCAGTGCGCAAGAAATCTCCATGTATTAATCATCTAATCTAAACATGGGCAAGACCAGAGAACTTTCTTAGGAGGTCAGGGACAATATCATAGACCTGCACAAGGCTAGAATGGACTACAAAACCATAAGAAAGCTGTCACTGGTGCTCCTGCGACCCGCGACCCATGACCCCTGGCCTGTCCTTGTGCCAGTCTGCAGCCACTTACCTTCCCTTGCTCCAGCGGCAGTCCCTG
Organism: Engystomops pustulosus; assembly: GCF_040894005.1. Lineage (NCBI taxonomy): Eukaryota > Metazoa > Chordata > Amphibia > Anura > Leptodactylidae > Engystomops > Engystomops pustulosus. The sequence continues at coordinate 123,879,132 of NC_092417.1, read as the reverse complement.
TGCTCTGGCGCATGCGTCCCCACCTTCTTGTGCATGTGCGTCATCTCTGAAAGATTTAAAGGGCCAGTGCGCCGTTAATTGGTGCTGGACGGTAGCCTGCCCTGATAAATTGCCAGCCCCTTCCTGTGTCTCCTGCCGGATATTTGCGTCTAGTGCCCTAGAGAAAGCTTGTTTCCTATGTCATGTGCGTTTATAGTGATTTCTTGTTGTGACCCAGATTGGGTTCCTGACTTCGCTCCTCTGCTGCCAACCCTGATTGTCTTCCTGGTACCTGAATCGGATCCTGTGCTGCCGATCTCCAACCACGATCCTGCTTGACAATTCTGTACTTCGCCTTGGCCGCCACCCAGAGCAAATTCAGGCCTGTGTAGCGAGCCTGTGTATGGTTTAAAAACCTACTCGCAAGTTTCTCCTGTTCAAAATGGCACTTCTTGAACACCTGGATGATTCTGTGAGTGATTGTACTGTGGTTGGTTGAGACAAAAATTTCATGGTTGAAGGAAGAAATATGCTGCCTATGACCCAAAGAAGCATAAAGGTGGAAACACTAGGGGAGCTTTATCATACACTGGTGCTCCGTGTGTTAGTTAAAATAAAGCAGGACCTCATGATGCATCTGCCAGCGAGCAGCACTGGCAGACAATACTATGCTAGGTCTGACCTAGTGGAGTTTTGAGTAAAACATTTTTTTGCATTACGCAAGAATTTTACATTATTTTTAAGCTTTATGCCAGAAAACTGCTGTAGAAGCACTTATAAACGTCCCTCAATATGTTTTGGAGGTGTTTCTCTGCAAAGGACACAAGACTACTTCACTGCATCAACAGGAAAATGGATGGAGCCAGTGACATCCTTGTGAAGGGAAGAAGATTATTAACCCCTTAAGGACGCAGCCATTTTACAGCTTAAGGCTCAGTCCCATTTTTTGGGACTTGCGTCTCTTTATATGGTTATAACTTTTGAACACTGTTACTTATCAAAGCGATTCTGAGACAGTTTTTTCCCCACACGTTGTACTTCATTTTAGTGGTAAATTTTGTCTGATAAGTTTTGCGTTTATTTACAAAAAAAAAGAAAAAATGATGAATTTTTAGAAAAATTTGCCATTTTCGAAATTCAAAATCACCGCGTTTTCAGGCAGATCGATTTACCACCTAAATAACTTGCCGAATAACATTTTCATTTGTCTACTTTACATTTTCATAATTTTTGAAATGTTTGGATAATTTATTTTGATGTCACGCGGCCTACAAATCGAATAGCGTTTTTCCGTATTTTCAGAATTGACTATTTTGGGGATAAATACTGTTTGAAATAAAATTTTACATATTTAGCATCAAAAAAGCCCTATATAATCTACCCATTTTCAAATCTGCACCCCTCAAACTATCAGAAACAGCATTTACAAAGATTGTTAAGCCCTTGAGATCTTCATAGTAATTGAATCAAAATGGCGGTGAAATTTAGAATGGTCAAATTTTGTCGGTTATACGTTCATTTAGCCCTCAAATTTACACACTTCCAAAAGATAAAAAGAGAAAACCCACCATAAAATTTGTTCTACAATTTCTCCTGAGTGCAGCGACCCATCACATGTGGACATTACTTGTGTTATGGGGGCACAGCGAGGCACAGAAGGAAAGGAGCGCCCTGCAGCTGCCAGGATTTTAGTTTTCTCGTTGCCCCCTTTTGAAGGCTATAAAATTTTCGCTTTTCCGTTATTTTTTTTCGTGTTCACCGTATATCCTAATAATCCTGTTATCTTTATTCTATGGGTCGATACGATTACAGGGATACCAAACATGAATATTTTTTCTTATGTTTAACTAAATTTGCCAAACAAAACCCTAATGTGGGGAAAAATCTATCATTTTTGCATCGCCGTCTTCCAAGTGGCATAACATTGTTACTTTTTTGGCTACAGAGCTGGTTGATGGCTTGTTTTTTGCGGGACATGTTGTTCTTTGCAACAGTATCATTCTGGAGTACATATGTTTTGTTGATGTTTTTATTGCATTTTTAGTGGGATATAATAGATAAAAATCATAATTTTTGGCGGGCTTTTAACGTTTTTTTTTTACGGCATTCATCATATGGGTTCAATAGTTTTATTTAGTTTTATTCTATGGATTATTATGGACGCGGTGATACTATAAATGTGGGGTTTTTGGTATGATTTAGACTTTTTTGAGTGTTATATGTCTCTTTATATGTTTTGGGGCTTATGGGCATTTTTAGTGATTTATAAAGTTATTTTTTTATTGAAAAACATTTTTTTTTACATTTTTTACTTGATCCACCATGGGATATGAACAAGCAATCATCTGATTGGTTTTTCATGCCAATACTCTGCAATACTGATGTATTGCAGGGTATTAGCAGTATTAGCAGTGCCAGTCACAGACGCCATCTTAAAGGCACTGCCTTCAGGCTTCTCTGGGGTCCCGATCGCCCCCCCCCCCCCGAAAACGGTGCGGGGGGGGGGGGCGATCGTGGGATAAAGACCCCCGGAAGGCATGTTAAATGCGGCGGTCGTGTTAACAGCGGCATTTAACCGGTTAAACGCCCGCGATCGGAGCCCACTCCGACCGCGGGTGTTAGCCGGGGATTTCATCGGTAGATTACCATTGAAATCCCGCGGCTAACGATGCCGGTTCGGCTGCTGTGCAGCGCTGAACCGGCATCGTCTCTGCGCAGCAGCTGTACTGCGCTGAGCGTTATTCGCGGGACTCAGCGCAGTACAGCTACGGTGCAGAGCGCTAAGGGGTTAAAAGTGGGCCATGGTTGGGTCTTTCAGCAAGGCATTGAAACAAAACATACAGTTAAGGCAACAAAGGAGTGGCTCAAAAAGAAGCACATTAAAGTCATATAGTGGCCTAGCTAGTCTCCAGACCTTAATCTGGATTTCATTTTTTTATATTATATCTCTGAAGCATATTATATCTCTCAAGCAACTTACCTTTAAAATGATTAGATAGTTCACGTCTTTCAGTCAGTGGGCAAACTTACAAAATCAGTCAGGGATCAAATGGGTAAGGGCCTGTGGGTGGTTTAATCTCCTGAAGCGCCCTGACAGGTGGTCTTTAAAGACATCAAATCCTGCCTTGGAAAAGGGAACAAGTTAACCACCAGTAAAACATCTGCACTTAAAAATTTGGGTTTCAATATACAGATAGTAATCAGGTCAGCTGTACCAATAGTTTAGTGCCTCGAAACACCCTGTATGAGGTTCCTACGTGGGCGCAATAAAAAAAAAAACTTGTATACTTGCTTTCCCTACTGAGCTCATGGGTACGGCACTTATGAAATGAAGCAGACTCTCCTCTAGGTAGTTAGCTAGCTAGCTAGGCTAATATAAATGTTTGGTTTTTTTTTTTACTTGTGGGCCGTGTAAGGACTTGATACAGGCTGATTTTGGACACTAAACCACAGGTCCATATGGAATTGTAGTTGGTTAAGGGTCCCAGGTCGGTGTCACAGGTCCTCTTTAAACTCCTCAGCTACCCGGTCAAAAATGTGTAAGTGTGGCGACCCTATTGTTGTGTGGAATCAAAATAGGATTTTCATCTGACATTTTGATGTTTAAAAGGATCTTCAGAATGATTAATATCCTCCTGTGGGTTTGTTTTTAAAACATCTTTGTTGGGTAAGTAATGTCCCCACAGCCTTCTGTAAGTAATAGCCCAACAGACCCAGTGATGTTCCCCCTCAAATTGCACGATTAAAAAGAAGAAAAAAAACTTTCTTCCCTACATCTTCTCAAGGTACACTTCAAGATGAGGTGCAGTGGCATCATAACCTGGCAACTCTTGCTCCCGCCACTGTATGCTCTCTGTGGTGGTGCACAGGGCTGAAGGCTCCATGCGTACTCGCCTCTATATGCATTCCGAGGACACAAATAGAGGGGAGAGTGGGATTAGTGTCCTGCTGACCCAGAGACATCTGGGGCTCCAGCCTAAAGATCAGTAGCATGGGCCTGGCTCTTTTGACCTAGCGACACCCCTGCATATTGTGGAGGACCACCCATTAGCCTTTGATTTATATGAATTTTAAGTGATATGGATCTATTCCAACAAAACTATATTATCATGTTAAAGTACACCTGCTCTCTAATGTGCTGCTGATCCCTGCTTTTAGTTTTATGTAACTCTTTTTTTTAAATATATGAATAAACATGTCAAATGGTTCATGGTGTTTGTGAAAGTTGTTATATTGGGGATAATTGCGCAATTATTAATTATATATTCAAGTAAGATCTTTACAGAAAGTAAATGATCCCTTTGTGGACATATTTGTAACCCATGTTTCTCTTTCAGATGATGGGAAGTTGTCTCTTGAGGAGTTTCAGGCCTTTTTCTCAGATGGGAATCTTAACAAAGAGGAACTTGAGAAGCTGTTTCACACCATTGACTCTGACAACACCAAGTATGAATTTTTCTCGCCAAATGAGTTTTTATTCTGTAGAATTAGTGAGACAAAACTGAGTATCATGTTATATATGCTATTGGGTGTATAAAACACAAAAAAGGTAAACATCAATATATAGTGTTACTGTATTCCTTGTGTAGTCTATCTTTCAAAATGGCCCCCCTCCTTTGAAGGTTTTTACTGCCATAATTTTTTAGAGGCTCAGCAAATGCAACATCGTATCTGAAATCTGTTCCAGCAAAATCTGCCCACCAAATGCCAGTAGATGCTCCTTCCCTTCCAAGCCCCCAGTGTGCACCTACAGTTGTTTGTGTGGGATTTTACTGCATTCTAGAGATACTGGATAACAATGTGGTGCTTTTTCTTCTTTAAAAAAATTACTTATACGACCAAATGTTTATACTTTCTATGAAACACCTGTGGTGGTAAAAAGCTCAATATAAAATCTCTGATTGGTATAGTTTCCAAAATACAATCATTTTGGTGGTGGGTTCATAGCTCTGGTACCTCAGGAACTTTTCAAATGTGTAATGGCCCCTGAAAACAACGTCATCAAAATATGCCCTTCAAAAGCTCAATGGTGCTCATTCCATTTATGTGCCCTGCTGTGGTCCCCTCAAGTAGTTTAGATTCACACGGGGGGATAAGAAACTGCACAACAAAATCTGAGATGTGTTTTCTCATTTTACTCTGCTTGAAAAGGGCTAAAGAACCATTTTATCCTTAAAATTTCTTAATTCTTGAGAGATGCTTGAAGCATTAACAAGCTTACCAAAGGCTGTTTTGAATAGTTTAAGGGTTCAGTTTTAAAAATGGGGCAATTAGTGCAATGAATTGTTCTCTAAAATAATTAAAGGGGTATTCCAGGAATCAGCATAATTCATATACAAGTGGGCACTCAAAATATAAGCTAATGTGTAATTAGTTGTTATTTAAAATTTTGCTCCCCTTAGCAGAAAATGCTGGTGACATAGACTTAATGAATAATTAAAATGCTACTGGCCCTTTAATCAGTCTGTTAATTTCCTCTGCGCGGTCCGTTGCAGGACAGAAGATGGCTGCTGGTCACATGTCCACATCACATGTCCTATATTTGCCTGGGCAGGGTCATGTGATCACCACTACGTTTGGCTGTAGTCGGTTGGTTGCAGTGCATTCAGTATGGCCAGTGTTGTGGTGATGGCAGTTACACATCATTACTATGGTAACAGAGCAAGAAAGTTTGTTATATCATCACTGGGAGCAGAGCATAAGAGAGAGGAGTTACTGAGAACTAAAGGATCATGGAACTTGTAGTTTCCAGTGGCGGCCATCTTAGTGATAACTCCACCTACTTTGAGAGGCCATAAATTTTGTAAATCATAAAATCTAATTATTTAAGCTCCGTTTTGTTACTAATGACATTGAGTATTGTTGTATTTATTTATTTATATCATCATGAGTTTTTGTAAAAGACGTTCATATTCCCGGAATACCCCTTTAACCCCTTAAGGATGGGTTTTTCGGCTCATTTCTCGCTCTCCAACTTCAAAAATCCATAACTTTTTCATTTTTACGTGTACAGACCTGTGTGAGGGCTTATTTTGTGCGTAACAAATTTTACTTTCCTGTAATGTTATTTATTTTAACATGCCGTGTACTGCGAAGCTGAAAAAAAATTCCAAATGTGGAAAAATTGAAAAAAGCGTCACGTTCTTGTGGGCTCAGTTTTTACGACTTTCACTCTTCGCTCCAAATAACATGCCTACTTTATTCTTTGGTTCGGTGCGATCGCGGTGATACCAAATTTATATAGGTTTTATTGTGTTTTAATACATTTTCAAAAATGAATGTGTACAAAAAAGAAAAACATTTTTTTGCCATCTTCTGACGCTAATAACTTTTTCATACTTTGGCGCACGGAGATGTGTGAGGGGTCATTTTTTGCGAAATGAGGCGACATTTTCATTGCTACCATTTTGAGGTCTGTGCGACATTTTGATCATTTTTTATTTCATTTTTTATGTTATGTAAAAAGGTGTAAAAGTCGCATTTCGGACATTTGGGCGCCATTTCCCGCCTCGGAGGTCACCGCCGCCCGTAACCGTTTTTATATTTTGATCGGGCATTTTGGGATGCGGCGATACCTAATATGTTTGTGATTTTTACTGTTTATTATGTTTTATATCCGTTCTAGGGAAAGGGGGGTGATTTGAATTTTTAATATTTTATTAATTTTTTTTATTTTTTAAACTTTTTTTTTTCATTTTTTTTTACACAATTTTTTTAGACCATCTAGGGTACATTAACCCTAGATGGTCAGATCGCTCCTACCATATACTGCAATACTTCTGTATTGCAATATATGGCATTTTTGCAGCACATTCATTACAATGAGCCACTGGCTCATTGTAACGAATCTGCAGGAGCCATGTAGCCTCGTGTCAAAAGAAGACCATGGCAACCTACCATGGCAACCAATCGCTTTGCCGGCGGCAATCACATGGTTAATAGCCGCGATCGGTGCAAGCACCGACCGCGGTGATTAGCGGTGGGGGTTTTATGCAAAATGCAAAAACCCCCACCTTTGTATGAAGAGGACTCAGCCCGTGAGCCCTCTTCATACATCCCTTATACCTCTGCGCCGTAGAGCTACGGCGCAGAGCGTTAAGGGGTTAAATCTGAAATTTACTTGCATTTGGAAAATCACTCTTTGAAATGTAAGCCTCCTAACATCCTAATAAAATATAAAAAGTTTGTCAGCATAACAGACATATGTTTAAGGTTAGTTAGCAACATATTTGGGTGGTTAGATAACATTTAGAAATCAGAAAAATATTAATGTGAAGTACAACATGTCATGAGAAAACTGTCTGAAAATTAACTGGATAAAGAGTGTGTAACAACATTACAAAAAGGATTGAGTTTTTGTTTTTCCAAACAGTTTAACAAAGTAGAATTTGAAATTGAAAGATACAATAAAGAATATTATTCACAAAAGGAAAATAGGAGGAAAGAGAAATAAATAAGAGGTAGAAACACTGTTAGAGATAGGCCCACATGGTTTTTTTGTAACGGGTGAATTATCAGAGGTCGAAAAAGAGTGTATTCTATTCTTGGCTAGTGAGGAGGAAAATAAATCTGTAGGGGATATTGAACCCTTTAGAGTGGGGGTAATAAATCTAGATTTAATCCACAGATCCAGCAGGGTGAGACTATTGATTTATTCCGCTAACAAGTGATGAAGGATGTTAATGCCTTAATATTTAAGAAAGAAAGCCATAACATGACTAAAGAAGAACATAGGGCAATAAAATGGCTAAAAGAAGATGAGGAGGTTGTAGTAAAACTCGCGGAAAAGGGGGGTAACATTGTCATAATGAGGAGGGAGTATTAGAGAGAAGAATCAGAGGTTAACGAAGGATCCCACACAGAAGTACGTTGAACAACTCAGAACCCTCTTAAGGAACCTAGATGAAAAAGGTATACTCTCTAAGAGAATGGCTGAAACCCCCCTGTTCCCCCCCCCCCCAGTTCCCTAAAAAATCAGATTTTTATTTTCTACTAAATGTGCACAAAAATCTGGAAAGGCCACCAAGTCGACCTATTGTGGTAGGTATTGGCTTGGTTACCGAGCCACTGTCACAGTATGTTGACTGGTTACTTAGACCAGTGCTGAAGGACATCCCCTCATATCTGAAGGACACAAATGAATTTCTATTGGCCCTTAATGAACAAATTTGGCATGAAAGCTTACTTTTGGCATGAATTGATGTTGAAAGCCTATACATGCGCATACCTCATAAAGAGGGTGTGCAGGCAATCAGAGAGGTAGTACAGAAAGCCCAGAAGGGAACTGATTACGCAAACTTCATTTGTGATGCGCTTAATTACATCTTATCACACAAAGCCTTAGTTTTTGAGGGAGTTTGGTATGTGCAGAAAGACGGGACGGCAATGGGCACCCCCATCTCCTGCACATCTTCCTTGCTGTTTATGAGGATAGGTTTATTTACAATGAGAATAACCCCTACGTTAGATACATCCGTATGTATAGAAGATTTGTGGACGACATTCTGTGGTCCGGCACAAAGGAATTGTTTAAAGGGAACCTGTCACCAGGAGACCCATTTTTAGCACTCCCCCAGTCCCCACAGAGAATAGTACATACACTGCCAAAGTGTTTTTGTATAAAAAAAATTGGTTTTACAGAAAAAAAGATATGTTATATTGTACCTTTCATTAGCATCTGCTGTGTGACTAGGCAGTTGCCTAATGGGAGGGGCTGGAAAGGAGCAGTTCCCCCCCAAAGGAACAAAGGAATTTACACCTGAGAATAAAAGAACATTTCAGGTCCATCAGGACTGGTGTAGGCGCCCCGCATCTAATACAACACATTAGAGAGTCACATGGGGGGAACATTGCCGCATTAAATTTCGATGGAATAGAATTAGTACAGTCTCCAGAAAGAAGAGGTGATAGACAGCGTTTGCTACTACAGGCTGAAAGTAGCTGGATTCTCCGGTCAAATGCTATGCGGCCAGCGGGCCTGAATGATAAAATAGATCTGGGTATCTTCTTGTAATACCTAACATAACGTATCTTAACCCATTAAGGACGCAAGTTTTTTTCACTCATTTCTCGCTTTCCACCTTCAAAAATCCATAACTTTTTCATTTTTCTTGTACAGAGCTGTGTCAGGGCTTATTTTGTGCGTGATGTTTTTTATTATTCCATGCCGTGTACTGGGAAGCAGGAAAAAATTCCAAATGTGGAAAAATTTTAAAAAATATGCATATTTGTATCATTCTTGTGGGCTCAGTTTTTACGACTTTCACTCTGTGCTCCACATAACACCTCTACTCTATTCTTTGGTTCGGTATGATTGCGGTGATACCAAATTTATACAGGTTTTATTGCATTTTCATACATTTTCAAAAATGAAATGAATGTGTACGAAAAAGGAAAAAAAAATTTGCCATCTTCTGACGCTAATAACTTTTTCATACATGGTGCACAGAGCTGTGTGATACGTCATTTTTTGCTAAATGAGCCGACATTTTCATTGCTACCATTTTGAGGACACTGAGACATTTTAATCACTTTTCATTACATTTTTTATGTAATGTAAAAAGGTGTAAAAGTCACAATTCGGACATTCGGGCGCCATTTCCTGTCTTGGGGGTCACCGCCGGTCACAACCGGTTTCATATTTTGATAGGTTGGGCATTTTGGGACGTGGCGATACCTAATGTGTTTGTGATTTTACTGTTTATTATATTTTATATCATTTCTAGGGAAAGGGGGTGATTTGAATTTTTAATAGTTTATTAATTTTTTTACATTTTTTTTCACAATTTCTTAGACCCTCTAGGGTACTTTAACCCTAGATGGTCAAATCGTTTCTACCATATACTAAAATACAACTGTAATACCTGAGGCGGTCATGGCAACCGATCGTCGCCTCCCGATGACGTTTGGAGGTGCGACCATTGGAGGTAACATGGCGGTGCCATTTTAAGAAGAGGTTAATACCCGTGATCGGTGCAAGCACGTGGGTGATAGCGATGGGTGTTTGCTCCAATATTCCAATATGCACCAAAGCCCATCTCTCAACGAAGAGGGCTCAGCCCGTGAACCCTCTTCATAGACCCTTCATAAATGTATGCCGAACCTTTGTAAATACGATCTTCAATCATGTAAATATTGTGTAAATAAGTGATTACTTATGAGGTATATATGTATAATTTACCTCTTTGTTTTTATGCTTTTTTCGGGGTTTGCATATACCAATTTGAAAAATATCAAAATAAAGTACTCATGACGTTAAATATACTCTACCCACACATAGGACCTTATATTCACTTTTACCTAGAATGGGCTTAGTATTACCCAAATGGTTTGAATAGTCTGCTCCCTGCCCTACAGGTCCCATGCTTTCCCTAGTTTCCGCGATACGTACCGCTTGGTCCGTTACTACGGCAACGCTTTGCATGTGCAAGCAAGACAGGAGGCGAGGACCTAGTCATGTGACGCTCCTTACGTGGTATGCCATAAGGTGGTGAAGCCACCATCCGAGTCCTGTACTAATACGCGCCCCGCACCCTGGAGGAATTAGGGTGAGTTTAGCCTATGGTAGTTCGCTTTAAACTTGGGTCCGTTGTGAGATGTGTGACAGCACAAGATACCTATGAAATAGATCAATTCTAACATGAGAAGGTGTACTTAATTATGCTTGTTGGTATAAATTAGCCAAATGTTTCTAATCACTCATATGGTGGCTTAAAGAAGCACCGAAGTGCGCAAAACGGCCATTGCCTTTCCGTGGGCATTCCGCTCGCACCACCTCCCTTGCATGTAACATATGTGAGTATGTGTTGTTTACTCTGAAAATAAAGAAGAAACGTTTTAAACAGAAGACCGGTGAGTGCCATCTGCTCTTTATCTATCTTTTTGATGTGCTGGATTGTGTCTTTAGGGATTTGAGCACCACTGAATGTTATTTTAGTGCTTCATCTGCATGAAGTGTTGCTTGCTAGAATAAGATTGTCTAGACTCCCAATATAGATACCTTAGGAGTTCACACATGGTGACAATAGGTGGTCCTGTATCTGCTATTTTGTGCTCTGTATAAACTGGGTAAGATAGTGTTCCAAATTTACAACTGCGTATAGTGACGAATAGCATATTTGAAAAATTGGGCTGTGTCCTTAAATGGGTATTCCCATCTGGGCATTAACATTTAATTTAATTAATTTGCCACATGTAAACATTTCTTTAATTGGATGTTATTAAAAAAAAATTGTGTGAGAAGATAATTTCTCATAAATGTCGCCAAGTTGTTCCTTAGAAACGAGATGATTTCCTCGGATACGACCACCTCACATTCTGGCAGGAGTGGCCAGACATGCGCTATTGAGACCTGCCTAACCATTTGGCTTCAGCGATCATTACCACAGGACAGCTGTAGGATATGCAGCAACTCCTCGACATTTCATATACAAAAACTTTTAGTTTCTTTGTGCAATCCCTCCAGCAGAGGTAGTTGTATCCAGGGACACAGTCTTGTTTCTAAGGGACCATACAACTACATTTATGAGAAATTATCTTCACACAGGAACATTTTTTTAATGACATCTAATTGAAGAAATGTTTATATATGGCAGATTAATGAATCTGGATGTGAATGCCCAGATGAGAATACCCCTTTAAGGTGAATATGAGCTGTGTTCTTGAGGGGTGTGATGTTAACACAATCACGATAATTTTTAACTCTTTACTTCACAATTTTACCCGGTTTTATTGCTGTTTTAGCCAAATTCTCTCATAGTCTCTAAGCAGACACATTTGGGCAGATTTATCAAGCTGTCTGAAAGTCAGAGTATTTCTAGTTGCCCATGGCAATCAATCACATCTCAGCTTTCATTTACCAATGCTCATGAATATTTTAAAGCGGAGCTGTGATTGGTTGCCATGGGAAACTAGAAATGTTCTGGACGATGTGGTTTGTTTATCAGGGTACAGGTCTTTATACACTTTCATTTACCTTCTGAACATTTACTAGTATCTGACACATAGAGAGATGAGACAGATCAGAGATGATGAGATGCATTAGATGCCTATTAGAGATGAGCGAACACTAAAATGCTCGGGTACTCGTTATTCGAGACGAACTTTTCCCGATGCTCGAGTGCTCGTCTCGAATAACGAACCCCATTGAAGTCAATGGGAGACTCGAGCATTTTTCAAGGGGACCAAGGCTCTGCACAGGGAAGCTTGGCCAAACACCTGGGAACCTCAGAAAAGGATGGAAACACCACGGAAATGGACAGGAAACAGCAGGGGCAGCATGCATGGATGCCTCTGAGGCTGCTTAAACGCACCATTATGCCAAAATTATGGGCAACAGCATGGCCATGACAGAGTGACAGAATGAAGCTAGATAGTATCTAAAACATGCAATAATTGACCCTGACACTATAGGGGACGGCATGCAGAGGCAGCGGCAGCAGGCTAGAGAGTGTCATGGCGACATACCCTAAATGGACTCAGGCTTCAAACCAATGGGTGGCAGAGAGGAACCAAAGGAGGTGAGCAAGAAGTGCTCAAATAATATCGGTACATGATAAAAGTTTGCCAGTATATTTTGTGGATTACACAGCAGGGTGGCGACAAAGTTAACATGGAAGCCATGAAAACAACCCAAAATTCTGCCTGACACAGCTCGTTTGATAAGGGGACCATGTATGGAGGCAGTGAACTAGTAGTAGATTAAAGGTGCTGCAGTTAAAACTATGTTAGTTGGATCTTGGCATGGAGCTGGCGCTCCGCTGCCAGACGAGCTTTCGCCAATCCAAGCCCCTGTCTCTAGGCTACTCCCCAAACAGCACTTTTGTATAAGATCAAGTGTAGTAGCGTTCTTATAAGTTTAGGATATGCCGGGTGAGGGGAATGTAAACAGATGCGCAAGAAGCGCATGATGCGCATGGAGCTGGCGCTCCGCTGCCAGGCGAGCTTTCGCAAATCCAAGCCCCTGTCTCTAGGCTACTCCCCAAACAGCACTTTTGTATAAGATCAAGTGTAGTAGCGTTCTTATAAGTTTAGGATATGGCGGGTGAGGGGAATGTAAACAGATGCGCAAGAAGCGCTGAAATAATATCCCTAAATGGTAAAAGTTTGCAAGTATATTTTGTGGATTACACAGCAGGGAGGCGACAAAGTTAACAACTTTGATGTGGAATGCCCTGTAATAGCTCTTGGGCGGTGTGCCTTTTATCGCCTAGGCTCAGCAGTTTCAGCACCGCCTGCTGTCGCTTAGCGACGGCACTGCTGCTGTGCCTAGAGCTACCGACTGATGGCGCCATGCCCACGGATGGTAATTCGGAGGAGGAGGAGGTGGAGGAGGGGTGGGAGGAGGTATAGTAGGCCTTTGAGACCTGGACCGAGGTAGGCCCCGCAATTCTCTGCGTCGGCAGTATATGACCAGCCCCAGGGTCAGACTCGGTCCCAGCCTGCACCAAGTTAAGTGTAGTAGCGTTCTTATAAGTTTGGGATATGGCGGGTTAGGGGAATGTAAACAGATGCGCAAGAAGCGCATGATGCGCATGGAGCTGGCGTTCCGCTGCCAGGCGAGCTTTCGCCAATCCAAGCCCCTGTCTCTAGGCTACTCCCCAAACAGCACTTCTAAGAACCTTTTGTATAAGATCAAGTGTAGTAGCGTTCTTATAAGTTTAGGATATGCCGGGTGAGGGGAATGTAAACAGATGCGCAAGAAGCGCTGAAATAATATCCCTAAATGGTAAAAGTTTGCCAGTATATTTTGTGGATAACACAGCAGGGTGGCGACAAAGTTAACAACTTTGATGTGGAATCCATGAAAACAACCCAAATTTCTGCCTGACACACCTCGTTTGATAAAGGGACGATGTATGGAGGCAGCTATATGGACGACTTTTGGAGGTAGCAATGGAGACAACGTGTGGAGGCTGCTATGGAGACAATTTAATTTGGATAGTGCCTGTATGTGGCAGTCCCAAACATTTTTCAAACCAGAGGAGCAGGTAGGTGGCCCTCCAGTAAAATGGAATAGATTGAGTGCCTGTATGTGGCAGTCCCAAAAATTGTTCAAACCAGAGGAGCAGGTAGGTGGCCCTCCAGTAAAATGGAATAGATTGAGTGCCTGTATGTGGCAGTCCCAAAAATTGTTCAAACCAGAGGAGCAGGTAGGTGGCCCTCCAGTAAAATGGAATAGATTGAGTGCCTGTATGTGGCAGTCCCAAAAATTGTTCAAACCAGAGGAGCAGGTAGGTGGCCCTCCAGTAAAATGGAATAGATTGAGTGCCTGTATGTGGCAGTCCCAAAAATTGTTCAAACCAGAGGAGCAGGTAGGTGGCCCTCCAGTAAAATGGAATAGATTGAGTGCCTGTATGTGGCAGTCCCAAAAATTCTTCAAACCAGAGGAGCAGGTAGGTGGCCCTCCAGTAAAATGGAATAGATTGAGTGCCTGTATGTGGCAGTCCCAAAAATTGTTCAAACCAGAGGAGCAGGTAGGTGGCCCTCCAGTAAAATGGAATAGATTGAGTGCCTGTATGTGGCAGTCCCAAAAATTGTTCAAACCAGAGGAGCAGGTAGGTGGCCCTCCAGTAAAATGGAATAGATTGAGTGCCTGTATGTGGCAGTCCCAAAAATTCTTCAAACCAGAGGAGCAGGTAGGTGGCCCTCCAGTAAAATGGAATAGATTGAGTGCCTGTATGTGGCAGTCCCAAAAATTGTTCAAACCAGAGGAGCAGGTAGGTGGCCCTCCAGTAAAATGGAATAGATTGAGTGCCTGTATGTGGCAGTCCCAAAAATTGTTCAAACCAGAGGACCGGGTAGGTGGCCCTCCAGAAAAATTAAATGCATGAAGTATAGCAAGAGCCAGTGGGCCCTGTCAAAAAATAGCCATTTTCCTCTGCTTTACTGTACAAAGAGGAGGAGAAGGAGGAAAATGAGGAGGAGGAGGAGGAGTGGATCAATTATTCAGGTTGAGCTTCCTTCACCTGGTGGAGATTGGAAATTCTGAGAAATCCAGCCTTTATTCATTTTAATAAGCGTCAGCCTGTCAGCGCTGTCAGTCGACAGGCGTGTACGCTTATCGGTGATGATGCCACCAGCTGCACTGAAAACCCGCTCGGACAAGACGCTAGCGGCAGGGCAGGCAAGAACCTCCAAGGCGTACAGCGCCAGTTCGTGCCACATGTCCAGCTTTGAAACCCAGTAGTTGTAGGGAGCTGTGTGATCATTTAGGACGATGGTATGGTCAGCTACGTACTCCCTCACCATCTTTCTGTAAAGATCAGCCCTACTCTGCCGAGATTGGGGACAGGTGACAGTGTCTTGCTGGGGTGACATAAAGCTGGCAAAAGCCTTGTAAAGCGTACCCTTGCCAGTGCTGGACAAGCTGCCTGCTCGCCTACTCTCCCTCGCTACTTGTCCCGCAGAACTACGCACTCTGCCGCTAGCGCTGTCAGAAGGGAAATACTGTTTCAGCTTGTGCACCAGGGCCTGCTGGTATTCATGCATTCTCACACTCCTTTCCTCTGCAGGGATGAGAGTGG
Source organism: Engystomops pustulosus (assembly GCF_040894005.1). Classification (NCBI taxonomy): domain Eukaryota; kingdom Metazoa; phylum Chordata; class Amphibia; order Anura; family Leptodactylidae; genus Engystomops; species Engystomops pustulosus. The sequence continues at coordinate 123,863,629 of NC_092417.1, read as the reverse complement.
CAAGATTTTGCTTGTACCGTGGGTCCAGGAGAGTGAACACCCAGTAATCGGTGCTGGAATAAATTCTTTGAACGCGAGGGTCACGGGATAGGCAGCCTAGCATGAAATCTGCCATATGCGCCAGAGTACCAACGCGTAAGAATTCACTCCCCTCACTGGCCTGACTGTCCATTTCCTCCTCCTCCAACTCCTCCAACTCCTCTTCTTCTGCCCATACACGCTGAACAGTGAAGGACTCAACAATGGTCCCCTCTTGTGTCTCGCCAACATTCTCCTCCTCTTCCTCCTCATCCTCCTCCACCTCCACCTCCTCCGATATGCGCTGAGAAACAGACCTCAGGGTGCTTTGGCTATCAACAAGGGAATATTCTTCCCCCGTCTCTTGTGACGAGCGCAAAGCTTCCGACTTCATGCTGACCAGAGAGTTTTTCAACAGGCCAAGCAGCGGGATGGTGAGGCTGATGATGGCGGCATCGCCACTGACCATCTGTGTTGACTCCTCAAAGTTACTCAGCACCTGACAGATATCAGACATCCACGTCCACTCCTCATTGTAGACTTGAGGAAGCTGACTGACCTGACTACCAGTTCTGGTGGAAGTTGACATCTGGCAGTCTACAATCGCTCTGCGCTGCTGGTAAACTCTGGATAACATGGTCAGTGTTGAATTCCACCTCGTGGGCACGTCGCACAACAGTCGGTGAGCGGGCAGTTGGAGGCGGCGCTGCGCTGCCCTGAGAGTGGCAGCATCTGGGCTGGACTTCCTGAAATGCGCACAGATGCGGCGCACCTTCGTGAGCAAATCAGACAGATTGGGGTATGTCTTGAGGAAACGCTGCACTATCAGATTTAACACATGGGCCAGGCATGGCACATGTGTCAGTCTGCCGAGTTGCAGAGCCGCCACCAGGTTACGGCCGTTGTCACACACAACCATTCCCGGCTTGAGGTTCAGCGGTGCCAGCCACAGATCAGTCTGCGCCGTGATGCCCTGTAATAGCTCTTGGGCGGTGTGCCTTTTGTCGCCTAGGCTCAGCAGTTTGAGCACCGCCTGCTGTCGCTTAGCGACGGCACTGCTGCTGTGCCTAGAGCTACCGACTGATGGCGCCGTGCCCACGGATGGTAGTTCGGAGGAGGAGGTGGAGGAGGGGTGGGAGGAGGAGGAGGCATAGTAGGCCTGAAACACCTGGACCGAGGTAGGCCCCGCAATCCTCGGCGTCGGCAGTATATGAGCAGCCCCAGGGTCAGTCTCGGTCCCAGCCTCCACCAAGTTAACCCAATGTGCCGTCAGCGATATATAGTGGCCCTGCCCGGCAGCACTCGTCCACGTGTCCGTGGTCAGGTGGACCTTGTCAGAAACGGCGTTGGTCAGGGCACGGATGATGTTGTCTGACACGTGCTGGTGCAGGGCTGGGACGGCACATCGGGAAAAGTAGTGGCGGCTGGGGACCGAATACCGAGGGGCGGCCGCCGCCATGAGGTTGCGAAAGGCCTCGGTCTCTACTAGCCTATAGGGCAGCATCTCCAGGCTAAGCAATCTGGAGATGTGCACATTAAGGGCTTGGGCGTGCGGGTGGGTTGCACTATATTTGCGTTTCCGCTCCAGCGTCTGGGGTATGGAGAGCTGAACGCTGGTGGATGCTGTGGAGGATCGTGGAGGCGACGATGGGGTTTTTGTGGCAGGGTCCTGGGCAGGGGGCTGACTAGCAGCTGACACAGGGGAAGGAGCAGTGGTGTGCACGGCCGGAGGTGAACGGGCTTGTTGCCACTGAGTGGGGTGCTTAGCATTCATATGCCTGCGCATACTGGTGGTAGTTAAGCTAGTAGTGGTGGAACCCCTGCTGAGCCTGGTTTGGCAAATGTTGCACACCACAGTCCGTCGGTCATCCGGTGTTTCCTTAAAGAACCTCCACACTTCTGAAGATCTAGCCCTCGCCGCAAGAGCCCTCACCACGGGAGCTTCACTAGTTGACAGTGGCGCTGATGCACCAGCTCTGGCCCTGCCTCTCCGTCTGGCCCCACCACTGCCTCTTCCAACCTGTTCAGGTCGAGGACTCTCCTCCGTCTCAGAAGCACTGTGTTCACCCGGCCTCTCAACCCAGCTTGGGTCTGTCACCTCATCATCCTCCGATCCCTCAGTCTGCTCCCCCCTCGGACTTCCTGCCCTGACAACAACTTCCCCACTGTCTGACAACCGTGTCTCCTCATCGTCGGACACCTCTTTACACACTTCCACTACGTCAAGAAGGTCATCATCACCCACAGACTGTGACTGGTGGAAAACCTGGGCATCGGAAAATTGCTCAGCAGCAACCGGACAAGTGGTTTGTGACTGTGGGAAGGGTCCAGAAAACAGTTCCTCAGAGTATGCCGGTTCAAATGGCAAATTTTCCTGGGAGGGGGCAGACTGGGGGGGAGGAGGCTGAGGTGCAGGAGCTGGAGGAGTGGGGATTTCGGTGACATGGGTGGACTGCGTGGAAGACTGACTGGTGGACAAATTGCTCGAAGCATTGTCAGCAATCCACGACATCACCTGTTCGCACTGTTCTGGCCTCAACAGTGCTCTACCACGAGTCCCAGTAACTTCAGACATGAACCTAGGGAGTGTAGCTCTGCGGCGTTCCCCTGCTCCCTCATCAGCAGGTGGTGTCTCACCCCGCCCAGGACCACGGCCTCTGACCCCTGCAGTAGTATGACGCCCACGTCCCCGCCCTCGTCCTCTACCCCTAGCCCTGGGGTTAAACATTTTTAAAATGAGAGTTATAACTTTTTTTTTTTTTTTACTTTTTTTTTTTTTTTTTTTGTGTTTTTTTGTGTTTTTTGTTTTTTTTTGTGTTTTTTGTTTATTTTTGAGTTTTTAGAACCAAACAATCCTATCCTATTGCTATGGCTATTTTCTATCCAAGTATCAAAGGAAGCACACTACTATGCCAGATGAGATGACACTGAGTTATTGCCTAATAGAAATCCAACCCCTACTGAATTTTGCCACTTCAGCCTTTGCTATGGATATGTGCGCCACTAAGCGCAGAACACAGCGGTCGCAAGTCTCACTACAAATTGCTCAGAATTGGCAAGTACATGCACTGCAGAAACTACAGCCACCAGCAGATCAACCAGAAATCAAATATATAGAACGCTACTGTAGGCTTCAAGAAGCTATTTGTATTCTCCTATGGCTATTTTCTAGCCAAGTATCAAAGGAAGCACACTACTATGCCAGATGAGATGACACTGAGTTAGTGCCTAATAGAAATCCAACCCCTACTGAATTTTCCCACTTCAGCCTTTGCTATGGATATGTGCGCCACTAAGCGCAGAACACAGCGGTCGCAAGTCTCACTACAAATTGCTCAGAATTGGCAAGTACATGCACTGCATAAACTAAAGCCACCAGCAGATCAACCAGAAATCAAATATATAGAACGCTACTGTAGGCTTCAAGAAGCTGTTTGTATTCTCCTATGGCTATTTTCTAGCCAAGTATCAAAGGAAGCACACTACTATGCCAGATGAGATGACACTGAGTTAGTGCCTAATAGAAATCCAACCCCTACTGAATTTTCCCACTTCAGCCTTTGCTATGGATATGTGCGCCACTAAGCGCAGAACACAGCGGTCGCAAGTCTCACTACAAATTGCTCAGAATTGGCAAGTACATGCACTGCAGAAACTACAGCCACCAGCAGATCAACCAGAAATCAAATATATAGAACGCTACTGTAGGCTTCAAGAAGCTGTTTGTATTCTCCTATGGCTATTTTCTAGCCAAGTATCAAAGGAAGCACACTACTATGCCAGATGAGATGACACTGAGTTAGTGCCTAATAGAAATCCAACCCCTACTGAATTTTCCCACTTCAGCCTTTGCTATGGATATGTGCGCCACTAAGCGCAGAACACAGCGGTCGCAAGTCTCACTACAAATTGCTCAGAATTGGCAAGTACATGCACTGCAGAAACTACAGCCACCAGCAGATCAACCAGAAATCAAATATATAGAACGCTACTGTAGGCTTCAAGAAGCTATTTGTATTCTCCTATGGCTATTTTCTAGCCAAGTATCAAAGGAAGCACACTACTATGCCAGATGAGATGACACTGAGTTAGTGCCTAATAGAAATCCAACCCCTACTGAATTTTCCCACTTCAGCCTTTGCTATGGATATGTGCGCCACTAAGCGCAGAACACAGCGGTCGCAAGTCTCACTACAAATTGCTCAGAATTGGCAAGTACATGCACTGCATAAACTAAAGCCACCAGCAGATCAACCAGAAATCAAATATATAGAACGCTACTGTAGGCTTCAAGAAGCTGTTTGTATTCTCCTATGGCTATTTTCTAGCCAAGTATCAAAGGAAGCACACTACTATGCCAGATGAGATGACACTGAGTTATTGCCTAATAGAAATCCAACCCCTACTGAATTTTCCCACTTCAGCCTTTGCTATGGATATGTGCGCCACTAAGCGCAGAACACAGCGGTCGCAAGTCTCACTACAAATTGCTCAGAATTGGCAAGTACATGCACTGCAGAAACTAAAGCCACCAGCAGATCAACCAGAAATCAAATATATAGAACGCTACTGTAGGCTTCAAGAAGCTGTTTGTATTCTCCTATGGCTATTTTCTAGCCAAGTATCAAAGGAAGCACACTACTATGCCAGATGAGATGACACTGAGTTATTGCCTAATAGAAATCCAACCCCTACTGAATTTTCCCACTTCGGTCTTTGCTATGGATATGTGTGCCACTAAGAGCTAAACACAACGGTAGCAAGTCCCCCTGCTAATTCCTCACAAAATGGTAAAAGATGCAAATTAAAATAAAAAAAGTAGAACGTTATTGTAGCCCTAAGAAGGGCTGTTGGGTTCTTTGAGAATCACTCCTGCCTAACAGTAAGCTAATAGAACACCCTAACGCTTTCCCTGACCAGCAGCAGCTCTCTCCCTAGCGGCATCCAGAGACAGAATGATCCGAGCAGCGCGGCCAGCGGCTAGTCTATCCCAGGGTCACCTGATCTGGCCAGCCAACCACTGCTATCGACGTGTAAGGGTACCACGTCATGCTGGGTGGAGTGCAGAGTCTCCTGGCTTGTGATTGGCTCTGTTTCTGGCCGCCAAAAAGCAAAACGGCGGGAGCTGCCATTTTCTCGAGCGGGCAAAGTATTTGTCCGAGCAACGAGCAGTTTCGAGTACCCTAATGCTCGACCGAGCATCAAGCTCGGACGAGCATGTTCGCTCATCTCTAATGCCTATTACACACAATGTCAGCTCTCTTACATCTCTGCTATTCCACAACACACTAGAAATCCTTTGCCTTCCTCCCCCGATAAAGAACTTCTGTCTGCAGCTTGTAGTTCTCCTTATGCTGCTGGCAGGATCTCAGTGTGTTCGCTCAGTCTTAAAGTGCAGGGATCAGAGACAGAGAGAGAAGTTCCATGAAGCCTCATACAAAAAGGCTGCCGCAAGTCAGAAGTTACAGGGTCGTGTCTAGGGGCAACTGAAATTGTGTACACCAGTACTGATAGGTTGGACTTGTATCTGTGAAATGCTGTATTTAATAACAGTGAATTAGAGAACATGTTATTTTGCTATCCTGAGTACATTTAAGAAACTTATCTTTGTGGGAATACCCCTTTAATAACGAATGAAGAAAATAACAAGTTTAAAGGAAACCTACCATTTGATTGGATGCATTATGAAGCAAACATACCTTGAGAATGCTGTAGCTACACTGATACAGGATCATATCTTCGTTAATCCCTACGTTGAGTGGTTTTGCTGAAAAAGCAATTATACCATTCAGGACCTTGGGAAAGCTGGGACATTACACAGGGAGTTTGGAATTAAAATGGCTGGTAAATAAAGCATGACTAGTCAAGCACTAATCAACTTGAGCAGAATCACTCATACACAGCAGCTGGGGGATGGTACAGCAATTGATTATTCTGTTTGGTAGGAAGGGAACTGCAGGAGATGATGATGCAAACAGAGATAAACTCTCCTGCTATGAGAAGCAGCAAAGCAAGCGCCAGAGCAGATATAAAAGCCACAGAGCTTCATTATCATAATGTTATATCTGTTTTATCAGCAAAACCACTCAGCACAGGGATTAAGCAAGATATGACCCTGCATCAGTGTAGCTACAGCATTCTCAAGGTAGGTTTCCTTTAACACGTTAGCGCTTGGTGTCCGAGATAACACTGTGGAAGCTGCAGCTCTGAAGTAGAGTCTTCTGATTCTGGTCCTGGGGTTGGGTTCTTTGCCAGAACATAAGGTGTGCTACACACCGACTCTCTCTTCACTCAGACCATGTGCTAAGAGACCTGGTGGAAACAGATGGTAGCACCTCTCCAATCACTCAGTAACACCAGGTTACAATACAGCCATATTTTACACCCATCTTACACCCATTTAACTGTTGCCTGTTCAGGCAGAATCTACAGCTGATATTACATGATGACCCAGTGCTAGAAACTTACTAAGGGGTTCATGACTCCCTCAGACAGCTCCTAACCTGGAGAGGGCGCTATTCACAACTACCAGCCTGCCTAGGTATTGGATGGGGTGTTGCACTATCATTTATTTATTGTATCAGTTTTAATGCCTGCAAGTAGAACGAGGATGTTAGCATTCCTTCCTGCGGTCATCATCATCAGCAAAGAATTTAAGTTTTTTAGTTTACATGGCTTAATAGCGCGGCCCGAAGTATTGACTCAGCTTAACACTTAATATTATGTGCATATGCCGGCGATCACGTCTTTAGCCAGCATTTATGCCGCACGGCGCAGGCGCCTGTATCCTATTTCTACTACCTCTAGTTGAGTATATACGCAGCTACACTGACTGTTATCATGTGAGTATATACCTATTTTGGTTGACTAAATATGTTAATTACTGAAAAATGGTTACCATATTTTTCAGACTATAAGCGCGCACAAAAAATCCTTTGATTTTCTCAGAAATCAAAGGTGCGCCTTATAGTCCACTCGCCTTATATATAAACCGTACTTACAGAAAACAGTTGCCTTGAACTGTACACAGGTTCGCCACATGTTGGTCATTCATCCTTATAATCAGGTGCGCTTTATAATCCGGTGCACCTTATATATGACATTTTAGCAGGCATTTATTGATGGTGCGCCTTATAGTCCGAAAAATACGGCACATTAACGTCCTTTTCTTTTTACAGAACTGTCCAATAATAATTCCTCTGAGCATATATAAAACACTGAAGGCACAAATAAGAGACTTTATTTGGTGTTGTAAGAGGGCACGTATTAGCTGAGATAAATTATATTACCCAGTGAATGAAGGGGGTTTGTCACTCCCAAATTTTCGTGGGTACTTCTTGTCAGCACAAATACAGATATTGTAGAATGTAATTTAGAGTTGGTGCACTATATTATTGGAAACCAATATGGATTTCTTAATGGATATAGTATTTGGGGAATTTTTTAATCCAATGTGTTTTCACAGGTTGAGTTTAATAATAAGTTTCTGATTTTCACAATGATGCAATGGGTATGGGAGCAGTTGAAATGAATTGTGGGTTGTAAGAGTTTTTTTTTATGAGACATCTTTATGGGGGTTTAATAGATGGACTCTAGGTCCCTTAGAGAATTATAGAAGTATGGAGATACAAAGGATATTCACCAGGTTTTTTTTCACCAGGCCATCGGCCAATAGGAGGGGGCTGGGGAAACATACCCCTTCGCACTAGGCCCGCCCCGACCGCGCCATAGATGGTATACTCAATGGAAGGCCGAAGGCCGAGACAGGCCTCCGGTCATGTGACCGCGTGTCATCGGGACGCCTAAGGACCGCCCCGATGCATACGCAGAGCACAGCCATAGGAGAATGTGCGAGCGGAGGTAAACAATGAAAGACGGCCACTCCCCGATGGACAGTGATAAGAAAGATATGGACACATAAAAAACTGCCGGTCACGGTGTAAGTAAGGGGAAGCACTGGGGCAGACACAGTTACTTCCCCATTCTCTTACAATAAGTACTTTCGCCAACATTAGTTTGAGAATAGTTGCTTTATGGATGGACCCACTCTCCACGGAGCTAAATCTGCCAACAATGGCTATCGAGATGGAAGGAATAAGAGATAATTCTAAAGTACTATTCACACGCTGAAATACTTCACTCCAGAACTCATAAATTGCCGGACATAACCAAATGACGTGAGTAAAATCATCTCCAGCCTCTCCACATTTATAACATATGGACGATTCCCTGATTTTCATCTTGTGCAAATCGATAGGAGAGTAGTACAACATGTAAAGAATCTTAATCTGTATTAATCGGTGGTTTTCATTTTATGTTAGCATTTTTATAAATCCCACCCCACTCTTCCCTCTTTGTAACTCCTACCCGTTTTCCCCATCTCTCTTGTGATTTGAGAGAAATCCCCGCAGAGTGCCCCTTAAACAAAAATGTATAAATGCCCACAATCAATCCCTTTCTTTTTCCTGTGTTTTGCACATATTCTAAACAATCATGTGAATTTATTTCTAAGTGTTTCCTCACTCTAATTGCGTTCATCGCATGAACTAATTGAAAATATCTCAGAAAATCCTTTTCCCTTATTGCGTATTTATCCTTAAAAAAATGTGCCACTCCGTTTTCTAATATCTGTGAAAAATATCTAATACCCTTCCTTTCCCAAAATGTTGGGTCCGGCAATCTCCTTAATTCAGGAAATTCTTGATTGTGCCACAGTGGAGTGCAATCTAATATTCCATTAATGTGTAAAATTTTCTTCTTTCCAACCCCTAAACATTGCCCTTTTCATGCTAATTTTCTTATTCCCCTTATGATCTACATTCTTTTCCAGTATTTCAAATACCGAGCTCGCGTGGTTATCTCTCATTATAAGTGCTTTAACTGGATCCATCACATCCTTCCAGTCCACTATCCTAGATAGTTGAGCTGCAAGATAGTATCCGAAGAGAAAAGGTATCCCTATTCCTTTTTCTTAAATTTGCTTGTGCCAGTATCTAAGCTTTATTCGAACCCTTTTTCTGCTCCAAATTAGCTCGTTAAACAAAGATTCCATGGCCTTAAAAAAGGAATTATGTATCCATATGTGGCAGACTGCCAAGAAAAAAGGGTTTGCGGTAGGAGAACCATTTTAATTAAGGTGACTCTATCTGCAAAAGAGTGGCACATTTTCCCATAACTGTATTCTTCCTCTTATTACCTTAATTTAAGGTCTTAAATTTAAAGTATCATATCCCTCAATCTTCCCAGAGATTTTAACCCCAAGGTATTTGAGGGAATCATTACACAGAGTAATTTCACTCGTATCCAACTGTTCCCCCCTATACCCAACTAAAGGCAGTAAACAGTTTTTTTTCCAATTTATTTCAAACCCTGAATATTGGCCAAACTCCCTGACAATCTCAACTATCCACGGTATTGACTCAGGGGACTCTTGTACACAGAACAGTATATAGTCTGCGTATAAACACAGTTTGTCCTCAATTCCTCGACTGCCCCCTCCCCTCACCCCCATGTCCGATCTGATCTTAATAGCCAACAGCTCAATAAAAAAAAGCAGAGGGGAGAGGGGGCAGCCCTGTCTAGTGCCTCTATACAGGGAAAAGGGTTCTGACTCTTTCATTTACAGCTACCCTGGCTTTTGGTGAACTTGTACATGCTTTCAACCTATTTCATAAATATGGGGCCAAAGCCGAATCTTTGCATGACTTCCCACAGGAACCTCCACTCGACACTGTCAAACGCCTTAACTGTGTGACAGGATCGAGCGGAGGGCCCCCTCTCCTTCCTCTAAAGAAGCCTATTCTGTCTATTAAGACAGTCATTCACACTTCTTCCTGGGACAAATCCCTTTTGATCCTCGTGGATAATGTAAGTGATAACCTTCTGGAGCCTTCGAGCGAGTACTTTGGCTAAGATGTTAACATCAGTATTAATTAGGGAAAGCAAATCTTTCTCCTTTTTGGGGATTAAAATTATACGTGCCTCTGCCATGGTTTCAGAGACCCTCCCTCTCTTAGGAATTTCTTCCATCATATCTAGCATCATAGGCAGCAATACGTTCTATAGAACCCAAACGGAAGACCGTCAGGTCCTGGGGCTGTATCTTTAGTACATGTGTTGATTGTTTCTCCCAGTTCTATAAGGGTAATTGGTGCTTCAAGCATGTCTACCTGTTCTTGGGATAGACTTGGAAAGTTGATATCCTCCAAATACCCCCCAATCTCCTCACTTCTTTTAATGCATGTAGACTCATATAGGGCCTTGTAAAAATTTCTGAACTGTACCTGAATGTGTTCTTAATCGTTGTACAGCTTCCCATCATGTCCTCTAATTGCTGTTACCGTCTTTTTCCCACTCTGTGTATTTTGAATCATTTTGGCCAACAATTTCCCTGGCTGCCCTCCTTCCGTAAAAATAGACTGTCCTGTAAAGAAGATCTTATGTTGGGATTTCTCCACCAGAAACCCTTTATATTTTTCTTTTGCTTCTATATAACTGTTCTTGTACTCAACACCCCCTTCATGCTTTACCATATTTTTAAGAGACTGTTCGACTGCCTTTCTCAGGGATTCTTCTTTCCTTCTGTATTCCTTTTTAGCTGAGTTAATAATCTGTGAGAGTGTACTTCTGATAAACAATTTAAGAAAGTCCCACACAACCAAGTTATTTGTGGAGTTGACATTCCTTTCCCAATATTCCTTTATTTTCTGTTCAAGGTCCACTCTAGGCCCTATTATGGTCAACCAATGGGGATTAAGTTTAAAAGCCCTCCCTCCCCTTGGAGTATTACCAAGTGTCACCAAGACCGGGGCATGATCTGAAATCAAGATGTGTTCATATCGCATCAACGTGACTTGACTGGCCAGGCCATGATCTATCCTGGACAAAGTGTTGTGTGTTTTACTATAACAGGAAAAAGCCTTTCTTATGCCTCCAGATGTCTTATATACTATATCATCACAAAAATTACTAAATTTCAGACCTTCATTCTCTTTTGACTTTTGTTCCCCTGAAATGTTAAGAAGGTTTAATTTAGCATCAAACACCGTATTTAAGTCACCCATAACTAGAATTTTTTTACAATCCCTACTCTCAATAAATCTAACTAATTCATATAGTACCCTTAAAGAGAAGGGGGGGGGGGGTATACAAAAACGTCAAGATACATTCTATATCTCCTAGAGTACAGTGCAAAAAGACAAATCTGCCACATTTGTCAATACTTTCCCCAATCAGTCTGTAGTCTATATTTGAGTGGATTAATACTGACACCCCTCTTGAATATATATCCCCGTAGGAGTGGTATACCCATGCTGCCCAACATTTCTTTAATCCTCTCGACTTCTCGTGTCAGGTGTGTCTCTAATAAAACTATAATAGATGGTAAGTGCTTATTAATCACGTCGAAATCGTACACCGTTTCCTTCTTTCACTTAATCCTCTGACATTCCAGCACAGAATCCTGGTTCCTTTTATCATCCTTCGTTAAGTCCTAAAGCAATCAACCACCAAGCAAAAAAAAATAAATCCTACCCTCCTGCTAGTACCCCTCCCCATCCCCCCCCAACCTGATCCGCTCTTTCTTCCATCAAAGCAGATCCCTTCTTTCCACCATCGCCCTCCCGCCGTCCCTTTGCCGCTCACCACAAATCATAACTAATTAATATGTTATTCTTCGCCTTTACACCTTTAAATATTCAAATTCCTTTCCCTTCCATCCATTCCGATGCCCTTTCTGGAGTATCGAAGAACCATGTTTTTTTGTTGAATTTAATCCTCACCTTGGAGGGGAATACTGTAAAAGGGAGAATTGAATTTTTGCTTTGAAAAGTCTTTTCTTTACTGCCCTGAAACTTGCTATGGCCTTCTGTGTTTCCCTTGCATAGTCTGGAAATATTGCAACTTTGCTACCATTTATCATTAGCTCTTTCTCTTTTATTCTTGAGTTTCTAATTATATAGTCCCTATCTTGCGAATTTAAACATTTCGCCAGAATGGTTCTCGGTGAAGCTCCTGGAACCGGTTTTCGTGAGGGGACTCTATGAGCTCTTTCTATAACAAAACTGTAGGAAAGGATTTCTGACCCAAATATACCCCAAAACATTTCTGGATAACATCTGAGGATACATTATCCCCAGTCTCTTCAGGATAGCCAACTATTCTCAGGTTGGATCTCCTAGTTCGGTTCTCAAGATCAGTCAACTTTTCTCTTATACTAACATTTTCTTCCCTCAGTCTTTTTACGTCCTAGTATATACCTTTCACCTCATCTGCTGTTTTCTTTACATTCTTCTCTACCATTTTAAATTTTTCCATCAATAAATTAAGATCATCTTTTATAGAGGTAGTGTCAGCTCTTACATTGACTAACTCTTTTTTAAGCTCTGATATGGATTCTTGTGTTTCCTGAGTTGTAGCTAGAATCTGAGCTAGAATTACTTCAGAGTTGGTGTTTCCTTCTCCCACCATATCACTACTTGGCCCTGTGGATTGTACCTCTTCTCTGTTATTTTGCCTTGTTTTAGATGTTGATGCTTTCCACATTTTATCCAATCCGGTTGATTTCCTTTCTGGTTTCTTAGGCGCCATGACTCCCACCTGTACAACCTGTCCCTCAAACCTGCTTTTCCCAGAATAAACTACTTTATACCTATGGCGGTTGGAGATATATCCCCGCAGCCTCCCTTGTATCTTTTTATATTGGATTAAACCACAGGTACAGACATCTGTATACAGATGCTGTTAAGTATTAAAGAAGGCTCATTGACTGTACCCGTAAAACAGTATTGGTCACAGTTCACACTTTTCCACTTATCCCTGTGTAGTAGTCAATCCACTCTGCCGGGTAGACTTGTGTAGTCTTATATACAGTAGTTATACTGAAAGAAAAAAAAAATCAAAAATCAAAACAGAAGGTGTTATATAAGTATACGCTAATCACAACCACAAGTGCAAACCTATGAATATAGGATGCTGAAGTGCCATATATGAGGCTTAAATACACCTTCCCAATTCAATGCAAATCTATTTAGGTGTGGGGCATATAAAACATAACTTTTAATAATCACATTTAAAAAAGTCAACACGAAAAAACCATCACAAACTTATAGAGTATATAAAAATTGACCATCCTAATATGGTTGATTTCCCTAAGGATGTTGTGACAAGGAGAGTTCCTATGTAAGGAGAGTTAGCATATAGTACATGAACTCTACAAGATATAAGATGTAGATGTAGCAAAGGAAGCTACAGGAATGGACTATGCTACTGCTGATCCATACAACTGAGCACTGTTGGTTTCCCTATAGCACTGTAAAGTATCAGCATATACACTCACCGGCCACTTTATTAGGTACACCTGTCCAACTGCTCATTAACCCCTAATTTCTAATCAACCAATCACATGGCGGCAACTCAGTGCATTTAGGCATGTAGACATGGTCAAGACAATCTCCTGCAGTTCAAACCGAGCATCAGTATGGGGAAGAAAGGTGATTTGAGTGCCTTTGAACATGGCATGGTTGTTGGTGCCAGAAGGGCTGGTCTGAGTATTTCAGAAACTGCTGATCTACTGGAATTTTCACGCACAACCATCTCTAGGGTTTACAGAGAATGGTCCGAAAAAGCAAAAAAAACATCCAATGAGCGGCAGTTCTGTGGGCGGAAATGCCTTGTTGATGCCAGAGGTCAGAGGATACTGGTTCGAGCTGATAGAAAGGCAACAGTGACTCAAATCGCCACCCGTTACAACCAAGTTAGGCAGAAGAGCATCTCTGAACGCACAGTACGTCGAACTTTGAGGCAGATGGGCTACAGCAGCAGAAGACCACACCGGGTGCCACTCCTTTCAGCTAAGAACAGGAAACTGAGGCTACAATTTGCACAAGCTCATCGAAATTGGACAGTAGAAGATTGGAAAAACGTTGCCTGGTCTGATGAGTCTCGATTTCTGCTGCGACATTCGGATGGTAGGGTCAGAATTTGCCGTCAACAACATGAAAGCATGGATCCATCCTGCCTTGTATCAACGGTTCAGGCTGGTGGTGGTGGTGTCATGGTGTGGGGAATATTTTCTTGGCACTCTTTGGGCCCCTTGGTACCAATTGAGCATCGTTGCAGTGCCACAGCCTACCTGAGTATTGTTGCTGACCATGTCCATCCCTTTATGACCACAATGTACCCAACATCTGATGGCTACTTTTAGCAGGATAATGCGCCGTGTCATAAAGCTGGAATCATCTCAGACTGGTTTCTTGAACATGACAATGAGTTCACTGTACTCAAATGGCCTCCACAGTCACCAGATCTCAATCCAATAGAGCATCTTTGGGATGTGGTGGAACGGGAGATTCGCATCATGGATGTGCAGCCGACAAATCTGCGGCAACTGTGTGATGCCATCATGTCAATATGGACCAAAATCTCTGAGGAATGCTTCCAGCACCTTGTTGAATCTATGCCACGAAGAATTGAGTCAGTTCTGAAGGCAAAAGGGGGTCCAGCCGTTACTAGCATGGTGTACCTAATAAAGTGGCCGGTGAGTGTATATTTCCCCTGAGGAAGGTTCCACTGTATGTTGCACTGGAAACGCGTCAGGAGCGTTTGCTTCTTTACCCATAGGGCCTACTAGGGCATTCCTAGAAATTAGGGACGATTTGGGACCGTCCTTGTCAGGACTGGAACACTGATCGGGGTACGAGGGCAAGCTGAGTGAAGGGCATTCTAGGAGCAGTGTATCTATCTTCTCCTGACCTAGAAGTGCCCGGGACTCCTTCATGAATGGTCCTCCTCCGTGCTTCCTGTTACAAACCTGCTGTATGGGTGAGACCTGAACAGTTACTTTTGAGTGACATATGTTTGTATTCTCTAGATGTCATTTTTTTTTTTTGCTGTACCTTTGTGTGATGACACTAGCTTATATCTTGTAGAGTTCATGTACTATATTCTAACTCTCCTTACATAGGAACTCTCCTTGTCACAACATCCGTAGGGAAATCAACCATATTAGGATGGTCAATTTTTATATACTCTATATGTTTTTTTCGTGTTGACTTTTTTAAACGTGATTATTAAAAGTTATGTTTTATATGCCCCACACCTAAATAGATTTGTATACGTTAATCACAATTCACCTTTAGACCTCTGCAATATCAGACCGTAAAGATTGCTATAGATCACAAATCACACTTACGGTAATCCTCTTCAGTGTTGCACACTAATTTCAATAAAGTTGCTATAACTCAGAATTCACAGTCAGTCTGCCGCCCAGATTTTGTTAATATATTATTAGTATAATAAAATGGGGTACCCTGTCCCGTGAGCAAAGAAGAAATACAGGCACTGATCTCAAAAAGGCTAATCTACCAGATAGTGAAAGCCTTGGTTTCAATGCTGTTACTATAGGTCAGAAGGTAGCACTTATTACTCTTCAGATTTAAGCAATAATTTCGATATTATAACTATGAATTACAATTCATCCTTGGTCCTCTGTTACATAAATTACAAACTGGGCAAAGTTGAGCACTCAACAAAGTTGTCCCATAAACAAAAAGAAGAAAAAAAAACACAAACACAATTCACCAAATACTCTTCTGCAATATTAGGTCATACTTTCAGCAATATTGCTATAGATCAGAGTTCGCCCTTATTCCTGTGTGGTGTTAAACCAGAGTAAAATTGCTATACATCACAGTTCATATTCAGTCCTCTGCTTAACTTTTATTAGTATGTTATTAGTGTAGCAAAGTTGAGCATGCTGTCCCATGAACACAATAGAGCAGTGATGGCGAACCTTTAAGAGACCGAGTGCCCAAACTGCAAACCAAAGCCGACGTTTCTATCGCAAGGTGCCAACACAGCAATTTAGCCCCATAGTGCCACAATACCACTATACAAGAGACAAATAACACTTTGACATCATGACGCCACCATTACAACCACATAAATAGCAGAATTCTGGTTATAAAGACCACTATAGAAAGGCCCATATTACCAATAATAACACTATACTAGAAGCTAATGTAGTGATGAATACTGTATCACTGTCTGCGGCTGTAGCTTCATGTATGGCTGTGTACTGCGGTTGTAGCTATGTGTATGGCTGTGTACTGTGGCTGTAGCTTCATGTATGGCTGTGTACTGTGGCTGTAGCTCCATGTATGGCTGTGTACTGCGGTTGTAGCTATGTGTATGGCTGTGTACTGCGGCTGTCGCTCTTTAAGTAAAAGTTTTATTTTCTCCGAAAATAACGTACACATCACAGGAGAAATGCTGCAGCATTGTGAGTTTAGGGGTAATACCCAGTCCCTCCAGTAGCCAGTATAGAGACAGGGCCTCACCCCCCACCCCATTTCAGAGACAGGGCCCCCCACCTCAGTATAGACACAGGGCTTCCCCCTACTCCACGATAGAGACAGGGCCTCACCCCCCACCCCAGGATAGAAATAGGGCCTCCCCCCCCACCCCAGTCTAGACAGACACACACAGAGTGCCTTACCAAGTGCAGCAGCCGAAACGCGCCATCTCAAGGATGCGGTGACATCACGCTGGAGCACGGGAGCAGGCAGCAGGCATCGGGCGCCAGGACCCGGCGACCCCGCAGGCAGCGGGACGCCGGAGCCGTACAGACGTCGGCGCGCCGCGAACAAGCAGGAAGCGGAACGCAGGGCCGCACAGGAATCGGAGCGCAGAGACCCTGCAGGCGTCGGGGGGCCCACTTTCATGAGACTGGGGAGATGGTACGCGTGCCTGCAGAGAGGGCTCTGCGTGCCCTCTCTGGCACGCGTGCCATAGGTTCGCCACCACTGCAATAGAGTCTCAGACACAGTTAGCAGAAGAGCTTAGCTGGTACTTAATGATGAAGCTGCAGTCACAACTGTGTTACTTTGTCTCCATAATGTTACTGTAGATCACAGTTCACATACGGTCCTCTGCTCAGCTTTTGTTAGTATATTGTTAATGTAGCAAAGTTGAGCACCATCCCATGAACGCAGTATAGTCACAAACACGGTTAGCAGAGGATAATAACGGTATTACTATAAATCACAGTTCACATTTTAACCTCTGCCAAAGTAAACAGGAATTTCGGAAGTGTTGCTATAAGTCACAGTTCACACGTTGTCCTCTGTCAAGCCTTGTTAGTATATTGTTAGTATAACAGGTTTTAGCGCTCTATCCCATGAGCAGGCAAGGGTTAGTGTATTTAGCTGCAAGAGTAGTGTCAACACAGGCTCCCTCCAACAAACTGTTCAGCAAAAAAAAGCCAAAAAAAACTGGTGAGTTTTTCCAACTGGAGGAGCGTTTAGTGAAGCAAGCTGCACGGCATAGCAGATTTGCACTTCTAAAACATCCAGATATTGACCGGCTACGGTCAGGCTACCAGGAAAAAAAAACAATTGTGGCGATCGCTTCCCACCATGGTCGCTTTGCTCACACCGGGCGGCAGCGGTAGGTCACAAGCTGGGGGTTATGGGCTGCACCCCCCACACCACACATGGAATGGCCCTGCCCAGACCCTACCTCTCGCCCCGCTTGTTTAGATGTGGTGCCTATATCGCGCCTGTGCCTCTCTTGAAACCACTGGACCGGGCTCTCTGGAGTACCTTGCTGCGTTGCAGCTCCGGTACCAATCAGCTTTCGTGCAGTGCAGGATGTGCAGAAGGGTCACACTGCCGCCGAGCCTGTCTTCAGGGCGTCCGGGTTTACTCCATGAAGTCGGCATCCTACAATATCGCGAGCAGTGCCGGAGACGGCGGGAGGCGGAGCAACGTCGACTATGTCATCCCGTCACGGGACGGAGGAACATATGTTTAGGATGATATTCCTACAATTCAACAGCAGAGGTTTTATGGCAAAGGTTTATCAGCAATTGAAAACATCGAAAAGGGGATGTTCAGCCATTCAGAGTTATAACAAATGGAAAGATGAATTCATGGATTTATCAATGAATGAATGGATGGACTCTCTGAATATGATTTCAAAAGTGACTAAAAACATGTCCTACATCATATCACAAATTTTTTTGAATCCTGCACTATATTACACTCCTAAATTCCTGAACTGTTTTAGGATAGGTAAGAATGAGAAATGGTGTAGTTGGGGGTTATATGGAAGTATATTAATGTCTTTTGGATATGATGTATTATTAGAAATTTTCTCTTGCACTTTTTACATATTAATTACAATTAATATCTATGATCTCTTCTGATTGGTTGTCTCTTAATACACCCCTCCATCTCTGGTTGCCCTATATCTATTTATATGTAGGTTGTCTGCTGGTCTTGATGTTTGTCTTTATTTGGTCTGAAGAACATGTCACCTAGACAAAACTATATTAGTATTTATGCCATTTTAAATAATTGTGGATGTGTCACGCATGAGGTGCCAGTGGCTGACATCAAAGTTACACATTGAACTGTTTGTTCAATTTCTAATAAAAGTAACTTTATTTCATCCATAATACTTTGGAGTTGATTCAGTTTTGCTACGGATGTGGATACTCCATTTGGATTTAGCTATTAGCGCCCCACATTAGCTTTCCATTTTTTCTATGTTTTCACTAAATTGTTTTACCGGGCCTGTTCCTTGGTATCCGGTTCTTTGGAGATGTGGAAGCTGTTCTATCAGCCAGCTATCCATACCTATGACTATCAATTAAATGTCAGATGTCATGGAACATTCCTCCAAAGTGGGCTACATACTGCACCACTACAAATGGTAATCAGGTGAGAAGTTTCCATCACTCACCTAGGATTTCATCCTGACAATATTACAGGAGGTGCCATCCTTTTCTGTTTTGTGTACAGTTTTGGGCACCAGTGTATAAAAAGGATATAGTAGAGCTGGAACGGGTGCAGAGGAGAGCAACCAAGATTATTAGGGGAATGGGGGGACTAGAATACAATGACAGATTACAAAATTTGGGATTATTCAGTTTAGAAAAAGACGACTGAGGGGAGACCTCATTACAATGTACAAATACCTGAACGGACAGTACAAGGATCTCTCCAAAGATCTTTTTATACCTAGGCCTGTGACCAGGACAAGGGGGCATCCTCTACGCCTAGAGGAGAGGCGATTCTACCATAGCCATAGACAAAGGTTCTTTACTGTAAGAGCAGTGAGACTGTGGAACTCTCTGCCGTAGGAGGTTGTTTTGGCAGACTCTTTGTACTTGTTCAAGAGAGGCCTGGATGCCTTTCTGGAGAGAAAAAATATCTTACGTCTTTTTCCAGCCTTATATACTATGATACTATGAACACTTTAATTTGAATAAAAAAATACAGTACACTCAAAAATGAACTGAAAAATCCAGACTTCTAATGTATAATCCTCAGAACAATGGTACCTCGCCAACGTTCACCCCATACCAAACTTGGGGTGTCTAGGCCTAACGTTCTGCCATTGGCTGGGTTCCACTGCTAGGCTTTTAATGCTTGGTACATGAGGGTATCTAGATCCTATAACTCTCCCCTGTAACTGGGGACCCATAATTATAAATTATACCCCAGTTATGGACAGCTTTGATACATCAGTCTTATATCTTAGGTACAAAAAATGTAATGGTCTCACCCGATCGGTACAGGGCACAGTGTGAATCCAAGGTCGGGAACTCAGGAATGAAGTCTGCAGGCCTGTCAGTCCCTATGCGTAATATCCCTGGTTCCCACGTTAGTTTCTCCTGTCCAAACAAAGACAGTCCCAGAAAGACTTTCCCTACAATCTATCGTAACCCTAATCTAAAGTCCAGCCTTTTTCCTGTAAAGCGGTTTCCCAATGAGTTTCTTCCTCATTACAAGGATTCATCAGGGGATACCTGGTGTTGGCAGTATGTGCCCAAGTGTTGAGTGTGTCAGTGGCCAAACAATCATTCAGAACTGGCTCCATCAGTGTGTGGGCTGGATTGCTTGGCATGTGCGACTTGTGTCTGCGCATGCGCCACATTATCTAGGGAACCTCCGCATTATTGCCCAACCCTGCTAGTGACATCAGTGGTCGAGCCCACCTTGTGACGTCAGCAAGACAAGCCACAGAGAATGAGCGCCAACCGTGTCACTTAGCTGGGCGGGACTTAGAGAGGCAAGTGAGACGGAGGAGTGCCATGCCTGTACAGGACTATGCATGCCATTTATGCAGCCTAAACCGTAATTGTGTGCCTGAGTATCATAGACACTTAAGGCCCAGGCATATCATTGTCATAGCAAAAAAGTATAGCAAATATTGAAAAGGCACAGCACTTGCAAGAGGAAACACAGGACTTCAATTACCCAGATATTGACTGGGGGGCAGAAACCTGCAGGTCCTTCAAAGGTAGCAGGTTTTTGTCAACAACAAAAGACAATTACCTGTCTCAACTAGTCCTGTAGCCAACAAGAGGGGGGCACTGCTGGACCTTATCCTTAGCAACAGACCTGTTAGGGTATCAAAACTACAGGTTGGGGGGAACCTGGGTAATAGTGATCATAATATCATTGACTTTGTGTTACGCTTTACTAAGAGCGTTAGGGAAGGGGCAACCAACACTCTAAACTTCAGGAGGGCAAATTTTCAGCAACTAAGGGAAGACCTTAAAGGCATAGACTGGGATAATGTTCTCAAAGACTCAAAGACCAAAGCCCCCCCCCCCCCAAAAAAATAGGACTTTTTCTCATATATTCTTAAAAAGTCCTGTGAGAAACACATACCTTATGGGAAAAGGCATAAGAGGGACAAGAAAAAGCCAATGTGGCTAACTAGTCTTGTAAGGAAAGCAATAAGCGAGAAAGATAAGGCGTTTAAGGTGCTAAAACGTGAAGGTAGTGATGAGGCATTACAGGATTATAGAGAGAAAAATAAATCCTGTAAAAAGCAGATAAAGGCCACAAAAATAGAGACTGAGAGAAATATTGCCAGGGAGAGCAAAAATAATCCCAAATTATTTTTCAAGTATATAAATGATAAGAAACTAAAAACAGAGAGTGTGGATCCCCTTAGAAATAACATGGGGATCATGGTGGAAGGAGATGAGGAAAGGGCCAATCTACTGAATGTCGCCTTGTCAACTGTCTTTACCCAGGAAAATCCCCTGGTGGAAGACACAATGAGGAATAATGTAAATTCTCTTTGTAATGTCAACAGTTTAACCCAGGAAGAGGTACGGCGCCGCCTCGCAACCACTAACATAGATAAATCACCGGGGCCAGATGGCATACACCCCCGGGTTCTGCATGAACTATGTACCGTGATAGACAGACCGTTGTTTTTAATATTTGAAGATTCACTGAGGACTGGTTA
This sequence comes from Engystomops pustulosus, assembly GCF_040894005.1. Lineage (NCBI taxonomy): Eukaryota > Metazoa > Chordata > Amphibia > Anura > Leptodactylidae > Engystomops > Engystomops pustulosus. Next base: position 123,842,341 of record NC_092417.1, on the reverse strand, counting down.
TGTTCCACAGGACTGGCGCATAGCAAATGTGGTACCAATATACAAAAAAGGATCAAAAAGCGATCCTGGAAACTACAGACCTGTGAGTCTAACTTCTGTGGTGGGGAAAATATTTGAGGGATTTGTTGGAGATGCTATCCCGGAGTTTCTCACTGTGCACAACCTTATAACCCAGCGTCAGCATGGGTTTATGAGAGATTGGTCCTGTCAGACTAATCTGATTGGTTTCTACGAGGAGGTAGATCTGGATCTGGGGGACGCTGTGGACGTTGTATATCTGGTCTTTTCAAAGGCATTTGACACTTTTCATAGTTTATACGGTTGAAAAAAGACACTTGTCCATCAAGTTCAACCAAGGAAGGGTAGGGATTGGATGAGGAAGGGATTTAGGGGAAACAATCCTATATAGCATAACAATCAATGTTATTTAGGTGTAAAAAGGCATCTAGACCCTTCTTGAAGCTCTCCGCTGTCCCTGCTGTGACCAGCGCCTGAGGCAGGCTATTCCACAGATTGACAGTTCTCATAGTAAAAAAGCCCTGTCGCCTCCGGTGATTAAACCTTGGTTTCTCCAAACGGAGACAGTGCCCCCTCGTCTTTTGATTTGATCTAATCTGGAACAACTTACCACCATATTTTTTGTATGGACCATTCATATATTTATATAAATTAATCATGTCCCCTCGTAGTCGGCTCTTTGTCGCATAAAAGGTTGGTATATAAAATGAGAGTGCTGGGAATAGGGGAAAATCTTTGTATTTGGGTAAGTAATTGGCTTAGTGATAGAAAACAGAGGGTTGTCATTAATGGCACATTCTCAGATTGGGTTGATGTTACCAGTGGAGTGCCACAGGGGTCAGTATTGGGGCCAATTCTTTTTAATATTTTTATTAATGACCTTGTAGTGGGTTTACACAGTCAAGTTTTAATATTTGCAGATGATACTAAGCTGTGTAAGGTAATAAATACTGAGGTCGATAGTTTAGCATTACAGAGGGATTTGTGGAAGCTTGAGGAGTGGGCAGAGAAATGGTTAATGAGGTTTAATGTAGATAAATATAAAGTTATGCACTTGAGCCATGGAAACAAAAAGTATAATTATGTTCTAAACAGTCAATTACTTGGTAAAACTGGAGCTGAAAAGGACTTGGGGGTATTGGTTGATGGTAAACTTAATTTTAGTGACCAGAGCCAGGCGGCTGCTGCTAAAGCAAATAAAATTATGGGATGTATCAAGAGAGGAATAGATTCTCATGATAAAGACATAGTTTTGCCCTTATACAAATCCCTGGTCAGACCACACATGGAATATTGGGCACCAGTGTATAAAAAGGACATAGTAAAGCTGGAACGGGTGCAGAGGAGAGCAACCAAGATTATTAGAGGAATGGGGGGACTAGAATACAATGACAGATTACAAAATTTGGGATTATTCAGTTTAGAAAAAAGACGACTGAGGGGAGACCTCATTACAATGTACAAATACCTGAACGGACAGTACAAGGATCTCTCCAAAGATCTTTTTATACCTAGGCCTGTGACCAGGACAAGGGGGCATCCTCTACGCCTAGAGGAGAGGCGGTTCTACCATCGCCATAGACAAAGGTTCTTTACTGTAAGAGCAGTGAGACTGTGGAACTCTCTGCCGCAGGAGGTTGTTATGGCGGACTCTATGTACATGTTCAAGAGAGGCCTGGATGACTTTCTGGAGAGAAAAAATATCACGGGTTATGGGGATGAAACATTTATTTAATTCTTAAAGGGGTTATCCGGGTTTTAAAAATTTCTTATGGCTGGGCTGGGGAGGGATATTTAAACATAATAAACATGTACTTACCTCCTCCAGCCTTATATACTATGATACTATGATCAGGGTCGGACTGGGGGGCCTAGGGCCCACCAGTGAAATAGATTCTGAGGGCCCACCTACCTCTACATGGAAATATTACCTATATATTCTTAACCCCTTAGCGATCCGCACCGTAGCTCTACGGCGCTGGGTCCTGCGATTAGCGCTCAGCACCGTAGGGCTACGGCGCAGAGACGATGCCTAGCCGGCATCGGGGGTCGCGGGATGTCAGTGGTAATCTACCACGTACATCCCTGGGTAACACCCGTGGTCGGAGTGGGCTCCGATCACGGGTGTTTAACCCGTTAAATGACGCAGTCAGCACGACTGCAGCCTTTAACTTGCCTTTGGGAGGTGCCGATCGTTGCTATGGCAGCCCTGCAAACAGAGGCCCCTGCAATCGCTTCAGGTATCTGCAGGGCCAGATTAAGGGTCCCAGCAGTATGGAGCACCTCATTTAGGACGGGGCCCCCCTGCTTGGCAGCCGATGCGGGGCCCCTCTCAAAACAATATTTGTAACAAGATACCAGATACTTAAGACTACATTCACATGAACGTATGCCCGCTGTCCAGTGCTGGAGTAGAGGAGGGATGTACACTGCACAAACTGCACGGAGAGGTATGATGCCACACAAGTGGGGACATAAATACGACTGCAAGCTTGCGGCTTCATATACATCCCATGGACTGTAATGTAAATGTGGCCTTTTCAAAATACAATTGCCACAGAGACCAAAAAAAATGTAGCTGGGTTTACAATGATAAAGTATACAACTTACATACAAATTCAACTTAAGAACAAACTTGCAGAATCTATCTTGGGACTGCCTGTACTGTTACGAATTAATACTACGACAAGACCAATATTCCAAACAATAGCGCTACAATTTCCAAATAATCCCTCTAAACTGCGACCTACAGCATCACCACAACATGTAGAGAATACCAACATCCTGATAATGAAGACAAGACTCTATACACAGACCAGTATTACCAATAATTTACCACATATAAACTCCACTTACTGATGAACTTTACCGCCATATTGTTATTGTACACACACCACCGAGCAAAGGGCAATATCACTGATGACACCTCTGTACAAGGCCCAAATACTAACATTACATCCTGATTATCACCACTACATAACGACTGGATAATACTGCAATACTATATGATAACCTACACACAGACCAGTATGTACCAGCATATAGAGACGACTGTATATAGAGACAATATAGTAGCAGATCCCAGTCCTGCACAGAGGCCGCAGTGTCATCCAATGACTTACAGGTGATGTCCCTGATGTTGTCTCCTCCCTTCTGTCTGATCTTCCAGGAGACTTCTTCCATCCATGACTCTCTGTGGATTTATAAAACAGACATGGTTGGCATCATCCTATATGCACCTCACATCTGACCCTCACATACACAACTGACCACACTGTGCCCCCACATATATTTTATATACCCTTCACCTCACAAGTGACCACACTGTTCCCCTACGTATATTATATACACCCCTCACACCACAACTGACCACACTGTAACCCCCACATATATCATATATACTCCTCATACCACAACTGTCCACACTGTACCCCCACATATATCATATATACCCCTCACACCACAACTGACCACACTGTGTCCCCACATATATCATATATATCCCTCACACCACAACTGACCACACTGTACCCCCACATATATCATATATACCCCTCACACCACAACTGACCACACTGTGCCCCCACATATATCATATATACCCCTCACACCACAACTGTCCACACTGTGACCCAACATATATCATATATATCCCTCACACCACAACTATCCACACTGTGCCCCCACATATATCATATATACCCTTCACACCACAACTGTCCACACTGTACCCCCACATATATTATATATACCCCTCACACCACAACTGACCACACTGTGCCCCCACATATATCATATATACCCCTCACACCACAACTGACCACACTGTAACCCCCACATATATCATATATACTCCTCATACCACAACTGACAACACTGTGCTCCACAGATACATCATATATACTCCACCAGCTGTGGTCAAAGGGTTAAAACTCACAGGTTTGTGCTGACTATGGGTGTTAGCAGTGGGCTATTGCTGCAATGTGCAGCAAAATCCATGTCTGTATGACGAGAGCTCGCCCTGTGCCCTCTCCACACATGCTTAACGGCTCCATTCTGTAATATTACGGCAGGGAGCGTTTAGGGGTTAATATACTGGGCCACTCATGTATTATATATACTGGCCCCCTTAATTATTTAATATACCGGGCCCCAAATAAATTAAGGGTATTGTCACACATACCAGTAGCATAGGGGGCTGTGCCGCGGCCTGATCTCATTAGCGTTACCAGTGAAACTCGTGTCATTGTTCACGCAAATAGTTTCGGGCCGAGGCACGGCCCCTGCATTAGCACTGCGCTGGAAAACACAGTGTTAGCGATACATGTGACCACACTCTTAATATACTGGGCCCCACTCAATTTATTATTTAATATACTACCCCCCTTGTCAACCATTTTATATATTGGGCCTTAAATAAATATACTGGTACCCCCCCATAATGAATTATTGAATATACTGGTACCCCCCATAATGAATTATTGAATATATTGCCCCCCATAATGAATTATTGAATATACTGTCCCCCATAATTAATGAATATACTGCCCCCATTACTGAATATACTGCCCCCATGATAATTGAATATACTGCCCGCCCAATTATTGAATATACTGTCCCCCATAATTAATGAATATACTGCCCCCATTATTGAATATACTGCCCCCATAATAAATTATTAAATATACTGTCCCCATAATAAATTATTGGATATACTGCCCCCATAATAAATTATTGGATATACTGCCCCCATAATTAATGAATATACTGCTCCATAATAAATTATTAAATATACTGCCCCCATAATAAATTATTAAATATACTGTGCACCATAATTAATGGATATACTGCCCCCATTATTGAATATACTGCCCCATAATAAATTATTAAATATACTGTCCACCATAATTAATGAATATACTGCCCCCATTATTGAATATACTGCCCCATAATAAATTATTAAATATACCGCCCCCCATAATAAATTATTGGATATACTGCCCCCACAATGAATGAATATGCTGCCTGCTCCCTCAATTATTGTATATATTTGGCTCCCGCATCTTCATTCTTCTTGCCGCTGCCGGACAGGAAAGGGTGCGCGGCCGCGTGGTGACGTCATCACGCGGCCGCGCATCCAAGTTCAAAGAGCGATGTGCGCCGGGGTTGTCTTCCGGCCACATCGCTCTAGTAATAGTGCTCGAGCGGCCGGAAATGGCCGCATCGAGCACTATAGTATCGCGGGCAGGAGCTTCCGGTCCGGATGGACGGAGGCCCCTGCCTTACTACTGGGTGTCGGCCGGGGCCCATGGTGGCGCCGAACAGATTAACATTGGCGCTATTGCAGCGCCAGGCCGGGGCCTCTGCAAAATAGGCCGGGTCACGGCGCTGGTGCTCCAATAGCGCCAATCCGGCTCTGGGTGTCTGGGACAGGGGCCCACCGGGGAATACCCCGGTCCCCCGCCAGGCCAGTCCGAGCCTGACTATGATAGTTTTTATGGCGATTAGTTCAATATCATATTTTGTGAATTTACAAGATAGTGCTCAACTGATTAGGTGGTAGAGTTACATAATACACATTATTGGAAGATTGAAAATTACCTAAGGTTCAATAGTCATGTGATGCACTTATAGGAAACAAGCATAACTTAAGGTCTCATTGAGACCCTTCGGCGACTGTATTGAGGCGGAATATCCATTTCACATTGAAGGACTTTTTGGTCCCAATTGACCTCTCAGGGCTGGGACCCTCTGGACCACCGCGGGAGATGGTACTAGCCGAGACCTGGGACCGGAATCTAAGTGGTACCTGGTCTTCACCAGAGCCCACCGCAAAGCGGGATGGTCTTGCTGCGGCGGGGTACCACCAGGTCATTCCACAGGTGCGACTAGCCCGCGGTCCTTTTGATATCTGAACAACTAGAAATGTAAGGCTGTGTGTCTGTATTTTGAAAGTAAATCTTAGTCCTACAAACTATCGTCTCCTCCCACCACTCATTGTGTCGTAAATTTAAGAAGACACAATGAAAAGAAAAAAAACACAAACAAATGTACAGTTGGTGCAATATTATCATAGCGCCCAAAGTAGAAATTGCACACCGAAGTATGAAAAAGTTATTAGTGCCAGAAGATTACCATAGATTGACCATACTATTAGAAATACCACTGTGTATTCCTCATCGCATCATGATGACTGTTTATTTTTTTATATACCCGAGTATACTGAGTAAATTGTGCTGAAAATCTTAAGTATATATGGTAGTTAAAAGACAGGAATTTTTACTTTTCTGCATTGCTTTCTTAATATGTACTTTTATTTGATGTATAATTGTAAATTAAATTTACACACGCATTACAAAAGATGTAAGGAAAATCCTTTGGAGCTTTAAGTAGAATATCTCCAGGACTACCATGCCATGAATTTGTTAACTGTAACGGACCACAGACAACAGAACTAAAGTCTTTATGGAAGAGTCCTGAGGGTGGAGTCTGTGGACCAATGAAACCTCTGGAAGCCATGGGAGATGTAGATGGTAATAGCCCACACCCGGGACCTATGGAGTCTATGTGGCACGTAGTCTTCACCAGATCCTGCCGCAAAGCGGGAGGGTCTTGCTGTGGCGGGGTGCCACCAGGTCGTTCCATGGGAGCGACTAGGCTCGCGGTGACAGCTAGGGAAACAGGGGTAGCAGGACACAGTCTGAGCCTGGGATGACAGTAGGAGCAAGGCTTGGAAGGATGAGCTGGAACTTACTACAGGCAAGCAGGCAGCTGCTACACGACCCAGGCAGACAGGAATGGAGAGGTCCTTGGAGGAGAGCTGGTGGCTTGGAGGCGTCTGGGAATGCTGGAGACACGGAAGCCACTAGGAGCATCTGGGAAGCTGGAGACAGGAAACACGGGAGCGTCTGAAAATGCTGGAAGACAGGAAACACGGAGGCATCTAGAATTGCTGGAGGACAAGGAGCATGGAGACTTCTGGAAACGCTGGAGGACAGGAAAGTGTGTGGGAATGCTAATGGGCTTTCTCAGGAACAGGAACCACTGTGGGAAGCAAGGTGTGGAAACCTTGGAAGTTCCATGTAGAATGCTGAAGATCCGTCCAGGATGGAAGAGAGGTGCCAGATAAGCCAGCGCCAATCAGGGGGACACTGGCCCTTTAAGGCTAGAAGAGCCGGTGCGCGTCCTAAAGAGTGGGGACGCAGGGGGCCTACAGCGAGGACGTGGCCTAGTCCAGAAGCAGGAGCATTGAAGAGGTAAGTCCGGGCCGGGGGGTGCCAAGCCACATGGAAGGGCACGAGTGTAACCACGATCCGTACAGAGGATCGCGGGTGCGACCGTGACATTAACAAGCATGGTCCCGAATTCTGACCACCCAATCAATATAAAAAGCACCTGACTACTACAAAGACTGCTAGATTGTTTTAGTGGTCATAATCCTAAACTACAAAATGTAAAAAAAAAGGAGGAGGGGCAAGGGACAATATTTGATGAACAGGACAATTAATATTTAGCCTTGTATTAAGATGCTTACATTTGACAAAAGCAATTCCCCACAATGGGGAATTTCAGAGTTACAGCAGCAAAGAGTGCAGTACAAATAATGATAGGACAATAATATTAGGGATAAATAAACAAAAAAAAAGGGTTAAAAAGGCAATAAAAGAAGACAAGCAATGATTGGCAGTTTGGTATTCAGTCTGTGGATGAGACCTGCAGGGACTGGTTAGGTGGTGAGCACAGCTTACTTCTGTTTGGACGTTGTTTGTAGAATAGCCTCATCACAGCGGGGAGGAATGACTTCCGATAAAGCTCCCTTTCACACTTGGGGTGAAGCAGTCGGTCACTGGAGGTGCTCCCAATTGCCACCACGGTCTCATGCATGGGATTGGCGCTATTCTCCAGAATAGATTTCAACTTATACCTGCACTGTGACAAGATGACTCGCCGGGACAGAGCTGGCTTTCCTAATCAGTTTGTCCAGTTTGCTGCTTGTCACGGGTGCCCCTACAACCCGTTTCTCAGGTCGCAAGCGCACTCTTGTACCTCTGAGTGCCCCTCTGCCTCACTTATCATGCATCTCCCGCGGCTTGGTGTGCGCGCCCCGCTCCGGTTCTGTAAAATTTCATGGGCCAGTGCACTGCATATTGGTGCTAGCCAGCTGCCAATTCTGTTAAATAGCCAGCCTTTGAGAAAGCTTTATCCCTATGCCTTGCAACTGTTTGCTGAATTCCCATTGTGACCCCGGTTCCGTTTGCTACTCCACTGCCTGCCTTGATCTTTTGCCTTGCTCCTGACTCTGACCCTGTGTTGCCTGTCCTGACCTCCTGCCTGTCTCTGACCACCGTACTGTCTCACGATTCTGTACTTCGTCTTGGCCACCACCACAGTCTTGCCTGTGGAGCAACCTGGTGGTACCACGCCGCAGCAAGTCCAACACGCTTTGCTGCGGGCTCTGGTGAAAATCAGATGCCTCTTAGACTCCGCTCCCAGGTGTCGGCTTACGTCATCGTCCGCTGTGGTACAGAGGATCTACTACCACTGATCCTGACACTGCTCTCAGCTGAAATGCTGCTTTCCCAACATACTACACCAAAGACGATGGTTGATGGCAATAGTTGAAGAAGGTCTTAAGTGCCCCCTGCATTCCAAATGCCCTCAGCCTTTTCAGCAGGTATAGCCTGCTCTGACCCTTCCTGTGAAGTGTGTTTATGTTCTCTGCCCGTTCCACTTTATTGTTGAGGAGGACACTCAAGTACTTATATCATAGGGTAATTGTAATAACAATACAGGCAGTCCCCGGGTTACGTACAAGATGGGGTCCGGAGGTTTGGTCTTAAGTCGAATTTGTATGTAAATCAAAACTGTATATTTTATAATTGTAGATCCAGACAAAAAAAAAGTGACAATTGGAATTTTTTGCTGTAAAGGGACCAAGGATTATCAATGAAGCTTCATTACAGACACCTTACAGCTGATTATTGCAGTCTGGGGCTATAGTAAAGTATTCAGAAAACTTCATCAGAGGGGTCTGTCTGTAACTATGGGTTGTCCGTAAGTCGGGTGTCCTTAAGTAGGGGACCGCCTGTACATCTTTTGGTATAACCTGTTTAATGTAAATCTAAAATTCTACAATATTCAATGATGTTAGTGTTGTATGAACATTTTGATACTGTCTTAGTATTAACTCTTCTCTTTCCTTCCTTTTCTTGTGCTGCAGTAATGTGGATACTAGAGAGCTCTGTGGTAAGATCCCACTTATGGTCTGTCATGTATTTGGACAATTATGAAGCATTTTCCCACTAAAAACCTGGAAATCATTCACAAATATTGTATTTGCACGTCCATACACCATGATGATTTAACTGACTAAAGTAACAAAAAAGGAGTGAGCATCCTGTTGGTCCTATCAATAAAATTGAATAAAATAGAAGATGTGCATGAGGTATTAAAATGACTGTTCATGCACCTTCAGGGACAATGGTCATACAATGCAGAAGGGGCAATTAAAGGATCTATAAGCCAAGTTTTTCGGCACAATATTTGTGCTGAAAATTCCCCACTCGGGTGTACGCACCATTTCGATGGCTCGGGCAGCTCCTCTTCTATCTTCATGTGCGCGTCAGGTCTGTGACAGCTAGCGTCGGCATGAAGAAAGAAGAGACACTGCCCATGGAGCTGCACACATGAAGATAGAAGAGGAGCTGCCCGGGCTGTCAGAATGGCTCCGTTTATTTTTTTTTGCAGGCAAACTATACGCTACAGGAGGCTGGCTATATACTTCAATGGGCTCATAGGCCATATACTTCAATGCGCAGGAAGGCTATATACTTCAAGGGGCTGGAAGGCTATATACTACAGGGGGCTGGCAGGCTATATACTGGCAGGCTATATATTAGAGGGGGCTGGCAGGTTATATACTAGAGGGGGCTGGCAAGCTATATACTGGAGGGACTGGCAGGCTATATACTACAGGAGGCTGGCGAGCTATATGCTGGGGATGCTGTGACCAATGCATTTTCCACCCTCGGCTTCTACTCGAGTCAATAGGTATTCCCAGTTTTTGGTGGTAAAATTAGGTACCTCGGCTTATACTCAGGTTAACTTATTCTGGGGGCTATACGGTATGTAATAAAGATGACAGTTACTAGAACAGAAATGATCACAATAAGCTCTGAGTTGAAATTATACAAATACAGATGTCTAGAAGACCTCTTGTCTGAAGCCAGTAGAACTGTAAATGCTGCTCTGAGCTATAATATATACAATAAATAAGGGTCAGTTAAAGATAAGTGATGCACTCAAGTTACAAAGGTTCCTAACCTATGAGTATTACTTCTATAAATAAACTTTAGAATAGCACAGGAAAATACTGCACACTTTATCCCTTTGCTTCTGACTTAAAGGGGTTATCCGGGTATATAAAGTTACATATGGTCGGGCTGGGGCGGGCTATTTAAAAATAATAAAGGTGTACTTACCTCCTCCGGCACGGCTGATGTCCCGTGTCGCGGTCCGTCTCATCTGTGCGCCGGTTTGTTTACAGGGGCGCACAGAAGCTCTCATCCAACACATCTCCCAGCGCTTACAACGTTGAGAGATCGAGACAGATGGGAGGAGCCGGCCACATCGCGGACCGGAAGCGGGACATCAGCTGTGCCGGAGGAGATAAGTACGCTATTTTTAAATAGCCAGCCCGGCCATACGTAACTTTATATACCCGGACAACCCCTTTAATTACAACAGACATTGTAAATTAGATATCCCTCCCTTTCCTGTCAGTATGCAATTGAATATTCCACAAGTGACAGTGGCTACAGTTCTTATGCACATCAGTTATTTAGTGGACAAATAATTCATAGTGTATTACAATAATATTCAATAGCTACATAGAATATTAAATTATCAATGTATACAGATTATTTCAAAATATACCCTTACAATGCTTTTGTTCTTAAAGATTATTTTGCGAATCGTATGGGAGATTATGAACATGTCCTCTCTTCACTGGAAACTCTTAATTTGTCTATATTGAAAGCCATGGATTACACCAAGAAGGTGAGCTGTATGTTTTGCATCAGTAAATACATTTACTGTACATTTTTCAGTGCATACCTGTGCATCTCAATAAATCAGAATATCAATAAAAGGTTATTTGTTTTCAGTAGTTCAATTCAAAAAGCGAGTATAAAGACTTTTTCCAGTGTTTATTTATGTTAATGTGGATGATTATGGCTTAGAACGAAGGAAATGTCAAAAGTCATCGGGTCACATTTACTATGGGCTTTGCGCCAGTTTTCTGGTCGACTTTGCACATTCTTTCTATTGCAAACTGCTTGCACAGGTATTTCAGAAGTGTCTGCATGCGAATGTGTTGCATGCGACCCTTTTGGAGCGCAGCTTCACTAGGCATCATGCAACACAAATTAGGGGGCTCAGTCAGACTTTGCGCCAGATTTAACATGCAAGTATGACAGAAGTGTGTCACATGCCCCATGTTAAAGATAGACCAGAAAAAAAAGTGGTCACTCTGTTGGGCCAGTTCGGGGAGCGCCAAAAATCATGAATCTGGCGCCCCCGGCATTGCAGTTTGAACCATACTTGGTAAATGTACCCCATTATCTCAGAAAATGATATAAGACTAACTGTGAAAAGAATTTTGAACAAAGAAATACTGGCCAAATGAAAAGTATGTACAGTAAATGCACTCAATACTTGGTTGGTGCTCCTTTTGCAAGAATGACTGTATCTATGTGGCATGGCTTGGAAGCGGTCAGCTGATGCCACTGCAGAGGTGTTATGGATAGCAGCCTTTAGCTTGTCTGCGTGATTGGGTCAGATGTCTCTCATTTTACTCTCTCAGGTGAGTTTAATTTTTTGAGATGCACAACATGTATCTAGAATAGACTGAAAATAAAAGTCCCAACCCCCATATATGACATCTGCTATTTGATTGACTGGAATGGAACAACTTTAACAGAAGAAATTTTTGCCACATCTCTCGGGGTCACCTAAGACACACAGAGTATATTTACTCTGTGTATATTTACTATACACTCCAGCCCTCTCCTCCTACATGCTGTCCAAGGTTATAGGACACATCTATTAATCCATAACACCTAGTACTTCAACGAATAACAAATAAAAATGCTGATGTAAGGTGTTAAGCAGATTGATGAATGGTTTTGTGGAAAAACACTATTTAAAACTTGTCTTTATTCATTTATATCTCTGTAATACCTAGAATGCTTAGAATTGCATGTAAGCCATGGGGCAATGCTATCAGTGATTGACAGTTATCTCTTTGTGTATAGTTATACATATAGAGCTGTCACTGTTAAAAATGTTTGTTAAAAAATAATGTTAAAAAAGTTTTTCACAAATCACTCATAGACAGCGTCAGACCAGTTATAGTCAATGGAGCTATTCACTCATTTGTTTTCATTTTTTCATGGACCAACATTACTTTTTCTCATTTCCACCAAAGTCTCTGTGATCCCTACAAGTCTATGGAGTTTCAAAATAAATGAAAACTGCATGTTTATTATCTACGTGCTATCTTCAGTTTTTATAACTTATCAATTTTAAAAAGGTAAAAAGTAGGGATCACCGCCCTGGACTACCAATATAGGTTGTCTAGCACCAGTATCCATAGGTTTCTTTATCCCACTCACCTCTGCTTTGTTTTCATTAACTTTCTTGTGTTATATTTTGTCTGTATATTTAACCATTTCTATCTTTTGGGACCACAGGTGTGGTAGTTTTGAAAACGTCTCATATTATATGATTTGATATTTACATTCAAATATTTATTTGTCCTTAGGAGCGGAGTGGGAAATAAAAGTGGCCCTGGAAAAAAATTAAGTGGAGTGGTTCCACTTTGTAAGGGGGTCAAAAACATTAGGCAAAGCTAGCAAAATATTCATTTCAGCTACTGTACTTTGTTGGGCACAGCTAACGTGCAAGTGAACGAGGAATGGAAAAGAACAGTACATGAAGCAAAATGTGTTCTCTGACGGATCTTTGTGCTTCTATAATAATAATAATAATAATTTTTATTTATATAGCGCCATCAAATTCCGTAGCGCTTTACAAATCATAGGGGACATATACAACTATATTACATTACAAAGAACAAACAGTCATATGGAACAATAGGAGTGAGGGCCCTGCTCACAAGAGCTTACAGACTATGAGGATGAGGGGGTGACACAAGAGGTTGTATAATGGTCCAGCCATTCTATGCCTGAGAAAAAGCTTTGTTCCGTGCCCTTTGCAATTATCCTGATTTCCCGTTGTGACATTGATTCCGTTCTTAACTTAGCTCCTGTGCTGCCTCTCCTGACCTACCACTACTTTCCCGACTCTGATCCTATGCTGCATGTCTTGACCTTCTGCCTGTCCCCGACCCTGCTTCTGGCTCACTACTTTGTACTACGCCTTGGCTGCCACCACGGACAAAGTAGCGCCTGTGGAGTGACCAGGTGGTACCACGCCGCAGTAAGTCCAACCTGCTTTGCGGCGGGCTCCGGTGAAAATCGGGTGCCACTTAGACTCTGCTCCAAGGTGTTGGCTTACGTCATCGTCCGCTGTGGTCCAGTGGTCCACTACCCTTGGTGCCTGACACATAACAGTGCTCCATATGCTCCTGGTCCCTATGTACAAGAATATAACTACTATAATACTGCCTGCCTGCTTTACTTCAGCAGGGAGAGGGAAGATGGTTAAAATTGATTGGAAGATGGATGGAGCCAAATACAGGACCATTCTGGGAGAAAACCTGTTTTATTCTGCAAAAGAGCAGAGGCAGAGATTTATCTTCCAAGAACAATATTTATCCATACAAGAACATAAGTACTACAATACTGTCTCCTAGGTACAAAAATATACATTGTAGAGGTATATGTATATATATATACATATATTGTGACAAGGTATCGTGGTTGAGGGCCGATATGTGTCACCGAGGTGCCTGGCCTCAGTGAAGTAAGCCGCTTTAACTTTATCAGTAACCTTAGGTTTCTGACCCTTATTTAAAAGTAGTATAGCTGCTTGCTGCAGCTGATCCGGGCCGGCTTTTACTGGAGCTGGGTGGGATGACTACTCTCATGTATCCAGGCCAGGTGCTGCCTTGCATTTATTAGCCAGAAGGTGTAGCAGAGCTGGGAGTGTGTAGCTCCAAGCCTGAAGTGTTGGTCTGCTGTCTATCTTTCTCCTGCGGTTGTCTCAGGACTGGGAAAGAGATGCTGGAGGACACTGCTTTAACTTTAGAGACTGTATGGTGAAGATAACCTGTCTTATGTTAAAAGCTTTTGCCTGAAGAAAAGTCAATTTTATGTTATGCCTTCATTTTGCACACTGCTGAAGAAAACCCTTTGTTTTCATTAGTGATGTTAGGGTTGGGTAACACAGAAGACAGGGGAAAGTGTGCTGAGCTAGTCCCAACCTATGTCCCTTCCTATAGCCCCCCCACGCTAAACCGTGGGGCGACTACTTGAAGACTCGAAATACACTGGATAAGTGTGGGAAGGGAAAACACAAACAGACTGACAAACATAAAACACAAAAGAATGGTTAACTAGCCGGAGTCACAACAAGAGGGTTCGTCAAGAGCAAAATCAGTAAGCAAAGAGTCAATGTCAAAAACTAGCCGAGATCACAACAATACACAGAGCAAGCCAAATCTAATGCAGAGAGCAGATGAAGAAAGGGATTTCAAACACTGGCACAGGTGACTAGTGAAGCTGCAATTTATGCAGCCAGAACCCCACCTCCAGAACCTGATAGGAGCTGAACAACTTCTGGGAATTAACCCCTCATGGTACAATATACCCAAGCACAATAGCAGGCACCATGCAGAGATACAACAAGTCCCAGCAGTTCAGAACATAACTCCTAGACAGTGCGAGGTCTCAGCAGCCGCTACCCGGGGCGCACGCCAGAGACTGCTGGTAGCGGAAGAGAGGTGGAGCTTGGCCAGCACCACCAGAAGTCACAGCATTCTCCCCAGCGAACCTGACAGTACCCCCCCTGACGGGGGGCCTTCGGACCCCTAGATCGTAAAGATGGCTTCTGAGGATAGGCTTGATGAAATAACCTGAGTAACCGTGGAGCATGAACATATCTAGCCAGAACCTAAGACCTATCCCCAGGACCAAAACCTTTCCAATGGACCAGGTACTGTAGGGAGTTACCTACCCATCTGGAACTCAGGACTTTTTCCACCTCAAACTCCAGATTCCCCTCCACAATAGATATAGGAGGGTCGGGAAGAGGCAAAACAGGCTCAACATAGCGCTTCATAAGACTCTTATGGAAGGTGTTATGAACCCGCCACCCTGCTGTAAGAGTAATCTTGAAGGAAACCGGGTTAACAATTTGAGTAACAACAAAAGGGCCCACAAACCTGGGCGCAAACTTCAAAGAGGGGACCTTCAATTTAAGTTTTTTTGTGGATAACCACACTTTATCCCCCACCACAGACGTATCAGAGTTAGTGCGCCTTCTTTGAGTCTGTTTGACCATAGAATTTTGTGCCCTCTGAATATTCTGCTGAACTTGAGACAAGAGCGTGCGCAACTTGGACGTAATAGCTTCCGCTCGAGGAATATTAGAGACAGGCAAAGATGAAAAGGAGAAACGAGGATGAAAACCATAATTGCAGAAAAATAGAGAAACCTGAGTGGAAGAATTACAGTGATTATTAATATGCAGAAAAACCTGGGATGAGGGGTAGTGTCAACTCAAGACCCCCCAGGACAATAGGACAGCAAAAAGGGAAGAAAAAGTGCACACCTCGTGTAATATTGCTAGAGAGGATAATATGGATCGTGTGGTCAGGTGGTAGCAGCAACACTCTCATCTGGAATAAATGATGAATGCACTTATCTGATGCTTATGAGTCTGGCAGCCAGTCGGAAATATTCACGTTCATCCGAAGACCAGGGTTACGGTGTCGTGAAAGAAGCATGCACAAGGACCTGAGTTGGGTGGTAGACCGGCGCCGTTATCACTCAAAAGGATGGCAGGATGTATCCGAAGATGTTTTTATTGAAGACACAGCTACGCGTTTTGGCTCCGTACCGGAGCCTTCGTCAGGCTTAATATAAAATTACATATCCGAACAATGCGGTGATAGAAATACATATTGACAACCGGAAGTACGTAAGGAGATGACGTGAATTACTGGCGGTCAAAGGTTGAACGGGTTCCGTTCAAAAATAAAAAAACTTTAAAATATGGGAAAAAATATAAGGAAACTTAAAAGGAATTAAAACATAGCACATAAAGTATCAGTCAATACAGGCTTGTTAAATGAAACACCATATAGAAGACTTATATAAAAAGCAACATCCATATCACAGAGTGTTTACACGTGGTTAATAAAACTTGACTTGGAGGAATGTGTGTGAGTGTGGACAGATGCATTATTGCATACAAGCGATAATGAATATAAATAAATAAATCAATGTAACCTTAGATCGGGGCAGAATACTGTGGATAGCCATATCACAACTGGTGGACTACGGATCGCGAGTAGGGTCAAAAAGGACAGAATGTCAATGCTAACTAGAGGGATAGAATCATAGCTAGTAAAGATGACGTGAGTCTAATTCACCGGAGGACAACGGGACCGTGACAATGAGAAGTGAGTATGGGAGGTATAGTTTAAAGGATGGAACTTTAGATGGATTCTATGACTTCGTTAAGACCATTGGGACACAATGTGTTTAATTTGTATATCCAATAGGATTCTCTGCGGTTCAACGTTTTTACACGATCAGGTATATTTTCAGAAATTAGTTCAATAGGTGTCACACGGATGCAATTGAAGTTACCCTCATGTTTGAGGGAAAGGTGTTTGGAAAGACTTTGTTTGAGGAAACCAACGTATTGTTGGCCGCAAGTGCAGACTATCAAATATATTACAAAATCAGAAGAGCAGGATAGACTGTTCATTATTTTAAAGGTTTCTCCAGTGTTTTTTGATGTGAACGTAACGACCCCGTTGTTGATGCTGTCACAGCATAAACATAACCTGTGTCTACATTTTTTAACCCCGATTGTGTCTTTATTAGAGATGAGCGAGCGCTAAAATGCTCGGGTACTCGTTATTCGAGACGAACTTTTCCCGATGCTCGAGTGCTCGTCTCGAATAACGAGCCCCATTGAAGTCAATGGGAGACTCGAGCATTTTTCAAGGGGACCAAGGATCTGCACAGGGAAGCTTGGCCAAGCACCTGGGAACCTCAGAAAAGGATGGAAACACCACGGAAATGGACAGGAAACAGCAGGGGCAGCATGGATGGATGCCTCTGAGGCTGCTTAATCGCACCATTATGCCAAAAGTATGGGCAACAGCATGGCAATGACAGAGTGACCGAATGAGGCTAGATAGCATCTAAAACATCCAATAATTGACCCTGACACTATAGGGGACTATGCAGAGGCAGCGGCAGCAGCGGCAGGCTAGAGAGTGTCTTGGCAACATACCCCAAATGGCTTAAAACCAATGGGTGACAGAGAGGAACCAAAGGAGGTGAGCAAGAAGCGCTCAAATAATATCGGTAAATGATAAAAGTTTGCCAGTATATTTTGTGGATTACACAGCAGGGTGGCGACAAAGTTAACAAGTTTGATGAGGAAGCCATGAAAACAACCCAAAATTCTGCCTGACACAGCTCGTTTGATAAGGGGACCATGTATGGAGGCAGTGAACTAGTAGTAGATTAAAGGTGCTGCAGTTAAAACTATGTTAGTTGGATCTTGGGATGGAGCTGGCGCTCCGCTGCCAGGCGAGCTTTCGCCAATTCAAGCCCCTGTCTCTAGGCTACTCCCCAAACAGCACTTTTAAGAACCTTTTGTATAAGATCAAGTGTAGTAGCGTTCTTATAAGTTTGGGATATCGCGGGTAAGGGGAATGTAAACAGATGCGCAAGAAGCGCTGAAATAATATTGGTAAATGATAAAAGTTTGCCAGTATATTTTGTGGATTACACAGCAGGGTGGCGACAAAATTAACAAGTTTGATGTGGAAGCCATGAAAACAACCCAAAATTCTGCCTGACACAGCTCGTTTGATAAGGGGACCATGTATGGAGGCAGTGAACTAGTAGTAGATTAAAGGTGCTGCAGTTAAAACTATGTTAGTTGGATCTTGGGATGGAGCTGGAGCTCCGCTGCCAGGCGAGCTTTCGCCAATCCAAGCCCCTGTCTCTAGGCTACTCTCCAAACAGCACTTCTAAGAACCTTTTGTATAAGATCAAGTGTAGTAGTGTTCTTATAAGTTTGGGTTCTGGCGGGTGAGGGGAATGTAAACAGATGCGCAAGAAGCGCTGAAATAATATTGGTAAATGATAAAAGTTTGCCAGTATATTTTGTGGATTACACAGCAGGGTGGCGACAAAGTTAACATGGAAGCCATGAAAACAATCCAAAATTCTGCCTGACACAGCTCGTTTGATAAGGGGGCCATGTATGGAGGCAGCTATATGGACTACTTTTGGAGGCAGCTATGGCGATGACGTGTGGAGGTAGCAATGGAGACAATGTGTGAAGGCAGCTAAAAAGACGACGTGTGGAGGCTGCTATGGAGACAATTTAATTTGGATAGTGCCTGTATGTGGCAGTCCAAAAAAGTTTTCAAACCAGAGGAGCAGGTAGCTGGTCCTCCAGAAAAATTACATAGATTGAGTGCCTGTATGTGGCAGTCCAAAAAAGTTTTCAAAGCAGAGGAGCAGGTAGCTGGTCCTCCAAAAAGATTAAATAAATTGAGTGCCTGTATGTGGCAGTCCAAAAAAGTTTTCAAACCAGAGGAGCAGGTAGCTGGTCCTCCAGAAAAATTACATAGATTGAGTGCCTGTATGTGGCAGTCCAAAAAAGTTTTCAAAGCAGAGGAGCAGGTAGCTGGTCCTCCAAAAAGATTAAATAAATTGAGTGCCTGTATGTGGCAGTCCAAAAAAGCTTTCAAACCAGAGGAGCAGGTAGCTGGTCCTCCAGAAAAATTACATAGATTGAGTGCCTGTATGTGGCACTCCCAAAAATTGTTTAAAACAGAGGACAGGGTAGTTGGCCCTCCAGAAAAATTAAATACATAGAGTACTAGAGCCAGAGCCAGTTGGCCCTGGCAAAAAAATAGCCAGTTTCCTCTGCTTTAGTGTACAAGGAGGAGGAGAAGGAGGACAATGAGGAGGAGGAGTGCATACATTATTCAGGTTCAGCTTCTTTCACCTGGTGGAGAATGGAAATGCGGAGAAATCCAGGCTTTATTCATCTTGATAAGCGTCAGCCTGTCAGCGCTGTCAGTCGACAGGCGTGTACGCTTATCGGTGATGATGCCACCAGCTGCACTGAAACCCGCTCGGACAACACGCTAGCGGCAGGGCAGGCAAGAAGCTCCAAGGCGTACAGCGCCAGTTCGTGCCACATGTCCAGCTTTGAAACCCAGTAGTTGTAGGGAGCTGTGTGATCATTTAGGACGATGGTATGGTCAGCTACGTACTCCCTCACCATCTTTCTGTAAAGATCAGCCCTACTCTTCCGAGACTGGGGACAGGTGACAGTGTCTTGCTGGGGTGACATAAAACTGGCAAAGGCCTTGTAAAGCGTACCCCTGCCAGTGCTGGACAAGCTGCCTGGTCGCCTACTCTCCCTCGCTACTTGTCCCGCAGAAGTACGCCCTCTGCCGCTAGCGCTGTCAGAAGGGAAATACTGTTTCAGCTTGTGCACCAGGGCCTGCTGGTATTCATGCATTCTCACACTCCTTTCCTCTCCAGGGATGAGAGTGGAAAGATTTTGCTTGTACCGTGGGTCCAGGAGAGTGAATACCCAGTAATCGGTGCTGGAATAAATTCTTTGAATGCGAGGGTCACGGGATAGGCAGCATAGCATGAAATCTGCCATATGCGCCAGAGTCCCAACGCGCAAGAATTCACTCCCCTCACTGGCCTGACTGTCCATTTCCTCCTCCTCCAACTCCTCCAACTCCTCTTCTTCTGCCCATACACGCTGAACAGTGAAGGACTGAACAATGGTCCCCTCTTGTGTCTCGCCAACATTCTCCTCCTCTTCCTCCTCATCCTCCTCCACCTCCACCTCCTCCGATATGCGCTGAGAAACAGACCTAAGGGTGCTTTGGCTATCAACAAGGGAATCTTCTTCCCCCGTCTCTTGTGACGAGCGCAAAGCTTCCGACTTCATGCTGACCAGAGAGTTTTTCAACAGGCCAAGCAGCGGGATGGTGAGGCTGATGATTGCGGCATCACCACTGACCATCTGTGTTGACTCCTCAAAGTTACTCAGCACCTGACAGATATCAGACATCCACGTCCACTCCTCATTGTAGACTTGAGGAAGCTGACTGACCTGACTACCAGTTCTGGTGGAAGTTGACATCTGGCAGTCTACAATCGCTCTGCGCTGCTGGTAAACTCTGGATAACATGGTTAGTGTTGAATTCCACCTCGTGGGCACGTCGCACAACATTCGGTGAGCGGGCAGTTGGAGGCGGCGCTGCGCTGCCCTGAGAGTGGCAGCATCTGTGCTGGACTTCCTGAAATGCGCACAGATTCGGCGCACCTTCGTGAGCAAATCAGACAGATTGGGGTATGTCTTGAGGAAACGCTGAACTATGAGATTTAACACATGGGCCAGGCATGGCCCATGTGTCAGTCTGCCGAGTTGCAGAGCTGCCACCAGGTTACGGCCGTTGTCACACACAACCATGCCTGGCTTCTGGTTCAGCGGTGCCAGCCACAGATCAGTCTGCGCCGTGATGCCCTGTAATAATTCTTGGGCGGTGTGCCTTTTATCGCCTAGGCTCAGCAGTTTGAGCACCGCCTGCTGTCGCTTAGCGATGGCACTGCTGCTGTGCCTAGAGCTACCGACTGATGGCGCCATGCCCACGGATGGTAATTCAGAGGAGGAGGGGTGGGAGGAGGAGGAGGGATAGTAGGCCTTTGAGACCTGGACCGAGGTAGGCCCCGCAATCCTCGGCGTCGGCAGTATATGACTAGCACCAGGGTCAGACTCGGTCCCAGCCTCCACCAAGTTAACCCAATGTGCCGTCAGCGATATATAGTGGCCCTGCCCGGCAGCACTCGTCCACGTGTCCGTGGTCAGGTGGACCTTGTCAGAAACGGCGTTGGTCAGGGCACGGAGGATGTTCTCTGACACGTGCTTGTGCAGGGCTGGGACGGCACATCGGGAAAAGTAGTGGCGGCTGGGGACCGAATACCGAGGGGCGGCCGCCGCCACGAGGTTTCGAAAGGCCTCGGTCTCTACCAGCCTATAGGGCAGCATCTCCAGGCTAAGCAACTTGGAGATGTGGTTGTTGAGGGCTTGGGCGTGTGGGTGGGTTGCGCTATACCTCCTTTTGCGCTCCAGCGTCTGGGGTATGGAGAGCTGAACGCTGGTGGATGCTGTGGAGGATCGTGGAGGCGAAGATGGGTCCTGGGCAGGGGGCTGACTAGCAGATGACACAGGGGAAGGAGCAGTGGTGTTCCCGGCCGGAGGTGAACGGGCTTGGTGCCATTGAGTGGGGTGTTTAGCATTCAGATGCCTGCGCATACTGGTGGTAGTTAAGCTAGTAGTGGTGGAACCCCTGCTGATCCTGGTTTGGCAAAGGTTGCACACCACAGTCCGTCGGTCATCCGGTGTTTCTTTAAAGAACCTCCAGACTTCTGAAAATCTAGCCCTCGCCACGGGAGCTTGACTACGGGCAACATTTGGCGCGGATTCACCAGCTCTGGCCCTGCCTCTCCGTCTGGCCCCACCACTGCCTCTTCCAACCTGTTCTGCTATAGGACTCGCCTCCGTCTCAGAAGCACTGTGTTCACCCGGCCTATCAACCCAGCTTGGGTCTGTCACCTCATCATCCTCCGATCCCTCAGTCTGCTCCCCCCTCGGACTTCCTGCCCTGACAACAACTTCACCACTGTCTGACAACCGTGTCTCCTCATCATCCGACACCTCTTTACACACTTCTTCCACTACGTGAATAATGTCATCATCACCCACAGACTGCGACTGGTGGAAAACCTGGGCATCGGAAAATAGCTCAGCAGCAGCAGGACAAGTGGTTTGTGACTGTGGGAAGGGTCCAGAAAACAGTTCCTCAGAGTATGCCGGTTCAAATGCCAAATTTTGGTGGGAGGGGGCAGACTGGGGGGAAGGAGGCTGAGGTGGAGGAGCTGGAGCAGTGCCGATTTCGGTGACATGGGTGGACTGCGTGGAAGACTGACTGGTGGACAAATGGCTAGAAGCATTGTCCGAAATCCACGACATCACCTCTTCGCACTGTTCTGGCCTCAACAGTGCTCTACCACGAGTCCCAGTAACTTGAGACAGGGAGTGTACCTCTGCGGCGTTCCCCTGCTCCCCCATCAGCAGGTGGTGTCTCACCCCGCCCAGGACCACGGCCTCTGACCCCTGCAGTAGTTGGACGCCCACGTCCATGCCTTCGTCCTCTACCCCTAGCCCTCGGGTTAAACATTTTCCAAATTAAAGTGTAAACTTGAAAAAAAAAAAAAATTTTGTGTTTATTTTTTTTTATTTTTTTATTTTTTTTACAAAACGATGCTATCCTATTGCTATGGCTAGTTTCTAACCTACACTGACAGCACACAACTGGATTTTGTGCTTTGCAAGATGAGTTTGAGCTATAAAATGAAATAAAGGTAAAAAAAAAAAAAAAATCAGCAGACTCTGCCTTATTCTACTCAAACCCCTAATAAATTGTCCCACTTCGGTGTTTGAGGTGGATATGCGTGTCACTAAGAGCTAAACACAACGGTCGCAGGTCTCCCAGCAAATTCCTCACAGTATGGTACTAGCTGCACTACTAATGCCAGCAAGCCCAGCCACAAGCAAACCAAAAAAAGGAAAATATAACGCTATTGTAGGCCTAAGTAAGCCGTTGGGGTTCTCCTATGGCTATTTTGTAGCCTACAATGAGAGCACACTGCTTTGCAAGATGAGTTTGAGCTATAAAATGAAATACAGCTAAAAAAAAAAAAAAAATCTGCAGACTCTGGCTAATTCTACTCAAACCCCTAATAAATTGTCCCACTTCGGTGTTTGAGGTGGATATGCGTGTCACTAAGAGCTAAACACAACGGTCGCAGGTCTCCCAGCAAATTCCTCACAGTATGGTACTAGCTGCACTACTAATGCCAGCAAGCCAAGCCACAAGCAAACCAAAAAAAGGAAAATAAAACGCTATTGTAGGCCTAAGTAAGCCGTTGGGGTTCTCCTATGGCTATTTTGTAGCCTACAATGAGAGCACACTGCTTTGCAAGATGAGTTTGAGCTATAAAATGAAATACAGCTAAAAAAAAAAAAAAATCAGCAGACTCTGGCTAATTCTACTCAAACCCCTAATAAATTGTCCCACTTTGGTGTTTGAGGCGGATATGTGTGTCACTAAGAGCTAAACACAACGGTAGCAAGTCCCCCTGCAAATTCCTCACAATATGGTACTAGCTGCACTACTAGTGCCAGCAAGCCCAGCCACAAGCAAATAAAAAAAAAAAAGTATAACGTTATTGTAGCCCTAAGAAGGGCTGTTGGGTTCTTGTAGAATCACTCCTGCATAACACTATTCTAATAGAACACCCTAACGCTTTCCCTGACCAGCAGCAGCTCTCTCCCTAGTGGCATCCAGACACAGAATGATCCGAGCAGCGCAGGCAGGGGCTAGTCTATTCCAGGGTCACCTGATCTGGCCAGCCAACCACTGCTATCGACGTGTAAGGGTACCACGTCATGCTGGGTGGAGTGCAGAGTCTCTTGGCTTGTGATTGGCTCTGTTTCTGGCCGCCAAAAAGCAAAACGGCGGGAGATGCCATTTTCTCGAGCGGGCAAAGTATTCGTCCGAGCAACGAGCAGTTTCGAGTACGCTAATGCTCGAACGAGCATCAAGCTCGGACGAGTATGTTCGCTCATCTCTAGTCTTTATGCTTTAGACTTGTGGTTTTATTGGATTTTAAGCAACTGGGGGCTACCAAGTTTTTAATAGTTGTGGCTTTCCGAAAAGTGATCATTGGCTGTCTGGGGAGAATCTCACGTAGAAGGGGGTCTTTTCTTAAGATATCCCAATTCTTGCAAAGTATGGATCTGATTTTACTATTGGAAAAAGAACTATTTCCAGCTGGACATCAGACGTCAGTTTTTAGGATAAAAAGTAGCAAAATTTTATTTGAAATCCATTAAAAAGGAGTACAATGGTACATGACACAGCATAAGGAATAAAAAATAGCATCAAAGCTTACGCGTTTCGGTGATTAGACCTTATTCATAGCTTCTGCACAACTTTCTGCAGTCTGGCTATTTAACCCTGCCCTTTCTAAGGCTCCAAATCTTAGTAATTTACTGTCACCAAGCCTATACCAATCAAGTCCAGGCCATACCACATGGCTCAGTACTAAAGGCTTCTTCAAATGTGGAGCAGACCGTTGTAAGTGCTGCAGGTATGCGATCCAAAGCAAATTTTTCTCCTCGTACTCTAATGATACAGAACATGAAATAAAACAATTCATAAACTGTAATACATCATTTGTAATTTATCAGATACAATGCGTTTCATGTGGATTGGATTACATAGGCTGTACTACAAACAATCTTAAAACCCGCATTCGTCGACATTTCTCTGATGTCAGTTCAGAAAGTGCGGTTAACATTTCCGCAGTATCTAGACATGTTAGGGAACATCATGCCGGAGACTGCAGTGTCCTCAGATGCAGGGGTATCGAAAAAGTTATTAAACCTAAGCGAGGGGGAGATCTTAGGAGGATCCTTTTAAATCGGGAAACGTACTGGATCTTCTCTTTAAAAACTAGGGTCCCGTTTGGATTAAATAAGAAACAAGATTTGATTCACTTTTGCTAAAAAACTGCTAACTTATAAAATATATAATAATAATAATAAATATAGAATATTGTTTCCAATATCCGACAATGCCCCCCACGTAATATAACTTTCCTCCTTCCTCTTTGCTTCTTCTTTTTTGCTTCTTTGATAGAAAAACAATGAAAAGTTACATTTTTTCTTGCAGGTACTAAGGTGATAATTACCATCTGTTTTTCCTTGTTTTTAAACATGTAAAGTTTTTTCTATGTATGTTTACACTTTATGTTTACACTTTATGTTTACATTCTATGTTTACACTTTACGCTTTACGCTTTATACAAAAAATCATGGAAAGGGTTAAGAAAACCTTACCCAGAGATCCATGGGATTGAAAGGGCAGGGTTAAATAGCCAGACTGCAGAAAGTTGTGCAGAAGCTATGAATAAGGTCTAATCACCGAAACGCGTAAGCTTTGATGCTATTTTTTATTCCTTATGCTGTGTCATGTACCATTGTACTCCTTTTTAATGGATTTCAAATAAAATTTTGCTACTTTTTATCCTAAAAACTGACGTCTGATGTCCAGCTGGAAATAGTTCTTTTTCCTGTCTAATGCTGCCTGCACCTGTGACCGAGGTTTGTCCGTGCTGGAGTGTCCAGAGTCAAGACCAAGAGGATTGTTCGAACGGAGAGGGTGAGCTGATTTCACAAAAGTATCTTTGTGATAGTTTTTTCTGTGTGATTTTACTATTGCCCCTATCAAATGTAGTAATAAAATTAAAGGGACGATTAGATTCACTCATTTTTTCTTTTGTTTTTCCAGTGGCTGGCAAACAATCATTCTGAGTTTTTTTAGCATATTTGTGATATGCTCTTTCTATTAGGTTTCCGGGGGTATTTCTTTTCTTGGAATCTTTTCTTTAAGATGGATGATTGTTTTATGTAGTCTTTCTTGTATGTACAATTTTTTCTGATTCTATGAAACTGACTCAATGGCACGTTTCTTAACCATTTGGGGTAGTGTGCACTTCCATAATCTAAAAAACTTTTGCTATCAACAGTCTTAAAATGTGTGGTGGTGACAATTCTTTTCTCAGTATTCGTTAGTTCGAGATCCAAGAAGACAATCTTCTTCCTATCTATGTTCATAGTAAACCTGATTCCCCAATCATTGTTGTTGAGCATTTCTACAAATGTTTTCGCTTCCTGTTCTCTGCCGTGCCAGATGAAAAACAGGTCATCAATGTATCTTTTAAAATACACAATGTTTTTAGACCAGAAAGGGCATCCATAGATGAATAGGGACTCGAACCGCCCCATGAACAGGTTGGCATAGCTCGGGGCGGCTCGAGTCCCCATAGCCGTTCCTCGGACTTGATGGTAAATCTGCCCTTGAAATTCAAAAAAATTATGTTTGAGTACAAATTCCATTCCTTGGGTAAGGAATTCAATTTGCAGATCAGGTAAAGTGGTATGTTCTGATAGATGCCAGTGCATCTCTTCCAGGCCACGATCATGGGGAATATTGGAATACAGTGATGAAATATCCAGTGTTAGGAATAAATAATTGGTATCCCATTCGAAATTATCTAGATCTATGGTTAAACTGCTAGAATCTGCGAGATAGGAGGGAAGTAATGTGACTAAAGGTATAGATCGATGTAATGGGAGAGGTTGCAAGTTAGGGATCCTATACCAGAAATTACAGGGTGTCCTGGAGGTTTTTTATCATCTTTATGTATTTTTGGGAGGTGATAAAAAATTGGTAGAGGTGGGTGTGAAGTAGTAAGAAACCCTTTTTCTTTCTTATTTATGACTCTTTTGGAACTGAGACTTTTGAGGGCATCGAGTTCTCCTCTGGTTAGGTTGTTGCCTGGCCCTTGGAAAGATTTTATGTTCTTAAATTCACTGGCCACTAGTGAGAAGAAGGTTTCGATGAAGTGGCCTCTCTGCGATATAGGATTAAATGTTGACTTTCTGCTGACGTTCTGATGTGTATACGGGTCAGATTCACACTCACCAACGACTGGGGCCTTTTTGGTTTTGTGATTTTGGAAGAACCTTTGTTGTGTATGTTTTTTAACAAAAACGTTGAGGTCTATGAATACTTGGAAGTCATCGGTGGTCTTATTAGGACAAAAATTCAAACCTCTGGATAATAATGATTTTTCATCATAAGAGAGACAATGGCTGGAGAGGTTGAAAATTTTTACCGTCTCATTGGTACCCGTTTCTGGGTGGGCTGTATAGACTCTGGTGTTCTTGATCTCTTGTCTTTTTTTGTTGTGTTTTCTCCCTCCTCTACATCCCCTGAACCTCTTCTGTCTTTTTTGGGTTCAGGGCGTCTATTGGGATGAAGTAACTTAAGATCCCATTTCGGAGTGATGACTTTTTTGGTAGTAGTGGGGTATGAAGCTCCTTGTGTACTGGTGTAAGGCATACGCTGGGGTCCAATGGGGGTTGTAATGGGGTATTTGGTCAGGTGGGCCCCAATTCTAAAAAAGAGGTGTTGCTGGTTGGGGATGAGGTGTCCGTGAAGGAAAGTTCCTCTATTGATATGTTCTTACCATTAGAAGCAATGAGAGAGGTCATTGTCATGAATGGTGAGCCAAGAAATATTGTGATGGTTTTCATTTTTATCTGTATGTCGTGGGCTCATAGTGCCAGTGACTGAAGTAGCGGTAACAATTTTATTTGTGCTCTGCAGGAAATTGTTTGTTTTGAAGCAATCTATTTTATTTGTTTTTGGAAGATGATGAATAGAGGGATTATCTATTCTGTTGGGGAAAAGTGTACTATTTTGAAATGTTTTGGAGTGATGTGATATTGGACCATTTTTATTGTCTTTTCTCAAACGTACAGTAGCATGAAGTGGAGAGGGGCCAGGGTTGTGTTGTGCCCCTTTATTTTTTTTATTCGAATTGTGAAAGGTTCCCCCCCACCCACCTGGTGTTCATAGATTTTGGTGGAACGGTACCTGATATTGTCAGGTGCCTTCCTCTGGGTATTATGTGCAGGTTTCCACGAGTTGGGAAGGTTGTGTGGTTTACGTTGTTTCCAACTGGACCAACCGGGATAAAACACCCACCAGATTTCCCCAAACCAGAATGATTGTTTGCCAGCCACTGGAAAAACAAAAGAAAAAATGAGTGAATCTAATCGCCCCTTTAATTTTATTACTACATTTGATAGGGGCAATAGTAAAATCACATCCATACTCTGCAAGAATTGGGATATCTTAAGAAAAGATCCCCTTCTCCGTGAGATTCTCCCCAGACAGCCAATGATCACTTTTCGGAAAGCCACCACTATTAAAAACTTGGTAGCCCCCAGTTGCTTAAAATCCAATGAAACCACAAGTCTAAAGCATAAAGACACAATTGTGGTTAAAAAATGTGGACACAAATTATGTTTATGCTGTGACAGCATCAACAACGGGGCCGTTACGTTCACATCAAAAAACACTGGAGAAACCTTTAAAATAAAGAACAGTCTATCCTGCTCTTCTGATTTTGTAATATATTTGATAGACTGCTCTTGCGGCCAACAATATGTTGGTCGCACACTGCAGTCACTCAAAATGAGGCTCATAAAACAAAAATCGGAGTGAAGGTAAGTGCGCCCCGAGCGACACATTTTCCGTTCTTAAATGCGGCGGTTTTTCCGAATACGTTGGGTTTTCGTTCGGCCACGCCCCCTGATTTCCGTCGCGCGCATGCCGGCGTCGATGCGCCACAATCCGATCGCGTGCGCCAAAATCCGGGGGCAATTCAGGTACAATCGACGCAAAACGGAAATATTCGGGTAACACGTCGGGAAAACGTGAATCGGGCCGTGAATTAGTCTCACGTTATCTTTACTAGCTATGATTCCATCCCTCTAGTTAACATTGACATTCTGTCCTTTTTGACCCTACTCGCGATCCGTAGTCCACCAGTTGTGATATCGCTATCTACAGGATTCTGCCCCGATCTAAGGTTACATTGATTTATTTATTTATATTCATTATCACCTCCGCTTGTATGCTATAATGCATCTGTCCACACTCGCACACATTCCTCCAAGTCAAGTTTTATTAACCACGTGTAAACACTCTGTGATATGGATGTTGCTTTTTATATAAGTCTTCTATATGGTGTTTCATTTATCAAGCCTGTATTGACTGATACTTTATGTGCTATGTTTTCATTCCTTTTAAGTTTCCTTATATTTTTTCCCATATTTTAATGTTTTTTTATTTTTGAACTGAACCCGTTCAACCTTTGACCTCCAGTAATTCACATCATCTCCTTACGTACTTCCGGTTGTCAATATGTATATCTATCACCGCATTGTTCGGATATGTAATTTTATATTAAGCCTGACGAAGGCTCCGGTACGGAGCCGAAACGCGTAGCTGTGTCTTCAATAAAAACATCTTCGGATACATCCTGCCATCCTTTTGAGTGATAACGGCGCCGGTCTACCACCCAACTCAGGTTCTTGTGAGTGATTATTAATAGAAAATTCTGCCCACGGAAGGAATTTCACCCACTGGTCCTGACTGTCCAAGACAAAGAGTCGCAGATATTGAATCATCTCCTGATTCATTCTCTCAGACTGACCATTAGACTCAGGGTGAAACACAGACGAGACCGACAAATTCATTTCCCGTCTAGAACAAAATGCTCGCCAAAACCTGGAAACAAATTGTACGCCCCTATCTGACACAATATCATCTGGTATACCATGGAGGCGTACAATATCCTGTATAAACAATTTAGCCAACTCCTCAGCTGAAGGTAACTTTTTTAATGGAACAAAGTGTCCCTTCAAATTACTGTATACCCTTGAGATGCTGGCAGATCAGTGACAAAATCCATAGACACTTTAGACCATGGCCTGGTGGGAACTGGAAGCGGAAGAAGAGGCCCCTCAGGACGTCTCCTGGGAATTTTTCCTCGCGCACAGACCTGACAGGCTTGGACGGATGCATGCACATCCTTAGTCATGTGAGGCCACCAGTAACTTCTCTTTAAGAGATCCAAGGTACTCCGCATTCCTGGATGACCTGCCAACACTGAGCAATGAGTCTCCTCCAACACTCTCAAACGACAAGAAAGAGGAACAAATAATGTGCCTTCCTGCTAAAATTTGAGAGGAGAGGTGGGAGGAGACAGCTGCCAGCACAACACCTGGAGACAAAATATTACTGTCTGTAGCCTCTGAAAGCTCAGGAGTCCCAAAGCTACGGGACAAGGCATAAGCCTTCACATTTTTTGACCCAGGTCGGTAGGTGACCACAAAATTAAAGTGAGAGAAAAACAAGGCACACCTAGCCTGACGTGAGTTCAGGCGCTTAGCAGTATCCAAATATACTAAGTTTTTTTATTTTATTTTTAAGATTTTTTTATTTTTTATATACAAACGTAAATACAAAAGGCAATCTGAGAGTAGTATTGAAAAATCATCACATTAGTACATAGCATTTCCTATGAGAACCTTGTACAGGAGCAAAAGCTAAGACAATCTCAAACAACATTCTAAAGGGTGCATTTTAGTTGGCTATCAAAATACATTAAGTTCTCAGACACATACAAATATAGGACATGAATGAGCTAAAAAGAATTGTGAAATAAAGTGCCAGTGCACTGATAATCTATTCAGGTTGTCTACCATAATATACCAAAATATAACGTAAGGGTATGCAAAGTATTTACAAACTATGGAAAAAAAATGGCTATATATTAAGGGGACGCGATGAGCTGATCTACCGAAGTAGATCAGCTCATCGCGTCCCCTTAATATATAGCCATTTTTTTTCCATAGTTTGTAAATACTTTGCATACCCTTAGTATCTTATATTGCCCTAGGTACATCTATAGACATAATAACATAATATACTGTTGCTCCTCTATCGTGTGGCCCTCCCTTTACCTCTCTCAAAAACAATGAGATGCAGGGCGATAGGTATTTTTGTCGCCCCTCCCACCTCTTGTGTATCCTGCCCACCCCCGGCCCAAGACCCAATCCCCTCCCTCTGCCTGGGGAGAAAAAAAAAAAAAAGGGAAAATTATAATAATTTCCTAACTTATTCTACTTTCCCCATAGTTCCTCCCATTTCGATTGCCATAGTGCATTTTTTCATAAGTCTATATCTTGTATGTTAAGGCCTCCCATTGTGTGAATGTCGGTGAGTGTGACTTCATCCAATTTCTTGCAAGCAAGACCATTGCAATGAGGGACATTCTGCAGATAATAGTTTTTTGTGTCTTAGATATCCCAGACCCACGCACGTTTTGAAATTCATTTAAAATTAATACCTCAGTGGAAAAGGGGATTTGGAACCCCAGTTGAGCCTCAATTTTTTCATGTACTCTTTGCCAAAAAGATTTAATACTAGGACAGGTCCAACTCAGATGGGGGAAGTCTTCGTTTATACATCCACATCGTGGGCACTTAGTGTCTTTATATAGTCTAATTTTTTTAAGTAGCGCTAGGGTATATCCTGTGTATGAAGTTAAATTGGATCATTCTGTGATTCATATTTAGTGAACATAAAGCTGTGCTTTCACACCATTGGCCCTGTGAAAGTTGCAGGCCATCTGAATCCCAGTGGGAAATATCCTTAAATGTTACATCCTTTGTATATTCCCTAAGTTATAAATTATATATTCTTGAAACTGTCATTTTCCCTTGCCAATTAAAAAAAAAATGATCTATCAATGTGCTTCTGTGTACAAAAAAGTAGTTTTTTTTCCTGTGTCTTATTAAATGCATCTCTTATTTGTAAATAATGAAAATACATTGTCACGGGTGCTCCCGCGATCCCTGTCTCGGATTGCGGGCGCATCCGTGCTCCTCCGTGTGCCCCCGCTACTCCCCGGTCTCACTCACCTCTCCTTCCGAAAATTTAAAGGGCCAGCGCACCGCTAATTGGTGCACTGGCTGAACACCTCACCTTTAAGAATCCTGCCTCTTCCTGTGTTCCCTGCCGGATCTTTGTGCCTCACAGCCTTAGAGAAAGCTTCCTGTGTATTCCTGCGTTCCTGTCTATTCCTGCGTTCCTGTCTATTCCTGCGTTCCTGTGTGTCTCCGCTCCCAAGTCCTGTGTTCCCGTGTTACCCGAGTTCCTCCGTGTTGCTGTGTCCCGTGTGCCTGTGTTCCCGTTCCCACCTGCCTGGACCTCCCATTGCTGACCCCGGATTTGGATTTGACCTCACATCTCTGCCGCCTGCCCTGACCCCGAGCCTGGACCTGACTACGAGACTGTCTTCTTCTGCTAAGGTACCTCGACCTCGGCTACCACCGCGGGCTGGTCACGCCTGGGAACGACCTGGTGGTATCCTGCCGCAGCAAGTCCAACCCGCTTTGCGGCGGGCTCTGGTGAAAACCAGGTGCCACTTGGATTCCGGTCCCAGGTGTCGGCTAGTTCCATCTCCCGCGGTGGTCCAGAGGATCCACTGATCCTGACATACATATTCCTACCTACCCCATATATCCTTTCCATATTCCTATAAGTCATTAATATCCCATCTTGAAATATGTGACAAACCCTAGCTACACCTAGTGCTATCCAAACCTCAACATCCACCATTTTCCAAAATTCCTTCAGGTCTGTATTATACCACAGAGGGGAGACCTCTAAAGCACCCCTCTCTTCTCCCATCCTCTTAAGGAACGTCCAACTGTCATTTATTAGTCTACAGGTGGGAAGGTGTTTTAACCCACCTCCCGCCAGTTGACCAGATTCACAGATCTCCAAAAAAGACATGTTGCCCTTGATCTTGCTCTGTATTTGTGTAAAAACCCCTGAGTTGTGCCACTTTGACAGAAAACAAACTTTAGCTGCCAGAAAATGTAATTTAAAATTGGGGATTGCCAAACCTCCCTCTCTCAGACCCTTGTTTAGGTAACTAATTTTAATTCGTACACGTTTTCTCCCCCAGATCAACTAATTGCAAAGCCTTTCAAAAAGTTTAAAAAGCTTTTCTTCCACCCACACCGGAGATGCCGAGAGCACATATAGTAATTGTGGGAGGATTACCATTTTTAGTAAGCCTATTCTGTCAGCTCTAGTACGGGGTAATTTAACCCAAGTGGAAATTTTTGACCGAATTTTCGCTATCAGTGGCCGAATGTTTAACTCTACGTATCTTCTGATATCCGTGGAAATCGAGAGCCCCAGATAGTCCATGGTTGCGTGTGGTTCCAATACCTGAAGGCCACTGAAACCTTCAGTAGGGATCTCATCTATTGGAAGCAACACTGTTTGTTTCCAATTAATTTCCAGACCAGAGTATAAACCATAGTTTTGGATCAGTTGAATGGCCTTTGGAACAGATACAGCTGAATTTCCCACGGATAACAAAACGTCATCTGCATACAGTAGTATTTTATCAGAACCCCCCATGCAGCCACAGCCACAGTATATCTGGGTTCGCTCTTATGAGGGACGCTAATGGTTCAATGAAAAGGTTAAACAATAGTGGGGATAAGGGGCATCCCTGCCGGGTACCCCTTTCCAAAGTAAATTTATCTGAGACCAAATCATTAGTAAGAACTCTAGCCTTCGGGTTTTTGTGTAGTAGCTTGACCCATGACATGTATCCCTCCCCAAAACCAAGCCTTCTCATAGCAGCCCATAGGAAGGGCCACTCCACCCTGTCAAACGCCTTGGCTGCGTCAAGAGTCAGGATGGAGCGGACCCCCACATCTGCCCCAAACTGCATACCCAAGAACAACCTGTCTAAGTTGTCTCTAATGTAACGGCCGGGTATAAATCCAGCCTGGTCTGGGTGGATAAGGTCCTGGACTACCCCCCGTAATCTCAGTGACAGTGTCTTAGCAAGAATTTTCATATCCGTGTTTAACAGAGATATTGGTCGGTAAGACTCCCTTTCTAACATATTTTTCCCTTTTTTAGGAATAAGGACAATTAATGCCTCCATCATTGAGTCTGAAAGATTTCCTTTCACAAGACTGGAATTAAAAACTTCCAATAATAAAGGAAGCAAGATTTTAATGTACCTTCTGTAAACCTCAAAGGGTAATCCATCAGACCCTGGACTCGTGTTCCCCGAGATGGTTGTGAGGGTTGTTGTAATTTCTTCCAGGGTTAAAGGTTGATTTAACCACTGAGATGGTTGAAAAGAAAGTGTTGAAAAGAAATCAACAAAGGCCTCGTTAATGTCCCGTGGGGACTCCACTACCTCCCCGCTCTGATCTATTATTTGATAAATATGCTGACTGTCTTTTTGATTACGAACTACTGTGGCCAAGAGTCTTCCCGGCCTACCCGACTCACAGAAATATTTCTGACCTTGAAAAAAGGCCTTCTGTTGTGTTTTTTCTCTCATATATTTTTCGTATTCTACCTTAGACGTTTGTAATCTCTTAAATTGGTTTTCTAGAGGGTGTCTGTTGTATTCCTCTTGGGCCTTTTCCATTGTAATCTTTAATAACTCCTCTTTTTGTCGAAAGGCTTTTTTTTCCCCCGGATTTGATATTGCCACCATGCTCTCATATGGACTTTCAATGAGTCCCATACAACTCCGATGTGGGTGGAGCCAATATTATCTCTCCAAAAAGTGGTAATTTACTCCTGCACATCTTCATCCTTAGAAAGGAGAGAAAACCAATATGGGTTAATTTTAGGTTGTTTCCGTCTACAGCTGTCACCCACCTCTACCTCCAACGCCACCAGAGAGTAGTCCGAATGACTCGCCCTCTCATATTTCATTTTTTTTTGTATAAATCCGAGGCCAAAATAAGGTCAATTCGAGACATCACTCTGGAGGAGCTGGAAAAACAAGAAAAGGCTTTACGATCCCCATGTTTCACTCGCCATACATCTCTTAACCCTGTTTCTAGGCAAAACTTGGAGAGGGGTGAAGCAACAACATTTGCACCAGCTTCCCTACTACCGCTAATTCTGTATATAGATGGATTCATGGCACAGTTGAAGTTCCCGCAGATCCACAGGGAACAATTGTTTTTTTTGGTCCATAAAGGTCAACAGGGACTTCAACAGCTGAGAGGAGAAGGGGGGAGGTATATACACAAAAGCTAGAACACATGTCAGCCCATTCATTTTACCATGCAAAAAAATAAATCTACCCTCCGGGTCGACTTTATGGGAAATTATTTGAAAGTTTACGGCGCTATGGATAAAAACACTGACACCCCTTGCATAGGTAGAGAACACGGAGTGGTATTCTTTAATAGCCCATTTTCTACCAATTCTCCTCACCGTGTCGGAACTGAGATGGGTCTCTAATAAGCATACTATCGCTGGGAGGTGCCTTTGAATAACAATACAACATTTGATCCTCTCC
This sequence comes from Engystomops pustulosus, assembly GCF_040894005.1. NCBI lineage: Eukaryota > Metazoa > Chordata > Amphibia > Anura > Leptodactylidae > Engystomops > Engystomops pustulosus. Next base: position 123,807,161 of record NC_092417.1, on the reverse strand, counting down.
CCCAGACCTCTAACATTCCAAGTTATTATGGATATCATTACCTATATGTGGAAAGGGAGGGGGAGAGGAGAAAAAGGGGGAGAAAAAAACCCCCAGGCAGATAACCACCCACCCAACCCTCCCTGATTCCAACCCAAGCCTCCCTGATTCCAACCCAACCCTGACCCCGACCTCTACATGTACCCAGCATTAGCTGTGATACTATTCTTCCCTAGCTAAACCCCTGGAGCAAGTCCAGCCCCCCATCAATGCCCAATTTATTTAAATTTATCAAATATCAAGGAAACAACCATATCAGACACCTTATAGGCCCTTTAACTCAAGCAATTTAAAGCCCTCCTCTGGAGAGGAAAAAAAAAACGTGTTTCCCTGAAAGATTACACGCAATTTGGCGGGGTATATTAAAGAGTACGAGAGATCCTTTTCTGCTAGTTTTTTTTTTAAGTTCTTTGAACTCCTTTCTTTTCATCATAGTAGCCCTTGAATAGCCAGGGTATGCAGAAATTTTTTACCCATTGTACAATGTTTCCCCATGATTGCGTAGCACCCTAAATACCAGGTCTCTATCCTTAGAACACAACTTCTTGACCAGTATCGGTCTTGGGGGTGCACCAGGAATTGGTCTACGGCCTGGGATCCGATGGGCCCTTTCCACTATGAATGTAGGGGGAATGCTTTCTGTGCCCAAGATATCAACCAGCCAGTCCTGAATAAACTGGCCAGTATCTCTTTGTTCTACCCCTTCAGGGTACCCCACAAAACGAATGTTGCCTCTCCTGGACCTATCTTCCAGGTCAGTTATTTTGGCTTGTAGCTCTTTATTCTCGACCTCCATTTTGGAGATTGTTTTTTGAACTTTTCCTGACGCCCCCTCAATTTTGGATAGTCGCTCTCCCTGCTCCTTGGTTTGACCCCTCATTTTATTAAGGTCATCCCTAATGGCCGAAATCTTACTTCTAGTAACTACCATCTGCTCTTTTAACCCTTCCATTGATTCATTAGTTTTTTTGACTGCTTGCAGGATTTCCTCCCAAATGGCGGGGTTACTCTCATGTGTTTCCTCACCCTCAGTCTCAAGGGGAGAGTACCTTGAGCCGGAATCAGCGTCTTTAGTTGTTTTTGCAGGTTTCCCCGGTGGGGATTTCAAATATTTGTCTAATTTGGTAGTAGCTGACTTCTCCCGAGGGGAGCTGACTCCAGTTGACTTGTGGGGGCCTTTAGGGGGCATTTTAGCTACCAATAGATCAGGGAGTGTGTATGTCGTGACCTGAGAGGGGTTGGAGATTGATTAGCTGCAAATTTTACTCTTCTCCCTATTACTCGCTTTTATAAGCGACATGCATAAATGGATACATTGCGTTAGAACAAAACAGCAATACATAAAATTACAGCTGCAAACGTACAATAAGTATCCCGGGATACTCTGTACCCCAAAGAAACCCACTTCCAAGGTATTATAGTGGCGTTTTTAACAGTAAGGAGAGAGAGTTCAATTTCCAGGCATGGAGGAGGCCTTCCACCTGAAGTCGCTAATGGTGCCGCACAACCACAGACTATGTCGATGTATTTCAGAAAAAAAGAGAGGGTGGCTCACCAGAGCTCTGTCTCTTAACCAGCCTCGACCTCCAGTCCAGACAAAAAAGGCAGATCCGAGCGTCTGCCAGCGGCCTCAACAGGCCAGATTTTAACAGTCCAGTGGCGTGGAATAATATCTGTTCAACGAGTTCAAATACAAAGTCAACCAAGCACTTGTTTCGTAGCCCAGTATTAATAGTGAACAATTCGCTAGGCAGTGTAGGCATAAATACAAGGCAAATACGAGTAGATTGTGTTACATTACCAAACACCTCTCCATCTGGGTCTGCGGTGCTGGCTCACCTTCCTGTAGTTTCTTGTATATAAAAGAACTATTCTGATCGGAGAGGGATCTTGCACAGATCCATCGTGCACTTCACCTCTTGGGTCGAGTTGCTCTCCTTTACAAGCTTCTTAAGTGTTACCTTGGCCCCAACAGAGGCTAATTGTTAGCCGCACCGCCTCGGTGTTTGATATCGTCAGCGGTGGCAACATACAGCGGCGGGTGTCCAGCAACGGGGTGTCCAGCAAGCGTCTCTTCCCTCCGTACATCATGTAGCGACGGCCTGGCCCCAGATGGCCCAGAGAGAGCTTAGTCGTGGCGGCTGACCGTCATCGGCGTGATGGGGGTGGGACAGCTCCACGGAAGCGGCGTGTTACGTCATGCCGCACCTGCCCTCCTCCATGCAGAGACTTTCATATACTAAGTTCTTATGATCCATTAGCACAGTTATCGGATGAAGAGCTCCCTCCAAAAAGTGTCGCCAGACTTCAAATACCCACTTAATGGCAAGGAACACTCAATTACCAATATCATAATTCCTCTCACAAGAATAAATCTTTCTAGAGAAATATGCACAGGGTCTGAGTCTGGTGAGAGTGGAGGACCCCTGAGACAACACTGCACCTACTCCAACCTCGGAGGCATCTACCTCCACAACAAATGGTTGAGAGAGGTCAGGTTGGACCAATACTGGGGCCGATGAGAAAGCCGCTTTTAGAGTTTGAAATGCAGAGCAAGCGGCTGGGGACCCTTACGGGTTAAATCCGTGAGGGGTTTGGCAATCATGGAAAAGTTCTTAATAAAGTTCCGATAATAGTTAGCGGAACCCAAAAAACGTTGTAAGGCCTTAAGATTGGTAGGCCGAACCCAGTCCGTGAGCGCCTGAACCTTACTCGGATCCATCTGTACATCAGAGGGAGTAACAACATAACCTAAGAAGGAAACCTTCTGGACATAAAAAACACACTTTTCCAGTTTAGTGAAGAGGTGGTTTTTGCGAAACCTGGCAAGTACTTGACGGAGATGTTGCTGGTTTGAAACCCTATCAGGAGAGAAAATCAAAATATTGTCAAGATACAGCACCATAAACACACCGATGTAATCATGAAAGATGGAGTTCATAAACCCTTGAAAAACCGATGGGGCATTACTCAAACCAAAGGGCATAACCAGGTATTCAAAGTGTCCCAAAGGTGTATAAAATTCGGTCTTCCACTCATCCCCTTCCTGGATGCGAATCAGGTTATAAGCCCCTCTGAGATCTAATTTAGAGGAAACTTGGGCCCCAGAAACCTGATTTAAGAGATCCGGGATCAAGGGGAGAGGACCTGAGTTTTTACCCTTATCTTATTTAATTCTCGATAATCAATGCACTGCCATAAACCACCATCTTTTTTCTCAACAAAAAGAACCCGGCCCCAATTGGTCGACTCAGAGGGACGGATATGTCCGATTGCCAAACAATAGAACTCTTCAGTGACTCCCGTTCTGGTACCGACAGGTTATATATACGACCCTTGGCAATATAGCATCAGGAACAAGATCAATTTTACAATCAAACTCCCTGTGAGGAGGAAGGACTTGGGACAAGGGTTTTGAAAACACATCTGAGTAATCAGAGAGAAAACCTGGAAGACTCTGACCTTCCGCCACTACTGTACATAATGAAACTCTGGTCAGGTGATCCTTACAGTGAGGACCCCAATGCACCAGCTCCAAAGTTTCCCAATTAATTACCGGATTATGGATCCGGAGCCAGGGTAAACAAAGAATGACATTTTCAGACAAATTTTCCATAACTAGGAAAGAACATCATGTATAGCTCCTACCATAAGCTTTATCTGCGGGGTTCGGAATTTAATCAACCCTGCCTGTAGAGAGGTAAAATCCGCACACCAACATCTGGATAGGAGTGGACAATGGAATCAATGACATAGATAACTGAGAGACAAAATTATAATCAATGAAATTAGTTGCAGCACCTGAATCCAAGAAGGCGCAACCAGTACAGGAAACAGATTGAAACTTAACCATACAAGGTAAATACATTACACAAATACACAACTGGGAGTACCTAAGCTCCTAAGCAGTCCCCCCAATTACTGCTTAGGAGCCAAAGTTTTTCCTGCTGCTGCCTCTTGGAACAGGTGTGTATCTGATGATTAGGACTTCCACAATAGAAACAAAGATGGCATCTTATTCGATGTTGCTTCCGCTGTGCAGGAGAGATGCTATCCAGCTCCATGGATTCTAATTCTTGACGGCCTGGAGACAGACTGGCCGCTGGCTGACAGTCAGGGGACACCCGAGGTGATCGCCTGGATCTTAAGCGACGATCAACTCTGATGACCAGAGTCATAGCTTCATCTAATGTCTGAGGCTCGACATAAGCGAAGACTAAGTCCTGTACTCGGTCTGATAGTCCGGACATAAATTGGTCTTTTAGGGCACAGTCATTCCATTGCGAGTCAGTCACATACTGTCTGAATTGGGCACAATAATCTTCCGCCATCAGTTTTCCCTGACACAGAGATCTAAGGTGGGAAACTGCGAGTGCTCGGCGGTCAGGTTCGTCATAAATCTGGCCTAAAGAAGAAAACAAAGCATCAAGAGAAGAACGGGATGGAGAGTCAGGTGGAAGAGAGAAGGCCCAATTTTGCAGATCCCCGCGCAAAAGAATGAAATGACCACGCCAACCCTTTGTGTCTCTGTGCCCGATGAGTGAGGGTGTAAAGAAAAATAAAGTTTACATCCCTCCCTAAATGAAAAAAATTTCTTACGGTCACCAAAAAACAAGTCAGGGAGGGGAACCTTAGGTTCTGGTGCAGGTGGCGATGGAGCCTGCTGTGTTGTCTGCCCCGAAACCTGCATTTGAAGACGAGCAGACAGACCCTGAACATGCTTAGTTAAGGTCTGGACCTGAACGACCACAGCTAACAAAGGCCCCATGGGAGGAGTGAATGTAGCAGGTCGGATACAGGATGCAGACCTATGTGTGGCCAGTGTTTCTGTTAGGGTTGGGTAACACAGAAGACAGGGGAAAGTGTGCCCTGAGCTAGTCCCAACCGCTGTCCCTTCCTAAAGCCCCCCCTACACGCTAAACCTTGGGGCAACTACTTGAAGACTCGAAATACACTGGATAAGTGTGGGAAAGGAAAACACGAATAGACTGATTAACATAAAACACAAAAGAATGGTTAACTAGCCAGAGTCACCACAAGAGGGTACGTCAAGAGCAAAATCAGTAAGCAAAGAGTCAATGTCAAAAACTATCCGAGATCACAACAATTCAAACACAGAGCAAGCCAAACCTAATGCAGAGAGCAAGTGAAAAAAGGGATTTCCAACACTGGCATAGGTGACTAGTGAAGCTGCAATTTATGCAGCCAGAATCCCACCTCCAGAACCTGATAGGAGCTGAACAACTTCTGGGAATTAACCCCTCATGGTACAATATACCCAAACACAATAGCAGGCACCATGCAGAGGTACAACAAGTCCCAGCAGTTCAGAACACAACTCCTAGACAACGCGAGGTCTTAGCATCCGCTGCCTGGGGCGCACGCCAGAGACGGCTGGTAGCGGACGAGAGGTGGAGCTTGCGCGGATACGCGCCGGAGGTCGGAGAACGCTGCCAGCACCACCAGAAGTCCCAGCATTCTCCCCAACGAACCTGACAAGTGACTTTGTTTTAAATAAACCTTCCATTATTGGACATTAATATTTTGGTGACCTTTGTGACGAAGCCTAACCCCTACAATATATATTGTGAGATAGTGAGAGTTGTTGACTGAGAGAACCGCTATCTGTCCTACATGGCAGATAAAGGGGACATGGTAACATCCGTGGATTTGTCTGCAGTAACACAAGTGTTAATACAGACATGTGGTATGCAGGAGTAGTCAGTTTTGTCTATGTTGGCCCAGCTAGCATAGACATCTATAGAGAAGGGGTAGACTGGCTACTCCATTCAGGCTTCGGTCCTGGGTTTCTGTATAGCCCACAGGTGTGGGTCACAGGCCTCGTTAGAGCCTGAATTAGATTGCAGGCCAGAAGCAGTAGGAGAGGCACTAACTGGAGAGCTGAAGGCTGGACCGTGTTCACACAGCAAAGGTAACTGAGTGCCTCCTGTTATACTGCTGGCAAAGACTGTGTGCCTAGCAGCCTACTACATGTATAGTTAGGTGTTATTGTTGAATTAGGCAGTGCCCGGCCGAGCAGTGTTTATTTTGCATGTGCCTAAGCCAAGGCTGAATTTGTGTTTTAGCAAAGAAGTGTGAATAAAACACTTGATTTTGTTCTTTTACTGTGCGTCTGTCCCTGCTCCCTGTACTGCTACAAAGCATCTACCAGAGCAAATCCCCACACATGGTGGATTGGAGCTGGAAAAGTGCAGTGAAGTACACACTAGTTTCATGTCCTGAATGTCGAAAATGCTGAAGCTGCAAGCCACAGCCATGGAAGAGTTAATAAAGCAGCTTAACAGGCCAACTGTGCAGCAGCAGACCAACTTGCAGCAGCAGGAAAAGCATGAGAGGCCAATTGCTGCACAGCAACGGGCCAACTTGCAGCAGTAGGAAACAAACAGATTGCTGCTCCAGCAGGTGACAGCCCTGGCAGCTGCCCAGTAAAAAATTAGTAAAAATAGTTATTTGGAAAAAATTAACCAGTTGGCAGCTGGTGATCCATTTTTCCTTTTTTAATATTTCTAAGGTGTTCTCCTATTCGGGTTTTTAATTTCCTCGCCGTTCTTCCAATGTATTTCAAGCCGCAAGGGCAGATAATCATACATATGACTCTACTTACCAGTCACAGCTGGTAAACTGTTTCATTTTGGTTGTCAGAAGATGTGAAACTATGTATGCCCCTGTGCCCTATTTGCCTATTTGCTTTACAGCTTTTTTTATAAGGCCTGTTTTAATAGAAATAATTTGTGAGTATAACGATTAAAGAAAGTTTTTAACTCTAAAGAAACTGTGTTGCACTATTGCTTGCGTTTCTCTCCATATCGGTGTTCTGTGGAACAAAGTGGAACGAAAGTGAAGCAGAGGAGTTTCCAAGTCGGAAGACCGGAGATCTGCACAGCTACACGCTGTACACCGTAAGCCTAACAACTGGACCCATGAGAACGCCACACTGAGGGAGCGCACAGAGAGTCTATCTTGACCCTATCCAGCATTTGATATAGGAAATATGGAAACGGAAAGGTACTGTTCCTATTGACTATTTTATGCATCTTTGCATCTATATATATTTTTCTCTGAATGACGTGGATGCGGAGGAAAACCCTTTAGACTGTTTTACATTTGCCCAGCAAAAGACTGTCCAAGCAATGACTGTGAAGGATGCCAGGAATGAGGTCCGCAAAGCCATGATAAAGATGACAGCAGAGGATGATGTGGAAGCCTATCTGGGTTTGAGAGGGTGGCCACCGGTGAGAGGTTGCCACAGCAATTCTGCGCAGAGGTGTTGGCCCCCTTCTTCTTCACTGATCCCCAGCAGACATACTAGGATCTGAGTAAGCAGGATGCCCGGGACTACCCCAAGGTAAAGGTAGAGATCTTAGCCCGACTAGGAGTGGATTTGCATCTACGTGCTCAAAGAGTGCATGACTAGAGTTACCAGGAGGCGCTACCACCATGGGGACAGATGCACCAACTGATTCACCTGGTCCGCAAGTGGCTCCAACCGAAGACATCAACTCCAGCCCAGATTGTGGAGAAAGTTGTTTTAGACCTACTCTGTTCTGTGCCAGGGAAAATGTAGTAGAAATTAAGTACCTCAGCACCCAGGTGCTGATAAGTTGTTTCCTCAAGTGGTGGTTAATCAGGAATTATTGTAACGAGTTGATAAGGTGCACTGTGAAGCCCAGGAGCAATTAATGGTACCCCAGCCATATCGCCAAACGGTATTAGACCTCACACATAAACATGTTATGGGAGGACACCTAGGCACCACAAAAACACTGTAACACAGTTTTTTGGCCAGGAGTGTATGATAAGGTAAAAAAATATTGTGAAACTTGCCCTGATTGTCAATTGCATGCTCCCAAGGAACGCTTTCGAAGTCCAATGGTACCTCTGTCCATTATTGAGGTACCCTTTGAAAGGGTTGCTATAGATTTGGTGGGTCCTCTGGTTAAATCTGCTCTGGGGCACCAGCATATTCTGGTATTCATGCAGTACGCTACCCAATATCCTGAGGCCATCCCACTATGAACACATCTGCAAAATTAATTGATAAAGAATTGTTTACCATGTTTTGCCGAGTAGGACTACCCAAGGATATCCTCACAGATCAGGGAACCCCATTCATGTCAAAAGTCACTAAAGAGCTATGTCGGCTCTTTAATATTAAACCGTTACACACCTCTGTGCACCATCCTCAGACAGATGGATTGGTAGAACGGTTTAACAGAACTCTAAAATGTATGCTAAAGAAGGTGGTAACCAAGGATGGGAATGACTGGGTTGTACTGTTGCCATACTTAAGGTTTACCATCCGTGAAGTCCCACAAGTCTCTACTGGGTTTTCACCGTTCGAGTTAGTGTATGGCGGACATCCCAGGGGCCTTTTAGACATAGCCAAAGAGACACGGGAACAAGAGCCCACCCCCCACAAAAGTGTAGTAGACCATATCACAGATATGCAGGACAGGGTGGCGGCATAAGGAGCATATGGAGGAGGCACAAAGAACTCAAAGCCGGGTTTATAACAGAGCAGCAAAAGTAAGCATCTTTAATCCTGGTGATTGGGTACTTGTACTAGTCCCCAATGTAGAGAATAAATTTTTCGCCAAATGGCAAGTACCGTATGAGGTTCTAGAGAAAATAGGAGAGGTGAACTACAGGATACGTCAGCCCGGCCGTAGAAAACCTAAGCAGACTTATGTAAATCTGTTAAAGGCCTGGAAAGACAGAGAGAGTCTGCTTACAGAGATGGTTCTGGCTAGTCCACCTGCTGCGATATCCTCACAGGCTGCAGATAAGCCTGTAGCAGTAGCCTGTAGCAGAGGTGCAAATAGCAGATACCCTTACTAAAGAACAGCGAGAGGGTTGAGAGTTTGTAGCAAGAAATACAGATGTGTTATCAGAGTTGCTCGGATACACATCTGAGATTAAACATGATATTGTCACTGAGCCAGGGGTGAAGGTAAGATCAAGGCCGTAGAGAGTCCCTGAGGCTCGTAGACAAGCCATTTTCAGAGGAGGTTCAGTAGATGTTGAAACTACGGGTTATTGAGGAGTCTAAAAGTGAGTGGACCAGTCTAATTGTTCTAATTACCAAACCTGATGGGAGGTTGCAATTTTGCAACAATTTTAGAAGATGGAATGAGGTGTCTAAGTTTTATGCCTATCCCATGCCACGGGTGGACAAGCTTATTGAGAGACTAGGGGGAGCTTGGTACTTCACCACACTGGATCTAACCAAAGGATATTGGCAGGTACCACTGACAGATAGGGCTAAAGAAAAGACAGCATTTATTACCCCAGAGGGGATTTTTTTGTGTTACCGTTCTGGCTTCATGGGGGCCCCGCCACCTTCCAACAAATATTATATTTTCACATGTTCTATTGCCCTCTGGGGTTTTTTTTTAAGTTAGAATGAGTTAATGCAGCAATTCAATATTTGAAGTGTCGACCTTTCTTCTTTAGGACCTCTGCATGCTCTCAATCAACCTCTGGACTAAATCCTGACTGATAGCAGTCCATTCTTGCACAATCAATGCTTGCATTTTGTCACAATTTGTTGGTTTTTGTTTGTCCACCTGTCTCTTGATGATTGACCACAAGTTCACAATGGGATTAAGATCTGGGGAGTTTACAGAGCATGGACCCAAAATCTCTATGTTTTGTTCCCTGAGCCATTTAGTTATCACCTTTGCGTTATGGCAAGGTGCTCCATCATTCTGGAAAAAGCATTGTTGATCACCAAACTGCTCTTGGACGGTTGGGGGAAGTTGCTCTTGGAGGACATTCTGGTACCATAATTTATTCATACATGTGTTTTTAGGCAAGACTGTGAGAGAGCTGATTCCCTTGGCTGAGAAGCAACCCCACACATGAATGGTTGCAGGATGCTTTACAGTTGGCATGAGACAAGACTGGTGGTATTGCTCACCTTGTCTTCTCCAAACAAGCTGTTTTCCAGATGTTCCAAACAATGGGAAAGGGGATTCACTAGAGAAAATTACTTTACCCCAGTCCTCAGCATTCCACTCCCTGTAACTTTTGCAGAATATCAGTCTGTCCCTGATGTTTTTTCTGGAGAGAAGTGGCTTCTTTGCTGCCCTCCTTGACACCAGGTCTTGCTCCAAGAGTCTCCGCCTCACAGTGCGTGCAGATGCACTCACACTTGCCTGCTGCCATTCCTGAGCAAGCTCTTCACTGCCCGATCCCCAAGCTGAAACACTTTTAAGAGACGGTCCTGGTGCTTGCTGGTCCTTCTTGGGCGCCCTGGAGCCTTTTTGGCAACAATGGAACCTCTCTGCTTGAATTCCTTGATGATGCGATAAATTATTGACTGAGTTGCAATCTTTCTAGCTGGGATACTCTTCCCAAGAGTATATGCAAATTCCCATTATAAAACCTGATGCAGTAGACTTTGTAAAAATTAACATTTGTATAATTCTCAAAACTTTTGGCCATGACTGTAGTGTTAAAGTCACATAGGAAATAGGTCTCAGCCTATTTGGATGATATCATCATCTTCAGCCATGACTGGGTGAGTTGCTTGGCCAAGGTACAGGCCATATTAAACTCTCTAAGGGCAGCCGGCCAGACCACAAACCCCAAGAAATGTGCGCTGGGAATGGTGGAGACACACTATTTGGGGTATGTGATCAGTCGAGGCATAATTAAACCTCGGTTGTAATAGTTAGATAATCCTGAGACCACCTATCGGTCTGACCTATAGTGTCTATGATTATATTTTCAAATGTTGCAATGAAGCAACAAAAAAGGTCCTTTTGACCTATAAAAATTAACTTATATTTTTTTACTAAATAAAAAAGAACAATTAAGATCTATAACATGCGTGTGAGCTCTAACGTGAAAAGACTCCATCAAAACCAGTGGTGGGTGTCTCGATTATAATCCATAGTATAATCTAGGAAACCCTAACTCATCTTATACTCAAGTCTATGTAGGTCCTCTTTTGCTTCCGATGCTCCGGTGCCTCTTTGGGTCTTTTGCATCCTCTTCGAGTCCTTCCGCTCCTCTTGGGCTCGTCTTCAGGTCATTTACTCCTCGGGTTATTTTGTCCCCTTGCGATGCCAGTGGCTCACAAACAATGATGCGGGCAAGAGGCTGCGTCATTGTGTTTGCCATCCAAGCACGTATTATAAGGGGCTACCAGGCTTTATACTATAGGGGCTGCCAGGCTTTATACTATAGGGGGCTGCCAGGCTTTATACTACAGGGACTGGCAGGCTATATACAGAGGGGGGGGGCTGGCAGGCTATATACTGAGGGGGGGGGGGGCTGGCAGGCTATATACTGAGGGGGGGGCTGCCAGGCTATATACTGAGGGGGGGCTGGCAGGCTATATACTGAGGGGGGGGGCTGGCAGGCTATATACAGGGGTGGCTGTGACCAATGTATTTCCCACCCTCGGCTTACTCGATGCTATAGTCAATAGGTTTTCCCAGTTTTTTGTGTTAAAATTAGGTACCTCGGCTTATACTTGGGTCGGTTTATATTCGAGTATATAGAGCATATTTTGAGTAATCTGAGGTACTGAATCCTGCTTTTTTTTTTTTTTTTGCTAACCCTTTACACTTTCAGGTTAGGTAGCGTATGTGTTTCTACAGGCTTATTCCCTCTGTTAAATTGTGTCTTTTTCAACTTGTATATACTTTTTGTCTGTATTCCCTTGTGTTTAATACAGATTACATTTGTTGGCATATTGTGTTATTTTTTCAGGGTATGAATTTTTCATGGTTAAATGATTTCTCTTTTCTGACATATACAGTATTATATATAGATGCCACAAGCAGGAGACTTGAATCCGTCACTTATTGGTCATAGATCAGACTTGGAACAGAACACAGATGTCTGCTTTGAGGCTGTCTTATCAGTCCTAAATCTGACTTTATGTCATCAAACAACCAATTTGCCTCTTTTAACAGTGTGGAAAAAATACATTTAGAAATAAGGATTTAATTGCATGGCAATCTGGGCTTATTTATTCTACAGATAAATAGCTTTTTAATCTGGTAGTTTTTTCCCTTTCTAATTAATCTAAGCCCCCCACAGTGTCCCTAATAGGCAGGCAATTTAATTACAGCATAATTCTCCTGTCAGGAGCTCACCTTTCATTGCTGCCCGCAGTGAAGTAACGTTAAAAATATTTAGTTTGTGTTAGTAAAATGCTCATAGCATGTCAAGAGCAATTTATATAATAGAATTATACTATATTAAGCCATTCGGAGAAAGCCTACATGTCATTGCAGAGTGATGGCAAAAGTCTATGTTTCCATAGAAAGATGAGGAGTTAATATAATTTCCCTTTAAATTATATAAACAGCTTTATATTGCTATCAGTAATAATGTGGATCAATATAAAGATTTCATCATAAAATTAGTATGAAGTACAAGGATATGAGGTTTTTACTGGTACAGTTTGGACTATTTCTGTTTAGCTACTTGAAATTTATATATAAATAGAGAGGGTGTTTTGATTATGTTTGGTAAAGGTTATGGTTCCTTGCAGAGCCTTGTATTTTAAGGTACAGATTGGGCTTTCCTAGAGACTGCTGCTGTACTGACTGCAAAGTTTTCCCTGCTTCAGGAGTGGGGTGGGGTAGGTACAATATTGTAATCCTCTTCTGCTGCTCTTGTCATTCCTCTGCTGCATCTTCAGCTGCTCCCTGCTCACTAAGCTCTGCTTCTATTGTAGTACCAGTGGCATAACTACCGCCGTAGCAGCCGTAGCAGTCGCTACGGGGCCTGTCATGTTAATGGGCCCGTGGACACGGCAGGGGTGAGTCTTCATAATGTATTCATTCCGTGCCCACGGACCCATCCTGCTGAGCGTAGCTCCTTATAACCAGTGCCTGTAGGAGGCTACGATCAGCAGGGACTCGCCCCCCGCGCCTGTGCTTCTATGTACCTCATGCTGCACCTCGCAGCATGACAGTGCTGTATACACAGACCGGAGGCTGTTCCTGAATCCCAGGACATAGTGGGTGGAGCTACGAAATCCATGCCCCTCCCTCTTCTTATCGCATCCGACTGCAGTGCTGAGAGGCTGGAGCTGTTCCAGACTGAGCTGTGGCCTTATTGTGGTCTGGACTGCTGTATAATACTTGTGAGTTGTGGCTGACTGGTTAGCAGTTACTTCAGGGACGTATATGTGAGAATCTGGCCTGTCCCTGTTAATGCTGCTGAGGGCCTGAGTGATTAGGCACATACCTCTGAGAGGCTGGGGCTGAGCTGTGGCCCCATAGTCCCCTTGGGGGTAGGGTGGGGGAACAGTTTTATCTTGGACATGAATGAGAGAGGCCGTGGGGAAAGCAGGGTTACCTATAGAAATACATGAATGGCACACTCCTGTTCACCCTGTACCACCGTGGCAGCCAGGTCCCGCCATGTTAATGGGCCAGTGGGCATGCATTGCCATGTATATACTGTACTGTGTGTATGATGTATATATACTGTACTGTGTGTATATGCTGTATGTGTGATTATGGTGTGTGTATAGTGTTATGGTATGTGTGTGTATCTGCTGCATGTGCAACACCCTCGCCGATGCAAGGCAGAGCTGTGTTTGCAAATACGTCCCACCATGTAGCTTGCAGCCTGTGTAGGGTCTGATCAGCCCCACAGCATGTCACTACATCACACTACCTAGTCCTTATAGGACACAGGGGAACACTGCAGTGGTAGAACTTGCCTGGTAAGGCAGGAGTTAAGTGTTTTGTGTGATGTCTTATGTGTCAGCCAATCACATGTGTTACACTTTGTTTCTGTGAGCTGAGATGTAAGTGGAGGAGTAGCCACCACCTGAGCAGTGGGAGTAACAAAACCCCTGTTCAGAAAAACTTCTAGAAGCAGAAGAAGACTGGAATGGATCCAGTGAGTTCAGTTAGCTGAGCAGCAGCTCAGAAGCAGACTGGAGTTAATCCAGTACAGACTCTGAGGAGTCTGTGCAGCTAGCACACCAGACCAAGAGCATGTGAGCCAGCTCCCTGCCTGAAGAGTGGAGCTAATAGCTAGTTAGTGAGGAAAGGGGTGATATCCTACCTTTAAGGGTAATACCTGAAGCAATCCAGGATAAAGCTGATGCATCCTTCCAGGACACAGCTATCTTCCAGCCTGCCATTGCATCCAGGCTGATGATCTACATCCTGTGGCTCCCTCCAACTACATCTCCAGCATTCCACCATCCTGTTAAGGCACGTTGCTAATGTTCCTGTCGGTTCCAATAAAGAACTGTAAGTTATTTTTGTTCAACGTCTGCCTCCGTCTGGTCCCTGCTACTACGGCTGCCATCATCACGGGCACCCTGTCCACCACACAGAGACTCATACTCTAGACACAAAAGGGTTGCCCCAGGGAGAACCGCTATAGCAGCCTCTCCCTTATCATTTCTTGCCCTCCGGTTCCCCATACCAAGCACCGTGACACTAGCCAGCCACTCAGGTACTGCGGGCCCCAGCAGACTCCAGGCCCCAAGAAAAGGCTAGGCCCCGGTGGGGGATGTTGCACATGTTTATATGCAGTATATGCGTGTATATATATATATATATATATCACTGTATATGTGTGTTGATACTGTATGCATGAGTGTACAAATGTATGTATGACTACATAAATGTGTGAGTATGAGTGTATACATGTATGTATGTGTGTGAGGGTACATTCACACGGTGACCCCTCTCCCTTCCATAGAAAACAGCGCCGCACTGCCACAGACACGGAAATATAGAGCAGCCGGTTTATGTCGCAGAAAGGCGTGTGTGGCACCGTGCCGCCGACTCGCCATTGCCGTCTATGGGGATGTATATCTGCAGCCGCAAATTTGCGGCCGTCTATACGTCCCCATAGACGGGCGTCTAAATGTACCCTAAGAGTCTATAAATGTGGGTGTACGACTATAGAACTTTGTACATTTGTATATAGATATATCTATTTTTGTATAAATGAGTATGATTGTACAAACATGCTTACAAATGTGTCTTAATTTTTTTAAGGGGAAGGGGGCTCCATGCAGAAATCTGGGGCCCTGCCTCTCCTAGTTACGCCCCTGTGTAGTACTATAGTGTCACTCTACTCCTCTGGGGTAATAATAATGTAGTGACATAGTGAACTCTGCTATATAAGCATCTTACTTGCTGCCACAGTGTCATATTGAGCTTTGCTACAGGCATGTCCCCCCGCCATTCTATCAAGGCAACATATTAAACACTGCTACATATGATGCTCCTTTGACATACAGTCAATGTGCAAAATTGAAATCTGCTACCTGTCCTGATCCACCAAGGTGCTGTCACAGCGACACTTCAAATTCAACTGCATACAGTGCTCCACTGGGGTACTATCATTAGACTCCATTTGACCAGTTTTACAACCAGCCAGGAAGAGGCACTGGGCATGTCTCCGCACTCCAGGGAGTCTCTGTTTGATCAGAGAAACGTGCTCTTTCCCAGGTGATGAAATTTACACCTTTGGCCAGAGTGTGGTTTAGAATGGGGGTTGAAAGAACCAGCAGACTGTGGTCTTTTCCCTCCAAAACTTAGAAAATAGGAACTATCATAGCTGTCCATAACTGGGGCATAATTCATAATTATGGGTCCCCAGTTACACAGGACAGTTATGGGGTCTAGACATGCGCTTGTACCAAATTTCACCCCTGCTATTAGGTTAAGACTAATAAGGTACTAGTAAGGTAGCTGGTTGATTGGAAGCAATGGCACAATGGTTTAAATTGGTAAAGCATCCACGTGGCTTTGGTTCAGTTTGGGGGACTCTATCACACTAGAAGACTGGATCGCTGTCTATGCCCTCTCCTCGGGCCAAAGAATTTCTTCCTATTTCAATAGCAAAAGTTTTCTGTTTCCCTTTTCCTAACTGTTTGTAAGTATCGGAAGTGTATTGTTTTTAACTTTTTCATTTTATCCTTTGAGTGTACTGTATTTTTATGTAAATTAACCACTTAACGCTCTGTGCCGTAGCTCTACGGCGCAGAGGTATAAGGAATGTATGAAGAGGGCTCACGGGCTGAGTCCTCTTCATACAGAGGTGGGGGTTTTTGCATTTTGCACAAAACCCCCACCGCTAATAACCACGGTCGGTGCTTGCACCGATCGCGGCTATTAACCCTCTAAACGCCGCCCGCAAAGTCGCGGGCGGCGTTTAAAAGACGGTTATTAGCGTCAGAAGATGGCAAAAATTTTTTTTTCTTTTTTGTACACATTCGTTTAATTTTTGAAAATGTATTAAAACACAATAAAACCTATATAAATTTGGTATCACCGCGATCGCACCGAACCAAAGAATAAAGTAGGCGTGTTATTTGGAGCGAAGAGTGAAAGTCGTAAAAACTGAGCCCACAAGAACGTGACGCACGTGCGGTTTTTTTAAAATTTTTCCACATTTGGAATTTTTTTTCAGCTTCGCAGTACATGGCATGTTAAAATAAATAACATTACGGGAAAGTAAAATTTGTTACGCACAAAATAAGCCCTCACACAGGTCTGTACACGTAAAAATGAAAAAGTTATGGATATTTGAAGTTGGAGAGCGAGAAATTAGCCGAAAAACCCTCCGTCCTTAAGGGGTTAAAGTGTTCCTTTAATAAGTCTCTGCTTGTAGCCTTA
The DNA here is from genome assembly GCF_040894005.1 of Engystomops pustulosus. Lineage (NCBI taxonomy): Eukaryota > Metazoa > Chordata > Amphibia > Anura > Leptodactylidae > Engystomops > Engystomops pustulosus. The sequence goes on along the minus strand of NC_092417.1, from coordinate 123,790,482 downwards.
AAGAATCTGAGTATCCGAAGGGAATTACATTACCAGAGGTAATTTTTAGCACAGTCTATGTAGTAAGCGATTGCATGTTCTGTGTGAATTTATCATTGTAATATCGTATAAGTAGTGAGTGCATGTGCTGTGTAATTATCAGGGTGCATTGTCTGTTTGGTTGAGGTGCCTATGGCCTTCTTTGCGTAAGTAACATCGTGGGTGCTGGGAGTGGATTGGCTGGGTGCTGAGATTCAGTGGAGTAAATTTAAGGGCTAAATTCTGGGACTCCATAGAGTAGGTATCCACATGTGTGGACTCCAGTGAGTGGGGGTCGGGACACTTACTTTTCCGGACGGATTTGTCTTTCCAACACACCGTTATCACATGCTACTAAACATGTTATACCTATTTGTTGAATAACTGAAGTACTGGGTAAAATCCAGACAACTCTGTCTTTCATATGGGCTCCAAATTTGCAGCCAAAAAAGCCACAGCCAGGGAATTTAGTAATTCCACAATGAGTCAACCAAGTTCTGCAACAGGGAACGTGTGTGTCAGTAAATCCAGACACTGAGAAGATCATGGCAGCTATTGCATCTTTTCAGACCTCCTTTACAATGAAAATAGACATTACTTTTTTGTGCTGTGACATTGATATATCGTATATCGTCATCCTACCCCCATGTAGCACATAACCATCCTGCCCCATGTAGTATACAGCCATCCTGTCCCCATGTAGTATATATCCATCCAGCCCCCTGTAGTATATAGCCATCCTTCTCCATGTAGTATATAGCCATCCTTCTCCATGTAGTATATAGCCATCCTACCCACATGAAGTATATAGCTAGCCTGCTCCCATGTAGTATATAGCCAGCCAGCCCCATGTGGTATATAGCCAGCCTGCTCCCATGTGGTATATAGCCAGCCTGCTCCCATGTAGTATATAGCCAGGCTGCTCCCATGTAGTATGTAGCCAGCCTGCCCTCCTGTAGTATATATCCATCCTGCCCCCTGTAGTATATAGCCATCCTGCCCCCCCTGTAGTATATAGCCATCCTGCCCCCCCTGTAGTATATAGCCATCCTGCCCCCCTGTAGTATATAGCCATCCTGCCCCCCTTTAATATATAGCCATCCTGCCACCTTTAGTATATAGCCATCCTGTTCCCCTGTAGTATATATCCATCCTGCCACCTGTAGTATATAGCCATCCTGCCCCCCTGTAGTATATAGCCATCCTGCCCCCCTGTAGTGTATAGCCATCCTGCCCCCCTGTAGTATATAGCCATCCTGCCCCCCTTTAGTATATAGCCATCCTGCCCCCCTTTAGTATATAGCCATCCTGCCCCCCTCTAGTACATAGCCATCCTGCCCCCCTCTAGTACATAGCCATCCTGCCCTCCTCTAGTATATAGCCATCCTGCCCTCCTCTAGTATATAACCATCCTGCCCCCCTCTAGTATATAACCATCCTGCCCCCCGTGTAGTATTTAGCCATCCTGCCCCCGTGTAGTATATAGCCATCCTCCCCCATTTATTATATAGCCATCCTGCTCCCAAGCAGCTGGTTGATCCTGCCAGTAGTATATGCTTGTTTTAAAGATTAAGCCATGCATGTCTAAGTACTGACTATTTTTTTCGATGAAACTGTGAATGGCTCATTAAATCCGTTATCGTTCCTGCCCCCATGTATTATATAACTGTCCTGCCCCATGTAGTATACAGCCATCCTGCCCCCATGTAGTATATAACTAGCCTGCTATATACAGGGGGTGTAGTATATAGCCATCCTGCCATGTCGTGCACAGCAACCAGCGATATGTATATCTTAAAGATACACATATCGCTGGTCGCTACAGGAGTTGGGATGACGCCCCTGGATGGGAAACGAGGGTAGCGCACTAGGCGATTGCCTACTCTCGCCTACCCCTCATCCCGGCCCTGGAAGAGACAGTTATTAGTTGTATCCCTTCAGTCTTAATCTTTAATATAGAGGTTGTAATTGTTTGGATTCTATATATTTGGAATCACCTCTGTTAATTGTACTTCTCTCTATTGGGACTGACAAGGTAAATTTGTATGGTGTAGCCTGGTGCACCTTCAGTTGTGTTCATTATGACTTACTTTTAGTTTTTTGATTCTAGGCCCATCCAGGTTGGGGTTGTCAGGGCAGGGTTGTTGTTCCTTTTGGTTCTTTGCATTGTGAGTGTTTTGGATGCAAGGTTGTATGTGAATCTGGATGGTGGGAGCTGTTCTATCCTTTGCGGCCCTTGTCCCTTGTTCGCCATGGCCTGATGTAACATAGTGTCCTGGAATGTCCAGGGTCTGTATTGTAATGTTAAGAGAGCTCTTGTGTTTAACTTTCTTAAAACCCATAACCCAGACATACTTATTCTTCAGGAGACACACCTGAGGTGTCAGGAGATACTGGCCCTGAAGAGACAGTGGATTGGTCATGTGTACCAATCAGTTTACTCAACCCATGCTAGGGGTTTAGATTCTAGTGAGTAAATCCCTCTCCTTTCACCTGGACCCCTTGGGGAACTTTGTGGTTATTCATGCTTCAATATTGGGTGTTGCCGGGATTGTCAGGCTTATATTACTCTGTTCATTGCAATTTTGTTGTTGAGGAAGTTAATGACTGAAATAGCTCTCTATCCCCAAACTCTATATATTATCTTTGGTAATTTTAGCGCTACCCTAGACCTGTTATAGGATCGTCTTTATCAAACTCCCAAGCATGATAAATCCCTGCTTCTCTGGGCCAAATCCCTGAGGTGTGTAGATGGCCACACCCAGCAGCGTCTTAATTTTCATGTTACTCCACTGCGCCTCAGTCACTATTCAGGGTTGACCTGGCTTTTGCAAGCTGGGCCCAGCTGACTGAAATTGCTGAAGTTCGGTATCTCAGACCATGCACCCCTTCTGGTGACACTTTCCACAGCCCCTCGGCAGTCCAGGGTGATCATGGAGATTGAACCCCTACTGGTTGAATGTCATACTGGTGAAAGTGAGCTGCCAACAGGAGACTGACTCATACTGGGCGCAAAATGTTGGATCTTCTAAACCATTGATGGAGTAGGGTGCTTACACGGCAGCTCTGAGGGGTGTCCTCATTGGTGCGAACGCAGCTCATAGAGTAGAATTGTGGCTCACTCAAACTAGACTTCAGACTGACTTGAGGCAGAACAGTCGTACCAGTTGAACCAATCTAATTCTAACAGGGATACCTGGTTGGAGATACAAAGAATGTACTGACTGATTATACATACAAAAAACTGTTAATCCAGAAACAATGTATCTTTGCTGATGGCAACAAGGAAGGGAAAACTTTGGCATACCTATCAAGCATTGAAACCTCTCAGACTGTTGTAGCGAGTATTACGGACCCATCAGGCTCTATGGTATGGTACCCTGCCAACATATGTGCACTGTTTGTTTCAATTATTCGGGACTCTCTGCCTCTAAAGTGGACTTGTCACTTGAGGTCACTGCTGCCTTCTTACTATGCCCCTCCTAAGACTAAGTGCAATGGATATGGATTTTCCTGGTGCCCCTCTGATGGTCGAGGAGACATCGCATTTCATCTCCTCTTTAGCCCCTGGTAAAATCCCTAGCCCGGATGGGTTTCTGGTGGAGTGGTATGGAAGACAAAGGGGGAACAGAGTTGTTGCTTCCCTGGATAATGATAAAGCATTTGACTCGGTTGATTGGAGATTTATGTGGGAAGTGCCATGTGGGCTGGGCTTACCAACTGAATATATGACAGTTATATGTTCCATCAATCTGAGATCTCTGAGGCATGCATATAGCTCAAACAATGATGGAAGAACAGAGCATCTCCAATTCAAAGATATCAAACACTTTTCTGCCGTTACTATATGTTGGAACAACCTGGCATTTGGATCCCGTAGAGAACTGGTATAAAGATTAAGAATGTATATTTTGGGGTCCAAAGGGACTTGCACATTAAGGACCCCTCCCCCCTAAATGAGAGACCTAACCTCCAACCAAAAATGGAGCAAAGGTAGACAGCTCTAAAAATATGAAACGGGATGGCATTGGTTCCTCCACATCTCCAGCATACATTAGGGACTGATGGGTAGAAGTTGTGTAAGAGTTTGGGCGTTCTGTACCAATTAAGCAAAATTTTTAATAGTTTTTTTATTGTATAGGGCGCAAATAGTATGCCATTGTTCAGCTGTAAATTGTTCACCTAATCATGACTCCCATCGATTCATGTAAGGGTGCGGCACATTTGCCCGCCTGGTTAGAAGTGCCTTTTAGTGGTATTATTCTCATTCATTGTCTGCATCGTTGGTTGATGTAAATATATTTGGGCAGATTTATCAAGTGTCTGAAAGTCAGAATATTCCCAGTTGCCCATGGCAACCAATCACAGCTCAGCTTTCATTTTACCAGTGCTCATGAATATTTTAAAGGGGAGCTGTGATTGGTTGCCATGGGCAACTGGAAATATTTTAACTTTCAGACACTTGATAAATCTGCCCCATTATGTTACTCATTTTACACTACTGCTTGATATTTATCATTGTACTATGTACTTCCCTGAGGAGGCTGTTGCTTTTTATATGTTGTTATCATTTTTAAATCTTTAAATAAAGTCTAAAAAACACATTTGGGTGCTATTTTTCATCACAGGGTTCAACACCAGAAATAACGGTTTTTATATTTTGATAGATCAGACATTTTGGGATGCAACGATATCTAACATATTTATGATTTTATTTATTTTTAATTTCAATAAAGCTTTATTATTATGTTCAAAATATTAACATCAAGAGTACTTGCTTACAGCACATTGAAATCAACATATTGAGTGATAGTTGCACAATGAATCATTGACAGTAAAGGATTACACATAACTTCAGAGTACATATAATATATAAGAAAAAACACCATAAGGCGGAACCCTCAATAAGCATGCATCCCGCTCTCCACCAAAGTGTGCACAGACCATCAAAAGAAAAACTAACACATGATCGAACTAAGTTTAGAATCCATATAGAAAGGTCCTACATCCAACACACACATCCATACCGACTCACAGGACAGGACACTCAGACAAAAGACAAATGGGCAGGGAGGGGTAAAATCAGTCACTGATGGGTAAAATTTATTTGTTTATTTTAATATCATTTCTAGGAAAAGAGGGTTAATGCGAACTTTTAGGGATTTATTTATTGATTTGATTTTTAAACTTATTTTTTTCAAAAGGGCTTCTGTTTACCCATTCCATTGTTTAAAATATTGCAGCAGCTAGTGTCATTTTGCCATTATAATTGATGGTTCTAGATTTATTTGGAAATAAATAGAGATGAGCGAACATGCTCGTCCGAGCTTGATGCTCGGTCGAGCATTAGGGTACTTGAAACTGCTCGTTGCTCGGACGAATACTTCGCCCGCTCGAGAAAATGGCAGCTCCCGCCGTTTTGCTTTTTGGCGGCCAGAAACAGAGCCAATCACAAGCCAGGAGACTCTGCACTCCACCCAGCATGACGTGGTACCCTTACACGTCGATAGCAGTGGTTGGCTGGCCAGATCAGGTGACCCTGGGATAGACTAGCCGCTGCCCGCGCTGCTCGGATCATTCTGTGTCTGGATGCCGCTAGGGAGAGAGCTGCTGCTGGTCAGGGAAAGCGTTAGGGTGTTCTATTAGCTTACTGTTAGGCAGGAGTGATTCTCAAAGAACCCAACAGCCCTTCTTAGGGCTACAATAACGTTCTACTTTTTTTATTTTAATTTGCATCTAGTACCATTTTGTGAGGAATTAGCAGGGGGACTTGCTACCGTTGTGTTTAGCTCTTAGTGGCACACATATCCATAGCAAAGACCGAAGTGGGAAAATTTAGTAGGGGTTGGATTTCAATTAGGCACTAACTCAGTGTCATCTCATCTGGCATAGTAGTGTGCTTTGATACTTGGCTAGAAAATAGCCATAGGAGAATACAAAGAGCTTACTTACGCCTACAGTAGCGTTCTATATATTTGATTTCTGGTTGATCTGCTGGTGGCTGTACTTTCTGCAGTGCATGTACTAGCCAATTCTGAGCAATTTGTAGTGAGACTTGCGACCGCTGTGTTCTGCGCTTAGTGACGCACATATCCATAGCAAAGACCGAAGTGGGAAAATTTAGTAGGGGTTGGATTTCAATTAGGCACTAACTCAGTGTCATCTCATCTGGCATAGTAGTGTGCTTTGATACTTGGCTAGAAAATAGCCATAGGAGAATACAAAGAGCTTACTTACGCCTACAGTAGCGTTCTATATATTTGATTTCTGGTTGATCTGCTGGTGGCTGTACTTTCTGCAGTGCATGTACTAGCCAATTCTGAGCAATTTGTAGTGAGACTTGCGACCGCTGTGTTCTGCGCTTAGTGACGCACATACCCATAGCAAAGACCGAAGTGGGAAAATTTAGTAGGGGTTGGATTTCAATTAGGCACTAACTCAGTGTCATCTCATCTGGCATAGTAGTGTGCTTTGATACTTGGCTAGAAAATAGCCATAGGAGAATACAAAGAGCTTACTTACGCCTACAGTAGCGTTCTATATATTTGATTTCTGGTTGATCTGCTGGTGGCTGTACTTTCTGCAGTGCATGTACTAGCCAATTCTGAGCAATTTGTAGTGAGACTTGCGACCGCTGTGTTCTGCGCTTAGTGACGCACATATCCATAGCAAAGACCGAAGTGGGAAAATTTAGTAGGGGTTGGATTTCAATTAGGCACTAACTCAGTGTCATCTCATCTGGCATAGTAGTGTGCTTTGATACTTGGCTAGAAAATAGCCATAGGAGAATACAAAGAGCTTACTTACGCCTACAGTAGCGTTCTATATATTTGATTTCTGGTTGATCTGCTGGTGGCTGTACTTTCTGCAGTGCATGTACTAGCCAATTCTGAGCAATTTGTAGTGAGACTTGCGACCGCTGTGTTCTGCGCTTAGTGACGCACATATCCATAGCAAAGACCGAAGTGGGAAAATTTAGTAGGGGTTGGATTTCAATTAGGCACTAACTCAGTGTCATCTCATCTGGCATAGTAGTGTGCTTTGATACTTGGCTAGAAAATAGCCATAGCAATAGGATAGCATTGTTTGGTTTTAAAAACTCAAAAAAAAACAAAAAACACAAAAAAAAACAAAAAACACAAAAAAAACAAAAAAAAGTTAAAAAAAAAATAAAGTTATAACTCTCATTTTAAAAATGTTTAACCCGAGGGGTAGAGGACGAGGGCGGGGACGTGGGCGTCCAACTACTGCAGGGGTCAGAGGCCGTGGTCCTGGGCGGGGTGAGACACCACCTGCTGATGAGGGAGCAGGGGAACGCCGCAGAGCTACACTCCCTAGGTTCATGTCTGAAGTTACTGGGACTCGTGGTAGAGCACTGTTGAGGCCAGAACAGTGCGAACAGGTGATGTCGTGGATTGCTGACAATGCTTCGAGCAATTTGTCCACCACCAGTCAGTCTTCCACGCAGTCCACCCATGTCACCGAAATCGCCACTCCTCCAGCTCCTGCACCTCAGCCTCCTCCCCCCCAGTCTGCCCCCTCCCAGGAAAATTTGGCATTTGAACCGGCATACTCTGAGGAACTGTTTTCTGGACCCTTCCCACAGTCACAAACCACTTGTCCGGTTGCTGCTGAGCAATTTTCCGATGCCCAGGTTTTCCACCAGTCACAGTCTGTGGGTGATGATGACCTTCTTGACGTAGTGGAAGTGTGTAAAGAGGTGTCCGACGATGAGGAGACACGGTTGTCAGACAGTGGGGAAGTTGTTGTCAGGGCAGGAAGTCCGAGGGGGGAGCAGACTGAGGGATCGGAGGATGATGAGGTGACAGACCCAAGCTGGGTTGAGAGGCCGGGTGAACACAGTGCTTCTGAGACGGAGGAGAGTCCTCGACCAGAACAGGTTGGAAGAGGCAGTGGTGGGGCCAGACGGAGAGGCAGGGCCAGAGCTGGTGCATCAGCGCCAAATGTGTCAACTAGTGAAGCTCCCGTGGCGAGGGCTCTTGCGGCGAGGGCTAGATCTTCAGAAGTCTGGAGGTTCTTTAAGGAAACACCGGATGACCGACGGACTGTGGTGTGCAACATTTGCCAAACCAGGCTCAGCAGGGGTTCCACCACTACTAGCTTAACTACCACCAGTATGCGCAGGCATATGAATGCTAAACACCCCACTCAGTGGCAACAAGCCCGTTCACCTCCGGCCGTGCACACCACTGCTCCTTCCCCTGTGTCAGCTGCTAGTCAGCCCCCTGCCCAGGACCCTGCCACAAAAACCCCATCGTCGCCTACACGATCCTCCACAGCATCCACCAGCGTTCAGCTCTCCATACCCCAGACGCTGGAGCGGAAACGCAAATATAGTGCAACCCACCCGCACGCCCAAGCCCTTAATGTGCACATCTCCAGATTGCTTAGCCTGGAGATGCTGCCCTATAGGCTAGTAGAGACCGAGGCCTTTCGCAACCTCATGGCGGCGGCCGCCCCTCGGTATTCGGTCCCCAGCCGCCACTACTTTTCCCGATGTGCCGTCCCAGCCCTGCACCAGCACGTGTCAGACAACATCATCCGTGCCCTGACCAACGCCGTTTCTGACAAGGTCCACCTGACCACGGACACGTGGACGAGTGCTGCCGGGCAGGGCCACTATATATCGCTGACGGCACATTGGGTTAACTTGGTGGAGGCTGGGACCGAGTCTGACCCTGGGGCTGCTCATATACTGCCGACGCCGAGGATTGCGGGGCCTACCTCGGTCCAGGTGTTTCAGGCCTACTATGCCTCCTCCTCCTCCCACCCCTCCTCCACCTCCTCCTCCGAACTACCATCCGTGGGCACGGCGCCATCAGTCGGTAGCTCTAGGCACAGCAGCAGTGCCGTCGCTAAGCGACAGCAGCCGGTGCTCAAACTGCTGAGCCTAGGCGACAAAAGGCACACCGCCCATGAGCTATTACAGGGCATCACGGCGCAGACTGATCTGTGGCTGGCACCGCTGAACCTCAAGCCGGGAATGGTTGTGTGTGACAACGGCCGTAACCTGGTGGCGGCTCTGCAACTCGGCAGACTGACACATGTGCCATGCCTGGCCCATGTGTTAAATCTGATAGTTCAGCGTTTCCTCAAGACATACCCCAATCTGTCTGATTTGCTCACGAAGGTGCGCCGCATCTGTGCGCATTTCAGGAAGTCCAGCCCAGATGCTGCCACTCTCAGGGCAGCGCAGCGCCGCCTCCAACTGCCCGCTCACCGACTGTTGTGCGACGTGCCCACGAGGTGGAATTCAACACTGACCATGTTATCCAGAGTTTACCAGCAGCGCAGAGCGATTGTAGACTGCCAGATGTCAACTTCCACCAGAACTGGTAGTCAGGTCAGTCAGCTTCCTCAAGTCTACAATGAGGAGTGGACGTGGATGTCTGATATCTGTCAGGTGCTGAGTAACTTTGAGGAGTCAACACAGATGGTCAGTGGCGATGCCGCCATCATCAGCCTCACCATCCCGCTGCTTGGCCTGTTGAAAAACTCTCTGGTCAGCATGAAGTCGGAAGCTTTGCGCTCGTCACAAGAGACAGGGGAAGAATATTCCCTTGTTGATAGCCAAAGCACCCTCAGGTCTGTTTCTCAGCGCATATCGGAGGAGGTGGAGGTGGAGGAGGATGAGGAGGAAGAGGAGGAGAATGTTGGCGAGACACAAGAGGGGACCATTGTTGAGTCCTTCACTGTTCAGCGTGTATGGGCAGAAGAAGAGGAGTTGGAGGAGTTGGAGGAGTTGGAGGAGGAGAAAATGGACAGTCAGGCCAGTGAGGGGAGTGAATTCTTACGCGTTGGTACTCTGGCGCATATGGCAGATTTCATGCTAGGCTGCCTATCCCGTGACCCTCGCGTTCAAAGAATTTATTCCAGCACCGATTACTGGGTGTTCACTCTCCTGGACCCACGGTACAAGCAAAATCTTCCCACTCTCATCCCTGCAGAGGAAAGTAGTGTGAGAATGCATGAATACCAGCAGGCCCTGGTGCACAAGCTGAAACAGTATTTCCCTTCTGACAGCGCTAGCGGCAGAGTGCGTAGTTCTGCGGGACAAGTAGCGAGGGAGAGTAGGCGAGCAGGCAGCTTGTCCAGCACTGGCAAGGGTACGCTTTACAAGGCTTTTGCCAGCTTTATGTCACCCCAGCAAGACACTGTCACCTGTCCCCAGTCTCGGCAGAGTAGGGCTGATCTTTACAGAAAGATGGTGAGGGAGTACGTAGCTGACCATACCATCGTCCTAAATGATCACACAGCTCCCTAAAACTACTGGGTTTCAAAGCTGGACATGTGGCACGAACTGGCGCTGTACGCCTTGGAGGTTCTTGCCTCCCCTGCCGCTAGCGTCTTGTCCGAGCGGGTTTTCAGTGCAGCTGGTGGCATCATCACCGATAAGCGTACACGCCTGTCGACTGACAGCGCTGACAGGCTGACGCTTATTAAAATGAATAAAGGCTGGATTTCTCAGAATTTCCAATCTCCACCAGGTGAAGGAAGCTCAACCTGAATAATTGATCCACTCCTCCTCCTCCTCATTTTCCTCCTTCTCCTCCTCTTTGTACAGTAAAGCAGAGGAAAATGGCTATTTTTTGACAGGGCCCACTGGCTCTTGCTATAGTACTTCATGCATTTAATTTTTCTGGAGGGCCACCTACCCGGTCCTCTGTTTGAAACAATTTTTGTGAGTGCCACATACAGGCACTCAATCTATTCCATTTTACTGGAGGGCCACCTACCTGCTCCTCTGGTTTGAAAAATTTTTGGGACTGCCACATACAGGCACTCAATCTATTCCATTTTACTGCAGGGCCACCTACCTGCTCCTCTGGTTTGAAACATTTTTGGGACTGCCACATACAGGCACTCAATCTATTCCATTTTACTGGAGGGCCACCTACCTGCTCCTCTGGTTTGAAAATTTTTTGGGACTGCCACATACAGGCACTCAATCTATTCCATTTTACTGCAGGGCCACCTACCTGCTCCTCTGGTTTGAAACATTTTTGGGACTGCCACATACAGGCACTCAATCTATTCCATTTTACTGGAGGGCCACCTACCTGCTCCTCTGGTTTGAAACATTTTTGGGACTGCCACATACAGGCACTCAATCTATTCCATTTTACTGCAGGGCCACCTACCTGCTCCTCTGGTTTGAAACATTTTTGGGACTGCCACATACAGGCACTCAATCTATTCCATTTTACTGGAGGGCCACCTACCTGCTCCTCTGGTTTGAAAAATTTTTGGGACTGCCACATACAGGCACTCAATCTATTCCATTTTTCTGGAGGGCCACCTACCCGGTCCTCTGTTTTAAAAAATTTTTGGGACTGCCACATACAGGCACTCAATCTATTCCATTTTACTGGAGGGCCACCTACCTGCTCCTCTGGTTTGAAAAATTTTTGGGACTGCCACATACAGGCACTCAATCTATTCCATTTTACTGGAGGGCCACCTACCTGCTCCTCTGGTTTGAAAAATGTTTGGGACTGCCACATACAGGCACTATCCAAATTAAATTGTCTCCATAGCAGCCTCCACACGTTGTCTCCATTGCTACCTCCAAAAGTCGTCCATATAGCTGCCTCCATACATCGTCCCTTTATCAAACGAGGTGTGTCAGGCAGAAATTTGGGTTGTTTTCATGGATTCCACATCAAAGTTGTTAACTTTGTCGCCACCCTGCTGTGTTATCCACAAAATATACTGGCAAACTTTTACCATTTAGGGATATTATTTCAGCGCTTCTTGCGCATCTGTTTACATTCCCCTCACCCGGCATATCCTAAACTTATAAGAACGCTACTACACTTGATCTTATACAAAAGGTTCTTAGAAGTGCTGTTTGGGGAGTAGCCTAGAGACAGGGGCTTGGATTGGCGAAAGCTCGCCTGGCAGCGGAGCGCCAGCTCCATGCGCATCATGCGCTTCTTGCGCATCTGTTTACATTCCCCTCACCCGCCATATCCCAAACTTATAAGAACGCTACTACACTTAACTTGGTGCAGGCTGGGACCGAGTCTGACCCTGGGGCTGGTCATATACTGCCGACGCAGAGAATTGCGGGGCCTACCTCGGTCCAGGTCTCAAAGGCCTACTATACCTCCTCCCACCCCTCCTTCACCTCCTCCGAATTACCATCCGTGGGCATGGCGCCATCAGTCGGTAGCTCTAGGCACAGCAGCAGTGCCGTCGCTAAGCGACAGCAGGCGGTGCTGAAACTGCTGAGCCTAGGCGATAAAAGGCACACCGCCCAAGAGCTATTACAGGGCATTCCACATCAAAGTTGTTAACTTTGTCGCCACCCTGCTGTGTAATCCACAAAATATACTTGCAAACTTTTACCATTTAGGGATATTATTTCAGCGCTTCTTGCGCATCTGTTTACATTCCCCTCACCCGCCATATCCTAAACTTATAAGAACGCTACTACACTTGATCTTATACAAAAGGTTCTTAGAAGTGCTGTTTGGGGGGAAACCTAGAGACAGGGGCTTGGATTGGCGAAAGCTCGCCTGGCTGCAGAGCGCCAGCTCCATCCCAAGATCCAACTAACATAGTTGCAGCACCTTTAATCTACTACTAGTTCACTGCCTCCATAATAATAATAATAATAATAATCTTTATTTATATAGCGTCATCATATTCTGTAGCGCTTTACAAATCATAGGAAACAAATACAAATGTAATGTAACAGAGCACAACATTTGTATGGAACAACAGGAGTGAGGTCCCTGCTCGCCAGAGCTTACGGTTTATGAAGATGATGGGGTAACACGAGGTAAAAGAATATTTAATGGTCAAGCCATTCTTCTTAGGGAATAGAAAAAAATATAATAAATGGAATTGCTGTCGCTTGAACCACTCAGCCGTCATCTTATATACCAGGTCCAGGGTGAATGGGACTGCAGAGAAGTCTGGTGCCTGTTGGTTGCTGGATAACAGATGGGAGGACGACACAGGACGGGTTAGTAGAAGAGTTAAAACTTCATGCAGTTAATGAGTGTTATAGGCTTGCCTAAAGAAATGGGTTTTAAGAGCACGTTTGAAACTTTGGAGGTTAGGTATTAGTCTGATAGTCCGGGGCAGAGCATTCCATAGAATTGGTGCAGCTCTAGAGAAGTCTTGGAGACGCGAGTGGGAGGTCCGCACTAGGGTAGAGGTTAATCTAAGATCACTGGCGGATCTAAGAGCACGGGTTGGGCGATAGACTGAGATAATAGAGGAGAGGTAGGGGGGTGCAGCATTATACAGAGCTTTATGGATGAGGGTTATTATTATTTTAAACTGTATTCGAAAGGAGACTGGCAGCCAGTGCAGCGACTGGCATGAACTGTAAGCATACATGGTCCCCTTATCAAACGAGCTGTGTCAGGCAGAATTTTGGGTTGTTTTCATGGCTTCCATGTTAACTTTGTCGCCACCCTGCTGTGTAATCCACAAAATATACTGGCAAACTTTTATCATGTACCGATATTATTTGAGCGCTTCTTGCTCACCTCCTTTGGTTCCTCTCTGACACCCATTGGTTTGAAGCCTGAGTCCAATTAGGGTATGTCGCCATGCCACTCTCTAGCCTGCTGCCGCTGCCTCTGCATGCCGTCCCCTATAGTGTCAGGGTCAATTATTGGATGTTTTAGATGCTATCTAGCTTCATTCTGTCACTCTGTCATGGCCATGCTGTTGCCCATAATTTTGGCATAATGGTGCGATTAGGCAGCCTCAGAGGCATCCATGCATGCTGCCCCTGCTGTTTCCTGTCCATTTCCGTGGTGTTTCCATCCTTTTCTGAGGTTCCCAGGTGTTTGGCCAAGCTTCCCTGTGCAGAGCCTTGGTCCCCTTGAAAAATGCTCGAGTCTCCCATTGACTTCAATGGGGTTCGTTATTCGAGACGAGCACTCGAGCATCGGGAAAAGTTCGTCTCGAATAACGAGTACCCGAGCATTTTAGTGTTCGCTCATCTCTAGAAATAAATAATACAAAATTGGTTTGGGGAATATATATATATATATATATATATATATATATATATATATATATATAGGTTGCACAGTAAGCTTCATTCTATCTATGTACTGAGTTTGGATCTGGAACTTCATCTTTGCTGTAAGCTTGGTTCTTCAGCTGTAACTGGTAATAATTTTGAAACTTTATTCTGTTGGGGGGGGGGCTCAATCCTCAAACAGCCCAGGGCCCACTGTAGCTTCAATCTTTCCCTACACCATACTGCTTTATGTTGAGATGATATTTTATACGTCCTCTCATTTTTCTAGGATGTTATGGGACGCAGAACTATAGGTGCGATTTTTCTCATTTTTCAAGTGACTTTGAAAGGCCTAAATAATAGTAAAACCCCATAAATTACCCCACTATAGAAACTTCACCCCTCAACATATGTAAAACTTTTTCTATTGAGTCTATTAACCCTTTAAGTGTTTCACATGGGTTAAAACAAAATGGACCTGCGATTTAGAAACTTTTGAATTTTTTGGGAAAATACATTCATTTAGGCCAGAACTCACAGTTTCATAATAAAATGATGAAATACTCTGCAACACTCAATATTACTGAGCAAAACCAAAAATGGAGAAAATCACATTGTTTTTACTATTGACAACTTTTCAGGGTTATAACTTCTCTATTTTTCTGTTGACAGATCTGGTTGAGGGCTTATTTTTTGCAAAAAGCACATTAAAGCACTTCGCTTTTTTGGAACATTTTTGTGATGGCGTTTGATGAAAAATTGTATATTACAGGAAGATTTTTATTTTACGCATGCATTTTTGTTTTACACAAGTGTTTTTTATACTATATTTGCATTTTATGTGTACCTGGGGAGACTATGGGACTTTTATTTTATTTATTTAATTATTATTATCAAATAATTTTCAATTTTTTTTTAACATATTTAACTTTTCCAAACTTGGGCTTGAACAAGCGTTCATCGGATCACTTGTTCAATCCCTTACACTGCAATACACTTGTATTGCAGTGTACAGTGTAAGTACGCATGCTCAGTTACTTTACAGCCGGGACCTGCGTGGAGGCGGAGGAGACGGCAGCCTTGGGGATTGGATCCCCCGGTAAGCTCACTAGTGGGGTCCAGTCCACTGTGGACATAATTACACGCCACAGTCAAACGAGTTTTTACGATCCCGGGTGTCAGTGAAGGCTTTCATGCGACACAAATTGGGGCAGGATTTAACATTGTCAACTGTGTCATAAGACACGCGCTTACAAGCACTTTGGCGGACCTCAGCGGGGGAAGCAACAGTGTCGGACTGCATCTTCGTTGGACGGATCAGGGATCGCGACAGGACCGGGTAAGTAAATGTTTCCCCATGTGTTTTCCCTTTGAACATTAATTATAGCGTTAACCATGCAAAAATCATGAAATTGGCAAATAGCAACAGGGCACAATATTTATATATGGGGCTAAGTACCAGTAAAGTAACAATGACCGTTTATTTCAAAAATAGAAAAAGTATATAAAACTTACAACAAACCCCAAATTACATCATAGGTATAACATTAATACTGGACTACAGTAAACGAATGTAACATTCTTGAAAATATGTAAAAAAAGAAGTGTTTCAGTAACACTAATACATAGACCAGGGTCCTTGTTCCAAAATTGTAAAATCGCAAACCAATCCTTCTGATCAACGTTATCCTGTTTATAAACAGTGTTCAGCCCCTTTCACAAGTATGTATGACTTCTTCAGTCCTATATTTCTGTGCTGTATGAATCCTTATATACGTGATGTTTTTCATCTGTATGTGCATGTAGGTCACTGTATCCGTACCGTATCTGTATAAAATACAATGGGTTGGCAAATGATGGATGTTAACTATTGGCTGACAAGATGCACCTCCCATTCGTTCTGGTCTTCCTGGATACATCTGTAACACCCCTGCCAATACATAGGCAGGCTGGTAGTTGCGGATAGCGACCTCTCTAGGTTGGAGCTGTTGGAGGGAGTCATGAACCCTCTAGTAAGTTTCTAGCACTGGGTCATTATGTAATTGCAGCGGTAACCTCTGCCTGAACAGGCAATAGTTAAATGGGTTTAAGATTTTATCCAATTATATAGCTGTATTGTAAACTGGAGTGTGATTGGAGAGGTGTTACCACCTGACCAAGGGAAGTAACACAGGTCTCTTTAGAGTCGGCCAGCATTCCTGACCACAGGACTGACCAAAGAGAGAGACAGTGTTCAGTACACCTTCAGTACTGATACAGAACCTAATCCCAGGACCAAAGTCAGGAGACTCTAAACCAGAGCTGCAGCTTCCACAGTCTGGACACAGCACCATCCAAATTCTCCCAGCCTGCATCTACTACTAGGCTTGTGCACTATCCCTGAACCACTCTCCACGACCACTCCAGTACCAGAATCTGCTGTTGATCATTTAGGCCCATTGCCTGCTACCTGTTGTTTAATAAAGACCGTGAGTTAATTTGCACAATGCTGCCTCCGTCTGATCCCAGGATACGGCTGTCTACCACCACGGGCTCCCCCATCCATTACCCAGTGACTTGTCTTACAGACACTCAGAAGTTGCCCCAGGGAGAACCAGAACCTCAGCCTCTCCCTCCACATTTCTGCACACACCACCTGCTGGAGACCTGCCAGGCTGTAGGACAACCCTCCAGTCCCCATACCAAGCACTGTGACTGTTTATCCCTGCAAAAGAACTGTGTCAGCTCTGCTACATCTGGCGCTGCAGCGCCTAAAGTTTTAACCTCTGGAAGTCTGTGTGACGCAGCACTGGCGCGAAACCCTGCTACTCACTAAACAATCGTAAATGGCGCGAACCCCGTCTGCTAACCCTGTGGTGCAGGAGGAAATTGATCCTGCCACAGCTCCTGATGGGAAGTACCCTGGCCCCGGAAGACTTGGAGGAGGAGGGAGCTGCGGCGCTTTCGCAGGCTCCCACTTATTTGTTTTTAGACTCGGCTATGGTCTCAGGCCTTGCCGAACAACCGTCTGGAGAAGCCGACATTTCGGAGAACGGCAGTCCCAACCCCTGAACATTAGGAGACCAGTGAGGACGCCGAGGAACCTGCAGTTTCAGGAACCCGGCCGGCTGCAACCTCCCAGTTAGGCTGGCCCACCTACCCTTGCTATTGAGCCAGAAACTTTCCTGAGACTCTTCCTTATTCATTCAAAAGTCAAGAGACTATCCTTGACATTTTCTCCAGTTGTGCTATGATAGCAAACCATCTCTGCTGACACAGAGCTACCTTGCCAAAGGACTGTGTCCCTTATCTGTAGAGGAGACCCTTTGTTTTGTTTTTACTATCCTTTTTCCTGCTTCAAGGACTGTGCCCAGAGAATTGACTCTACCTACAAGAGATCTCTGAGAGACTTATGGTCAGTTACTCTAAGGAAAAAGTTTATTATGATTGCACGTAATGCCTTTCTTTCCAGGAAATGAACATTCTGTTTGGATTTCATGCCTTTTCTTCCACAGGAAAATGGACATTGCTATTTTACTACCCAAGGTAGGTATGCTGCTTCAAGTAACATTATGCAACAAGCTGTGTACCCATTGGGCTGTCTAAGCCAATGTGGATTGACATGTTTGCACAACTATGGTGTTTATAACATATGTCAGTTTGCATATAACCTTTATGTTAGGCTTTGCAGGTATGTAGCCAAGACTTTGTTGGACCGTTTTTTGACGTTCTCAAATCCTGACGGCAGGCTTACGCCTGAAACAAAAGCTTCCTATTTGTGTGGCCTCTGTAAACTGCGGGTCCTTAGGGGACCGGGGGTGTTTTAGTAGTAACCTAGATGTCATACACTAGGGTAAGACTGTCAGACGACAGGTATACCATATGTACTATACATGCCATTTATGGGTTTAATTATGCCACCTATGTGACGTGTCTTTGGACAAATTTTCAGGCCTTGGTGCAAGGAGTGGATTATAGGACATGACACAACACCTTTCCTGTTGCAAACAGTTGGTTTAAGGGCATTAGGTGCCAACTGTACAGTCCTCATTTTCATGTACCCAGTCCAACACCAACCCCGGTGCCTGTAGCCAGGACCCTGGCCAGTTTGTTTCCCCTACACTGCACATAGCCAGCACTTACCTTAAAGTGCCCTTTACGACTTCCGGTTCCGGCTCCAGCATGTGAGGACAGGGGACAGCGGAGCTCCGCAGCACATAGCCCGCAAGAGATCGCCCCGCCGCCCACATGCATAACAGGAGCCGGAAAACAAGGCTCGCTGAACCCGGTAAGCCTCAGGAGAGCACCCGAGAGGTGGCTGGCGCATAGCAACGCCATAAACAAAGCGGGGTTGGAGACACAGGAGAGAGCCGCATGGCCAAGATGGCACCGACGCGCCGAACAGCTGAGCCACGCGGGAACCAGACAGAGGAGGATGGGGGTGAGTCTGACACCAGCAATACATCCAGCCAGCAACCACATATAAATTACAAGAAGCTGGCTAAAGAAGTGGTGCGTAGAATGGGCCCCACATTACAGGAGTCAATATCATCTACTATAACAGAGTCCCTGAGAACCCTACAAAATGATATAAAAACTAATGCAAATAGAATAGAGGAAGCAGAGTAACAGATTTCTTCAATGGAAGATGATACTGCCGGAGTAATGGCAAGAGTAAAGCTGCTTGCTGCTGACAATAGAAAAATATCTGAAAAATTAGACGACCTAGAAAATAGGTCAAGGCGCAGCAACCTGCGCTTGGTAGGTCTGCCTGAGACCATAACGGGACTGGCGCTGAATAAGGTGTTCTCTGACACGTTGCCAAGGTTGTTGGTCATAGACGAAAATTTTCCAGTGGAAAGAGCGCACAGGATAGGCCCGCCGAGACCAGTGCGCTCCCCATCTACGCAGTCATCAGGGATGGGTGAGCACCCCAGGCAGGCCATTGCGAAATATATAAGCTATGCGAACAAGGAACAGTTATTGAGAGCATATAGAAGAAGAAAAGACCAGCTCGAAATTGAGGGGAGAAAGATATTAATATTTTCTGATTATTCTGCAAACTTACCAGAAAAAGACGAGCGTTTAGTGGCTTATGTACGGAACTGTTCAAGCGTAAATGGAGATTCCAACTCATATACCCGGCATTGTTAAAAGTTACACATCCGATGGATCTACTCGCACTTTTGAGGACCCAAAAGAGGCAGAGGAGACAATCAAGGAATTACAAGCCTGGAGAGATTCAGAAAAGTAACTGACCCAAAATAGAAGAACAGCGAATACAGAACCAAACAGATCCACATACAAACAGGGGCAAGGAGATGCGCAATCCTCTAAATCAAAGCGCAACTAAAATGGAAGCAGAGATATATAGAGTAAACAAAAAACTGCAATAATTGAAAACCTTGCAGGATATACATGATAAGTTTCGCAGTGAGTAGACTCACAATGAGTAATGACTTTTGCAAATGTTTCATTTTGAGTTACAGAAGTCTTATTAAGCTAAATGAGATATAGCCTCCTATTGAAAATATCTGAATAATTTGGCAGAATGTAAACATGTATTCGAGAATAGGGCGATGTGCTGTGATCTCTGCACTTGCTGGAAAAAGAGGAAGTCACTAATAAGATTTTTCCCTAGTACTACATTTTGTAAGGAACGTAATGAGTTAGATGTCATTTTGTTATGTAACTTTCTCAAGAAAAATGTTATGTTAAGAGTTTTTATGGTGCATTCCTCACGTAGTTACACAAGGTTAAATGTAAAGATGAATGTAGTATGCAGTGCGATCCTTAAACAGCAAACTCGTATAGAACAGAACTTGGGTAACATATCATTAGGTTTGTTTCATGGAACATGAGGGGTTTACGTACCCCACAAAAAAGGTCACTGGTCCTAAAAACATCTTAAAAAGCTAAAAGCTGACATAGCTTTGCTACAAGAATCACACTTAGAACACAAAGATGTGAAACTCATGCAAAAATACTGGGTAGCCGTTGCATTAGTAGCGGCAAGCTCTAGCAGAAGAGGAGGAGTCCTCTTATTGATTAATAAGAACGCAAGAATTAAAGTTCTATCTCATAGTTCGAACGTGGAAGGGCGAATATTACAAGTTAATCTTGACACCCCCGCGGGCGACCTGAGCCTGTATAATGTATATGCACCGAATCATGACCAACGTCCTTTTTTAAGAAACCAGGGAACCAACTAGCCAAAGACTCGTGCCCATATAAAATAGTAGCAGGGGACTTTAACCAAGTCATCCAATGCCATCTAGACCGCTCAACCACACATACGCAGATAGGGACTAAGACATTGACGGACTTATACATGACAGCAACAGACCATGATTTGACAGATGCATGGAGACACCTGCACCCTGATGGAAGGGAGTATACATTCAACTCCGAGGTGCACCACACGTGGTCTCGCATAGATTACATATTGGTGAGCGGTCCGATACTCCACAAAATAGTGGAAACAAATATTGAGCAATTGATAATATCGGACCACACACCAATAACCATGACAATAGCGGAAAACCACATGAAAGGAGATGACTATGTCTGGCGTTTCCCCACATACTTAGTCAAGGACGATCAATTTGTTCAACAATTAAAGGGGTGGTGGACTGAGTACGAATTTGAATGCTCGACTTCACAAACCTCGCCGGCACTTTAATGGGACTCGGCCAAAATGGCTGTAAGAGGGACAATTATGGCATATGTGGGGAGACTGAAAAAGAAAGCTAGGGAAAGACATACACTCACCGGCCACTTTATTAGGTACACCATGCTAGGGTTGGACCCCCTGCTGTAGGGTTGGACCCCCTTTTGCCTTCAGAACTGCCTCAATTCTCCGTGGCATAGATCCAACAAGGTGCTGGAAGCATTCCTCAGAGATTTTGGTCCATATTGACATGTTGGCCATATTGACATGATGGCATCACACAGTTGCCGCTGATTTGTCGGCTGCACATCCATGATGCGAATCTCCCGTTCCACACATCCCAAAGATGCTCTATTGGATTGAGATCTGGTGACTGTGGAGGCCATTTGAGTACAGTGAACTCATTGTCATGTTCAAGAAACCAGTCTGAGATGATTCCAGCTTTATGACATGGCGCATTATCCTGCTGAAAGTAGCCATCAGATGTTGGGTACATTGTGGTCATAAAGGGATGGGCATGGTCAGCAACAATACTCAGGTAGGCTGTGGCGTTGCAACGATGCTCAATTGGTACCAAGGGACCCAAAGAGTGCAAAGAAAATATTCCCCACACCATGACACCACCACCACCAGCCTGAACCATTGATACAAGGCAGGATGGATCCATGCTTTCATGTTGTTGATGCCAAATTTTGACCCTACCATCCGAATGATCCTTACACCGATGATAAAGCGATAGAATACCTAAATACCATCACCCTTACAGCAGTAACTCAGGAACAACTGGATGTTCTAAACGCGGAGATAACTGACGAGGAGGTGGGTGCAACCATAAAGGGTTTGAGCTATCATAAAATGCCGGGGCCTGACGGTTATCCAGCAGAATTCTATAAAGCCCTGAGAACTCAGATATCGCCTTCATTGGCAAAATATTATAATGAAATTTTGAAGGGCGGATCACTGATGCCGCAAGCAAATGTGGCGTTCATAAAGATACGTCCTAAACCTGAAAGGGATTTGCTCAAGCCTGAATCTTACAGGCCAATATCCATGATAAATCAGGTAGGCTTTATAAAAGGGAGGGCAGCAGTCACGAATTTGAGGAGAGTCTTAGCAGTCTTAGATGAGGCAAAACTTAATACGTCAACAAATGGAGCCAGGGCGCTTTTAGCCCTAGACGCCGAAAAAGCCTTCGACAGCGTGCGTTGATTTGGCTTTAAAGGAGCATTTAGACAATTCATAAAAACGTTATATCAAGATCCTCAAGCAGCTATATACACCCCGGGCTTCAGATCCCCCCCATTTAGGTTGGCAAGAGGAATGCGCCAGGGATGCCCGCTTTCCCCATTGCTATTTAACTTGGCTTTGGAGCCCTTGGCAAGAAAGCTTCTGGATCCAGAGGCGGGACTGGGCATTAGAATAGGGACAAGTGGTATGAAAACAGCACTGTTCGCTGACGATATATTAGTGTTTCTCACAGACCCCTTCAAAACAGTGCCAACAGTATTCCGGCTAATTGAAGAATTTGGAGACATAAAATTAACCCAACCAAATGCGAACTAGTGTGCTTAGATCAAATGTCCCAAAGGGACAAAAATACAAGCAGCAGAAGTAAAAATAGCCCCGACCAGCATCAAATATCTGGGAATAAAAAGAGGAAAGACGCTGGCATCCCTTTACACACTCAATTATGATCCCTTGATCAGAAAGATAATTAACGAACTGGAGAGATGGGAAAGTCTTTCCCTAAATCTAATGGGACGTTTTCAACTCATAAAAATGATGAGCTTCTCCAAATTATTGTACCCGCTACAGACACTCCCATTGATGCTAAAAAGTTGTGACATTGCGAAACTACACAAAGCATTTGTAAAAATTTATATGGCAGGGTAAAAGGGCACGTATATCTTTAGCCAAGTTATCCCTAGATAAAAGTGGGGGTTGCCTCAACTTCCCAGACATTAGGGACTATAACTTAGCATGTCACAGCAGACACATGAGAGATTGGGTGTTGCAAACCTAGCACTTCTCCAACACAAAGCTAGAGGCAGCAGTACTAGGCCCATATAGCTTGTCGGCTATACTGCAGACGGCATTTGCAAAAGCGCCCACACGGGTGAAACAGTCGGTGTTGCTACGTGACACCGCCATGTCATGGGAAAAGGTGAGAAAGATATTTTTAACTCACTCTCTCATTTGACATCAAAACATATGCCCTTGTGGCAGCACCCGGAATTCCAGGCAGGTGTCTCCAGCAAACTATTTGAAACATGGAAAGGACAAGGGATTGTTACACTGGGACAGGTGATGCATGACACGGAACCGAGACTTTGGAAGAACTGACGCAAAAATATGACTTACACCCCAGACAGGAATTCCAGTATTTACAACTTAAATCATTTGTGGGAAACAGACTGACGAATCTGGCCAGCGAACTAATGGATAACACTTTTGACTGTATACTCCAAGACAGAGACTTTAAGAAATCAATATCGGAACTTTATCAGATCATAAGACGGAAGGGAGAGCCATCACATCCACAGACATCCTTCACATATTGGGAAAAGAACCTGAGAATACCTGATACTACTGATAGACTGCTACACATCACACATATAACTCTTCTGACGGCGAAGAGAACATTGCTAAATCATTGGCTAGAGAACACGCTTCCAACACTCACCGAAATTAACCAACAAGTTACAAACTACTTACACATAGACAGACAAGAAGCAAGCAGAAGGGGGGAAATAAAAACAAAAGCCTTCTTTCGGAAATGGAGAGTATTTATTGAGAAATATCTTACTAGAGAAGAACTTAAAGACATAATGACACATTTCCAATACACCCAATGGTACTTAACAGAAGATTTAAAAGGCACTCTGGGGATACTTCGAGTTATGTAAATGTATAAGACACCAAACTGATAGGACCTAAGTAAAATAAAGGATTTACCTTAAGCACTGTGGCGATAATAAACAAAGAGGAATGCACTAGGTTTGATGTTTGTTATTATTGTTTTCAATTAAAAGTTAAAGGGATGCGGGTTTGGCACCTAACAAATAAATCTAGTTAACATAAAGGATTATAATACTTGTGAGTGAGTCAACGATGCCTGATGTAAAATGAAGCGTGTCACCATTGTTAAGATGCAAAAACAAAGTGTAACTTCATATTTACAGCATAATTGCTATGTATTGTATCTGGAAACTCACAATAAAGCTGTTTCAAAAAAAAAAAAAGTGCCCTTTACTACCTGCACCCCTACATGCTGTTGTGTGCATGGACCATCTGGAGGCCATATGCTGCGGCCAGCTTTGGTTTCCCTTCCAATCCGGTCCACAGCCGGATCTTTCAATTACCTAGGGTATATGCAACACCCATGCCAATACATAGGCAGGCTGGTAGTTGCAAATAGCGCCCATTCCAGGTTAGGAGCTGACGGAGGAAGACATGAACCCTCTAGTAAGTTTCTAGCACTGAGTCTTTATGTAATTGCCGCCGTAACCTCTACCTGAACAGGCAATAGTTAAATGGGTGTAAGATGGTATCCAATTATATGGCTGTATTGTAAACTGGAGTGTGATTGGAGAGGTGTTACCAACTAACCAAGGGAAGTATAAAACCCCTGGGCAGTGGGAACACAGGTCTTTTTAGAGTCGGCCAGCAGTCGAGACCACTTGGTCTGAGGGAAGAGAGAGACAGTGTTCAGTACACCTTCAGTACTGACGCAGAACCCAATTCCCGGACCAGAGTCATCTATCGATAAGCAAAGTGAATACATAAAACTTAACTTTTACTCAGATATAGATAAAAGCTGACATATCAATAATTCCAATATAAAAACGTAGACACAGAGAAGGCTGCTGCCACAAAGGTTGACTTAGAAATCTGATTCAGCTGCAACAGTAACTCTGCAGCAGTTCCAGTACAGGGTGTAAGAGTAATGCTGTGGAACAAAAATACATGTATAAATATACAGGAACGGTCTCACCATTCTGCGAAGTCTAGTGAGCGCAGGTCATTGGTGGAGATGGATCACAGGATCATCAGACAATGGTTCCAGTTCTCAGGTCCTTAATTGTCCAGATTGGGCACTAATTGGTAATCCTAATCATTCCCTGTAGTTCAACCCTAAAGACCCCAAGAGCTCCCGTCCTCACAAGGACAGTCCACAACTAGACCTCAATAGACTCATCCTATACTGAAATAAAAAGTCTAGGTAATTCCCAATGCGTTTCCTCCAAAATAAAAATGGATTAATCGGGCGCAAACAGGACTGCATGGCAGCAAATGAAGAGTGGATCGCGTCACAGTGTGACTTACAGCAGCGATCACTCTAGTAGCAGACAGAGGACAGTGGTTCTATCCGTCTGTAAACCGCAGTGGCTCCATGCTGCTCATTGGTTTCGGCATGAGCGCCATAGTCCTGTGCGTGCGCCAGAAAAAGCCGACGGCTGCCGCGTCATCTCCGGACCAGAAGTAGGTCACACCATGACTATCCTTCATCCTCCCGTATATAAGGAACGCCTCTCCCTTACATCATACAGGGAGGGGCGGATCTATACAATCTATTTCACTACATAGTAGTTGGTACATCTAGCCCATAATGTAAAACTGATATAAAGCCTCTTGTCATATTCGTTATCCTCATAATAGGCTAATGGTTACGTGCCATACTGAATGTAAGTAAGTACCAAACATGGAATAGCAGACGGAAATTGGTACATGAGATGATATTCAAACAAGACACTTATTTACTGGGGGAAAGGTAGAAAAAGAAAAATACACAAAATAAAGGCAAAAGTTGACAAAGTATCGGTAGTGACCAGAGTACATAATGATGGAGTTACTGATCCAAAAAAGAGGCGTAGCTCAAAGATTCATTAAGACACCTAGGATTAACCGTTTGGAGATGGAAAATCCATCTTGCTTCGCACTGTAGGACACTCCTGTCCCAATCCCCCCTCCTTGGGCTGCGTGGTATTGTAGTGATGCCATGAAATTTAATGGCATCAATATGGCCATCTTGATGTGTAATGTGGCTAGCCAGGGGGGTATCTCGTTGGTTGATAATGTCACCTATGTGTGCACCTATTCTTCTGCGGAATTCCTGTATGATCTTACCCACATACTCAAAGCCACAATTACAGATGGCCCTGTAGACAACACCCACAGATCTACAAATTGATAAACGTACAGGCAGTCCCTGTCATTTTTCTGTAGGTGATAGCTGGTCGGTCACTCGTCGTGATCAATGTAATGATCCTTAATGTCCGTATCCATACGTATGTCTCTCACTGCGCCAGCACCATTGTTAAAAGTTGTGATCAATCTAATGATACTTGTCTCTACAGGTCTAGGTTTTTGACAGAGTAGATCAGTCTTATTCTTGTATAGTGTACACTGAAACGCCTTCTGGAGGACATGGTCCGGATAGCCCTTTTCTTTAAATCGTAAACGTAGATCACGAGCTTGTCTAACAAAGGTGGCATAATCGGAGCAGTTCCTCCAGAGGCATAAATATTGGCCCCGTGGTCCCTGTTTTAAGGGGCAAAGGGTGGCTACTTTCCCATTTTAAAAGAGAGTTGGTAGCGGTATTTTTACGGTATACTTGAGTACAGATGTCTCACTTGTCCCTTTCCAAATTACCATAATATCATCTATATATCGAAGCCATGATTGCTACCAATGTGAAAGTGGCTCAGTTGATCAGAAAACACAATTGTCTCTTCCCACCAGCCCAGGAGCAGATGCCGTGCCCCTGAACTGGTGGTAAATTCTGCCATTGAAAAGAAAATAATTCCTTGTAAGAAGGGAGAGTAGCCACAAACGGTCTCAAAATTTTTATCCAGATAGACCCTCAGGTTCTGAGTTAGCTTATTAACTCTGGAGACAATAGGCCTGCCTTTTAAATATGTAAGACCTTTATGGACCTTGGGCAGTCCATAAGTAGTGGCTGTGGTGGGATTAGTAGGGCATAGAAACTCAAATTCTGTCAAACGCTGTGTTGGGTTAGACTGCAGAATTGCATATGCATTCCTATCCTTGAGGAGATCCACTGTCCTCTGTCTTCTACTAGAGTGATCGCTGCTGTAAGTCACACTGTGACGCGATCCACTCTCTTCATTTGCTGCCATGCTGTTCTGTTTGCGCCCCTGATGAATCCATTTTTATTTTTAAGAAAACACGTTGGGCATTATCTAGACTTTTTATTTCAGTATAGGGTGAGTCTATTGAGGTCTAGTTGTGGACTGTCCTTGTGAGGACAGGAGCTCTTGGAGTCTTTAGGGTTGAACTACAGGGAATGATTAGGATTACCTATTAGTGCCCAATCTGGACGATTACTGGAACTGCTGCAGAGCTACTGTTGCAACAGAATGTGATTGCTTAGTCAACCTTTGTGGCAGCAGCCTTCTCTGTGTCTACGTTTTTATATTGGAATTATTGATATGTCAGCTTTCCTTTCAACTGCACTAAACAAGAAATTGAAACTCTACACATCCTTGAATCCAAAAAGGATATCCAGATTAAACCCTCGGACAAAGGGGGCAATGTGGTTGTTATGGATTCGGCACAGTATCTGTCCATGTGTACTGATCTCCTCAAGGATAGGAATGCATATGCAATTCTGCAGTCTAACCCAACACAGCATTTCCTTGCTGAACTTCGTACCCTCCTCACTGTATAAATGTTGATGCCCTTTACTCCTCTATACCCCATAAGATGGGCTTAAAGGAAACCTACCACTTGTAGTGGCAGGTTTCCGATGGAAATACCGGGCACCAGCTCAGGGTGAGCTGGTGCCGGAGCCGCGATACCGCGGTTTAAAACACTTTTTAAACGTTATAGCCGGCGCAGGCAGGTACGCGCTCGGCGCTTACCGTGCACGCGGCTCTCATTCACTTCCTATGTAGCCACGTGCACGGTAAGCGCCGAGCGCGTACCTGCCTGCGCCGGCTATAAAGTTTAAAAAGTGTTTTAAACCGCGATACCGCGGTTTAAAACACTAACTAAAATAAGCTCCGGCACCAGCTCACCCTGAGCTGGTGCCCGGTATTGCCATCGGAAACCTGCCACTACAAGTGGTAGGTTTCCTTTAAGGGCTGTGGAACATTTCCTCAGATCTAGAGGGACACAATTTACATTACATACTGAGTTTGTGTTACAGGCCTTAAATTTCTGGAATTATTTTCTTTTCAATTGCAGAATTTACCATCAGCTCAGGTGAACGGCAATGGGTTGGCTGTGTGCGCCAACCTACGACAATCTGCTCCTGGGCTGGTGGGAAGAGACAATTGTGTTTTCTGATCAACTGAGCCACTTTCACATTGGTATCGAGTCATGGCTTCGATATATAGATGATATTATGGTAATTTGGGGAGGGACAAGTGACACATTTAGAGAATTAGTCGAACGTCTGAATGTCAACACTATAGGCCTTAGTTTTACATATGAAGCCAAAAAAGACAGCCTAGCATTCTTAGATATTTTAATTTCAAGGGGTATAGATGGAGACATCCGTACAGAAGTATACTTTAAAGCTACTGCTACCAACTCTCTTTTAAAATGGGAAAGCAGCCACCCCTTGCCCCTTAAAACAGGGATTCCATGGGGCCAATATTTACGCCTCCAGAGGATCTGCTCTGATGATGCCACCTTTGTTAGACAAGCTTGCAATCTTAGTCTACGATTTAAAGAAAAGGGCTATCCGGACCATGTCCTCCAGAAGGCTTTTCAATGTGCACTACACAGGAATAGGACTGATCTCAATGTAATATCATTAGATTGATCACAACGAGTGACCGACCAGCTATCACCTACAGAAAAAGGTCCATAGTCATTTTCTAACCCCTAATAGAACTACCTGTATGGGTAGTTCTAAACCGAAGGGCAATTTCCATTGTAGCAGGTGTGTTGAGTGCTTCTCGATGTTGACAGTTAAACAATGTACCTCTAATGTTACAAATGACATTGGTACGTTTATCAATTGTAGATTTGTGGGTGTTATTTACAGGGCCATCTGTAATTGTGGCCTTGGGTATGTGGGTAAGACCATACAGGATTTCCGCAGAAGAATAGGTGCACACATAGGTGACATTATTAACCAAGGAGATACCCCCCTGGCTAGGCACATTACCCAACATCATGATGGCCATATTGATGCCATTAAATTTCATGGAATCACTACAATACCACGCAGTCCAAGAGGGGGAGATTGGGACAGGTGCGTCCTCCAGTGCAAAGCAAGACTGATTTTCTGTTTCCGGAATGGTTACCCTGGGGGTCTTAATGAATCTTTGAGCTATGCCTTTTTTGGTTCAGTAACTCCATCATTATGTACTCTGATCGCTACCGATACTTTGTCAACTTTTGCCTTTATTTTGTGTATTTTTCTTTTTAAACCTTTCCCCTTGTAAATAAGTGTCCTGTTAGAATATCATCTTATGTACCAATTTGGTCCATCTGCTATTCCATGTTTGGTACTTACTAGAGATGGGCGAATCGATTCTAATGAAGTGGAATTCGATACGAATTTCACTTGAAATTTGTTTCTTCATGAAGCCGAAATTTACGCTGATTCGCGGGAATGAATCTTTTTTCAGCTAAATGGGCGTGAGCACAACGTGTTACATGGGGCAGAGGACTCTGGGAAGGAGAAAGGAACACCCCGATGACATCTGCAGACATGTAAGCCAATCAGCGACCGGCAGGCTTATGTGATGTCACACAGGCTAACAGCCCTATAAAAACTGACGGCCATTTGCAATCCCCGCATTTTACACTGGATGTGCTGTTTGTGGCGCCTAGCTGCTGCTACTGTACTGTGCAGTAGCGATTCCTGCTCCAATCCCTGGGTGTTCTTCAAGGGGGATCTGTATACCCCAAATAGTTCTTTTTAGTGACAAAATGGAATAGGAAGAAATCTGTTTCACATTCATGCATCTACAGCAGTGATCTGTGGACCACTCACTGGGTGTCAGTTGTGGGGTATCTGTATAACACAAATTCCCATACCCTTTTGTGGCTATAGTTTAGAGCCAGATTTACCTGTCAAATTCACATAGTTTATAAGCAACTATGACAGACAGGTGGCAGGTGGAGAAGGAAGAGGTCGCAGCATAGTAAGGGGACGTCGCAGCAGGGGTGACTCTGTGAGGCTAGAACTGCCATTGTCATTTAGCAGCAGTGTGTTGATCAACAACCCTAAGGTTGTTGAATGGTTGACTAGGTCATCCAATTCCTCAAATATAACATCTGACAACCCCCGCCAAGAGTCCGTGGGTTCCTCAGATACAACAATTAGTTGGCATGGCCCAGGAGAAGGTCAGCGGCCCTCACCTGTCCTCAACCAGCCTCTGTCCTGTTCCTTTCCTGCAGCCAGAGAGCTACTAGGTGGTCTGTGCTCACCCCCAAAGTGTTTGAGGACAGTCAGCAGCTGCTTGGCACTGAAGAGGTGGGGCAGACTTCCGCTGCTTCCTGCAGTAGGCAGGCTGTGCATACTGACACTGGTGAGGAGAGTAGCAGTGAAAGGGAAAGCAAATTGACGATGATGTAGCCGATCGCACTTGGGAGGAGGGTGTAGCAGGGGATTCATCATCGTCGGGCGAAGAGAGAGTCAGCTTGCATGTCAGCAGGCAGCGAAGTAGGCAGCAAGTCTGATTCCTTAATGACCAATTTCCTTTACCCGCCTATTGAGGAGGCTAGCTGCCAGCAGCAGCAGGACATAGAGCAGACCCTGCACCAGCAGGTGGTGGTTTACTTGAACAGCACTTTACCACCTAGAGGATCCCATGGACTACTGGGCAGTCAGATTTAATGCGTGGCCGCAACTTGCAGAGTTTACAGTAGAGAATCTGTCCTACCCGGCCAGTATTGTGGCATCAAAGTGATGCCACCTTCACACTATATCATTGTGCCACTCTGCGGGCTCCTGCTGCTGCTGATGCCACCTTCACACTATATCATTGTGCCACACTGGGAGGATCAGGGTTGCTAGCCAAAAGCACGAGTGGATACAGAACACAGAGGACATGTAAATATCCCATTTACTGGTCATCTCTGTTTTGGATTCACTCCTGTTTGATTTTGGCTCTAGCAATATGGATGATGGATTATTGACTAAGTCTAAGTCTAAATCATAACACAAACCCCACATATATAGTATCACCGCGTCCGTAACAACCCATAGAATAAAACTAAATAATTATTGAACCCGCACGATGAACGCCATTAAAAAATACTGTTAAAAACCTGCAAATAATTTTTACCTATTGAATCCCACAAAAAATGCAATAAAAAGTGATCAAAAAAACTTTTGTACTCCAAAATGATACTGTTGCAAAGTACAACATTTCCTGCAAAAAACAAGCTATCAACCAGCTCATAAAATGTTATGCCACTTGGAAGACGGTAATGCAAAAATGATAGATTTTTCCCACATTAGGGTTTTTTTTCCCACATTTGACCATTCTAAATTTCTCCTCCATTTAGATTTCATTACTATGAAGATCTCAAGGGGTTAACAATCTTCCTAAAAGCTGTTTCTGATAGTTTGAGGGGTGCAGATTTGAAAATGGGTTGATTATATAGGGGGTTTTAATGCTAAATATGTAATATTTCATTCAAAACGGTATTTACCCACAAAATGGTCAATTCTGAAAATACGGAAAATCACTATTCGATTTGTACGCCGCTTGACATCAAAATAAATTATCCAGACATTTAAAAAATGAAAAGTACACATATGGGAAATGTTATTCAGCAACTTATTTAGGTGGTAAATCTGCCTGAAAACGCAATGATTTAGAATTTCAACAATGGCAAATTTTTCAAAAATTTCATCATTTTTTCTTTTTTTTGTAAATAAAACGCAAAACTTATGAGCCAAAATTTACCACTAAAATGAAATACAACATGTGGGGGAAAGCAGCCTCAGAATCGTTTTGATAAGTAACAGTGTTCAAAAGTTATAACCATATAAATCGATGCAAGTCAGAATCCAAAAAATCGTGCTGAGCCTTAAGCTTTAAACTGGCTACGTCCTTAAAGGACACCTGTCATCAGGTCTGTGTCACTTGTCCTGTCACCTCTACCTGTTGGAGCAGCTCACAAGGATCCCATCCCAGCCTTTATCTAGTTATTTCATACATTAATCATTGTAAAATCATCTATGTTTTATTATGTAAATGAGGCTGGTCACATGGTCAGAGGCAGTGATGTCACCCCTGTTACCCCTCCCCTCTCCTCCCCCTGCTCATGTCTGTGTGTAATGTATAGTAAAGCATGGCTAGTGTGTGTGCTGCATCTGCTGACATGCTGCATCCTCCTAATATACAGGTGAGAGACACAGACATCAGCTACACATGAATCTGACATGTTCTGCTGTAACATGGCTGCCAGGAGCTGCTGTATCTCTCCTAAACACACACACACATTCACACACAGGCTGCAGGGGGCGTGGCCAACAGCACCAGGAAGCACATCATTATACAGCCTCACACCATTATACAGGCTGTCAGTCAAGCACTAGGGGTGTGGCTGTACCTCCCACTCATGAATAGAGTGGACAGCTTGAATATGCTAATACTTCATTGGACATTTCACAGGTCATTTGCATACAGCTTTAGGACCTCATTGCTTAGGTTTACAGGCATGTAGAGGGACAATGAAGGGATAGAGGCAATGCTCTCTAATGGCAGTTTATGAAAATATATTTAGTTTAGGGGGGTTGTTTTGCATGACGGGTTCTCTTTAAGGACTTAAGGTTAAATGACCATTAGTAAAAAACATAAATATTGCAAACAATAAGTTCATACGTAAAAATATATATATCTTAATCCTGAGAATGTTCAGCACTCACATTATACTATATGACCCATGGTAATTAAAGTTGCTTCAATTAATGTTAAGGGACTAAACAGACCATATAAAAGGGCAAGCATGTGTAAAGATGCAATGCAGTCTAAAACTGATGTATTATGCGCCCAGGATATGTACCTCAATCAGGTGGATGTACACCACAAACATTTTTCCAATATTTACGCTCCTCCAGCAACAGATAAGATAAGGGGGGTACACAATGGTCGATAAAATATTGGACCCTTTGGGGAGATTTGTAATAATGATATGCTCGATTAACAATACAACTTACACACTAGTTTCAGTGTATGCCCCAAACAAGAAACAGACAAAATTAAAAAAAAAAAATAGTTTGCAGTGGACACACACAAACAAGCATCTGTATTATGTGCAGTAGACTTTAATATGCCAATGTGGCCATCAGTGGACACTTCTAATTCCACACATCCAGATAAAGCGTCAGAATTATTCCAACTTACTCATCAAGAAGCCTATCTGGATATGTGGAGATTACAACATCCGACTGAAAAAGATTTTTTGTTTTACTCTCACCCCCATAAAATATACTCTAGACTTAACCTATTCCTAGCGGATCACTTACTATTTAACAGGATAAGATCATCCAGAATTGATGTGATTAGTTGGTCAGATCATGCCCCGATCCACATAGAAACAGAAGAGCAATATTCAAACTCTCGCTATAGCCGATGGAGACTAAATAATTTTTGCTGCATCTCGCTAAATTCCATGATAAAACACAGATGGTGATATCTGACTTTTTTACAGAAAATTCAGTATCAGAGATTACGGGTCCTAAGTTATGGTGTCCCCATAAAATGTTTGTGAGGGGACAATATATAAATATAGCGGCGGCAAACAAAAAAGCTAATGATGAACTACGTTTACATATATTGTCTAGTCTTTCATTACTAAGCACTCTAAATAAAAATACATTTTGCCTGCACAGAGCGGAAATGATAGACATATAACAAAAACATTTAAAACAACTAGACTCTTACAAGTACGAAAGGGCGTTGAAAAAATTAAAAGCTAGACAGTTTACACTAGGGAACAAAGCTAGTAGACTTTTAGCTAACCAACTAAAGAAGAAAATAGATAAAATAAGCACAATTTAGAATACCATTTATTTTTAACACAAAGGCTAAAAAGGTGTTTGATCCGTTTCAGATAGCAGAAGAGATGGCTAAATACTACTCAACTTTATACAATCTTGAAACAAATAAATCTACCATCCAACCCTCGGAATCTGAAATAAAATCATTCCTAAAACTTCCCACGCTCTCATTAGCAAAAATGGAAAAAATGGCATAACTAAACTAACTAAACAAAGCCTCTGGCCCAGACGGGATAACCAACGAGTATGATAAAACTCACTCTCTTATGCTGATCCCACATCTAGAGTTAAAAATATCCAGGCCACAGGACATATCCCTAAAGAGATGTTATCTGCCTCCATAGTCACTCTCCCAAAGCCAGGTAAAACCCTGGATAGACCAGCCATTTTCGCCCAATTTTATTACTTAACACAGACTTGAAGCTACATGCTAAGATAATGGCAGACAGGTTGGCTCTTCTCCTGCTGGAGCTCATGCACAAAGATCAGGTGGGCTTCGTCAGAAAAAAGGGTCTCCTCAGACGGCACCAGATGCTTCATTAATTTAATAGAACTGATAGAGAGTAGTCGTACACCTTCTCAGCTCTTGTCGCTAGATGCGGAGAAGGCTTTCAACAGGGTGCACTGGGGGTACTTGAGGGAAGTATTAGAAAAATTAGTTTTTTCACAAAATGCGGTCATGGCATTATAAACTAATCCATCCGCCTATGTTACTATGTCAGAATATTCCTCCCAGCCCTTCCTAATAACCAATGGGATGCCCCTTTTTGCCACTGATCTTTACAATGATAATGGAGCCACTAGCAGAAGCAATCAGAGCCCCAGGGGCAGTATCAGGCATTAAAGTGGGAAGAGTACACCACAAAATTGGATTATTTGAAGACAACCTTATAGCTCTTACAAAACCTGCAAAATCATTAGCAGCCGTCTCCTTAATACTTAACCTGTTTAGTAGAGTCTTGTATTACAAACTGAATGCAACTAAATCCCTAATATTAGGACGGAACCTCCCAATGTTAACAAAATCTTACCTACAGGAAGTGTATGCTTTTATATGGGCGTATCTGGGAATCAAGTTAGCTTTTCCGAGCAAAACTTGTTTTCCCTCAATTATTCCCCTCTTACACCACAAATTGAAGCTGAGTTAAAACATTATGCTAAACGCTGGGTATCATGGGTTGGAAGGAAAGCTACAATGATGGTTCTTCCAAAAATCACATATATGCTCCCAAATAAGTTTCTTAAAGGTTTTTGACCAAACTCCAGAATATATTAAATAAATGTGTGGCTTGATACCAAGTTGAGAACAGCAGCCAATGTACTATATAGACCCCAATCTAAAGGAGGATTGGGACTATCAAATGTAAGCAGATACTATGAGGGAGCAATCTTAAAACAAGCAAGGTATTTGTGTTTGGAAAAAATAACTAAACATTGGGTGCAGATTGAAAATGAAGCAGATATGCAAATTCCAATGTCAACTTGGCTATGGGAATTAGCATTAGATGGTCAAAAAAATATCCCCAAATTATCCACGGCACAAACAGTGTACAATAAATGGAAACAATATTCAACCAAGAAAAAACTTTTTTCGTTAAGAGTGACAGATATGCCTTGATAACCTGAATGTTACCAACTGGGTACAAAATGGAATTTGTAAAATTGAACACATTTGGGAAAAAGACCACTTTTGCAGCCAGATCTTGTGCAGTGAGCTCTGCAGATTTTTGTGGCAGATAACTTTAAAAAAAGCATTAGCAAAGCGAGTGTGTGAGCTTGGCGGCGAGTGTGCATTGATCCCAAGTGTGTGCAGTGTCTTAAGTGTGACTTAGGTTTAAGGGAAGGAGTACTTTTTGGATCCAGCAACAAATAGATAAGTGCATCTACATTTTTATTTCCTGATATTCATTGTGTGATTTTTATTGCAACCAAGTAGATCTGAAGGTATTTTACTTGCATAATCTGTATATTGTGTGGGGGTATAGGGAGGCAGTCACCTTGCTTATCTAGAGAGTATAGTCACAGGTGCTGCCTAATTAATAGTGGGGTGTGGCTATCTAATTAGCAGCGTTTATATACTTCTGTGGTCAGTTTGTTTGCTGGTTTGCAGCCAGATCTTGTGCAGTGAGCTCTGCAGATTTTTGTGGCAGATAACTTTAAAAAAAGCATTAGCAAAGCGAGAGTGTGAGCTTGGCGGCGAGTGTGCATTGATCCCAAGTGTGTGCAGTGTCTTACGTGTGACTTAGGTTTAAGGGAAGGAGTACTTTTTGGATCCAGCAACAAATAGATAAGTGCATCTACATTTTTATTTCCTGATATTCATTGTGTGATTTTTATTGCAACCAAGTAGATCTGAAGGTATTTTACTTGCATAATCTGTATATTGTGTGGGGGTATAGGGAGGCAGTCACCTTGCTTATCTAGACAGTATAGTCACAGGTGCTGCCTAATTAATAGTGGGGTGTGGCTATCTAATTAGCAGCGTTTATATACTTCTGTGGTCAGTTTGTTTGGTGGTTTGCAGCCAGATCTTGTGCAGTGAGCTCTGCAGATTTTTGTGGCAGATAACTTTAAAAAAAGCATTAGCAAAGCGAGTGTGTGAGCTTGGCGGCGAGTGTGCATTGATCCCAAGTGTTTGCAGTGTCTTAAGTGTGACTTAGGTTTAAGGGACTTAAGTTTGAGGGGCTTTAGCAGGTAACTTCTGTGTTTTGTGTTACTTTGACTGTAAATTCTTCTTTCTGTGCATATTTCTATTGTAATCTCCATTAGAATAATGGACTCCATAAGTGGCATTGCTACACGGTGTACATCCTGTGCCATGTATGCTTTCCTTGAACAGCCGTTCGAGGGGGAATACTGCTGTGTGGGGTGTGTGAAAATTGCTCATCTGGAAGCCCAGATTCTGGATCTAAATGAGCAAGTTTCAAGGCTGCGGGCTATTGATAATATGGAACGAAGTTTGCTGCTCCTGGAGCACAAACTCTCTGGGGAAGATGGTTGTGGGGAGGGAAGTATGGAGGTGCAGAATGAGGGGGCAGCAAGTTGGGTAACATGTAGAAGGCGGGGTAGAGGGAAGAGTTGTAGAGAGTCTAGTCCTGATCTGGTGCACCCCAATAAGTTTGCCAGGCTGGCGGATGAAGGGGATATCAGCTCTGGGGTAGCAATGCTGCAGCAAGACGTGGCCGCTAGCAACCAGGGGAATGTCTGCTCTGGTAAGAAGGGTAATGGGAGCACAGGCAAGGTCAGACAGGTGCTGGTAGTGGGAGATTCCATTATTAGGGGAACACACAGGGCAATATGTCAGAAAGACCGTGCATACCGAACAGTGTGTTGTTTGCCGGGGGCTCGGGTTCGGCATGTTGCGGATCGGGTTGACGGATTACTGGGAGGGGCTGGTGAGGAACCAGCAGTCATGGTCCACATTGGCACTAATGACAAAGTAACAGGTAGGTGGAAGGTCCTTAAAAGTGTATGTACACAAATGCCAGAAGCCTCACAAACAAAATGGAGGAACTGGAACTCTTGATGTTGGAGCGGAAATATGATATAGTGGGTATCAGCGAAACATGGCTGGACAGTAGCTATGACTGGGCTGTTACTATAGGTGGTTATAGTCTTTTTAGAAAGGATCGTATAAATAAAAAAGGTGGAGGGGTTTGTTTATGTGTGAATTCTTGCCTCAAGCCCGTCTTGCGAGAAGACATCAGTAACGCAAATGTAGAGTCCCTATGGGTTGAGATAAGAGGAGGGAAAAAGAATAATAAAATATTACTAGGGGTTTGTTATAAGGCTCCAAATATAATGGAGGCAGCAGAGGAAATGCTGATAAGTGAAATGGATGCGGCTTCAAAGCATGGTGAAGTACTTATCATGGGGGACTTCAATTACCCAGATATCGACTGGGGGGCAGAAACCTGCAGGTCCTTCAAAGGTAGCAGGTTCTTGTCAACAACAAAAGACAATTACCTGTCGCAACTAGTCCTGGAGCCAACAAGAGGGGGGGCACTGCTGGACCTTATCCTTAGCAACAGACCTGATAGGGTATCAAAACTACAGGTTGGGGGGAACCTGGGGAATAGTGATCATAATATCATTGATTTTGTATTACGCTTTACTAAGAGCGTTAGTGAAGGGGCAACCAACACTCTAAACTTCAGGAGGGCAAATTTTCAGCAACTAAGGGAAGACCTTAAAGGCATAGACTGGGATAATGTTCTCAAACACAAAAGCCCCCCCCAAAAATGGGACTTTTTCTCATATATTCTGAAAAAGTCCTGTGAGAAACACATACCTTATGGGAAAAAGCATAAAAGGAACAAGAAAAAGCCTATGTGGCTAACTAGTCTTGTAAGGAAAGCAATAAGCGAGAAAGATAAAGCTTTTAAGGTGCTAAAACGTGAAGGTAGCGATGAGGCATTACAGGATTATAGAGAGAAAAATAAATCCTGTAAAAAGCAGATAAAGGCCGCAAAAATAGAGACTGAGAGAAATATTGTCAGGGAGAGCAAAAATAATACCAAATTATTTTTCAAGTATATAAATGATAAGAAACTAAAAACAGAGAGTGTGGGTCCCCTTAGAAATAACATGGGGGTCATGGTGGAAGGAGATGAGGAAAGGGCCAATCTACTGAATGTCACCTTCTCAACTGTCTTTACCCAGGAAAATCCCCTGGTGGAAGACACAATGAGGAATAATGTTAATTCTTTTTATAATGTCAACAGTTTAACCCAGGAAGAGGTACGGCGCCGCCTCGCAACCACTAAGATAGATAAATCACCTGGGCCAGATGGCATACACCCCCGGGTTCTATATGAATTATGTACGGTGATGGACAAACCGTTATTTTTAATATTTGAAGATTCACTGAGGACTGGTTATGTTCCACAGGAATGGCGCATAGCAAATGTGGTACCAATATACAAAAAAGGATCAAATAGCGATCCTGGAAACTACAGACCCGTAAGTCTAACTGCTGTGGTGGGGAAAATATTTGAGGGGTTTATTAGAGATGCTATCCTGGAGTATCTCACTGTGCACAACCTTATAACCCAGCGTCAGCATGGGTTTATGAGAGATCGGTCCTGTCAGACTAATCTGATTGGTTTCTACGAGGAGGTAAGTTCAAGACTGGATCTGGGGGATGCTGTGGATGTTGTATATCTGGACTTTTCAAAGGCATTTGACACTGTGCCACATAAAAGGTTGGTATATAAAATGAGACTGCTGGGAATAGGAGAAAATCTGTGTAATTGGGTAAGTAATTGGCTTAGTGATAGAAAACAGAGGGTGGTCATTAATGGCACATTCTCAGATTGGGTTGATGTTACCAGTGGAGTGCCACAGGGGTCAGTATTGGGGCCACTTCTTTTTAATATTTTTATTAATGACCTTGTAGTGGGTTTACACAGTCAAGTTTCAATATTTGCAGATGATACTAAGCTGTGTAAAGTAATAAATACTGAGGTCGATAGTTTAGCATTACAGAGGGATTTGTGGAAGCTTGAGGGATGGGCAGAGAAATGGTTGATGAGGTTTAATGTAGATAAATGTAAAGTTATGCACTTGGGCCATGGAAACAAAAAGTATAATTATGTTCTAAATGGTCAATTACTTAGTAAAACTGAAGCTGAAAAGGACTTGGGCGTATTGGTGGATGGTAAACTTAATTTTAGTGACCAGAGCCAGGCGGCTGCTGCTAAAGTAAATAAAATAATGGGATGTATCAAGAGAGGAATAGATTCTCATGATAAAGACATAGTTTTGCCCTTATACAAATCCCTGGTCAGACCACACATGGAATATTGTGTACAGTTTTGGGCACCAGTGTATAAAAAGGATATAGTAGAGCTGGAACGGGTGCAGAGGAGAGCAACCAGGATTATTAGGGGAATGGGGGGACTAGAATACAATGACAGATTACAAAATTTGGGATTATTCAGTTTAGAAAAAAGACGACTGAGGGGAGACCTCATTACAATGTACAAATACCTGAACGGACAGTACAAGGATCTCTCCAAAGATCTTTTTATACCTAGGCCTGTGGCCAGAACAAGGGGGCATCCTCTACGCCTAGAGGAGTGGCGATTCTACCATCACCATAGACAAAGGTTCTTCACTGTAAGAGCAGTGAGACTATGGAACTCTCTGCCGCAGGAGGTTGTTATGGCCGACTCTATGTACATGTTCAAGAGAGGCCTGGATGACTTTCTGGAGAGAAAAAATATCACGGGTTATGGGGATAAAACATTTATTTAATTCTTGAAGGTTGGACTTGATGGACTTGAGTCTCCTTCCAGCCTTATATACTATGATACTGTGATACTTAATGACCTTTTCCGTCATACGTCAAAAGTCCATAGGAAAGATTTTTACAAATACCTACTGAAATGACACTTTTTTTAGCAAGACCCCCAAAACCTAGCTTGGATAACAAAAATATAAAGTTTTCTGGTATACCAAGCATTGGATTCATTATCTCCAGCAGAACAAATGTTGTGTGTAAAACATTGCGAGAGAGATCTGAATCTTACCTTAGAACCTGAGAACTAGGAATTCATATTGAAATCACCCACTATACTATCTAAATGTACATTACACCTAGAAGCAAGATGGAAAATTTTGTATCGATGGTACTACACTCCCAGCAAATTATCCAATGAAAAAAATTCCAAATATGGAAAAATCTTGTGGGCTCAGTTTTTACGACTTTGACTGTGCGCTCCAAATAACACCTCTACTTTATTCTTTGGTTCGGTACGATCGCGGTGATACCAAATTTATCCAGGTTTTATTGTGTTTTAATACATTTTCAAAAATTAAACGAATGTGTACAAAAAAGAAAAAAAAAATTTGCCATCTTCTGAAGCTAATTACTTTTTCATACTTTCGCGCACGGAGATGTGTGAGGTGTCATTTTTGCAAAATGAGCCGACGTTTGCATTGCTACCATTTTGAAGTCTGTGCGACATTTTGATCATTTTTTATTCTAATTTTTATGTGTTGTAAAAAGGTGTAAAAGTCGCATTTCGGACATTTGGGCGCCATTTCCCGTCTCAGAGGTCACTGCCGGCTGTAACCGTTTTTATATTTTGATAGATCGGGCATTTTGGGACGCGGCGATACCTAATGTGTCTGTGATTTTTACTGTTTATTATGTTTAGTATAGTTACCTGTACCAGTGGAAGGGCACACGCTGTACAGTATAGTTACCAGTACAGCGTGTGCCCTTCCACTGGTACAGGTAACTATACTTACTCCATATGAGGTACACAATCCCTCTGTATGTGATTCCTACTTAGGTTGTGATTGCTATCAGATTATACTTACCAGTCTTCTCCTCTTCCTGTTGTTTTATGAGTTTGTAATTACGTGGCACTCTCTGTTGTTTTTATACTCAATTGTTGTTGGTGCATTGTGTTACATTACCTCTTCCAATAAAAGATTTTTTGTCTTATACGCAATATACCTAAGATGCTGTGTTTTTTCCAATATTTTGGTGGTATGATTTAATATTGCGGGGGGTCTTCTATGAACTATGCCCATACCCCCCGTTTCATTGCTTTGGTTTTGTATACGACAAGAAACGCAACATGTGAAAAGACACCTGTTGTCCCATCAACTCTTTACTTTGTTACGATCCAAAAGTAACATCTCTCTGAAGGAAACGCTAAACCCTCACGGCATCCTTGTGCAGCAGGATGACTGGAACAACATTGAAGGAATATTGAAGACATCGAATGGCGAGTCTCTGAACTGTGAGTGTGTTCACCTTATAGAACCACTTTGATATTAGTGGATTTATGCTTACATTTTTTCAATACAGCTGCCTGATTAATCAACTGCTACAGATATAGGACCCTATATTCCAAAAGCATGAAGGTGCACCAGTTGATGAAGTCGCACCAGTTAAGTTCTTTGACAGAGACTTTTTAAACTTTGTTCACATATCGTATATTTTATATATATTTTTATTTTTTGTATTTTTCTGTCATAATATATATGTAATACATAAAGGCCAAACTATTTAAGAGGTGCCCCTCACTGACTAAACAAAAAAAAAAAGAATACATCTTTGTCCAGACTTGTGCACAAATACCACGATGGCAACTTAGAGGCAGACTTATGCACAAATACCACGATGGCAACTTAGAGGTATTAAAATTTTGCGGGACAAATATCCGTGGGCCCCAAGAGAGGAAAATAGCCAACTCACAAGTCTCTGCACTGCTACTCATTCATTCAGTCATGGTCAGGACACATAAATTGGCTATTGTGGAGGGGCGACCAGTGGTTTGAATCCCAAATATAGTAAAGGCTCCACACCATTGAACATGAATAAGAAATAGACTCTAAACATATAGATTATCTCACTGGTGTCTGTCTCAACAAAACTTAATCACACTAATCTACCTCAGAGGGTATATAAACTCGATTTAGTATAACTGATTTTATTTTAATGACCCAAATGGTTTGATACTGTTTCCTCAGGATATACCCAGAAAATAAGACCTAGTTCGATTTTTTTTAAGCTTAGAAAAATATAAGGCCTCCCTCAAAAATTAGACCTAGTGGCAGTCATTGCTACATCTCTCCCATGCCATACATTGACAAAAGTAGATCATTTATAAATAAAGATGATGATTATTATTATTTACATACTGCAAGAGGCTGTGGCATGACTGAAGAATTCATGAGATACAATCACTAAGCCTCTAACTGGACAGGAAGTTCTCATTGAAGGAAAGTGCTAAAATGATGATTCTATGGACCAATGGTTCTAATAGAAATGGAGCCACAAGCAATTCAGCATGAAATTCAGGGTTTGTAGAGTGCGAAGGATGTTACAGAAGTTGATGACATAATGTTTTCTATATAAAAAATGTTGTTTTTGTTTATAAACCATTGGTAAATAGGTTGTTGTAAATGGCAATAGAGTAACAAAAATTTCTTGATGGAATTCAGATGCTTATGATGATGAATGTGATGATATGACTACAGTAAGTG
Source organism: Engystomops pustulosus (assembly GCF_040894005.1). NCBI lineage: Eukaryota > Metazoa > Chordata > Amphibia > Anura > Leptodactylidae > Engystomops > Engystomops pustulosus. The sequence continues at coordinate 123,747,801 of NC_092417.1, read as the reverse complement.
TAGATGTAATGCATAAATGTAAATTTTTTGTTCAACAATAAATGTTTATGGAAAAATAAGACATCCCCTGAAAATAAGACCGAGTGCTCTTTAGGAGCAAAAATTAATATCAGAAACTCAGCATACATATATATCTCAGCAAAACCTATTCTACCATAGCCATAGACAGGGATTCTTAACTGTGAGAGCAGTGAGGCTGTGGAACTTTCTGCCGCAGGAGGTTATGGTGGATTCTTTGTACATGTTCAAGAGAGGACTGGGTGCCTTTCTTGAGAGAAAAAATAGCAGTTTATGGGCAAAAAACATTTGTTTCATTCTTATACATTGGACATGATGGATCTGCGACTTTTTTCAACCTTGTATACTATGATAATACACTTCATAGCTCACAGACAATAGTGGTCCCCTTTCTGAGACTCTTTTATTATATGGCTAATGGAACAATTGTACATTTGTATAAGTTATACTACTACCAATACTAATATTGGCTAAACTATGAGTGTGTATTTTACCTTTTAACCAAAGTCCATCAAGCTTAGCCATTTATTTTTGCTAAGGAATCTGAAACCTCTTTATACACCTGATTGTTTGAATATAATAGCCTTCCACTTGCATGCTCTATATTGACAGAATAAAGTCAGGAAAATACAATAAATTGTCATGCAGAATAAAGGAACAAAAGAATCTGGTTTTGGCAGCCAGCGGCGAGCAGACTACATTGGGCAGAGTTCAGATTGGTGTTTGTTTTATAAGATGATAAGTGATGAAACTGCTTTGTTCTATCCAGATAATGAGCATAGCAATTTTTACTTTTTAATTGGAAGCATTGAATTTCTCTCTCTCTCTTGTGATAATCCTGTCTTTGCTTGAGCTGCCAAACTTACAGAATTGTCCACATTCCTCTGCAGGTTCTAAAAAGACATTTTGATGACATTATGATGAGATTAATGCATATCTGACACCGCGTTTCACTTCATTATGCATTGCTAGCTGGCCTGTAACTTGCTAAGCTGCCAATTAAATGGTTAATAATTGTACGTTGGTTAAATTGCAAGTTGTTCCTTAAATATGTTTTTTATTTACTTTTTTCTTAAATTATTCTCTGCAGAGCTCTATAGCTCAATAAAAGCAACCAAGGTAAAATAGATGCAATTACTAATTAGACTACACTGAAAGGATTAGGGCACCTGAAATAACGAGTTAATGTGATTCTTTTTCCAGCAGCATGCTGGGTGTGATGCTGTGCTTGCCGGGGAAATCTTTCAATTTTCTTACATAGTTACTATTATAATGTAATGCCCTAAGAGGCATTCTGATGTTTAGGATCATATAGGAGATTTTCTAAAACCATGCTTAAAAGGATTGCCAGTTTGAGAATCCATATTAGGTTGAAGAGACCAGATCACAATGTGGACCCCTAAACTGCAACAATAAAGTATTACCCATTTGTTTTAGTGGTGTGTATATATATAAAAACAGGGCAGGTCCTCCAGATTTGAAAGTACCTCTTTGTAACTGCTCTGTACTCTAGGCAGGAGGAATTTCCGCAGGGGCATAAAATTGGAAGGGTGCAGAGGGTGCGGTCGTGATCAGGACCAAGAGGATGAGATGGCCCATATGGTGTACCTTTTCTATATGAGAAGACTAGAACTATAAACAATATATTATGCCACTGCATTGGAATAAGCTTCACCTTTGAATAGTATATATGCTTTTTACATTAGTTAATGAGCAGTTGTACAATGAAATTTCCCTAGCTAAAAATATAAAACAATGGAAATACAGAAAGAAAAAAGCATTAGCTTAGCTAAGCCCTTATGTAATTTCAAAGTTAAACGCATAAGGAAGAAAACTTGTGGTGTTCCTTTTCTTATTTATTTAATTATCTATATATTTATAAGTCACACAAAATCAGTTGGACATTGTATGGGATGATTAGAGAGATTGAATGTGTATTGTTGTATAGAACCTTAAATAGCTACCTCTCTTTTGCCGTATTTGTTACAAAAGGGAAAATTTTTATTTGGACAAATGTACATTATATGTGTCACGAGTGGTCCCGCGATCCATATCGCGGGTCACAGGCTCACCTGTGCTCCTCTGCCCCCGCTGGTTTCTCGCCAGCGCGCGATTAATTGGTGCTGGTCATTTCCTAAGCGTTCTATATAAGCCTACCTCTTCCTGCAAACCCTGCCGGATTTTTGTGTCTCGAGCCTTAGAGAAAGCTGTGTTTGATGCCTTGCGCTATTTCTGTGATTTCCTATTGTGACCCCAGTTCCGTTTCTGACTTCGCTCCTTTGCCGCCTGCCCTGACCGGTTGCTACGTCTCTAACTTTGATCCTGTGCTGCCCATCCTGACCTCCTGCCAGTCCCAACTACAAGATTGCCTGCCTTTTCTGTACCTCGACCTTTGCTGCCACTGCGGTCAAGTCACGCCTGTGGAATGACCTGGTGGTACCACGCCGCAGCTAGTCCAACCTGCTTTGCGACGGGCTCTAGTGAAAACTGGGTGCCACTTAGACTCCGGTGACTTGTGTCATCGTCCGCAGTGGTTGAGAGTATCCACTACCTCTGAACCTGACAATATGTAAAGTATGTAAATTGTATGTATATTTAAAATCAAATCCAAATTAAATATATATATATATATATATATATATATATATATCCCTATTTAAATTGTGACACTAAGAAAAGTTCCTTGCTTTTATTTATCTGCTTAATCCACAATCACCCAAACCACAGATTCACACTTAACACACACAAAATCTGCTTGTTTTAACTCCACTTATGTTCACAAGCTACTCAGAAACACAAGTTGAAATGCGCAAGCTAGGGCTTGTGGTATATATAGGGATGTAATAATTTTACTGTACAAGGCATTGGTTCAGCCTCACCTGGAATATGCTGTCCAGTTCTGGGCAATGGTCCATAAAAAGGATGTCCTGGAGAGGGTTCAACGTAGAGCCACAAAAATGATAAGGGATATGGAGGGTCTTGGTTATGAGAAAAGATTAAAACAATTAGATTTATTTAGCCTGGAAAAGAGACAACTACTACGAGACATGATTAATTTATATAAATATATGAATGGTCCATAAAAAAATTTTGTGATAAGTTATTCCAGATTAAATTAAATCAAAAAACAAGGGGGCACTGTCTCCGTCTGAAGAAAACAAGGTTTAATTAGAGAACTGTAAATCTGCGGAATAGCCTGCCTCAAGCGTTGGTCAAAGCAGGGACAGCAGAGAGCTTCAAGAAGGGCTTAGATGCCTTTTTACACCTAAATAAGTAATATTCAGCCTACAGCAAGGAGTTACAATCTTTTGGCTAGTGAATTCAGCAGCGGGACATAGTTATGTGAATATAATGTATTTGGGGAATTCGTAACCTGGATTCCTAAACATTGGACTGATTCTTTTGCCAATCTAAGTAGAATTTTTGTTTTAGATAGTAGAGGGAGTCACAGAGTATGGGTATGGGGAGAGCTTGAGATTTTTGAATGTTGAGTTTATAATATGAGATCTGACTAAATCCTTCAATGATCTGCATAGCAGTTTAAGAGAGGTTTCAGGTTTTTCTAATGTAAGAATAATGTCATCTACATATGAGGATGTAGTGTGTGTTTTCCCCCCTATTTGGACCTCCATATATGCCAGCAGTTGCTCATAGAGTCCTAGCTAGCGGTTCGATTAATAAGATAAAAATTAGAGGGGGAATGGTTTTCAAATATCTGGGCTGATTGGGTGGAGTATAATGCACCAATAGTGTTTAAAATTCTGCCCTCTAACCCCGTAGTATGGAGCGCCGAGAAGTGAGGAGACTATCTATCACTCTTCTAGTGTTATCCGAGACTTGTCGGTCTCTAATAAATCCTTCTTGGTCTTCACTTACTATCTCTGAAATATAAGGCATCAACCTGGAGGCGATTACAGAGGCATATAATTTAAGGTCTGTGTTGAGCAGAGATATAGGATGGTAGTTTTGAGGAAGTTCTGGCGATTTATTACGTTTGGGGATGTTGGTTATTAGAGCCTGTTGATTCTCCAAAGGGAATTTGTTTGTTTTGAGGAGGTGATTAGGTAAGATATGGATAAAAGCTTTATAGAATTTGGAGGTAAGACTATATGGTCCTGGGGATTTTTGTTCAGCCAGGGATATGATATCTTTAGTTACTTATGCTAAGGTAAAGGGAGCATTTAATGTTTCTATCTGTTTCGTCGATAAGGAGGGAATATTGGACTGTTTGAGAAATCTTTAATGTCTGTTATGTTGGCCTGGGCTGTGAAGGGATCCTTATGTAGATTACATAGGCCCTCATAAATGGATTTGAATCTATTGGATAAGGCCTCCGGTGTATAACTCTTACTATAATCTGCTGGATTATAAAATAAGGGAATAGTAGACGACTTTAAATGTTTCTGTTTCATTTGATTTGCGAGTATTTTCCCCGCTTTATTGCCTTGAGAGTAATAAGTTGCTTTAGTTTTCCTAAGTTGTTTATTATATGAGTGAAGTAGATAGTGTTGAAGTTGAGTTCTAAGTGTTTGAATTTGCTCCAATCCCTTTGAAGAGTGGTTTGACTTATTTATCTCTTCTACGCTGTGAAGTTTTGTAGTTAACTCTCGAATCTGGGCATTCCTTTTTTTGACATCAATAAAGCCACATTTCCTGAATATCCCTCTCATGAAAATCTTATGAGTATTTCAAACAGTGGCTATGGCAGCAATTGAATCCGTGTTGTAGTGGAAAAATTCCCTGAGGCTGCTTTTTAATGTGCGGGCGATTGGAAGAATGAGATAAAATGTAAGGGTTACATCTCCAAAGATGAGTATGGACAGAAGACCAGTCCTCCATTATACGAAGCGAGGCCGGCGCGTGGTCAGACCACATATTTATACCAATCTTAGCCTCGGACATCCAAGGAACAGGACTCTATCTACCAGCATAAGATCAATGCGGGAATATGAATTATGAACTTGTGAATGAAATGAATAATCTCTTTCTGTTGCACACATAACTCTCCATGAATCGAATAAATCATATTTCCATAATTCAGAATAAAGACCTGGGCCCTGGAGCCTTGAAGTATTAGTATAATCAATTTGAGGATCAGGAATGAGGTTGAAATCTCCTCCTATACGTAATTTGAGTTATGAAAAAAGTTAATCTGTCTGCTGTTTGGGTCATAGACACAGCATATGGTATATAGTACATTGTTTAAATTGCATATCACAATAATGTACATCCTTCTGCGTCTTGAATTGTCTTGATATGTTGAAATGTGACTGTTGCCTTAATAGCAAGGAGCACTCCTCTGAACTTTTTTGAATGATGTGCTTGGAAAATGTTCTGGAAACCTACAATTCTGAACTTGTGAAGCATCTTTAAGTAGTATATGTGTTTCTTGGGCTAACAAGATGTCTGCAGATTGAGACTGAGCTTCCTTCCAGAGTTGGTTGCGTGTGAAAGGAGTGTTCAGGCCCTTAAAATTAATGGATATTATGTTAATAGCCATTCATTCATTGGGGCAAGAAAAGGTTTTGGATGCAGCAGGAAAGTATTTACAGTATTTACATTGCTATTACTTTTACTTTTATCCCTAGACCTATTAGAAAAGCATGTAATCTTAATAAATCTACCCTGTAAGGAAAACAAGTGAAAATAACATATAAAAAACAATTAGAACAAATGGTTACTTTCATGCAACCTGGTAGAGTCCGTATTACTGGCTTGAGCCATAGTTGGAAAAAGGGTCTGACAGACTGTGTTGGGGGAAAGTCCAGCAGATCCCGCATAGATGGCAATGTGAGCCAAGGACCGCAGCCGCCATCTGCAGTCTACCTGACCGCTGATTAATGATGAGTGTTGTGATGGTGTACCGTTTGCCATTCCTCTTCTATTCTGTCTGAAGGTTTCTTCGAAGATGTTTGCATATTCGGAGTGGGAATGTTCCAACGTTTTAGTAGTAGAAATCCTTGATCTACTGATTGTATAGAGGGGGTTACACCATTCTTAGTAAGAAGGAGGTGTACAAGGAAACCCCATTTATAGAGGATTTAATTTTCTCGCAAGATGGCGGTAATAGGTGCAAGTTGCCTTCTAAGCTGTAAAGTCATTGCAGAAAGGTCAGTAAATAATGCAATGATGGCATATGGAGCTGGTATGTTTTAAGTAGTCACTCTTTCACAGTATAAAAATGGATGCGTATCAGTATGTCTCGTGGAACAGCTTCATCAAGATGTTTCGGTCTGGGGACCCTGTGTGCCCTGTTGATAGTTAAATCATGTTCTGAAGAATCTGTCAGAATGGTTTTGATTAGCACTTGCACATAATTGAGAAGAACTGCCTGCAGCACTATTTCCGGGATTCCCCTGACTTTAACGTTATTGCTGCGCAACCTATCTTCTAGTTCCGCCATTTTAGCTCTTAGCTGTTGTACCTCGTTTTCTAGCTCATAATGGGCGTCTATAAGGTTGTTGTGATACGATGCAAATTCTCCCACTTGGTTTTCTATATGGGCGGTTCTGTCGCTCAGTGATTGAATTCAAATGGACATTGCTTAATTACTAATTCCTATACATGGCTCAATTGAGCCATGTATAAGGATTAGTACTTGAGCAATGTCCTTTTGAAAGGATCCGCACAATGCGGTCAGAATTCCTTTTATTGATACTTCTGTGAGGATATTATTAGATGTAGGCAGTGAATCAAATGCGTCCCCAATATCTTGGCCTAGTAGCTGTTCTTTTCAGCTTACCTCCTGATACAGCCCCGGTGTCTGTTTGGCCGGGCTGGGGCCTGGCGAGATGACACCAGGTTCTGCAGGGCCTTCCTCGCTGCAAACTGTGAGCTCCTTTCTCTATCTGTTGTCTCTCTATGTCCTCGCACTGGTGAGGATGGATCATACGATTCTGAGACTGACCTGGATCTGCAATGTGAGCCGGAGGATGCTGGAAGCTGAGGGGAAGCAGCGTTTGCCTGTGGTGTCAGCACTGCAGCGCTTTCTTGGATGGAGCTTGGCGATGAAGGAAACCTGAAATTAATGATTTTTTTTTGTGGGTGTACTGCGTTTTTTCCACTTCTTAGTCATGACAGGAGGTTAACAGGAAGGATTGAGTGAGATATCAGCGGGTTTGGTTGCTGGTTTGGTGGAATTGCTGCGGTGCTACAGTCTCACACATCCATCTTAGCAGCCAAGCCACCTCCCCACCGTGCTTTTTATTTTGATTTTGTGGCTTTATTTGTGAAACGTTTCAAACTCTCAATAGTTCTTTGTCACTGTAACATACAAAAAAGATCATATTTACAATGAGATCTAGATTCACAAAAAAGACATATAACATATCGTTATACATAAAAAACTGTCACCAGAAATCTTGGTGAGTTTAGAAGCTAATGTCCGTGGTTCAACCGAAACATTCTTTAGATGATAGAATCAAAAAGTATTATAATTAGAGATGAGCGAACATACTCGTCCGAGCTTGATGCTCGTTCGAGCATTAGCGTACTCGAAACTGCTCGTTGCTCGGACGAATACTTCGCCCGCTCGAGAAAATGGCATCTCCTGCCGTTTTGCTTTTTGGCGGCCAGAAACAGAGCCAATCACAAGCCAGGAGACTCTGCACTCCACCCAGCATGACGTGGTACCCTTACACGTCGATAGCAGTGGTTGGCTGGCCAGATCAGGTGACCCTGGAATAGACTAGCCCCTGCCTGCGCTGCTCGGATCATTCTGTGTCTGGATGCCGCTAGGGAGAGAGCTGCTGCTGGTCAGGGAAAGCGTTAGGCTGTTCTATTAGAATAGTGTTAGGCAGGAGTGATTCTACAAGAACCCAACAGCCCTTCTTAGGGCTACAATAACGTTATACATTTTTTTTTTTTTATTTGCAGCTAGTACCATATTGTGAGGAATTTGCAGGGGGACTTGCTACCGTTGTGTTTAGCTCTTAGTGACACACATATCCACCTCAAACACCAAAGTGGGAAAATTTATTAGGGGTTTGATTTCAATTAGGCACAGTCTGCCATTTACTTTTTATTTTACGTTTATTTTTTCATAACTCAGCGTCATCTCATCTGGCATAGCAGTGTGCTTTCATACTTGGCTAGAAAATAGCCATAGGAGAATCCAAACGGCTTACTTAGGCCTACAATAGCGTTATATATTTTATTTCTGGTTGATCTGCTGGTGGCTGGCCTTGCTGTAGTGCATCTACTACCATATTGTGAGGAATTTGCAGTGAGACTTGCGACCGCTGTGTTTAGCGCTTAGTGACGCACATATCCATCGCAAAGACCGAAGTGGGACAATTTATTAGGGGTTGGATTTCAATTAGGCACAGTCTGCCATTTACTTTTTATTTTACGTTTATTTTTTCATAACTCAGTGTCATCTCATCTGGCATAGCAGTGTGCTTTCATAGTTGGCTAGAAAATAGCCATAGCAATAGGATAGCATCGTTTGGTTTTAAAAACTAAAAAACACAAAAAAAAAGTAAAAAAAAATTAAAGTTATAACTTTCATTTTCAAAATGTTTAACCCGAGGGCTAGGGGTAGAGGATGAGGGCGGGGACGTGGGCGTCCAACTACTGCAGGGGTCAGAGGCCGTGGTCCTGGGCGGGGTGAGACACCACCTGCTGATGAGGGAGCAGTGGAACGCCGCAGAGCTACACTCCCTAGGTTCATGTCTGAAGTTACTGGGACTCGTGGTAGAGCACTGTTGAGGCCAGAACAGTGCGAACAGGTGATGTCGTGGATTGCCGACAATGCTTCGAGCAATTTGTCCACCAGTCAGTCTTCCACGCAGTCCACCCATGTCACCGAAATCGGCACTCCTCCAGCTCCTGCACCTCAGCCTCCTCCCCCCCAGTCTGCCCCCTCCCAGGAAAATTTGGCATTTGAACCGGCATACTCTGAGGAACTGTTTTCTGGACCCTTCCCACAGTCACAAACCACTTGTCCGGTTGCTGCTGAGCAATTTTCCGATGCCCAGGTTTTCCACCAGTCGCAGTCTGTGGGTGATGATGACCTTCTTGACGTAGTGGAAGAAGTGTGTAAAGAGGTGTCGGACGATGAGGAGACACGGTTGTCAGACAGTGGTGAAGTTGTTGTCAGGGCAGGAAGTCCGAGGGGGGAGCAGACTGAGGGATCGGAGGATGATGAGGGGACAGACCCAAGCTGGGTTGAGAGGCCGGGTGAACACAGTGCTTCTGAGACGGAGGAAAGTCCTCGACCAGAACAGGTTGGAAGAGGCAGTGGTGGGGCCAGACGAAGAGGCAGGGCCAGAGCTGGTGCATCAGCGCCAAATGTGTCTCGTAGTGAAGCTCCCGTGGCGAGGGCTCCCGCGGCGAGGGCTAGATTTTCAGAAGTCTGGAGGGTCTTTAAGGAAACACCGGATGACCGACGGACTGTGGTCAGCTGATAGTCAGCCCCCTGCCCAGGACCCTGGCACAAAAACCCCATCGTCGCCTCCACGATCCTCCACAGCATCCACCAGCGTTCAGCTCTCCATACCCCAGACGCTGGAGCGGAAAAGGAAATATAGTGCAACCCACCCGCACGCCCAAGCCCTTAATGTCCACATCTCCAGATTGCTTAGCCTGGAGATGCTGCCCTATAGGCTAGTAGAGACAGAGGCCTTTCGCAACCTCATGGCGATGGCCGCCCCTCGGTATTCGGTCCCCAGCCGCCACTACTTTTCCCGATGTGCTGTCCCAGCCCTGCACCAGCACGTGTCAGACAACATCATCCGTGCCCTGACCAACGCCGTTTCTGACAAGGTCAACCTGACCACGGACACGTGGACGAGTGCTGCCGGGCAGGGCCACTATATATCGCTGACGGCACATTGGGTTAACTTAATGGATGCTGGGACCGAGTCTGACCCTGGGGCTGGTCATATACTGCCGACGCCGAGGATTGCGGGGCCTACCTCGGTCCAGGTCTTTCAGGCCTACTATGCCTCCTCCTCCTCCCACCCCTCCTCCACCTCCTCCTCCGAACTACCATCCGTGGGCATGGCGCCATCAGTCGCTAGCTCTAGGCACAGCAGCAGTGCCGTCACTAAGCGACAGCAGGCGGTGCTCAAACTGCTGAGCCTAGGCGATAAAAGGCACACCGCCCAAGAACTATTACAGGGCATCACGGTGCAGACTGATCTGTGGCTGGCACAGCTGAACCTGAAGCCAGGCATGGTTGTGTGTGACAACGGCCGTAACCTGGTGGCGGCTCTGCAACTCGGCAGACTGACACATGTGCCATGCCTGGCCCATGTGTTAAATCTGATAGTTCAGCGTTTCCTCAAGACATACCCCAATCTGTCTGATTTGCTCACGAAGGTGCGCCGCATCTGTGCGCATTTCAGGAAGTCCAGCACAGATGCTGCCACTCTCAGGGCAGCGCAGCGCCGCCTCCAACTGCCCGCTCACCGACTGTTGTGCGACGTGCCCACGAAGTGGAATTCAACATTAACCATGTTATCCAGAGTTTACCAGTAGCGCAGAGCGATTGTAGACTGCCAGATGTCAACTTCCACCAGAACTGGTAGTCAGGTCAGTCAGCTTCCTCAAGTCTACAATGAGGAGTGGACGTGGATGTCTGATATCTGTCAGGTGCTGAGTAACTTTGAGGAGTCAACACAGATGGTCAGTGGCGATGCCGCCATCATCAGCCTCACCATCCCGCTGCTTGGCCTGTTGAAAAACTCTCTGATCAGCATGAAGTCAGAAGCATTGCGCTCGTCACAAGAGATGGGGGAAGAAGATTCCCTTGTTGATAGCCAAAGCACCCTCAGGTCTGTTTCTCAGCGCATATCGGAGGAGGTGGTGGAGGATGAGGAGGAAGAGGAGGAGAATGTTGGCGAGACACAAGAGGGGACCATTGTTCAGTCCTTCACTGTTCAGCGTGTATGGGCAGAAGAAGAGGAGTTTCAGGAGGAGGAAATGGGCAGTCAGGCCAGTGAGGGGATTGAATTCTTGCGCGTTGGGACTCGCAAGATCTTTCCACTCTCATCCCTGGAGAGGAAAGGAGTGTGAGAATGCATGAATACCAGCAGGCCCTGGTGCACAAGCTGAAACAGTATTTCCCTTCTGACAGCGCTAGCGGCAGAGTGCGTAGTTCTGCGGGACAAGTAGCGTGGGAGAGTAGGCGAGCAGGCGCTTGTCCAGCACTGGCAAGGGTACGCTTTACAAGGCTTTTGCCAGCTTTATGTCACCCCAGCAAGACACTGTCACCTGTCCCCAGTCTCGGCACAGTAGGGCTGATCTTTACAGAAAGATGGTGAGGGAGTACGTAGCTGACCATACCATCGTCCTAAATGATCACACAGCTCCCTACAACTACTGGGTTTCAAAGCTGGACATGTGGCACGAACTGGCGCTGTACGCCTTGGAGGTTATTGCCTGCCCTGCCGCTAGCGTGTTGTCCGAGCGGGTTTTCAGTGCAGCTGGTGGCATCATCACCGATAAGCGTACACGCCTGTCGACTGACAGCGCTGACAGGCTGACGCTTATTAAGATGAATAAAGCCTGGATTTCTCATAATTTCCAATCTCCACCAGGTGAAGGAAGCTCAACCTGAATAATTTATGCACTCCTCCTCCTCATTTTCCTCCTTCTCCTCCTCTTTGTACACTAAAGCAGAGGAAACTGGCTATTTTTTGACAGGGCCCACTGGCTCTAGCTATAGTACTTTATGCATATAATTTTTCTGGAGGGCCACCTGCCCGGTCCTCTGTTTTAAACAATTTTTTGGACTGCCACATACAGGCACTCAATCTATTTCATTTTTCTGGAGGGCCACCTACCAGCTCCTCTGGTTTGAAAACTTTTTTGGACTGCCACATACAGGCACTATCCAAATTAAATTGTCTCCATAGCAGCCTCCACACGTTGTCTCCATTGCTACCTCCAAAAGTCGTCCATATAGCTTCCTCCATACATCGTCCCCTTATCAAACGAGGTGTGTCAGGCAGAAATCTGGGTTGTTTTCATGGATTCCACATCAAAGTTGTTAACTTTGTCGCCACCCTGCTGTGTTATCCACTAAATATACTGGCAAACTTTAATGATTAACCGATATTATTTCAGCGCTTTTTGCGCATCTGTTGATTACACTGCTGTGTAATCCACAAAATATACTGCCAAACTTTTACCATTTACGGATATTATTTCAGCGCTTCTTGCGCATCTGTTTACATTCCCCTCACCCGCCATATCCCAAACTTATAAGAACGCTACTACACTTAACTTGGATTGCGGGGCCTACCTCGGTCCAGGTCTCAAAGGCCTACTATACCTCCTCCTCCTCCCACCCCTCCTCCACCTCCTCCTCCTCCGAATTACCATCCGTGGGCATGGCGCCATCAGTTGGTAGCTCTAGGCACAGCAGCAGTGCCGTCGCTAAGCGACAACAGGCGGTGCTCAAACTGCTGAGCCTAGGCGATAAAAGGCACACCGCCCAAGAGCTATTACAGGGCATTCCACATCAAACTTGTTAACTTTGTCGCCACCCTGCTGTGTAATCCACAAAATATACTGGCAAACTTTTATCATTTACCGATATTATTTCAGGGCTTCTTGCGCATCTGTTTACATTCCCCTCACCCGCCATATCCTAAACTTATAAGAACGCTACTACACTTGATCTTATACAAAAGGTTCTTAGAAGTGCTGTTTGGGGAGTAGCCTAGAGACAGGGGCTTGGATTGGCGAAAGCTCGCCTGGCAGCGGAGCGCCAGCTCCATCTCAAGATCCAACTAACATAGTTTTAACTGCAGCACCTTTAATCTACTACTAGTTCACTGCCTCCATACATGGTCCCCTTATCAAACGAGCTTTGTCAGGCAGAATTTTCAGGTGTTTCACCAGATACATAGTGGAACGCGGCCCATCTGTCACCGCCATGCTGGAGACCTGAAGTTGCAATCATAGCAGCGCAATATGGATGCCCCATACTGTCGCTCTTAATCATGGAACCATTTCCGTAAAAACAATTAGAAATAGAACCACTATGCTATTCCATTATTCCTAGGTGAAATATTCAAACGACCCGGCCTGCTTTGAAAATTATAATTTTTTCAAAGTAAACGCTTCTGGCCCCCAGGCCCATTTTGGGTGGGGAGGACCCGAGAGACAGGGGCTTGGACAGGCGAAATCTCGCCTGGCAGTGGACCGCCAGCTCCATCCCAAGATTAGGCAGCCTCAGAGGCATCCATGCATGCTGCCCCTGCTGGTTTCTGTCCATTTTGCCTCCACGATCCTCCACAGCGTCCACCAATGTCTCATTTCAACTCTCTATACCCCAGACGCTGGAGCACGAGAGGATATGCAGCACATCATCCCCTTATCAAACGAGCTGTGTCAGGGAGAATTTTCAGGTGTTTCACCAGATACATAGTGGAACTCGGCCCATCTGTCGCCGCCATGCTGGAGACCTGAAGTTGCAATCATAGCAGCGCAATATGAATGCCCCATACTGTCGCTCTTAATCATGGAAGTCGTCTCCATGGCTGCCTCCACATGTTGTCCCCTTATCAAAAGAGCTGTGTCAGGCTCATTTTTAGGGTGTTTCAGCAGATACGTTATGGAACTTGGTCCCTATGTCGCCACCATGCTGTGTTATCGACTAAATATACCGTCAACCTTTTGTTCACATAGGAAATCATTTCAGCGCTTCTTGCTCACCTCCTTTGGTGAAGCCTGAGTCCATTTAGGGTATGTCGCCATGACACTCTCTAGCCTGCCGCTGCTGCCGCTGCCTCTGCATGCCGTCCCCTATAGTGTCAGGGTCAATTATTGCATGTTTTAGATGCTATCTAGCCTCATTCGGTCACTCTGTCATGGCCATGCTGTTGCCCATAATTTTGGCATAATGGTGCGATTAAGCAGCCTCAGAGGCATCCATGCATGCTGCCCCTGCTGTTTCCTGTCCATTTCCGTGGTGTTTCCATCCTTTTCTGAGGTTCCCAGGTGTCTGACCAAGCTTCCCTGTGCAGAGCCTTGGTCCCCTTGAAAAATGCTCGAGTCTCCCATTGACTTCAATGGGGCTCGTTATTCGAGACGAGCACTCGAGTATCGGGAAAAGTTCGTCTCGAATAACGAGTACCCGAGCATTTTAGTGCTCGCTCATCTCTAATTATAATGCATAATCTTCTGAGATTGCGGTATAAGTATCCTATGTAGTCCTATATACATATCCCATAAGAGAAATATCACTATTAGATTATGTTGCAGCGTAAATACAATTATAGCAAGTAAATCATTGGGGCACATTTACTTACCTGTCCCGATCCCCGCCATGCGTTGTCCGACGAGGATTTGGGTCTGCTGCGATTCACTAAGATCATGCGTCCAATTTCCTGCATCTGTCGCTTAACCCTGCTGAGATCCGCCGGAGTTCACCTTCTTCTTCTCGGAGCATGTGAGTGCTGATCTTGAGACACAATTTGCTTTCTAAATTCCGCGGTTTGTACGAATCAGTCGGGTTGTCTGACGTCCATGGCCCCCGATTTGTGTCGCAGGCAAACCAAAGCTGATGCGACACAATCCGATCACATGTGCCTAAAACCCAGGGCAAGACAGAAAAAAATTGTGAAACCCGACGAAAATGCGGCGTTCGCACCCTTAGTAAATGTGCCCCATTGTTTCCAGAGTTTTACAAATCAGCTTAGAACATGCATGTCTGCATTACAGATGATTGCCTAAGACAGTGATGGCGAACCTTTTAGAGATCGAGTGCCCAAACGACAACGAGTACCCACTTCTTTATTGCAAAGTGCCAACATGGCAATTTCAGTAGTAACTTATAGCTCCCTGCTCTGTCAGAGCTTTCTATCGTATCAGTGTCCTGATGACACTGATACAATAGAAAGAAATTCTGTGTATCATTGTAGCTTTCCTCCAGGATCCTCTGATCAATAAGAAACCGAGGGCCTGGATTCATAGTTCTAATGCCAAAACTTAGTTTAAAAGTTATTTGCCAATAGAAAAGTCAAGACTATCTCCTATGTGGTAGATTATGTTGTGCCACAGAAACCAGTTACCCTCACATACATACATCTTTGATCCTATATACACCTAAGAAAAGAGGGAATAAAGTACACCACAACTATGCAAAATTAATGAATAGAGATGAGCGAACATACTCGTCCGAGCTTGATGCTCGTTCGAGCATTAGCGTACTCGAAACTGTCCGTTGTTCGGACGAAAACTTTGCCCGCTCGAGAAAATGGCATCTCCCACCATTATGATTTTTGGCGGCCAGAAACAGAGCCAATCACAAGCCAGGAGACTCTGCACTCCACCCAGCATGACGTGGTACCCTTACACGTCGATAGCAGTGGTTGGCTGGCCAGATCAGGTGACCCTGGAATAGACTAGCCCCTGCCCGCGCTGCTCGCATCATTCTCTGTCTGGGTGCCGCTAGGGAGAGAGCTGCTGCTGGTCAGGGAAAGCGTTAGGGTGTTCTATTAGAATAGTGTTAGGCAGGAGTGATTCTACAAGAACCCAACAGCCCTTCTTAGGGCTACAATAACGTTTTATTTTTCCTTTTTTTTGGTTTGCCTGTCGCTGGGCTTAGGGGTTTGAGTTAAATTAGGCAGAGTCTGCTGATTTTTTTTTTTTTACGTTTATTTCTTTTTATAACTCAAAGTCATCAGGCACAGCACAAAATCCAGTTGTGTGCTGTCAGTGTAGGTTAGAAACTGGCCATAGCAATAGGATAGCATCGTTTTGTTAAAAAAAATTAAATAAATAAAAAAAAATAAACACAAAAAAAAAAAATTAAAGTTTACACTTTAATTTGGAAAATGTTTAACCCGAGGGCTAGGGGTAGAGGACGAGGGCGTGGACGTGGGCATCCAACTACTGCAAGGGTCAGAGGCCGTGGTCCTGGTCCTGGGCGGGGTGAGACACCACCTGCTGATGAGGGAGCAGGGGAACGCCGCAGAGCTACCCTCCCTAGGTTCATCATGTCTCAAGTTACTGGGACTCGTGGTAGAGCACTGTTGAGGCCAGAACAGTGCGAAGAGGTGATGTCGTGGATTGCGGACAATTCTTCTAGCCATTTCTCCACCAGTCAGTCTTCCACGCAGTCCACCCATGTCACCGAAAACAGCACTCCTCCAGCTCCTCCACCTCAGCCTCCTTCCCCCCAGTCTGCCCCCTCCCAGGAAAATTTGGCATTTGAACCGGCATACTCTGAGGAACTGTTTTCTGGACCCTTCCCACAGTCACAAACCACTTGTCCGGTTGCTGCTGAACTATTTTCCGATGCCCAGGTTTTCCACCGGTCGCAGTCTGTGGGTGATGATGACATTATTGACGTAGTGGAAGAAGTGTGTAAAGAGGTGTCGGACGATGAGGAGACACGGTTGTCAGACAGTGGTGAAGTTGTTGTCAGGGCAGGAAGTCCGAGGGGGGAGCAGACTGAGGGATCGGAGGATGATGAGGTGACAGACCCAAGCTGGGTTGATAGGCCGGGTGAACACAGTGCTTCTGAGACGGAGGCGAGTCCTATAGCAGAACAGGTTGGAAGAGGCAGTGGTGGGGCCAGACGGAGAGGCAGGGCCAGAGCTGGTGCATCAGCACCAAATGTTTCCCGTAGTCAAGCTCCCGTGGCGAGGGCTAGATTTTCAGAAGTCTGGAGGTTCTTTAGAGAAACACCGGATGACCGACGGGCTGTGGTGTGCAACCTGTGCCAAACCAGGATCAGCAGGGGTTCCACCACTACTAGCTTAACTACCACCAGTATGCGCAGGCATATGAATGCTAAACACCCCACTCAGTGGCACCAAGCCCGTTCACCTCCGGCCTGGCACACCACTGCTCCTTCCCCTGTGTCATCTGCTAGTCAGCCCCCTGCCCAGGACCCCGGCCCAAACACCTCCCGTGCGAAAACCCCATCTTCGCCTCCACGATCCTCCACAGCATCCACCAGCGTTCAGCTCTCCATACTCCAGATGCTGGAGCGCAAAAGGAAGTATAGCGCAACCAACCCACATGCCCAAGCCCTCAACGTCCACATCTCCAAGTTGCTTAGCCTGGAGATGCTGCCCTATAGGCTGGTAGAGACCGAGGCCTTTCGAAACCTCATGGCGGCGGCCGCCCCTCGGTATTCGGTCCCCAGCCGCCAAAACTTTTCCCAATGTGCCGTCCCAGCCCTGCACAAGCACGTGTCAGAGAACATCATCCGTGCCCTGACCACCGCCGTTTCTGACAAGGTCCACCTGACCACGGACACGTGGACGAGTGCTGCCGGGCAGGCCCACTATATATCGCTGACGGCACATTGGGTTAACTTAGTGGCTGGGACCGAGTCTGACCCTGGGGCTGGTCATATACTGCCAACGCCGAGAATTGCGGGGCCTACCTCGGTCCAGGTCTCAAAGGCCTACTATGCCTCCTCCTCCTCCCACCCCTCCTCCACCTCCTCCTCCAAATTACCATCCGTGGGCATGGCGCCATCAGTCGGTAGCTCTAGGCACAGCAGCAGTGCCGTCGCTAAGCGACAGCAGGCGGTGATCAAACTGCTGAGCCTAGGCGATAAAAGGCACACCGCCCAAGAGCTATTACAGGGCATCACGGCGCAGACTGATATGTGCCTGGCACCGCTGAACCTGAAGCCAGGCATGGTTGTGTGTGACAACGGCCGTAACCTGGTGGCAGCTCTGCAACTCGGCAGACTGACACATGTGCCATGCCTGGCCCATGTGGTAAATCTCATAGTTCAGCGTTTCCTCAAGACATACCCCAATCTGTCTGATTTGCTCTCGAAGGTGCGCCGCATCTGTGCGCATTTCAGGAAGTCCAGCACAGATGCTGCCACTCTCAGGGCAGCGCAGCGCCGCCTCCGACTGCCCGCTCACCGATTGTTGTGCGATGTGCCCACGAGGTGGAATTCAACATTAACCATGTTATCCAGAGTTTACCAGCAGCGCAGAGCGATTGTAGACTGCCAGATGTCAACTTCCACCAGAACTGGTAGTCAGGTCAGCTTCCTCAAGTCTACAATGAGGAGTGGACGTGGATGTCTGATATCTGTCAGGTGCTGAGTAACTTTGAGGAGTCAACACAGATGGTCAGTGGCGATGCCGCCATCATCAGCCTCACCATCCCGCTGCTTGGCCTGTTGAAAAACTCTCTGATCAGCATGAAGTCGGAAGCTTTGCGCTCGTCACAAGAGACGGGGGAAGAAGATTCCCTTGTTGATAGCCAAAGCACCCTCAGGTCTGTTTCTCAGCGCATATCGGAGGAGGTGGAGGAGGATGAGGAGGAGGAGAATGTTGGCGAGACATAAGAGGGGACCATTGTTCAGTCCTTCACTGTTCAGCGTGTATGGGCAGAAGAAGAGGAGTTGGAGGAGGAGGAAATGGGCAGTCAGGCCAGTGAGGGGAGTGAATTCTTGAACGTTGGTACTCTGGCGCATATGGCAGATTTCATGCTAGGCTGCCTATCCCGTGACCCTCGCGTTCAAAGAATTTATTCCAGCACCGATTACTGGGTATTCACTCTCCTGGACCCACGGTACAAGCAAAATCTTTCCACTCTCATCCCTGGAGAGGAAAGGAGTGTGAGAATGCATGAATACCAGCAGGCCCTGGTGCACAAGCTGAAACAGTATTTCCCTTCTGACAGCGCTAGCGGCAGAGGGCGTACTTCTGCGGGGCAAGTAGCAAGGGAGATTTGGCGAGCAGGCAGCTTGTCCAGCACTGGCAAGGGTACGCTTTACAAGGCCTTTGCCAGTTTTATGTCACCCCAGCAAAACACTGTCACCTGTCCCCAGTCTCGGCAGAGTAGGGCTGATCTTTACAGAAAGATGGTGAGGGAGTACGTAGCTGACCATACCATCGTCCTAAATGATCACACAGCTCCCTACAACTACTGGGTTTCAAAGCTGGACATGTGGCACGAACTGGCGCTGTACGCCTTGGAGGTTCTTGCCTGCCCTGCCACTAGCCTGTTGTCCGAGCGGGTTTTCAGTGCAGCTGGTGGCATCATCACCGATAAGCGTACACGCCTGTCGACTGACAGCGCTGACAGGCTGAAGCTTATCAAGATGAATAAAGCCTGGATTTCTCAGGATTTTCATTCTCCACCAGGTGAAAGAAGATCAACCTGAATAATGTATGCACTCCTCCTCCTCATTGTCCTCCTTCTCCTCCTCTTTGTACACTAAAGCAGAGGAAACTGGCTATTTTTTGCCAGGGCCAACTGGCTCTAGCTATAGTACTCTATGTATTTAATTTTTCTGGAGGGCCACCTACCCGGTCCTCTGTTTTAAGCAATTTTTGGGAGTGCCACATAAGGCACTCAATCTATTTCATTTTTCTGGAGGACCACCTACCTGCTCCTCTGGTTTGAAAACTTTTTTGGACTGTCACATACAGGCACTATCCAAATTAAATTGTCTCCATAGCAGCCTCCACATGTCGTCTTCTTAGCTGGCTCCACACGTTGTCTCCATTGCTACCTCCACACGTCATCGCCATAGCTGCCTCCAAAAGTCGTCCATATAGCTGCCTCCATACATGGTCTCCTTATCAAACGAACTGTGTCAGGCAGAATTTTGGGTTGTTTTCATGGATTCCACATCAAACTTTTTAACTTTGTCGCCACCCTGCTGTGTAATCCACAAAATGTACTGGCAAACTTTTATCATTTACCGATATTATTTCAGCGCTTCTTGCGCATCTGATTACATTCCCCTCACCCGCCATAACCCAAACTTATAAGAACGCTACTACACTTGATCTTATACAAAAGGTTCTTAGAAGTGCTGTTTGGGGAGTAGCCTAGAGACAGGGGGCTTGGATTGGCGAAAGCTCGCCTGGCAGCGGAGCGCCAACTCCATCTCAAGATTCAACTAACATAGTTTTAACTGCAGTACCATTAATCTACTACTACTTCACTGCCTCCATACATGGTCCCCTTATCAAACGAGCTGTGTCAGGCAGAATTTTGGGTTGTTTTCATGGATTCCACATCAAACTTGTTAACTTTGTCGCCACCCTGCTGTGTAATCCACAAAATATACTGGTAAACTTTTATCATTTACCGATATTATTTCAGCGCTTCTTGCGCATCTGATTACATTCCCCTCACCCGCCATAACCCAAACTTATAAGAACGCTACTACACTTGATCTTATACAAAAGGTTCTTAGAAGTGCTGTTTGGGGAGTAGCCTAGAGACAGGGGCTTGGATTGGCGAAAGCTCGCCTGGCAGTGGAGCGCCAGCTCCATCTCAAGATCCAACTAACATAGTTTTAACTGCAGCACCTTTAATCTACTACTAGTTCACTGCCTCAATACATGGTCCCCTTATCAAACGAGCAGTATCAGGCAGAATTTTCAGGTGTTTCACCAGATACATAGTGGAACTCGGCCCATCTGTCACCGCCATGCTGGAGACCTGAAGTTGCAATCATAGCAGCGCAATATGGATGCCCCATACTGTCGCTCTTAATCATGGAACCATTTCCGTAAAAACAATTAAAAATAGAACCACTATGCTATTCCATTATTCCTAGGTGAAATATTCAAACGACCCGGCCTGCTTTGAAAATTATAATTTTTTCAAAGTAAACGCTTCTGGCCCTCAGGCCCATTTTGGGTGCGGAGGAGCCGAGAGACGGGCTTGGACAGGCGAAAGCTCGCCTGGCAGTGGACCGCCAGCTCCATCCCAAGATTAGGCAGCCTCAGAGGCATCCATGCATTCTGACCCTGCTGTTTCCTGTCCTTTTTGCCTCCACGATCCTCCACAGCGTCCACCAATGTCTCATTTCAACTCTCTATACCCCAGACGCTGGAGCACGAGAGGATACCTGAAGTTGCAATCATATCAGCGCAATATGAATGCCCCATACTGTCGCTCTTAATCATGGAAGTCGTATCCATGGCTGCCTCCACATGTCGTCCCCTTATCAAAAGAGCTGTGTCAGGCTCATTTTTCGGGTGTTTCACCAGATACGTTATGGAACTTGGTCCCTATGTCGCCACCATGCTGTGTTATCGACTAAATATACCGTCAACCTTTTGTTCACATAGGAAATCATTTCAGCGCTTCTTGCTCACCTCCTTTGGTGAAGCCTGAGTCCATTTAGGGTATGTCGCCATGACACTCTCTAGCCTGCCGCTGCTGCCGCTGCCTCTGCATGCCGTCCCCTATAGTGTCAGGGTCAATTATTGCATGTTTTAGATGCTATCTAGCCTCATTCGGTCACTCTGTCATGGCCATGCTGTTGCCCATAATTTTGGCATAATAGTGGTGCGATTAAGCAGCCTCAGAGGCATCCATGCATGCTGCCCCTGCTGTTTCCTGTCCATTTCCGTGGTGTTTCCATCCTTTTCTGAGGTTCCCAGGTGTCTGACCAAGCTTCCCTGTGCAGAGCCTTGGTCCCCTTGAAAAATGCTCGAGTCTCCCATTGACTTCAATGGGGCTCGTTATTCGAGACGAGCACTCGAGGATCGGGAAAAGTTTGTCTCGAATAACGAGTACCCGAGCATTTAAGTGCTTGCTCATCTCTATTAATGAACAATCTTTATTGTGTTAATAGCTTGTTAAAACATACATACAAGAGCATCTCAGGAGAGATGTCAAAATGAAACAGCACAGGTGATCAGTCCACAGGGAACAGTTGATTCAATAAACAAAGTATCACAATGTTATTCAAAAAGTTTTAATAGTGCATCATGCATATAAGCACCTACTTGCAAACATCTACACAGTTTACTTAGATTTTGTAACAAAGTATAAGTCATAAATTCATTAATGGTAAGTTTGTTGCAAGAGGGCAGCCCTGTAGAACATACTACCTGGCGTTACAAGCCCCCAATGCGCGTTTCAATGTCTTTCTCAAGGGGTAATGATCACCCAGCTGTGTCCACAAGATCTCTCTCCTCCAGTAGTCTCAGGTCCTGGGTTTCCTTTGCTAGACAGGACTCATGGCCTCCTCCTGCAGTCCAACTCTGGGCTAGGGTGACAGCCTGGTTGCCCACAGAGAATTCTTTTAGTGCCACCTCTGGCACCCGTGCCATAGGTTCGCCACCACTGGCCTAAGATATATATCTCCCAATTAACAATAAGAGCTTATTTCTAATTATACTTTGAAATGGTTATGTTAAGGTCTCACCTGATTGCCATTGGTGGGAATGAAAATGAAAGTAAGACTTTTAAGCGTATAGCGGTATGGCACCGCTCTGCTTTATAAAGACGCTGACCCAGTATGTCGGTGAGCGCCTTTTGTGTCATGTTGTCCCTCCCTTGGAGGTGAGTCCTGCTTCTGATAGGAGCACGGTTTGAGGTTTCCGTGATTGGCTGGCCTGCATGTATTATCTTGCCAGTGTGTCCACAACCATGCCGCTTGCCTCTGTTCGTCTGTGCATTGTGCGCTTGCGCAGTTTGATCACTATGCCGCTTGCTTTTTATCACTTGCAAGTTCAGCAGAGGCGCATGCGTAGTACCTGGCTTGTCACTATGTAGGATGCTGGATGTAATAAAGAATCTATTGTACATGTGAATCATTTATGATGTGTGAGAATCTATTGTCCATATGAAAGTTATGTGAGAATATATGATGGTGTGTTTAAATGAAGCTAGGTATATTGGGATACAATGTAACTGGAATTCTACGTGTATGTGTATGATATCGAGAGTAGTATATTGATGGGTATGTAGCAATAAAAGTGTAAGGAACATGAAAGAAATTGTCTGGTAATGTATTGAAAGAATAGCGGAAGGGATATGAAGTGGGGGGAATGGTCCTATAGGTTGCATGTTTTTATGTGACCATACTACCATGTTCAGATGGAAAGGATGCTCTCAGAGGACCAGTGGCTAATCATAATTTCAACAAATCTGTGTAAGAGAGGAAAAAATCAATTGGTAACTCATAGAAAGCTATTTACGCCATAGTCCCTATTAATACCCCGGGGTTCAAGGTTCTGGAGGGTGTGTATCCAGTAGGCCTCCCTATGTTTTGGCATTTTGATTCTATCCCCTCCTATTCTAGGGCAGGGGATATGTTCTAATATCTGATATTAGAAGCCTCCATTCTTTCTCCCTTAACCATTCTTTTAGACTTTCTGACTTCCGTAGTAAAATAGATACCTTTTGGCATTCTAACAATGTATACAGACACTAGACCAACTGAACGAGGATACCTTTTTGGTAACATAGAATGTTACCAGTCTGTACACATCCATCCAGCACAACAAGGGGATTGAAGCTATCCAAAAAATACTAGTAAAATCTGATACGGACCCCCGACATATAAACTTCTATCTTGATCTCCTACATCTGGTCCTGGAAGACAACTACTTCCCTTTTGAGGACCAATTTTATATTCAAAAACAGGGGATGGCTATGGGCTAGAGATGAGCGAACATGCTCGTCCGAGCTTGATGCTCGTTCGAGCATTAGCGTACTCGAAACTGCTCGTTGCTCGGACGAATACTTCGCCCGCTCGAGAAAATGGCAGCTCCCGCCGTTTTGCTTTTTGGCGGCCAGAAACAGAGCCAATCACAAGCCAGGAGACTCTGCACTCCACCCAGCATGACGTGGTACCCTTACACGTCGATAGCAGTGGTTGGCTGGCCAGATCAGGTGACCCTGGGATAGACTAGCCGCTGCCCGCGCTGCTCGGATCATTCTGTGTCTGGATGCCGCTAGGGAGAGAGCTGCTGCTGGTCAGGGAAAGCGTTAGGGTGTTCTATTAGCTTACTGTTAGGCAGGAGTGATTCTCCAAGAACCCAACAGCCCTTCTTAGGGCTACAATAACGTTCTACTTTTTTTTTTTTTATTTGCATCTAGTACCATTTTGTGAGGAATTAGCAGGGGGACTTGCTACCGTTGTGTTTAGCTCTTAGTGGCACACATATCCACCTCAAACACCAAAGTGGGAAAATTTAGTAGGGGTTGGATTTCAATTAGGCACAGTCTGCCATTTTTCCTTTTTTATTTTACGTTTATTTTGTTTAATAACTCAGCGTCATCTCATCTGGCATAGTAGTGTGCTTTCATACTTGGCTAGAAAATAGCCATAGGAGAATCCAAATGGCTTACGCCTACAGTAGCGTTATATATTTGATTTCTGGTTGATCTGCTGGTGGCTGTACTTGCTGCAGTGCATCTACTAGCCAATTGTGAGCAATTTGTAGTGAGACTTGCGACCGCTGTGTTTTGCGCTTAGTGACGCACATATCCATTGCAAAGACCGAAGTGGGAAAATTTAGTAGGGGTTGGATTTCAATTAGGCACAGTCTGCCATTTGTCCTTTTTTATTTTACGTTTATTTTGTTTAATAACTCAGTGTCATCTCATCTGGCATAGTAGTGTGCTTTCATACTTGGCTAGAAAATAGCCATAGCAATAGGATAGCATTGTTTGGTTTTAAAAACTCAAAAACACAAAAAAAAAAAAAAAACACAAAAAAAAGTTAAAAAAAAATTAAAGCTATAACTTTCATTTTAAAAATGTTTAACCCGACGGCTAGGGGTAGAGGACGAGGGCGGGGACGTGGGCGTCCAACTACTGCAGGGGTCAGAAGCCGTGGTCCTGGCCGGGGTGAGACACCACCTGCTTATGAGGGAGCAGGGGAATGCCGCAGAGCTACACTCCCTAGGTTCATGTCTGAAGTTACTGGGACTCGTGGTAGAGCACTGTTGAGGCCAGAACAGTGCGAACAGGTGATGTCGTGGATTGCTGACAATGCTTCGAGCAATTTGTCCACCAGTCAGTCTTCCACGCAGTCCACCCATGTCACCGAAATCGCCACTCCTCCAGCTCCTGCACCTCAGCCTCCTCCCCCCCAGTCTGCCCCCTCCCAGGAAAATTTGGCATTTGAACCGGCATACTCTGAGGAACTGTTTTCTGGACCCTTCCCACAGTCACAAACCACTTGTCCGGTTGCTGCTGAGCAATTTTCCGATGCCCAGGTTTTCCACCAGTCACAGTCTGTGGGTGATGATGACCTTCTTGACGTAGTGGAAGTGTGTAAAGAGGTGTCCGACGATGAGGAGACACGGTTGTCAGACAGTGGGGAAGTTGTTGTCAGGGCAGGAAGTCCGAGGGGGGAGCAGACTGAGGGATCGGAGGATGATGAGGTGACAGACCCAAGCTGGGTTGAGAGGCCGGGTGAACACAGTGCTTCTGAGACGGAGGAGAGTCCTCGACCAGAACAGGTTGGAAGAGGCAGTGGTGGGGCCAGACGGAGAGGCAGGGCCAGAGCTGGTGCATCAGCGCCAAATGTGTCAACTAGTGAAGCTCCCGTGGCGAGGGCTCTTGCGGCGAGGGCTAGATCTTCAGAAGTCTGGAGGTTCTTTAAGGAAACACCGGATGACCGACGGACTGTGGTGTGCAACATTTGCCAAACCAGGCTCAGCAGGGGTTCCACCACTACTAGCTTAACTACCACCAGTATGCGCAGGCATATGAATGCTAAACACCCCACTCAGTGGCAACAAGCCCGTTCACCTCCGGCCGTGCACACCACTGCTCCTTCCCCTGTGTCAGCTGCTAGTCAGCCCCCTGCCCAGGACCCTGCCACAAAAACCCCATCGTCGCCTCCACGATCCTCCACAGCATCCACCAGCGTTCAGCTCTCCATACCCCAGACGCTGGAGCGGAAACGCAAATATAGTGCAACCCACCCGCACGCCCAAGCCCTTAATGTGCACATCTCCAGATTGCTTAGCCTGGAGATGCTGCCCTATAGGCTAGTAGAGACCGAGGCCTTTCGCAACCTCATGGCGGCGGCCGCCCCTCGGTATTCGGTCCCCAGCCGCCACTACTTTTCCCGATGTGCCGTCCCAGCCCTGCACCAGCACGTGTCAGACAACATCAACCGTGCCCTGACCAACGCCGTTTCTGACAAGGTCCACCTGACCACGGACACGTGGACGAGTGCTGCCGGGCAGGGCCACTATATATCGCTGACGGCACATTGGGTTAACTTGGTGGAGGCTGGGACCGAGTCTGACCCTGGGGCTGGTCATATACTGCCGACACCGAGGATTGCGGGGCCTACCTCGGTCCAGGTGTTTCAGGCCTACTATGCCTCCTCCTCCTCCCACCCCTCCTCCACCTCCTCCTCCGAACTACCATCCGAGGGCACGGCGCCATCAGTCGGTAGCTCTAGGCACAGCAGCAGTGCCGTTGCTAAGCGACAGCAGGCGGTGCTCAAACTGCTGAGCCTAGGCGATAAAAGGCACACCGCCCAAGAGCTATTACAGGGCATCACGGCGCAGACTGATCTGTGGCTGGCACCGCTGAACCTGAAGCCAGGCATGGTTGTGTGTGACAACGGCCGTAACCTGGTGGCGGCTCTGCAACTCGGCAGACTGACACATGTGCCATGCCTGGCCCATGTGTTAAATCTCATAGTTCAGCGTTTCCTCAAGACATACCCCAATCTGTCAGATTTGCTCACGAAGGTGCGCCGCATCTGTGCGCATTTCAGGAAGTCCAGCACAGATGCTGCCACTCTCAGGGCAGCGCAGCGCCGCCTCCAACTGCCCGCTCACCGACTGTTGTGCGACGTGCCCACGAGGTGGAATTCAACACTGACCATGTTATCCAGAGTTTACCAGCAGCGCCGAGCCATTGTAGACTGCCAGATGTCAACTTCCACCAGAACTGGTAGTCAGGTCAGTCAGCTTCCTCAAGTCTACAATGAGGAGTGGACATGGATGTCTGATATCTGTCAGGTGCTGAGTAACTTTGAGGAGTCAACACAGATGGTCAGTGGCGATGCCGCCATCATCAGCCTCACCATCCCGCTGCTTGGCCTGTTGAAAAACTCTCTGATCAGCATGAAGTCGGAAGCTTTGCGCTCGTCACAAGAGACGGGGGAAGAAGATTCCCTTGTTGATAGCCAAAGCACCCTTAGGTCTGTTTCTCAGCGCATATCGGAGGAGGTGGAGGTGGAGGAGGATGAGGAGGAAGAGGAGGAGAATGTTGGCGAGACACAAGAGGGGACCATTGTTGAGTCCTTCACTGTTCAGCGTGTATGGGCAGAAGAAGAGGAGTTGGAGGAGTTGGAGGAGGAGGAAATGGACAGTCAGGCCAGTGAGGGGAGTGAATTCTTACGCGTTGGTACTCTGGCGCATATGGCAGATTTCATGCTAGGCTGCCTATCCCGTGACCCTTGCGTTCAAAGAATTTATTCCAGCACCGATTACTGGGTATTCACTCTCCTGGACCCACGGTACAAGAAAAATCTTTCCACTCTCATCCCTGCAGAGGAAAGGAGTGTGAGAATGCATGAATACCAGCAGGCCCCGGTTCACAAGCTGAAACAGTATTTCCCTTCTGACAGCGCTAGCGGCAGAGTGCGTAGTTCTGCGGGACAAGTAGCGAGGGAGAGTAGGCGAGCAGGCAGCTTGTCCAGCACTGGCAAGGGTACGCTTTACAAGGCTTTTGCCAGCTTTATGTCACCCCAGCAAGACACTGTCACCTGTCCCCAGTCTCGGCAGAGTAGGGCTGATCTTTACAGAAAGATGGTGAGGGAGTACGTAGCTGACCATACCATCGTCCTAAATGATCACACAGCTCCCTACAACTACTGGGTTTCAAAGCTGGACATGTGGCACGAACTGGCGCTGTACACCTTGGAGGTTCTTGCCTGCCCTGCCGCTAGCGTCTTGTCCGAGCGGGTTTTCAGTGCAGCTGGTGGCATCATCACCGATAAGCGTACACGCCTGTCGACTGACAGCGCTGACAGGCTGACGCTTATTAAGATGAATAAAGCCTGGATTTCTCATAATTTCCAATCTCCACCAGGTGAAGGAAGCTCAACCTGAATAATTGATCCACTCCTCCTCCTCCTCATTTTCCTCCTTCTCCTCCTCTTTGTACAGTAAAGCAGAGGAAACTGGCTATTTTTTGACAGGGCCCACTGGCTCTAGCTATAGTACTTTATGCATTTAATTTTTCTGGAGGGCCACCGACCCGGTCCTCTGTTTTAAACAATTTTTGGGAGTGCCACATACAGGCACTCAATCTATTCAATTTTTCTGGAGGGCCACCTACCTGCTCCTCTGGTTTGAAAACTTTTTGGGACTGCCACATACAGGCACTCAATCGATTCCATTTTTCTGGAGGGCCACCTACCTGCTCCTCTGGTTTGAAAACTTTTTGGGACTGCCACATACAGGCACTCAATCGATTCCATTTTTCTGGAGGGCCACCTACCTGCTCCTCTGGTTTGAAAACTTTTTGGGACTGCCACATACAGGCACTCAATCGATTCCATTTTTCTGGAGGGCCACCTACCTGCTCCTCTGGTTTGAAAACTTTTTGGGACTGCCACATACAGGCACTCAATCGATTCCATTTTTCTGGAGGGCCACCTACCTGCTCCTCTGGTTTGAAAACTTTTTGGGACTGCCACATACAGGCACTCAATCTATTCTATTTTTCTGGAGGGCCACCTACCTGCTCCTCTGGTTTGAAAACTTTTTGGGACTGCCACATACAGGCACTCAATCTATTCTATTTTTCTGGAGGGCCACCTACCTGCTCCTCTGGTTTGAAAAATTTTTGGGACTGCCACATACAGGCACTATCCAAATTAAATTGTCTCCATAGCAGCCTCCACACGTTGTCTCCATTGCTACCTCCAAAAGTCGTCCATATAGCTGCCTCCATACATCGTCCCTTTATCAAACGAGGTGTGTCAGGCAGAAATTTGGGTTGTTTTCATGGATTCCACATCAAAGTTGTTAACTTTGTCGCCACCCAGCTGTGTTATCCACAAAATATACTAATAAACTTTTATCATTTACCAATATTATTTCAGCGCTTCTTGCGCATCTGTTTACATTCCCCTCACCCGCCATATCCCAAACTTATAAGAACGCTACTACACTTGATCTTATACAAAAGGTTCTTAGAAGTGCTGTTTGGGGAGTAGCCTAGAGACAGGGGCTTGGATTGGCGAAAGCTCGCCTGGCTGCGGAGCGCCAGCTCCATCCCAAGATCCAACTAACATAGTTTTAACTGCAGCACCTTTAATCTACTACTAGTTCACTGCCTCCATAATAATAATAATAATCTTTATTTATATAGCGCCATCATATTCCGTAGCGCTTTACAAATCATAGGAAACAAATACAAATGTAATGTAACAGAGCACAACATTTGTATGGAACAACAGGAGTGAGGTCCCTGCTCGCCAGAGCTTACGGTTTATGAAGATGATGGGGTAACACGAGGTAAAAGAATATTTAATGGTCAAGCCATTCTTCTTAGGGAATAGAACAAAATATAATAAATGGAATTGCTGTCGCTTGAACCACTCAGCCGTCATCTTATATACCAGGTCCAGGGTGAATGGGACTGTAGAGAAGTCTGGTGCCTGTTGGTTGCTGGATAACAGATGGGAGGACGACACAGGACGGGTTAGTAGAAGAGTTAAAACTTCATGCAGTTAATGAGTGTTATAGGCTTGCCTAAAGAAATGGGTTTTAAGAGCACGTTTGAAACTTTGGAGGTTAGGTATTAGTCTGATAGTCCAGGGCAGAGCATTCCATAGAATTGGTGCAGCTCTAGAGAAGTCTTGGAGACGCGAGTGGGAGGTCCGCACTAGGGTAGAGGTTAATCTAAGATCACTGGCGGATCTAAGAGCACGGGTTGGGCGATAGACTGAGATAAGAGAGGAGAGGTAGGGGGGTGCAGCATTATACAGAGCTTTATGGATGAGGGTTATTATTTTAAACTATTCGAAAGGAGACTGGCAGCCAGTGCAGCTACTGGCATGAACTGTAAGCATACATGGTCCCCTTATCAAACGAGCTGTGTCAGGCAGAATTTTGGGTTGTTTTCATGGCTTCCACAACAAACTTTTTAACTTTGTCGCCACCCTGCTGTGTAATCCACAAAAAATACTGGCAAACTTTTATCATTTACCGATATTATTTCAGCGCTTCTTGCGCATCTGTTTACATTCCCCTCACCCGCCATATCCTAAACTTATAAGAACGCTACTACACTTGATCTTATACAAAAGGTTCTTAGAAGTGCTGTTTGGGGAGTAGCCTAGAGACAGGGGCTTGGATTGGCGAAAGCTCGCCTGGCAGCGGAGCGCCAGCTCCATGCCAAGATCCAACTAACATAGTTTTAACTGCAGCACCTTTAATCTACTACTAGTTCACTGCCTCCATACATGGTCCCCTTATCAAACGAGCTGTGTCAGGCAGAATTTTGGGTTGTTTTCATGGCTTCCATGTTAACTTTGTCGCCACCCTGCTGTGTAATCCACAAAATATACTGGCAAACTTTTATCATGTACTGATATTATTTGAGCGCTTCTTGCTCACCTCCTTTGGTTCCTCTCTGCCACCCATTGGTTTGAAGCCTGAGTCCATTTAGGGTATGTCGCCATGACACTCTCTAGCCTGCCGCTGCTGCCTCTGCATGCCGTCCCCTATAGTGTCAGGGTCAATTATTGGATGTTTTAGATGCTATCTAGCTTCATTCTGTCACTCTGTCATGGCCATGCTGTTGCCCATAATTTTGGCATAATGGTGCGATTAAGCAGCCTCAGAGGCATCCATGCATGCTGCCCCTGCTGTTTCCTGTCCATTTCCGTGGTGTTTCCATCCTTTTCTGAGGTTCCCAGGTGTTTGGCCAAGCTTCCCTGTGCAGAGCCTTGGTCCCCTTGAAAAATGCTCGAGTCTCCCATTGACTTCAATGGGGTTCGTTATTCGAGACGAGCACTCGAGCATCGGGAAAAGTTTGTCTCGAATAACGAGTACCCGAGCATTTTAGTGCTCGCTCATCTCTACTATGGGCTCCAAATTAGCCCCCTCATACGCAAATTGCTTCACGGCTAGAATCCAGTAGTTGTTCCTTTACCCCAATCCATTCTTTAAAACACATGCCAAACTGTGGAAGTGCTTTATTGATGTTAGATTTTGCGTATGGGAGGGCTCCATGAAATCCTCAATAATAATAATAAAAATCTTTGGACACTCAGGTCTTTGCCGTAAACCAATAGATAGCTTACTATACTATACAAGTTGCCATCCCCCAGCAACAAAAAAGGCTATTCCATGTTCACAATTTTCCAGAGTGGAGAGGTTAGTTACCAATCCACAGACGAGGAAAGTATGTATTAAAGTGATGGAAAACGATTCTAATCAAGGGGATACCCTTGTGATATAAAATTCATTACAACCAGTGCTAGGACACCATCAAAACCAAAACTCTTATCAAATTCCCTTTGTACAAACATATCATCCCACAATTAACAATATGTTTAATAGCATCAGGAGTCACTGGCATATACTATCCAAAACATAGCCTAATGTTGAGGAATTGCAGAATCTACCATGGCGTGCACTAGACATCCCAAAAACATCAAAGACATTCTCATTCAAGCAGATGTAGGATCAACCATCAACGTTAAAATTATGATTAGCTGCTGATCTTCTGGGAGCATCCTTTCCATCTGAACATGGTAGTATGGTCACCAGGGCTGGCGCCATAAAGTGGGCATTTTCCCAAGGTCCCTGAAAGAGGAGAATCTCTTCTTTCAAATGAATCTAAAATTGTGTTTTTAGGTGCCATGGATCCAGAGACATTTAGGTTTCCCTAACACTAAGAAATACAAGTTTAGATTGATATAAAAGAGGAGACTCTCTTCTCTCAGAAGTGAGGTTCTATGTGTCTTAGAGCCAGAGATAAAGCCCTCTGAAGTGTACCCCACTCCAGATTCTTAGGCGGCAGGCTACAGTCTAAGTGCAGCTCCATCATACCACAAGTGCAGGACACAGCGGTGTCCAGCAGTTCTACACCTAGTTTGCCTGGGCGAACGAAATCACACAGGGAGGAATGGCTCCGCGTCATGCAACAAGAAATCAATGTGTGGCTTTCTCCGCGACAACTGAAAATCGGAACCATTGTGACAGACAATGGGAGGAACCGATGAGGGATGGCCCATGCGCCCTGCATGGCGCATGTGTTCAATCTGGTTGTCAAAAGGTTCCTCAAGTCTTCAACCTATCTGCAAAACATTCTCACAATGGAAACTGTGCATGCACTTCAACCATTCTTATAAAGCCAAGCACGCCCTCCTCAAGTTGCAGCATCAGAACAGCCTCCCCCAACATAGTCTGATATGCGAGGTTTCCAGGAATTCCAGCCTCCATATGTTAGACCACCTGTATTAACAGAGAAAAGCCATTAATGATTTTTTGATGATGCAAGCAGACCTGAGTACTCCCCTGTGTAACTTTGATGTGAGCCACTGGCACCTCATGCATGACTCCTGCCGTTTGCGCAGGCCCTTTGAAGAGGCCACGTTGTTTGTCAGTCGCCTGGACTGCGGGATGAATAACGTCATTACACTGCTTCATGTCCTGGAACTCATGCTGCATAATCTGTCTGGTCAGGGCACTTGTGAAGTCCGGTGGGGGCTGAACTGGAGGAGGAGAAGGACAAGGACATTGGAGCACAAGCAGAGTCTGGTGAAATTAGTGGTTTTTCCATTCAGGTGACAAGAGAGGAGGAGCAGGAGCATCCGGAGGAGGTAGAAGACGAGGCAGATCACCCAGAAGCACTGTGGCAGTGTATAGTGGAGATGGAGGCTGGGAGTTCCTTAGAGTCACTTACGCAGATGGCCTGCATCATGGTACTTTGCCTAACTAGTGACAACCGAATAGTCAACATCCGCCATAGGTATAACATTTGGCTCTCCACTCTCTTGGACCACCGCTATTGGTCAAAAATGGGTGACTTTTTTCCAGCTGCCGAAAGGTAGGAACAACTGGCATACTATAGAGAAATACTGAAAGGACAGCTCCATCCGCAGCAGCTTCAGTTTGGAGTGGCTGTATCATTGTGCTACTCTGTGGGCTCCTGCTGCTGCTGACACCACCTCCACACTGTATCATTGTGCCTCTCGGTGAGCTCCTGCTGCTGACGCCACCTCCACACTGTATCATTGTGCTACTATGTGGCTTACCAGGTTGCCGCCACCTCCACACTGACCCCTGTCTCTTTGGAACACCCTGTGATTTCCATAATGCTGTTTTCGCCCTCCACTGCACTGTGACATTGCCCCTATGTTTAATTTTCCCCTTCATTTCATCTGTCAGAAGGAATGAAAAGCCTCAGGATTGATAGCCAAAAGCAGGAGTGGATACAGTACACAGAGGGCATGCAAATATCCCATTTACTGGTCATCTCTGTTCTGGATCCACATGTACATGTAAAGCACCCAGGATGCTTTTTTAATTGTTTTTAGCTCTCTTTCTTTGTATCTGTGTAACCAATAAAATTGCTATATTTATTACTTATGGACATCCGCTTTTCTTCAATATAGTCACTCTGTTCTGGATCCACTCCTGTTTGTTTCTGGCTTTAGCAATACGGATGATGGATTATTGACCGATTGAAAGTGGACACTGACGGACGGAATGAAGGGCAAAATGATCAGTGACGTCAATGCAGAATTACTGCCGACACCCTCTGCACTCTTGGGGGGTTTCTACATGTATCCGCATTTAAAAGAACAGATTCTGTAGTAATCTATGGAATCATCTGATGTCAGAGAAAAAGAGTGCACTCTTTGATGTTATAGTGGGATCTTGGCCCTCATCTCAGTCCTTTCGAGCTGGCACAGACGTTACCTTGTCAGGCTGTGTTCCCGCTTCGCTTATTTGGTGAAGTTGGCCTCTGTAAGTGCACATGGAATTGAAGAGTGAAGCGATTCTAAGAGCGGTGGCTGTCATGTGTGTGTCCTACTAAAACATGACACACACATGAAGACCAAACCACGCTCCCTATGCATATTTAAGCATTGCACAACATTTTACAACACCCTACAGGATCTATGCAGCCAGGAAATACCT
This sequence comes from Engystomops pustulosus, assembly GCF_040894005.1. Classification (NCBI taxonomy): domain Eukaryota; kingdom Metazoa; phylum Chordata; class Amphibia; order Anura; family Leptodactylidae; genus Engystomops; species Engystomops pustulosus. The sequence continues at coordinate 123,713,947 of NC_092417.1, read as the reverse complement.
GTTCTTTAACCCCTTAACGCTCTGCGCCGTAGCTCTACGGCACAGAGGTATAAGGGATGTATGAAGAGGGCTTACGGGCTGAGTCCTCTTCATACAAAGGTGGGGGTTTTTGCATTTTGCACAAAACCCCCACCACTAATAACCGCGGTCGGTGCTTGCACCGATCGCGGCTATTAACCCTCTCAACGCCGCCGACAAAGTAGCTGGCGGCGTTTAAAAGACGGCGGCGCGCGGGCACCGCCATCTTTTTTACGATTGCCGCGCCCCCGAACGTCATCGGGGGGCGGCGATTGGTTACCATGGTAGCCTCGGGTCTTCTTTTGACACGAGGCTACATGGCTTATGCAGGTTCGTTACAATGAGCCAGTGGCTCATTGTAATGTATGACCTGCAAAAATGCCATATATTGCAATACTGTAGTATTGCAGTATATGGTAGGAGCGATCTGACCATCTAGGGTTAATGTACCCTAGATGGTCTAAAAAATAGTGAAAAAAAAAAGAAAAAAAAAAGTTTAAAAAATAAAAAAATTAATAAAATATTAAAAGTTCAAATCACCCCCCTTTCCCTAGAACGGATAGAAAACATAATAAACATTAAAAATCACAAACATATTAGGTATCGCCGCGTCCCAAAATGCCCGATCTATCAAAATATAAAAACGGTTACGGCCGGCGGGAAATGGCGCCCAAATGTCCGAAATGCGACTTTTACACACTTTTTACATAACATAAAAAGTGAAATAAAAAATGATCAAAATGTCGCACAGACCTCAAAATGGTAGCAATGAAAACGTTGCATCATTTCGCAAAAAATGACCCCTCACACATCTCCGTGCGCCAAAGTATGAAAAAGTTATTAGCGTCAGAAGATGGCAAAAAATTTTTTTTCTTTTTTGTACACATTCGTTTAATTTTTGAAAATGTATTAAAACACAATAAAACCTATATAAATTTGGTATCACCGCGATCGCACCGAACCAAAGAATAAAGTAGGCATGTTATTTGGAGCGAAGAGTGAAAGTCGTAAAAACTGAGCCCACAAGAACGTGACACACGTGCGGTTTTTTTTCAATTTTTCCACATTTGGAATTTTTTTTCAGCTTCGCAGTACATGGCATGTTAAAATAAATAACATTACGGGAAATTAAAATTTGTTACGCACAAAATAAGCCCTCACACAGGTCTGTACACGTAAAAATGAAAAAGTTATGGATTTTTGAAGTTGGAGAGCGAGAAATGAGCCGAAAAACCCTGCGTCCTTAAGGGGTTAATGTGATTAGTCATGATTCGATTCGAGCAGAGAATATAGTTAAAAGATGCTTTTAGCAATCAGAGATATATACCATTGCAAATGCATTGTGTATTTTTTATAGATCAGATATTTTTTATTGAAGTTTTCTAATTTTACCCCTTACACATTAACCCCTTACCGAAGCACGGCCCTTACATTAACCCCTTACTGAAGCGAGGGTGTCTAATTGCACATTGTAATGTATGTGGATGAAAATCCACATATACTGCCATACTGTAGTATGGCAGTATATGGTAGGATCGATCAAACAACCTAGGGTTAAAGTACCCTAGGGGAACTAAAAAATAGTACAAATAAAAAAAGTTGAAAATTTTTTTTTTTATAAAAAACCCTTAAATTTAAATCACACCCTTTCCTTAGAAATCATATAAATAAACAGTAAAATCCAAGCCCACAAGAAAACTGCGCAATTGCGTTTCTTCACCATTTTCACTGCATTTGGAATTTTTTTACTGCTTCCCAGTACACGACATGGAAAATTAAATACCATGTCTATGAAGTGCAATTTGTTACACAGAAAACAAGCCATCATAGAACTCTTAACATGTAAAAATAAAAAAGTTATACATTGTTGAAGGTGGGGAGTGAAAAATGGAAATGAACAAACAAAGGGCCAGGTCGGGTTAAAAGTAAACATTACAATTACAGACACAGCACAATGCATAACATATAGAGATGAGCGAGTATACTCGTCCGAGCTTGATGCTCGTTCGAGTATTAAGGTACTCGAAACGGCTCGTTGCTCGGACGAGTATTTCCCCTGCTCGAGATCGAGCATTTAATTAAAAAAACACAGTGAAGAACAGTGAAGAATAGAATAAAAATAGTGAACACAGTGAACACAGGATCATTTAAGTTAAAAACACAGTGCAGAACACAGTGAAGAATAGATTACAGATGTTCGGCACATCTGCTTACCTGTCGGAAGATACGCGCGGAACGGCAGCAGGGAGACATCAAGCAGCAGGGAGACATCAAGCAGCAGGGAGACATCAAGCAGCAGGGAGACATCAAGCAGCAGGGAGACATCAAGCAGCAGGGAGACAGACATCGGGCAGCACCACGGGGGACACAGACATCGTGCAGCAGCCCGGAGGACACAGACATCGGGCAGCCGCCCGGGGGACACAGACATCGGGCAGCAGCCCGGGGGACACAGACATCGGGCAGCCGCCCGGGGGACACAGACATCGGGCAGCCGCCCGGGGGACACAGACATCGGGCAGCCGCCCGGGGGACACAGACATCGGGCAGCCGCCCGGGGGACACAGACATCGGGCAGCCGCCCGGGGGACACAGACATCGGGCAGCAGCCCGGGGGACACAGACATCGGGCAGCACGGGGGACACAGACAGCGGGCAGCACGGGGGACACAGACATTTGCCAGCACGGGGGACACAGACATCGGGCAGCACGGGGGACACAGACATCGGGCAGCACGGGGGACACAGACATCGGGCAGCACGGGGGAGACTTCAGTGGAAGAAGAGCAGCGGATCCCGGGACAGCGTATCACCCCGACAAGTAAGCAGATGTGCAGAACATCTGTAATCTATTCTTCACTGTGTTTTTCACTTAAATCATCCTGTGTTCACTGTTTTTATTCTATTCTTCACTGTTCTTCACATCTGATAACTTGTCGGGAGATAATATACGCGCAGAACAGTGAAGAATAGATTGCAGATGTTTGCATACATCTGATCACTTATCAGAAGACATTCTTTTTCAGTTAATTAACACATTTTATTCCTGAACCATGGTCCCTTTGAAAAATGCTCGGGTCTCCCATTGACTTCAATGGGGCTCGTTATTCGAGACGAGCACTCGAGCATCTGGAAAAGTTCGTCTCGAATAACGAGTACCCGAGCATTTTAGTGCTCGCTCATCTCTAATAACATACATATATCCCTATCCCTACACCCCCCACCCCCTTCCCATATATATCAGGTATGTCAGTATTCATACTTAGAGGAACAGTTTATATATCTCAGGGTGGTGACAAAAAACAATAAGTCACCCATGTAGTATATCATACCACTTTACATGGCATCAGATCAACAATTCACAAACTGCACAAGTGCAAACATCTGATAAGAAAGAGAGCCTCCCAGATCCATAAGTGCCTTACTAGGCAATTTTGGTACTTCCAACCAGCGGCCCTACAGCTTCTCAAATTTCTTGGGGCATCTCCTTTTCAGATCAACTCCCCATTCCAATCTTATAATGTCATTCACTTTATTAATAAATTCCTCGATGGTGGGAGGAGATCCCTGTATCCATTTTGCAGCTATAGTCTTGCGTGCTAGGTAGAATAGTTTCCTCATACATAATAAGGTCACATCATATCATTCTACAATTCCTAGTAAACAAAACCTGCGATCTGGCTCTAGATCCACTGAGAGCACCATCCTGATCAGATGTAACACTCTTATCCAAAAATCCCCCAGCTCCTGACACTCCCATATCATATGCAACAGCTTGTTATCTGGTGCTGAGCACCTAGGGCAACATGAATTGGACTTAATGCCAATCCTATGTAATAGGCTCAGATTTTATAAACCCTGTGGATGAAATAGATCTGTTATCATCAGATATGGGCCCCACATCTACTTCCCACTTCTCCTTTATTGCTAAGGGAGAAGGTATTCTTTTAATAGGTGCATATATATTCCTGAAATGCATCCCCGGGCATTATCCCCAGACACTGCAAATTTAAAGACAAACTTATGCACTAATTGAATCAAGCCTTCCCGTGCAGACTTCTCATATGCATGTCTTACCTGTAAGAATCTATAAAATTCTTCTCGCCACTTGCAAGTTAAGCAGAGGCGCATGTATAGTCAACGCCTTGCTTGTCACTATGTTCCTGCAGGACTATGCTAGATGTAATAAAGAATCCATTGTACATGTGAATCATTAATGATATGTGAGAATCTATTGTCCATAAGAATGATATGTGAGAATCTGCTGTATTTGTATATATATGCTGGTGTGTGTAAATGGAGCTAGGTATATCGGGATACAATGTAACTGGAAGAATTCTACATGTATGTGATTTCGAGAGTAGTATATTGATGGGTATGTAGTAGAGATGAGCGAGCACTAAAATGCTCGGGTACTCGTTATTCGAGACGAACTTTTCCCGATGCTCGAGTGCTCGTCTCGAATAACGAGCCCCATTGAAGTCAATGGGAGACTCGAGCATTTTTCAAGGGGACCAAGGCTCTGCACAGGGAAGCTTGGCCAAACACCTGGAAACCTCAGAAAAGGATGGAAACACCACGGAAATGGATAGGAAACAGCAGGGGCAGCATGCATGGATGCCTCTGAGGCTGCTTAAACGCACCATTATGCCAAAATTATGGGCAACAGCATGGCCATGACAGAGTGACAGAATGAAGCTAGATAGCATCTAAAACATCCAATAATTGACCCTGACACTATAGGGGACGGCATGCAGAGGCAGCGGCAGCAGCGGCAGGCTAGAGAGTGTCTTGGCAACATACCCCAAATGGACTCAGGCTTAAAACCAATGGGTGGCAGAGAGGAACCAAAGGAGGTGAGCAAGAAGCGCTCAAAAAATATATGTAAATGATAAAAGTTTGCCAGTATATTTTGTGGATTACACAGCAGGGTGGCGACAAAGTTAACAAGTTTGATGTGGAAGCCATGAAAACAACCCAAAATTCTGCCTGACACAGCTCGTTTGATAAGGGGACCATGTATGGAGGCAGTGAACTAGTAGTAGATTAAAGGTGCTGCAGTTAAAACTATGTTAGTTGTATCTTGGGATGGAGCTGGCGCTCCGCTGCCAGGCGAGCTTTCGCCAATCCAAGCCCCTGTCTCTAGGCTACTCCCCAAACAGCACTTCTAAGAACCTTTTGTATAAGATCAAGTGTAGTAGCGTTCTTATAAGTTTAGGATATGGCGGGTGAGGGGAATGTAAACAGATGCGCAAGAAGCGCTGAAATAATATCGGTAAATGATAAAAGTTTGCCAGTATATTTTGTGGATTACACAGCAGGGTGGCGACAAAGTTAGCAAGTTTGATGTGGAATGCCCTGTAATAGCTCTTGGGCGGTGTGCCTTTTATCGCCTAGGCTCAGCAGTTTGAGCACCGCCTGCTGTCGCTTAGCGACGGCACTGCTGCTGTGCCTAGAGCTACCGACTGATGGCGCCATGCCCACGGATGGTAATTCGGAGGAGGAGGAGGTGGAGGAGGGGTGGGAGGAGGAGGAGGTATAGTAGGCCTTTGAGACCTGGACCGAGGTAGGCCCCGCAATCCTCTGCGTCGGCAGTATATGACCAGCCCCATGGTCAGACTCGGTCCCAGCCTCCACCAAGTTAAGTGTAGTAGCGTTCTTATAAGTTTGGGATATGGCGGGTGAGGGGAATGTAAACAGATGCGCAAGAAGCGCTGAAATAATATCCGTAAATGGTAAAAGTTTGCCAGTATATTTTGTGGATTACACAGCAGGGTGGCGACAAAGTTAACAACTTTGATGTGGAATCCATGAAAACAACCCAAATTTCTGCCTGACACACCTCGTTTGATAATCGGACGATGTATGGAGGCAGCTATATGGACGACTTTTGGAGGTAGCAATGGAGACAACGTGTGGAGGCTGCTATGGAGACAATTTAATTTGGATAGTGCCTGTATGTGGCAGTCCAAAAAAGTTTTCAAACCAGAGGAGCAGGTAGGTGGCCCTCCAGAAAAATGAAATAGATTGAGTGCCTGTATGTGGCAGTCCAAAAAAGTTTTCAAACCAGAGGAGCAGGTAGGTGGCCCTCCAGTAAAATTGAATAGATGGAGTGCCTGTATGTGGCAGTCCAAAAAAGTTTTCAAACCAGAGGAGCAGGTAGGTGGCCCTCCAGAAAAATTGAATAGATTGAGTGCCTGTATGTGGCAGTCCAAAAAAGTTTTCAAACCAGAGGAGCAGGTAGGTGGCCCTCCAGAAAAATGAAATAGATTGAGTGCCTGTATGTGGCAGTCCAAAAAAGTTTTCAAACCAGAGGAGCAGGTAGGTGGCCCTCCAGAAAAATTGAATAGATTGAGTGCCTGTATGTGGCAGTCCAAAAAAGTTTTCAAACCAGAGGAGCAGGTAGGTGGCCCTCCAGAAAAATTGAATAGATTGAGTGCCTGTATGTGGCAGTCCAAAAAAGTTTTCAAACCAGAGGAGCAGGTAGGTGGCCCTCCAGAAAAATGAAATAGATTGAGTGCCTGTATGTGGCACTCCCAAAAATTGTTTAAAACAGAGGACCGGGTAGTTGGCCTCCAGAAAAATTAAATGCATAAAGTACTATAGCTAGAGCCAGTGGGCCCTGTCAAAAAATAGCCAGTTTCCTCTGCTTTAGTGTACAAAGAGGAGGAGAAGGAGGAAAATGAGGAGGAGGAGTGCATAAATTATTCAGGTTGAGCTTCCTTCACCTGGTGGACATTGGAAATTATGAGAAATCCAGGCTTTATTCATCTTAATAAGTGTCAGCCTGTCAGCGCTGTCAGTCGACAGGCGTGTACGCTTATCGGTGATGATGCCACCAGCTGCACTGAAAACCCGCTCGGACAACACGCTAGCGGCAGGGCAGGCAAGAACCTCCAAGGCGTACAGCACCAGTTCGTGCCACATGTCCAGCTTTGAAACCCAGTAGTTGTAGGGAGCTGTGTGATCATTTAGGACGATGGTATGGTCAGCTACGTACTCCCTCACCATCTTTCTGTAAAGATCAGCCCTACTCTGCCGAGACTGGGGACAGGTGACAGTGTCTTGCTGGGGTGACATAAAGCTGGCAAAAGCCTTGTAAAGCGTACCCTTGCCAGTGCTGGACAAGCTGCCTGCTCGCCTACTCTCCCTCGCTACTTGTCCCGCAGAACTACGCACTCTGCCGCTAGCGCTGTCAGAAGGGAAATACTGTTTCAGCTTGTGCACCAGGGCCTGCTGGTATTCATGCATTCTCACACTCCTTTCCTCTCCAGGGATGAGAGTGGAAAGATTTTGCTTGTACCGTGGGTCCAGGAGAGTGAATACCCAGTAATCGGTGCTGGAATAAATTCTTTGAACGCGAGGGTCACGGGATAGGCAGCCTAGCATGAAATCTGCCATATGCGCCAGAGTACCAACGCGCAAGAATTCACTCCCCTCACTGGCCTGACTGTCCATTTCCTCCTCCTCCAACTCCTCCAACTCCTCTTCTTCTGCCCATACACGCTGAACAGTGAAGGACTGAACAATGGTCCCCTCTTGTGTCTCGCCAACATTCTCCTCCTCTTCCTCCTCATCCTCCTCCACCTCCACCTCCTCCGATATGCGCTGAGAAACAGACCTAAGGGTGCTTTGGCTATCAACAAGGGAATCTTCTTCCCCCGTCTCTTGTGACGAGCGCAAAGCTTCCGACTTCATGCTGATCAAAGAGTTTTTCAACAGGCCAAGCAGCGGGATGGTGAGGCTGATGATGGCGGCATTGCCACTGACCATCTGTGTTGACTCCTCGAAGTTACTCGGCACCTGACAGATATCAGACATCCACGTCCACTCCTCATTGTAGACTTGAGGAAGCTGACTGACCTGACTACCAGTTCTGGTGGAAGTTGACATCTGGCAGTCTACAATCGCTCTGCGCTGCTGGTAAACTCTGGATAACATGGTTAATGTTGAATTCCACCTCGTGGGCATGTCGCACAACAGTCGGTGAGCGGGCAGTTGGATGCGGCGCTGCGCTGTCCTGAGAGTGGCAGCATCTGTGCTGGACTTCCTGAAATGCGCACAGATGCGGCGCACCTTCGTGAGCAAATCAGACAGTTCAGCGTTTCCTCAAGACATACCCCAATCTATCAGATTTAACACATGGGCCAGGCATGGCACATGTGTCAGTCTGCCGAGTTGCAGAGCCACCACCAGGTTACGGCCGTTGTCACACACAACCATGCCTGGCTTCAGGTTCAGCGGTGCCAGCCACAGATCAGTCTGCGCCGTGATGCCCTGTAATAGCACTTGGGCGGTGTGCCTTTTATCGCCTAGGCTCAGCAGTTTGAGCACCGCCTGCTGTCGCTTAGCGACGGCACTGCTGCTGTGCCTAGAGCTAGCGACTGATGGCGCCATGCCCACGGATGGTAGTTCGGAGGAGGAGGTGGAGGAGGGGTGGGAGGAGGAGGAGGCATAGTATGCCTGAAAGACCTGGACCGAGGTAGGGCCCGCAATCCTCGGCGTCGGCAGTATATGAGCAGCCGCAGGGTCAGACTCGGTCCCAGCCTCCACCAAGTTAACCCAATGTGCCGTCAGCGATACATAGTGGCCCTGCCCGGCAGCACTCGTCCACGTGTCCGTGGTCAGGTGGACCTTGTCAGAAACGGCGTTGGTCAGGGCACGGATGATGTTGTCTGACACATGCTGGTGCAGGGCTGGGACGGCACATCGGGAAAAGTAGTGGCGGCTGGGGACCGAATACCGAGGGGCGGCCGCCGCCATGAGGTTGCGAAAGGCCTCGGTCTCTACTAGCCTATAGGGCAGCATCTCCAGGCTAAGCAATCTGGAGATGTGGACATTAAGGGCTTGGGCGTGCGGGTGGGTTGCACTATATTTCCGTTTCCGCTCCAGCGTCTGGGGTATGGAGAGCTGAACGCTGGTGGATGCTGTGGAGGATCGTGGAGGCGACGATGGGGTTTTTGTGCCAGGGTCCTGGGCAGGGGGCTGACTATCAGCTGACACAGGGGAAGGAGCAGCGGTGTGCACGGCCGGAGGTGAACGGGCTTGGTGCCACTGAGTGGGGTGTTTATCATTCATATGCCTGCGCATACTGGTGGTAGTTAAGCTAGTAGTGGTGGAACCCCTGCTGATCCTGGTTTGGCAAAGGTTGCACACCACAGTCCGTCGGTCATCCGGTGTTTCCTTAAAGAACCTCCAGACTTCTGAAAATCTAGCCCTCGCCGCGGGAGCCCTCGCCACGGGAGCTTCACTACGTGACACATTTGGCGCTGATGCACCTGCTCTGGCCCTGCCTCTCCGTCTGGCCCCACCACTGCCTCTTCCAACCTGTTCTGGTCGAGGACTCTCCTCCATCTCAGAAGCACTGTGTTCACCCGGCCTCTCAACCCAGCTTGGGTCTGTCACCTCATCATCCTCCGATCCCTCAGTCTGCTCCCCCCTCGGACTTCCTGCCCTGACAACAACTTCACCACTATCTGACAACCGTGTCTCCTCATCGTCGGACACCTCTTTACACACTTCTTCCACTACGTCAAGAAGGTCATCATCACCCACAGACTGCGACTGGTGGAAAACCTGGGCATCGGAAAATTGCTCAGCAGCAACCGGACAAGTGGTTTGTGACTGTGGGAAGGGTCCAGAAAACAGTTCCTCAGAGTATGCCGGTTCAAATGCCAAATTTTCCTGGGAGGGGGCAGACTGGGGGGGAGGAGGCTGAGGTGCAGGAGCTGGAGGAGTGGCGATTTCGGTGACATGGGTGGACTGCGTGGAAGACTGACTGGTGGACAAATTGCTCGAAGCATTGTCGGCAATCCATGACATCACCTGTTCGCACTGTTCTGGCCTCAACAGTGCTCTACCACGAGTCCCAGTAACTTCAGACATGAACCTAGGGAGTGTAGCTCTGCGGCGTTCCCCTGCTCCCTCATCAGCAGGTGGTGTCTCACCCCGCCCAGGACCACGGCCTCTGACCCCTGCAGTAGTTGGACGCCCACGTCCCCGCCCTCGTCCTCTACCCCTAGCCCTTGGGTTAAACATTTTGAAAATGAAAGTTATAACTTTAATTTTTTTTTAACTTTTTTTGTGTTTTTTTGCGTTTTTTTTTTTTTTGTGTTTTTTAGTTTTTAAAACCAAACGATGCTATCCTATTGCTATGGCTATTTTCTAGCCAAGTATGAAAGCACACTGCTATGCCAGATGAGATGACGCTGAGTTATTAAAAAAATAAACGTAAAATAAAAAGAAACTGGCAGACTGTGCCTAATTGAAATCAAACCCCTAATAAATTTTCCCACTTCGGTCTTTGCGATGGATATGTGCGTCACTAAGCGCTAAACACAACTGTCGCAAGTCTCACTACAAATTCCTCACAATATGGTAGTAGATGCAGTACAGCAAGGACAGCCACCAGCAGATCAACCAGAAATAAAATATATATAACGCTATTGTAGGCCTAAGTAAGCCGTTTGGATTCTCCTATGGCTATTTTCTAGCCAAGTATGAAAGCACACTGCTATGCCAGATGAGATGACGCTGAGTTATGAAAAAATAAACGTAAAATAAAAAGTAAATGGCAGACTGTGCCTAATTGAAATCAAACCCCTAATAAATTTTCCCACTTTGGTGTTTGAGGTGGATATGTGTGTCACTAAGAGCTAAACACAACGGTAGCAAGTCCCCCTGCAAATTCCTCACAATATGGTACTAGCTGCAAATAAAAAAAAAAAATGTATAACGTTATTGTAGCCCTTAGAAGGGCTGTTGGGTTCTTGTAGAATCACTCCTGCCTAACACTATTCTAATAGAACAGCCTAACGCTTTCCCTGACCAGCAGCAGCTCTCTCCCTAGCGGCATCCAGACACAGAATGATCCGAGCAGCGCAGGCAGGGGCTAGTCTATTCCAGGGTCACCTGATCTGGCCAGCCAACCACTGCTATCGACGTGTAAGGATACCACATCATGCTGGGTGGAGTGCAGAGTCTCCTGGCTTGTGATTGGCTCTGTTTCTGGCCGCCAAAAAGCAAAACGGCGGGAGATGCCATTTTCTCGAGCGGGCGAAGTATTCGTCCGAGCAACGAGCAGTTTCGAGTACGCTAATGCTCGAACGAGCATCAAGCTCGGACGAGTATGTTCGCTCATCTCTAGTATGTAGCAATGAAAGTGTGAGGAACATGAAAGAAAGAGTCTAGTTATGTATTGCAAGAGTTGTGTAAGAGGATAAGAAGTGGGGGGAATGGTCCTATAGGTTGTATGTTTTTATGTGACCATCAGGGTTGGTTGTAGACAAAGTGGGGCCCTGGGTAAAACTAAAAGTGGGGCCCCAAAATAATACTATTTATGGACAGTCACTAAGAGGATCCCTTTCTGGGTCGGGGTGTTAATATGTAGCCACATTAGGCGAAGAGGATTAAATGTTCATCGCTCAATTTTCACAAAAAAACTTTTCACAAAATTTCACAAAATTTTCACAAAAAATCACAAAATAGAAGGCAATCAGAGAGCATTTATGTTCTTAGATTGTTCTGGATAGGAAAGGGTTAAAAACATAACCATTAGTTGATATTTTCCCTTATCAAAATTTAGTGATATATAAAGTCAATATTTACATAATCTGTGAGGTGCAGGCAGATCCTGTGTGCAATATTGAACAAATTCTCACTGTAGCCTGAGTGTCTGGAAGGGGGTATATCTTCGGCTCACCTATATTCACACTTCTTGTTTCCTTTGGAGGAGGAGACTCTGCACTCCACCCAGCATGACGTGGTACCCTTACACGTCAATAGCAGTGGTTGGCTGGCCTGATCAGGTGACCCTGGAATAGACTAGCCCCTGCCCCCGCCGCTCGGATCATTCTCTGTCTGGATGCCGTTAGGGAGAGAGCTGCTAATGGTCAGGGAAAGCGTTAGGGTGTTCTATTAGAATAGTGTTAGGCAGGAGTGATTCTACAAGAACCCAACAGCCCTTCTTAGGGCTACAATAACGTTATATATTTTTTTTTTTATTTGCTTGTTGGCTGGGCTTGCTGGCACTAGTAGTGCAGCTTGTACCACATTGTGAGTAATTTGCAGGAAGACTTGAGATCGTTGTGTTTAGCTCTTAGTGACACACATATCCACCTCAAACACCGAAGTGGGACAATTTATTAGGGGTTTGATTTGAATTAGGCACAGTCTGCTGATTTATTTTTTTTAACTTTTATTTACTTTTATAACTCAAAGTCATCAGGCACAGCACAAAATCCAGTTGTGTGCTGTCAGTGTAGGTTAGAAACTAGCCATAGCAATAGGATAGCATCGTTTTGTTTAAAAAAAAAATAAAAAACACAAAAAAAACAAACAAACAAAAAATTTACAGTTTACACTTTAATTTTGAAAATGTTTAACCCGAGGGCTAGGGGTAGAGGACGAGGGCGTGGACATGGGCGTCCAACTACTGCAGGGGTCAGAGGCCGTGGTCCTGGGCGGGTGAGACACCACCTGCTGATGAGGGAGCAGGGGAACGCCGCAGAGCTACACTCCCTAGGTTCATCATGTCTCAAGTTACTGGGACTCGTGGTAGAGCACTGTTGAGGCCAGAACAGTGCGAAGAGGTGATGTCGTGGATTGCGGACAATGCTTCTAGCCATTTGTCCAACAGTCAGTCTTCCACGCAGTCCACCCATGTCACCGAAATCAGCACTCCTCCAGATCCTCCACCTCAGCCTCCTCCCTCCCAGTCTGCCCCCTCCCTGGAAGATTTGGCATTTGAACCGGCATATTCTGAGGAACTGTTTTCTGGACCCTTCCCAGAGTCACAAACCATTTGTCCGGTTGCTGCTGAGCTATTTTCCGATGCCCAGGTTTTCCACCGGTCACAGTCTGTGGGTGATGATGACATTATTGACGTAGCGGAAGAAGTGTGTAAAGAGGTGTCGGATGATGAGGAGACACGGTTGTCAGACAGTGGTGAAGTTGTTGTCAGGGCAGGAAGTCCGAGGGGGGAGCAGACTGAGGGATCGGAAGATGATGAGGTGACAGACCCAAGCTGGGTTGATAGGCCGGGTGAACACAGTGCTTCTGAGACGGAGGCGAGTCCTATACCAGAACAGGTTAGAAGAGGCAGTGGTGGGGCCAGACGGAGAGGCAGGGCCAGAGCTGGTGCATCAGCGCCAAATGTTTCACGTAGTCAAGCTCCCGTGGCGAGGGCTAGATTTTCAGAAGTCTGGAGGTTCTTTAAAGAAACACCGGATGACCGACGGACTGTGGTGTGCAATCTGTGCCAAACCAGGATCAGCAGGGGTTCCACCACTACTAGCTGAACTACAAGCAGTATGCGCAGGCATATGAATGCTAAACACCCCACTCAATGGCACCAAGCCCGTTCACCTCCGGACGGGCACACCACTGCTCCTTCCCCTGTGTCATCTGCTAGTCAGCCTGCCCAGGACCCAAACACCTCCCGTGCGAAAACCCCATGTTCGCCTCCACGATCCTCCACAGCATCCACCAGCATTCAGCTCTCCATACCCCAGACGCTGGAGCGCAAAAGGAAGTATAGTGCAACCCACCCACACGCCCAAGCCCTCAACGTCCACATCTCCAAACTGCTTAGCCTGGAGATGCTGCCCTATAGGCTGGTACAGACCGAGGCCTTTCGAAACCTCATGGCGGCGGCCGCCCCTCGGTGTTCGGTCCCCAGCCGCCACTACTTTTCCCGATGTGCCATCCCTGCCCTGCACCAGCCTGTGTCAGACAACATCATGCGTGCCCTGACCAATGCCGTTTCTGACAAGGTCCACCTGCCCACGGACACGTGGACGAGTGCTGCCGGGCAGGCCCACTATATATCGCTGACGGCACATTGGGTTAACTTGGTGGAGGCTGGGACCGAGTCTGACCCTGGGGCTGGTCATATACTGCCGACGCCGAGGATTGCGAGGCCTACCTCGGTCCAGGTCTCTCAGGCCTACTATGCCTCCTCCTCCTCCCACCCCTCCTCCACCTCCTCCTCTGAATTACCATCCGTGGGCATGGGGCCATCAGTCGCTAGCTCTAGGCACAGCAGCAGTGCCATCGCTAAGCGACAGCAGGCGGTGCTCGAACTGCTGAGCCTAGGCGATAAAAGGCACACCGCCCAAGAGCTATTACAGGGATTGTAGACTGCCAGATGTCAACTTCCACCAGAACTGGTAGACAGGTTAGTCAGCTTCCTGAAGTCTACAATGAGGAGTGGACGTGAATGTCTGATATCTGTCAGGTGCTGAGTAACTTTGAAGAGTCAACACAGATGGTCAGTGGCGATGCCGCCATCATCAGCCCGCTGCTTTGCCTGTTGAAAAACTCTCTGGTCAGCATGAAGTCGGAACTTTGCGCTCGTCACAAGAGACGGGGAAGAAGATTCCCTTGTTGATAGCCAAAGCACCCTCAGGTCTGTTTCTAAGCGCATATCGGAGGAGGATGAGGAGGAAGAGGAGGAGAATGTTGGCGGGACTGAAGAGGGGAGCATTGTTCAGTCCTTCACTGTTCAGCGTGTATGGGCAGAAGAAGAGGAGTTGGAGGAGGAGGAAATGGAGCGTCAGGCCAGTGAGGGGAGTGAATTCGTGCGCGTTTGTACTCTGGCGCATATGGCAGATTTCATGCTAGGCTGCCTATCCCGTGACCCTCGGGCTGATCTTTACAGAAAGATGGTGAGGGAGTACGTAGCTGACCATACCATCGTCCTAAATGATCACACAGCTCCCTACAACTACTGGGTTTCAAAGCTGGACATGTGGCACAAACTGGCGCTGTACGCCTTGGAGGTTCTTGCCTGCCCTGCCGCTAGCATGTTGTCCGAGCGGGTTTTCAGTGCAGCTGGTGGCATCATCACCGATAAGCGTACACGCCTGTCGACTGACAGCGCTGACAGGCTGACGCTTATCAAGATGAAAAAAGCCTGGATCTCTCAGGATTTCCATTCTCCACCAGGTGAAGGAAGCTCAACCTGAATAATTTATGCACTCCTCCTCCTCATTTTCCTCCTTTCCTCCTCTTTGTACACTAAAGCAGAGGAAACTGGCTATTTTTTGCCAGGCCAACTGGCTCTAGCTATAGTACTCTATGTATTTAATTTTTCTGGAGGGCCACCTACCCGGTCCTCTGTTTTAAACAATTTTTGGGAGTGCCACATACAGGCACTCAATCTATTTAATTTTTCTGGAGGACCACCTACCTGCTCCTCTGGTTTGAAAACTTTTTTGGACTGCCACATACAGGCACTATCCAAATTAAATTGTCTCCATAGCAGCCTCCACACGTTGTCTTTTTAGCTGGCTCCACACGTTGTCTCCTTTGCTACCTCCACACGTCATTGCCATAGCTGCCTCCAAAAGTCATCGATATAGCTGCCTCCATACAATTTTGGGTTGTTCTCATGGCTTCCACATCAAACTTGTTAACTTTATCGCCACCCTGCTGTGTTATCCACAAAATATACTGGCAAACTTTTATCATTTACCGATATTATTTCAGCGCTTCTTGCGCATCTGTTTACATTCCCCTCACCCGCCATAACCCAAACTTATAAGAACACTACTACACTTGATCTTATACAAAAGGTTCTTAGAAGTGCTGTTTGGGGAGTAGCCAAGAGACAGGGGCTTGGATAGGCGAAAGCTCACCTGGCAGCGGAGGATCCCAAGATCCAACTAACATAGTTTTAACTGCAGCACCTTTAATCTACTACTAGTTCACTGCCTCCATACATCGTCCCCTTATCAAACGAGCTGTGTCAGGCAGAATTTTCAGGTGTTTCACCAGATACATAGTGGAACTCGGCCCATCTGTCGCCGCCATGCTGGAGACCTGAAGTTGCAATCATAGCAGCGCAATATGAATGCCCCATACCATCGCTCTTAATCATGGAACCATTTCCGAAAAAACAATTAAAAATAGAACCACGGGGGGCGTGGCTAGCGAATGGCGGGTTAGGACGCACAGACTGAGTGCTCCGCTCCGGAACCCGGCTATCTACCAGCGCAGCAGGCATTAAACACCTCTTACCTTAGCCATGATGGTGGGCAAAGGCGGCAGGAACACCGGGAGATCCCGCCCGAGGAAAGAAACCGGGAGCTTGTCCACCTTTTTCGAGCCGGCAGGCTCCGTCAGCAAGAGGCCGGCATCACCCAAGATGGCCGCCGGCACTGTGAGCGCCAGCACTTCCTCCCCGAGGACACAGGGGAGAGAGAGACTGCCCCAACAAGTGCCTGTGACAGATGCCTTGGCAGCCGGTCGGGAGGCAGATGAAGTGGGGGTAGCCGATACCGGACCACAAAGGGAGGCACCACGCACCACTCCGGTCCAGGTAGGAGAGAGAGTGAGCCCAGTAATGGGGTCTGCTCCAACCCAGCGCGCTCAAGCCACGTGGGCAGACAAGGTGGCCTCACCAACACTAGGAGGAAGCCAGCAACATGACTCCCTAGAGGAGCGTGCGATAGCTCGCAGTCCCCGGTCAGAACGGGATGCCCCCCCCTCTCCAAGATCACCAGAGATATTGGGGGAAGCTCACAACAGCATGCATGTGGGAAAACAAGCTGGGCTCTCCACACCAAGCCCTGGGGCCCACTCTGCCTCTATGGGGGCCTCTCCACGATGGGCATCTCCCCACAGCCCTAATCCCTCTGTCAAGCCTCCTGCTTCAGGCGATGGAGGGCATTGGCCTGGTGCCTCCTCACCTGCCTCACGTGCCAGTGATGAGTGGGACTGGAGGGCCCATATAATGGCGCTACCCACGAGAGAAGACCTTCAAACCCTTTTAGGGAAGATGGAAGCCTCGCATAAGAAAGACATGGAGGACATTAAGTCAGAGATTAAGCATGTGGGACACAGAGTCCTGGAGCTGGAGGACCAGCAGGAGGACCTGCGTGATATTATTCATTCTCATAAAGAGGTAATTCTACAACACACATCTCAAATAGCTGATATTATGGATCATCTCGACGATATTGAAAACCGTCATAGGCGGAATAATTTGAGAATACGTGGCCTCCCAGAAGAGATTTTGCCGGAACAACTAGAGACTTGGGCTCAGAAATTCTTTGGTAACTTGTTACAAATGTCTCCCAGCAAGAAGATTGAGATTGACAGGATACATCGCACACTTGGTCCGCGCTCCTCTGATCCTAAACGTGCGCGAGATGTCATATGTCGCATACATTTTTACAGGGAGAAGGAACGTATCCTACAGCGGGTCCGAGACTCTGGGGGCATACAACATGGAGACTCATCCATTCTGATCCTACCAGACTTAGCCAGACGTACACTATTCCTAAGGAAAGCTCTTAAGCCCCTTCTGCAGCTCCTACGGGACCACGACATCCCTTACAGATGGGGGTACCCTTTCCAATTGTTGGCCAGGAAAGATGGAAAGACTGCTTCATTCAGACGTCTTGGAGATCTACCCAAGTTCCTAGGAACTTTTGAGCTACCAATGGTGTCATTACCAGATTGGCCGAGTCCGATCTCTCTGCCTGTGTCACCGCCGAGGGAACAATGGAACAAACAACAAAGGGATCCCAAGAGACCCAGAAGTGCTGCCTCTACGAGTGGATACCCCTGAAGCCTCCACTATCTTGGTTTATTGTGAATTTCCCACTTGTAACGCCCAGTTGGGGGCACCTTAGAGCGCTATTGTTGCACAATATAAGATTTGTTACGCCTGCTGCCGTATACCTGGCCTGTTGAGCCATGTTCTCTCTTAGGGTTTGGTGCTAATGCACAACCGTCATAAGCTTGTCTAGTTCCCAAGTAGGGTTAGCAACAATTTGTGTTGCTCAGTGCATAGCACCTAAGCATAGAATAATATATTGCACTGTATATACTGGCTTCCTAGTTTCCTTGGGACTGGGAACCTGGTGTACAGATTGCTTGTTTCCTTTTATTTTAGTATAAAGTCTGCCATTTGAGCTCCCCTGTCTGTCCTTGTTTGTCTTTGTGCGTCTTACCCTTTTCTCCTCTCCCTTTGGTGCGAGTGACATCACTGCCGAATCACTATGTCTAACCTGTCCTTTGCCACATTCAATGCTAGGGGCCTAAATAGCCCAGGAAAGAGAGGGCAAATTCTATACAAATTCCATAAATTGCGTGTTCAGATAGTCATGTTCCAAGAAACGCACTTTAAAACCTCTTGTATGCCGGTGTGTCGTAATAAGTTCTATAATGTCTGGTTTCATGCTCCAAATCCTGTTCAGAAGTCCAAAGGGGTTTCCGTGGCATTTCACTCTTCCTTTTCTCCGCAGGTCCTGGACTCTAGGGTGGATCAAGAAGGCAGATTTCTCTTTCTTAAGATATCTGTAGCAGGCTCAGTATACACCCTGGCTAACGTATATTTTCCAAACGTAGGACAAATCGCGTACGGTCTTTGTCTCTTGGAGAATTTGGCAGAATTTGCTGGGGGATCGGCCATCATACTCGGAGGTGATCTGAATGTACCGCTTGATCCAAGCCTTGACACTTCTGAAGGTAAGTCCTCAATTTCTTTTGCAGCCACCCGTAGACTCAAACAAGCAATAGCCAAATTGAACTTAGTAGACCTTTGGAGAATACTACATCCTACACTTAGGGATTATAGCCATTACTCTAGTGTGCACAACACATATAGCCGTATTGACACTATTCTGATCTCCCACTCCCTTCTTGATCTCGGTCCTACATGCTCCGTTGACTCTATTTTGTGGTCTGACCATGCGCCGGTATTGGGAGCGATCAGACCCTATCCTCAGAAGAGAAAAACATTTTCTTGGCGACTAAACGACCACTTGCTAAAAGATGTCTTATGTCTGACTGAGATCAGGACGGCCTTAGAGAGATTTAAAACAGGCAACATAATTGATTCTAGTAATGCCCCGACAATGTGGGAAGGGTTAAAATGTGAACTCCGTAGAATATTCATGTCTCATGGGGCTAGACTCAAGAAACAAAATGCCTTTAAACTAAGGACCCTGCTAGCTACCCTGACTTCCCTTGAGTCTGCAAACAAGAGGCAGAAGACTGATGCCCTAAGAGCAGAGTTATCTTCTGTTAGACAACAAATCCTACAAATCTTGGATCAAAAAACGTTATGCACGAGAGATCGGTTGCGTTTTGGTTACTTTGAATATGGTAACAAAAGCGGAAAATGGCTTTCTAGGGCCCTACACCCTAGGTTACTTTCCTCAAGGGTGATGTCTATAAACTCTCCTACTAAGGGTGCACTCCATAGTCCCTCAGAAATCCTTGAGGAATTCAAAGAATTTTATGAAAACCTCTATAATATACCAACACATGCAGACCCGAACAGGAAAGAGGAGATCGCTGCGTATTTATCTAAATTTGCCCCTAAAGGCATCTCACAAGAGATAGCACAGGGACTAGAAGGTGAATTTATGCCAGAGGAACTTTCCCAGGTGATCAAGGAATTGAAAGTGGGCAAGAGCCCGGGCCCTGATGGCTTCTCCCCGCGCTTTTATAAATTATTGAAATCGGATCTGATAGATCCCCTCTTGGCCTCATATAATGCAATCGCAAAAGGAGCTTCGTTTCCCAAACAATCTTTAATGGCGCATATCTCTGTAATCCCAAAACCGGGAAAGGACACTACACACTGCGCCAATTTTAGGCCCATATCCCTTATAAATATAGATATAAAGATATACTCCAAAATGATAGCGCAGCGCTTGCAAAAACTGATCCCTGGCCTCATTCATAAAGAGCAGGTAGGCTTTGTCCCAAATAGAGAAGCCAGAGATAATACAATCAAAACAATATCCCTGATGCATGCTGCTCGCCGTCATAAGATCCCTACGTGCCTACTCTCTGTGGATGCCGAAAAGGCATTTGACAGGGTTAGTTGGGACTTTATGGAGCAGACACTTCAACAGATAGGTCTCGGTCCTCTCATGCTGGCGCGTATAATGGCCCTATACCAGCATCCGACGGCTATGGTCAGGGTTAATGGGGACCTTACTGCACCATTTAATATAAGTAATGGGACCCGTCAAGGGTGTCCCCTCTCACCGTTACTTTACATCCTAGTAATGGAATCCCTGGCGAATGCCATCAGAACCAATGAATCCATTAAAGGCTTAAACTTGGGCGGTTATCACCATAAAATGGCCATTTTTGCGGATGACCTACTACTATTCATCACACAACCACGCATAACACTCCCTACGGTTATGGTAGAGTTTAAAATTTTCTCCGAACTCTCTAACTTCAAGGTGAATCTCACCAAATCCGAAATACTTAATGTAAACCTGCCTGACACCCTAGTGGGAGAGATTAGGGGCGAATTTCCCTTTCGTTGGGCTGAGAAATCTATCACGTATTTGGGGATACAGATCCCAATGGACTTGTCTAGTCTGTTTCAGGTAAACTACCAACCCCTCCTGACCACAATCGAGAAAGATCTCCTCGCATGGAAGCGCTTACCACTTTCTTGGTTCGGAAGGATCAGTGTAATTAAAATGGACATATTACCGAAATTACTTTACTATTTCCAGACAATTCCCCTACGTATCGCTTCTCCCTTCTTTAGCAGACTCAAGGGAATAATCTCAAGATTTGTATGGGACTCATCTAGGCCCCGTATGTCACACAATATTCTCACCAGACCCAAAGAACTAGGTGGAGCAGGCCTGCCCGACATGGGCTTATACTATGAGGCCTCTATGCTGGCATACATGGTTGACGCAGTTTTAAGTTCACCCTCTAAGCTATGGGTGATGTTAGAAGTCTCCCTGAATTCGACTCCCTTGGGAGCGTCTCTGTGGCTTTCTGCCACAAATCGAGGGATACCCCTGGTCCGCACACCCCTATATAAAACGCTTATTGGTGTCTGGGATATAATGAGGAAACGCCACAATTTGACGTCCATACCTGGTCCTATGTCACCAATATTCTTAGACCCTAGATGCCCTCTGAGGGACATGACCCCGGAATTGTTCGGACTTCCACCAAACGAGGTGGTGCAAATAAGGCATGCTTTAGTAGATAGGGACGTGCACTCCCTGGATGGATGGTTCCCCACAAACATGAGGGGTAGTAGGTGGTTTATGGCTAAGCAGCTGAGTAGTTTTATCCAGTCATTAGGACCCACACAAGCGCTTACACGGGAAGTGACATTTATAGAGCGTATTTTCACGAATAAAACTGCTCCTAGACATTTGATTTCTACAGTCTACGGGTGGTTGCTGAAGGAGAGGGCTGCGAAAATACAAATCCCATATAGACAAGCATGGGAAAGAGCTTTGAACAAATCATTTTCTGAGGAGGACTGGGACAAGGCGGCCATCCTGACTCATAAAATCTCTGTGTCAGCACAAATTCAAGAGACAAACTTTAAAATCATGGCCAGATGGTACCGAACCCCAGCAAAGTTACATAGGATGTTCCCTTCGGTGTCTGATGTTTGCTGGAGATGTGGCCGGGAGCAGGGTTCCATGCTGCATGTCTGGTGGTCCTGCCCTGGGGTTCAGGATCTGTGGAAGGGGGTCTTTGCTCTTTACAACAAGTTATGGTCAGATACTATTACACCACTTCCAGAGCTTGGGCTGCTGTCTATGTTCCCGGGTTCAATTTCAGCGGCGAAGAAAGGCTTTCTGAGACACTGCATTGCTGCCACTCGCCAAATAATTCCCAGGCTCTGGAAGTCCAGTATGTGCCCAACAAGAGCCCAGTGGGCAGAGGCTCTGAATAATATAATGAGGATGGAAGAAATGAGAGCCATAGAGGGGTTGACGGACTCGCAGTTCGATAAATATACTAAGACTTGGTCCCCCTGGATAGATTTCCGCAGCTCAACGGAATTTGCATCTTGGATAGAGGGGGTATAGATTAGATAGGAGATATTTTAGGACCAGGTGGACGAATCCTCGCACCCCTTACCTACCCCCCCTTCCCCCTTTGCTCCCCCTTTTTCTTTTCCTTTTTTTTTTTTTCTTCCCCTATTGTGCTCCTTCCCTCCTACCCTTCCTCCACCCCTAATGTGGTTCCCGATATATGTTTGTTCTATGTGAGTAATGTTGTTAATCTTGTAGTTATGTTAATCAAGTTATAGTCCTATACGACTTCTTTCTTTGCATCTTAATATAGAGTTGGCCTTTATTACAGCAGTAATATTATGTTTCATGAAACGGCTATTCATTTTTCTAAATTGTACCTACGGTGTATGACATTTGTTCTATATACACTATGATACGTATACTGACTTAGTTTGCACTTGTTCCAATGTTAATACTTTGAAAGTTTTTATATGTCATCTTCAATAAAAGTCTATTGAACAGAAAAATAGAACCACTATGCTATTCCATTATTCCTAGGTGATATATTCAAACGACCCGGCCTGCTTTGAAAATTATAATTTTTTCAAAGTAAACGCTTCTGGCCCCCAGGTCCATTTTGGGTGGGGAGGAGCCGAGAGACAGGGGCTTGGACAGGCGAAAGCTCGCCTGGCAGCGGACCACCAGCTCCATCCCAAGATTAGGCAGCCTCAGAGGCATCCATACATGCTACCCCTGCTGTTTCCTGTCCATTTTGCCTCCACAATCCTCCACAGTGTCCACCAATGTCTCCATGCGCAACTTTCAACTCTCTATACCCCAGACGCTGGAGCACGAGAGGATATGCAGCACATCATCCCCTTATCAAACGAGCTGTGTCAGGCAGAATTTTCAGGTGTTTCACCAGATATATAGTGGAACTCGGCCCATCTGTCGCCGCCATGCTCGAATAGCATCGCAATATGGATGCCCCATACTGTCGCTCTTAATCATGGAAGTCGTCTCCATGGCTGCCTCCACATTTCGTCCCCTTATCAAAAGAGCTGTGTCAGGCTCACTTTTCGGGTGTTTCACCAGATACGTTATGGAACTTGGTCCCTATGTCGCCACCATGCTGTGTTATCGACTAAATATACCGTCAACTTTTGTTCACATAGGAAATAATTTCAGCGCTTCTTGCTCACCTCCTTTGGTTCCTCTCTGCCATCCGTGGTTTGAAGCCTGAGTCCATTTAGGGTATGTTGCCATGACACTCTCTAGCCTGCCGCTGCTGCCGCTGCCTCTGCATGCCGTCCCCTATAGTGTCAGGGTCAATTATTGCATGTTTTAGATGCTATCTAGCCTCATTCGATCACTCTGTCATGGCCATGCTGTTGCCCATAATTTTGGCATAATGGTACGATTAAGCAGCCTCAGAGGCATCCATGCATGCTGCCCCTGCTGTTTCCTGTCCATTTCCGTGGTGTTTCCATCATTTTCTGAGGTTCCCAGGTGTTTGGCCAAGCTTCCCTGTGCAGAGCCTTGGTCCCCTTGAAAAATGCTCGAGTCTAGCGTTTTTTAAATCCCTTACTTACTACTACAAATATAAACCTAACATCCATAAAAAAAGGAAACATATAACAATTTATGGAAATATAAAGAGGACAAATGGCAAAAGGTTTCTACAAAAATAAAAAATTGTGGAACTTTGAAAATTGTAATTCTTTTTCAAAATCTTAAATTATTGAATTTTTACCCCCCCCCCCCAAAAGTAACTGATTAGCGAAATTATACTACTAACATAAACTATATACCAACAATTTCTCACGAGAAAACATTCTCAAAATCAAGGTATTTTTTAAGTTGTTGAAAAGTTATTGCTACAGGAAGAGACACTGGTCAAATTTTTTTAAAAAGGACTGAGCGTTAACATACAAACAGTCTATGTCCTTAAGGGGTTAAAGGTGCACCAAAAAAGGGGCATTCTGTTGGAGCAGTGCAGGGTGCACCAGATTTATGAAGAATGTGCACCACAATTCTTGAATCTGGTGCACACTTCACAGGCAAACTAGTGCAGATTTCACAGTTTTTGATAAATGTGGGCACTCGTGTCTGGAGAAGCCAAAGGAGATTTAGAAGCAGAATACATGGACAGTTCCTCTGAGGTAGCGTGCTTTTGTGACATTCTGTACCTTTAGGCTCCTGAAATATAAACACCATAGTTATTGAGAAGACTTTTAATGTGCAGATGTCATATGTGGCTGCTTAACCACATTCCCCACCACTTGAGTATATCAACCATGTGGACTTCTCTTCACAGGTGTATGAGAAGGGCACCAATGTTGACCAGTTTGTAACCCGGTTTCTACTAAAGGAGACAGCCAATCAGATTCAGTCTCTTTTCAGCTCTGTGGAGAGTGCCGTGGACGTCATAGATGAGCAAACTAATCCGATTAGGTGAGTTACCTTTGCTTAGCTAATATACGGACATTTAATTTTTCTAAAACATGCATGTTTCGCTTTAGGTTTTGTTCAAGAGATTGAAAAAAGTTGCTCCAGGTATACTTGGGAGTGCCATATTTTCTTTGGGAACAAGGAATATTTTACAAGCACAAGATCAGCCATCATGTGTGTCTGGTGACCCATTTCACTAATACACTTTAACCCCTTCCCAACCTAGAACTAAGATGTATGTCCAAGTCAGCAGTAAATTCCTGTCCCTGGATGTACATTTTTGTCCTCTAATGCTGTCACTGTAACAACTGCCTATGGTGAAAGCTGTGCTGGAGCCCTGCTGTATGCAACAGCTGGGCCCCGATATAATAGCTGGGATTGCGGTAGCCACAATTCCAGCTATTTAACAGTTAAGGGGGTTTCTGTACCTGACCCTGTGCAGGCCAGGGGTGCTGATGATGAAGGACCCCAGGACTGCCTTCAGCAGCATAATGACGAATCCTGTAGGAAACAGGATCTGTCAATGTGCTTGTAAACCAAACAGATGACTGCTTATTCAAGTTCCAAAGTGGGACTGTAAATAATGAAAAAAAAGAATACAAATTAAAAAAAATGTATAAATAAAAAAATTAAAAAAGTTTTAAAATGCCCCATAAATGATCAAATACCCACTTATAAAAAAAGGGAAAATCAGCACACACCTAAGGAAATGCTGTGTCCG
Organism: Engystomops pustulosus; assembly: GCF_040894005.1. Taxonomy (NCBI): domain Eukaryota; kingdom Metazoa; phylum Chordata; class Amphibia; order Anura; family Leptodactylidae; genus Engystomops; species Engystomops pustulosus. Next base: position 123,689,002 of record NC_092417.1, on the reverse strand, counting down.
TAACCCATACAATAAAATCAATACTAAGTGATATTCAGTGAATATCATAAAAAATAAATAAAAAACACCAAAAATTTGGATTTTTGCTCATCCAACTAAACAAAAAAGCATTAGCAAAAAGTCACATTTGCACCACAATGATTCCAATAAAAGTACAACTCATCAGGTAAAATATAAGTCCTAATGCAGCTCAATCATTAGAAAAATCATAAAAAATATGTTACATCTCTTAGAAGATGGTGTCAGGTAAGTTTTTATTTGTTTTTATTCTCTAAAATTACTCAAACATAAAAAAAGCTATATAAATGCAATATGACTGTAATCGCACTGAGCCATAGAACATAAATAACATGTTTAAAAACAAAAAATAAAACTTACCCCTTGCAACCATGGATGAAAATGCATCTCCAAGTCGGGTAGCTCCTACACCTGGACGTGCATTTTCGTCCTGCACGGAACTGTAACTGCATTACAGAGAGTCCATCCTCTGGGCAAAGTCCTTGGTGAAGGAAAAAGCAGCAAATATAATATACAAAGGGTCTCCTCTTGAGGTGAGGGACACAGTCCTTTGAAGTGGTAGTTGTTGTTCTGCTGTCAGCAGAGAGGGCTCATAGCTCAACTGGGGAACAAATAAAGAGTCCCAGGATAGTCTCTGGCTCTATAAGGGTAATGGGTGCAGCCCAACTGGGAGAAAAATCGAAATGGCAAATGTCATATTTACAAGATGACAATGGGCTTCAGCCCATCAGGGAACTACTCACTAGGACTGCAGGGTCAGAAAAATGCGCCTGTTTATGGTTACAATTCTTCTGCTGGGAAAGCTTGTACTCCTGCATATATGCAGGAGCCTTTCCTTTTGTCTCCCGTTAAGATTTCCAGAGTGCCTGTTGAGGGAAAATCACTGTTTCATCATCATCGTCCTCGGTGTCAGGCACTGGAGCTGAAGGTGCCTTGGGTGCGATGGGGGCAACAGGCTACCGGACAGGGTCATCCTCCAGAGGCAGCAGTATTGGTGACTGTTACAGGGATGATGGTCTCTCCAGGCTAGATCTTCCTGACGTGGAGACAAGCACACAAAATTGAGGTTCAGTCATAAGGTCAATAAAACTAGGTGAGGGTTTCTTGGACTGCGGAGAGATGAGCAAAGTGGAATTCTATACGCATTTCACAAAAAATTTGATTCGTCACAAAGCCGAAGTTTACGCTGATTTCAGCTAAATGTGCGCGAGCACAACGTGTTACATGGGCAGAGAACTCTGGGAAGGAGAAAGGAACACCCCCGATGACATCTGCATACCTGTAAGCCAATCAGCGACCGGCAGGCTTATGTGATGTCACACAGGCTCACAGCCTTAACCCCTTCACGCTCCGTGGCGGATATATCCGCCACGGAGCGCAGTGACTTAGCGCTCAGTGGCGGATATATCCGCCACGGCGCTTATGCCGGCTCGGCTCTGGATCAGAGCCGAACCGGCATCGGGAAACACGGGGTGCCGGCTGTAACTAATAGCCGGCACCCCAGTGTAACACCCGCGGTCGGAGTCGGCTCCGATCGCGGGTGTGTAACCCGTTAAATGCCGCGGTCAGCACGACCGCGGCATCTAACATGTATCTGGGGTGTCTTTCCCCCACGATCGCCCCCCCCGAACCGTTTTCGGGGGGCACCGATCGCTGCTATGGAAGTGCTGGGGTCCGATCTGGTCCCCAGCACTGCCTGCAGGCACTGCCAGTAAGATGGCGTCTGTGACGTCATCTTACTGGCATAGTGCCAGCCTATGCAAGTGCATAGGCTAACACTGATAATACTCTGCAATACATGATTATTGCAGAGTATTATCATGAACAAGCAATCAGATGATTGCTTGGTCATTTTCCATGGTGGAAAAAGTGAAAAAGTAAAAAAAAAAATGTTATTCAATAAAAAATAAAGTAATAAATCAATAAAAATGCCCATAAGCCCCATAACATATAAAGAGACATATAACCCCAAAAAAGTCTAAATCATAACAAAAACCCCACATATATAGTATCACCGCGTCCGTAACAACCCGTAGAATACAAGTAAATCATTATTGAACCCCCACGATAAACGCCGTAAAAAAAAACTGCTATAAACCTTCCAAAAATTATGATTTTTAGCTATTCAATCCCACAAAAAATGCTATAAAATGTGATCAAAAAACCATGTGTACTCCGACATGATACTGGTGCAAAGTACAACATGTCCCGCAAAAAATAAGCCATCAACCAGCTCCGTAGCCAAAAAAGTAACAATGTTATGCCACTTGGAAGACGGCAATACATAAATGATAGATTTTTCCCCACATTAGGGTTTTGTTTGACAAATTTAGTAAAACGTAAGAAAATATATTCATGTCTGATATCCCCGTAATCGTATCGACCCATAGAATAAAGATAACAGGATTATTAGTCTATACGGTGAACACCAAAAAAAAAAGAGTAAAAAATCCAGTACAGAATTGATGCTTTTCTACTCCTGCCCTCAAAAAAAGTTCCTAAATTTTCAACAATAGGTGATACCAACCCCAAAATGGTAACACTGGAAAAAGCATCTCATCCTGCAAAAAAAATGCCGTCACATGGCCCCAATAACGAAAAAGCGAAAATTTTATAGCCTTCAAAGGGGGCCAATGAGGAAACTAAAATCCTGGCAGCTGCAGGGCTCTCCTTCCCTTCTGCGTCTCGCTGTGCCCCCATAACACAAGTAATGGCCACATGTGGGGGGTCTTTGTACTCAGGAGAAATTGCAGAAAAAATTGTATGGTGGGTTTTCTCTTTTTATATTTTGGAAATGTGTAAATTTTAGTGCTAAATGAACGTATAAGGGAACAATTTGACCATTCTAAATTTCACCTCCATTTTGATTCAATTACTATGAAGATCTCAAGGGGTTAACAATCTTCGTAAAAGCGGTTTCTGATAGCTTGAGGGGTGCAGATTTGAAAATGGGTTGGTTATATAGGGGGTTTTGATGCTAAATATGTAAAATTTCATTCAAAACTGTATTTATCCCCAAAATAGTCAATTCTGAAAATCCGGAAAAGCGATATTCTTTTTGTAAGCCGCGTGACATCAAAATAAATTATCCAAACATTTCAGAAATTATGAAAATGTAAAGTAGACAAATGGGAAATGTTATTCAGCAACTTATTTAGGTGGTAAATCTATCTGCCTGAAAACGCAATGATTTTGAATTTCGAAAATGGCAAATTTTTAAAAAAATGTATCATATTTTCTTTTTTTTGTTGTAAGTAAACGCAAAACTTACCAGCCAAAATTTACCACTAAAATGGAGTACAACATGTGGGGAAAAAACAATCTCGGAATCGCTTTGATAAGTAACAGTGTTCAAAAGTTATAACCATATAAAGCGACGCAGGTCAGAATCCAAAAAATCGGGCTGAGCCTTAAGCTACAAAATGGCTGCGTCTTTAAGGGGTTAAAACTGTCCATTTGCAATCCCAACATTTTACAATTGATTTGCTGTCTGTAGCGTCCAGCTGCTGCTACTGTACTGTGCAGTAGTGATTCCTGCTCCAATCCCTGGATGTTCTTTAAGGGGGATCTGTATACCCCAACTAGCAGTTCTATTTAGTGACAAAATCGAATAGAAAGAAATCTGATTCACATTCATGCATCTGCAGTAGTGAGATGTCAGTTGTGAGGTGTCTGTATAACGCAAATTCCCATACCTGTTTGTGGCTATAGTTTTGAGCCAGATTTACATGTCAAATCCACGTAGTTTATACAGTGATTTTCGGTGAAATTACACAGTGTCAGTTGTGGGGTATCTGTATAACGCAAATTGCCATACCTGTATGTGGCTATAGTTTAGAGCCAGATTTATGTGTCAAACCCACATAGTTTATACAGTGATTTTTGCTGAAATTACACAGTGTCAGTTGTGGGGTGTCTGTATAACGCAAATTGCCATACCTGTTTGGGGCTATAGTTTAGAGCTAGATTTACGTGTCAAATCCACGTGGTTTATAAACCACTATGTCAGACAGAAAGGTGGTAGGTCGCAGCACAGTAAGGAGATGTCGCTGCAGGGGTGACTCTGTGAGGCCAGAACTGCCGTTGTCATCTAGCGGCAGTGTGTTGATCAACAACCCAAAAGTTGTTGAATGGTTGACTAGATCATCCAATTCCTCAAATATAACATCTGACAACCCCAGCCAAGAGTCCGTGGGTTCCCCTGATACAACAATTTGTTGGCATGGCCCAGGAGCAGGTCAGCGGCCCTCACCTGTCCTCAACCAGCCTTTGTCCTGTTCCTTTCCCGCAGCCAGAGAGCTACTATGTGGGCTGGGCTCAGCCCCACTATTCAGCGAGGACAAAGTGTTTTTGGACAGTCAGCAGCTGCTTGGCAGTGAAGAGGTGGGGCAGACTTCTGCTGTTTCCTGCAGTAGGCAGGCTGTGCATACTGACACCGGTAAGAAGAGTAGCTGTGACCGGAAAACGCAAATTGACGATGATGTAGCTGATCTCACTTGGGAGCCGGGTGTAGCAGGGGATTCATCATCGTCAGGCGAAGAGAGTGTCAGCTTGTGGAGCAGGCAGCAAATCGCTACTGTGGCCGTGAGTCAGCAGGGTGGCAGCAGTGTGAGGACGGGAGCCAAACATCCGCGGGGTACAAATCCTGATTCGCAGGTCCAAGCAAGCAGTGGCACAGGGGAAGGGCGAGACAGCGGCGGAAGTGTTGGCGGTAAAATTACCACCTCGGTGGTGTGGCAGTTTTTTGTAAAGACTCCAGAGGAGCCCAGCGTGGGTATATGTCATATCTGTGGGCAGAAAGTGAAGCGTGGCCAGGGAGCTAACCTTGGCACCATGGCCCTGCGCCAACACATGCAGCGTCACCATCCAATGGCCTGGGAGAAACGTGGAACAGATGTGGAGGTCCATCCTGCCACCGCACCAGGCTCTAGCACCTCTGCCGAAGGGAGCTGTTTGTCCAGATGCTCCTGCTCCTCGCTACACATGGTGCCAGCAGTCGTTGAAAGAAGCGATTACAAATAGACAACTTTATGCGTCCAGCCATCCTAAAGTGCAGAAGCTGACCGTGCTCTTGTCAAAGTTGTTGGTACTTCCTTTCCAAGTCGTGGACTTCAGAGAACGAATGGCTTGTGGAGAGCTCCAAGACGCCATTTTTTTTCTCAAAAAGGCACTGCCAGCCCTTCACCAATATGCACAACAGAAGGTGGGCCAGTCCTTGAGCTTATCAGTTTCTTCCAAGGTGCATGGCAGCGCGGAAGTGTGGAGCTGTAACAACGGTCAGGGCCAGTACATATCCTTTACAGCCCACTGGGTGAACAATATCACACAGGGGAGGAACTGCTCCACGTCATGCAACAAGAAATCAATGTGTGGCTTTCTCCACGACAACTAAAAATCTGAACCATGGTGATAGACAATTAAAGGAACATGGTGTCCGCACTGCACTGAGGAGGGATGGTCCATGCGCCCTGCATAGTGCATGTGTTCAATCTGGTTGTTAACAAGTTCCTGAAGTCTTCCACCCATCTGCAAGACATTCTAAGAATGGCCAGGACACTGTGCACGCACTTCAGCCAATCTTACAAAGCCAAGCACGAGTTTCAGCGTTAGAATGTTTCCACCCGTTGGAATTCCAGCCTCCATATGTTAGACCGCCTGTATGAACAGAAAAAAGCCATTAATGATTTTTTGATGAGGCAAGCGGGCCGGAGTACTCCCCTGTGTAACTTTGATGTCAGCCACTGGCAGCTCATAGCCTTTTGAAAAGGCCTCGTTATTTGTCAGTCGCCAGGACTGCGGGATGAATAACATCATTCCACTGCTTAATGTCCTGGGACTCATGCTGCAAAATATGTCTGCTCAGGGCACTGAAGAAGGGGAGACAACATCTCATGGCCACATGAGTCTGGTGGGAGCTGAACTGGAGGAGGAGGATATTGGAGCACAAGCAGAGCCTGGGGAAATCAGTGTTTTTTCCACTCAGGTGACAAGAGAGGAGGAGCAGGAGCTTCTGAAGGAGGTAGAAGACGAGGCAGATGACTCAGAAACACTGTGGCAGTATACAGTGGAGATGGAGGCCCTCAGAGTCACTTGCGTAGAAGGCCCGCAGCATGCTGCTTCTCCTAACTAGTGACAGCCAAATAGTCAACATCCGGCATAGGGATGAGTTTTGGCTCTCTTGGACCCTCGCTACGGTCAAAAATGGGTGACCTTTTTACAGCTGCCGAGAGGGAGGAACAACTGGCATGATATAGAGAAATACTGTGCACGCAGTTGGCCGCTGCCTATGTGCACCATTGTCCATCCTCTGTCAGGTCTGACCAGGGATTCCGGGCAGTCATCACTCACGTACTATTGCCACGGCAGTTCTGGGGAGCTGGGGGGGTAGGAGCAGTAGCAGCTCCATCAGCAGCAGCTTAAATCTGGGTTCCTTAATGAGCAACTTTCTTCAACCGCCTATTGAGGAGGGTAGCCGCAAACAGCAGCAGCAGGACATGGAGCAGATGGTGGCCTACTTGGACAGCACAACCTCAGGTAGAGGATCCCACGGACTACTGGGCAGCCAAACATGATGCATGACCACAACTTGTGGAGTTTGCAGAGAAGCTATCCTCAACCTATAGTACCCCTCAAGATGAGGAGAAAAGAGTGAGGCAATCTGACAACATCAAAAGTAAGTATAGAAAATTAACTTATTTATGCAGACATATATACACATAAACACATATACTCTCAACACATAAAAAGTTGTTGACAAGTACATGACAGGGTTGTGGGGTAAATATACAGCAGAGAAAAAGACAGTCATACCCGGACATATGTAGGTTGTATAGAGGTGTATAAAATATATGGAAGGGCTGATATATATAGGTTAAACACCTAAGAGTACTATAATTACATGCAATGATAATGGCACAGCTAATGTTCGTGCCAATATAGTAAAGCAAACAAACAGATTTGGAGTCTTAAAACCAGTCCTTACCAGTATTAAGGGTAATTGTACACAATGTCCGGGGATGACTGCCGCCCCGAATGAATGAATCAGGCTTGGATCGACCAGGATTTCAACTCACCAATGCCTTATGCATCAGATTAGATCAGCCATGATGCCTCCCCCAAACGTTGAGTCTTACCATCTTTACCAGGGACTGGAATTGTCCACAACCTCCACAATATATAATTGTGCCACTCTGTGGGCTCCTGCTGCTGCTGCTGCTGCTACTGACGCCACCTCCACACTATATCATTGTGCCACTCTGTGGGCTCCTGCTGCTGCTACTGACGCCACCTCCACACTATATCATTGTTCCACTCTGTGGGCTCCTGCTGCTACTAACGCCACCTCCACACTATATCATTGTGCCACTCTGTGGGCTCCTGCTGATGCTACTGACACCACCTCCACACTATATCATTGTGCCACTCTGTGGCCTACCATGTTACCGCCACCTCCACACCTCTAACCTCCTCCTCCTCCTGCAGCTGCTGCTGGTGCCACTTTTGCAGTTCTTTTTTGGCAAAGACCTGATATTTTCAGGAAAACTGTAATGCAAAATGCATGTAGCATCTCTAATCTTCAAATTTAAATGGAAAATTTCAACTTCAAATTCATTTCAAACTTCGCCATTGGACCACCATTTGGCATCCTCTGCTGTGGGCTCTGTAGGCTCCTGCTGCTACTCCTTCTTCTGCCACCACCTCCACACCTCTGACCTCCTGCTGCTGCTTTTGGAGCTACCTTTGTAGTTTTTTTTGGGCATAGACCGGATATTTTTCAGAAAACTGTAACGCAAGATGCATGTGGCGTCTCTAATCTTGAAATTAAAATGGAAAATTTCAACGTCAAATTCATTTCACACTTTGTAAATGGACCACCATTTGGCCTCCTCTGCTGTGGGCTCTATGGGCTCCTGCTGCTGCTTCTGTTGCCACCACCTCCACACTTTATCATTGTGCCATTCTGTGTCTTTCCGTGTTGCTGCCACTATGTTGCTGCCATCTGTGGGCCCCTGCTGCTGCTTCTGCTGCCGCCACCTTCACACTCTATCATTGTGCCACTTTGTGGCCTCCTCTTGCTGCCGCCGCCACCTCCATGCTCTGTCATTGTGCCACTCTGTGGTCTACTCAGGCTGCTGCCAACTGACTGCTGTCTCCCTGAAACACCTTGTGATTTCCATAATGCTGTTTTCACCCTCCATTGAAATGTCATCTGATGTCAGTGTAAAAAGAGTGCACTCTTTGATGTTATGGTGGGATCTTGGCACTCGGCTCAGTCCTTTCGAACTGGCACAAACGTTACCTTGTCAGGTTATTTGGTGAAATTGGCATCTGTAAGTGCACATGGAAGTGAGGAGTAAAGCGATTCTAAGAGCGGCGGCTGTCATGTGCGGGTCCTACTAAAACACAGCATTGTTTGAAGCCCAAACCACACTCCCTATGCATATTTAAGCATGGCACAACGTTCTACAACACCCTACAGGATCTTTGCAGCCAAGAAATACCTGTTTTTTAATGTGATTTATCATGATTCGATACGGGTCGAATCAAATTTTTTCTAAAAATTCAGCGAGCCGGGACGAACCGAATTTTAACAAATTTGCTCATTTCTAGGACTGGGTGCTGGGATCAGAGGTCTTGACATAGGGGTGAAAGAATGAAGACATCTCTTCAGTAGCTTCCTGTGTATCCGGAGTATTGGACAGTCTTCCCTTGAAATCTCTTGACATCCTGGATGGTAGACAGGGTAGGCCAGTCGTGGACAGCTGCAACCTACACCGGGTCTGGCTTAATTCCTTCAGCACTCACCACTTGTCCTAGTTGTTGGAGGTGATCCTCATAGGTCTTGGAGTAGATGATGATATCGTTCAAGTTTAGTAGGACGGTCTCAAAGTTTTGATGTCCCAAACCATTAATCACTGAAACATGCCCGGCGCAGTGAATAGGCCAAAGGGCATTGTGTTGAACTCAAATAAGCCCATTGGGGTGGTGAAGGCCAACTTCTCACTATCCTAACGAGCCATGGCCATTTGCCAGTAATCATGGGCGGAGAAGGGAGCTGACCATAAGGCTGCGAGGGATTCCTCAATTCAAGGCAGCGGAAAGGGGTCCTTGTGGGTGATATTGTTGATCTTTCTATAGTCAACACAGGAGCAAAGAGTTCCATCCTTCTCCTTCACAAGAACCAAGGGCAGCCCGTGGGCTATGGCTCTCCCCAATAACATTGGCTGTTTTCATCTCTTGTACCAGCTTCTTCACCTCTTGGTAATGGGCTGGAGGAGTTGGCCAATATCTCTCCTTGGTAAGAGGATGAGAGCCAGTAGGGCTGGTCTGCTGGATCAGGGTAGTCTGCCCAAAGTTCAGCAGGTGTTTGCTGAAAGCCTGGTGGTGCTGCATGATGACTTCCAGGACACCTTTCACTTGGTCTGCAGGAGTGATATCGTCTCCAATATTATTGAGCTCAAGCCACCAGAATTGCTCAACAGGCTCACCTTCAGTACTCATCAGGCTCACCTTCAGGCTCACATTTGGAGTCAGACAAGGAGGTTTCCACTAGATCTTTCGGGTGGGCGCTGAAGAGAGTGGCCACAGCTTGATATCTTCTCAGATCTACTGGGGAGTCTCCCGCATTTAGCAGTCTGATGGGTACTTGTCCTTCGAGATACCATGACTAGGCTCCTGGCTGACAAAATGGGTAGGTCTTCATCAGCTGGTAGAGGTCCTACCATGGCCTGGTAGTCTTGACCTTGAAAACCCATGCAGGCTCGGCACCATAATAACATCTGGACTCTGCAAATCTCTCCATCGAGGCCAGCAAACTTCTGTTGCACGGCCAGGACTTGCAAGTTCTCTTGAATCACCTACCTAGAACCACTGGGCATCATTGGTAGGGAGTTCTGGAGAGCCTTCAGCACTTCAGGGTAGCAGTGGCGGAGGACATTGGTACCCAACACCAAGGAGAAGTTATAGTCTTCAGACACTTGCATTACCACTACACCGTGGCTTGATAATTTGGTATCTCTGATGATTAGTGTGGGAACCCAGTAGCCACAGATGGGTACAGTTTTCCCATTAGTAGCAATGATGCTCCGATAGGCCTTTGGACATGGATGCTCCTCTTTGGCATTTCTCAAAGGTAGCACTGTGGATGGCGGTCACTGGAGAGTCGGTATCGATTAAGGGCAGTAGGGAACCATGGGGCGAGTCCCCACAAACCTTGGCTCTTCCTACACTCACCACTGCAGCCCACCAGATATGAGGATCCAACCTCTTATTTTGTAAGAGGTCGGATCTGTTTAAACCACGTTTCTGACATAGATTTAAAAAAAAATTGCTGGGGAGAAAGGGGCTAGGGAGAGGGTTTTGGGGGGCCCATTTGATGGGGAGCTATTTTGGGGTGACAGGTCCTCTTTAAGTCACCGGACTTGCCCTGTGTGCTAGGCAGTAGGCCTGAGGAACAAGAAGTTCCTGGGATTAGTGCCTGTGGCAGCATTGAAGGTGTGCTGCTCACTCTCTCTCTCTTCCCTCTCACTGCTCAGACAGACACACCATGTGCTCCCACCCAGCAGGGGTTTATTTACACCCCCTGGTCAGGTGGTAGCACCTCTCCAATTGCCTTCCAGATTGCATAACAGACACATCATTGTATAATTACATACAACAGTTAACTGTTGCCTTGCCAGGGAGTATCTACAGCTGCAATTACACTATATTTCAAGTTCTAGAAACATCCTAGAGGGTTCATGACTCGTTCTAACAGTTCCTGACCTGGAGAGGGCGCTATTCACAACTACCAGCCTGCCTATGCGTTGGCAGGGGTGTTGCAAAAGGGTTAAAAATTATCTTTATTGTGTTAACATCACTAGGTGATTGCAATTTGAGAACTTTCATTCATGGGAAAACCCCTTTAATGCCCAACATTCTTGGAATTCTTGTCACATGACAATGAAATGACACTCAACGAGCATCTTTGTTCCGAATGTCGCTTACTAGGATGTCATCGGGAGTGGCAGTTGCCATGACAGCCTCTGCAGTTTCATTACAATGAGCCACTTCTGGTCACTGGTCGCCTGGACTCCTGCGGAGGTCACCTCAATGGTCAAATGTCCATTATAGTATGCCGACCCAGTCAACGCCAATTGATAGAGATTTTTATCTGGGACTCAAACCCCCCATTGCAAGGTGACTTTCAAAATGAACTCTTTCATGGCTTCCTGGTACCGGGATAAGAGCACAAACCTAAGACACATCAGTCTCTTAGTGAATGTAGAATCTTCTCCCAGCTTATTAGTGCCCAGTTGCATATATCAAATACAGAGTCATCAGGAAAAAGAGGCATGACAAGGAGATAGAATACTGCAATGTTATTGGCCATAATGAATTTTACCAGGACATTCTCCGAAAAGGTTAATGAATTGTGTACTGTCTTCCCAGGCCTTGTTCACAGACATATTTATATTATCCCAGCTACAGAATTGCTAACCAAAACCAGATAAGGGGAAGAACAGGCCGAAGGACAATCCTCTATAACAGGTGTCAAGGAAAAACTTTTACAGGCAGGTTACACAAAAATGGCAGTGGTCAGCATGACCCCCGGCTAAGACTTAAAATGGCAGGTTGATCTCCAAAATGGCTGCTGTTTTGTTCTCTTGGTTCTCTTGATCTCCGAGATGGCCGCTGTAGAGGAATATATCACTAACATTCCCCCCTATTTGAGACTGAAGACCTGTAACCTTCCCTAAGCAATCTTTCAGTGGCTCGGTTGTCACCTTCAGTGGGGTCTTTACCACCTTATCCGGGTTGTGGCGGGCACAGACTATACAGGCTTTCACTAGTCTATTGACAGGGGTAGTAATGCCTGGGGCAAACTAAGAGTGCTAGCATGGCTATTTTGGATGTGTGTGTGTGTCCGTGGGCTACTTGACTTACTGTCGGGTGCAGGGCTCTGGTCAGGCACACCCTCTCTCCCAGCATCCAGGTCCCATTGGCATCTGGGCTCCAGCTTTCCTCCACACTTCCTTCTCTTCTGATGACACTCGGGCCACCAGGGACTGGAACAACTGTGGATCAAACTTTTTAGCTCAGAACTCACCGTTGAGACTTCAGGACAGTCTCTGGGTTAATCTGTACAGCTGCCTTCGCTACTCCATCAGCCACATACTTGCCCTGGGCTTGTCAAGTTACAAAATTGTGAGTGCTTTTACTTTTATTATCCCTGCCTCTTGTGGAAATAAGAGAGCATCCATGAGCTATTTAATCAGCTTGCCATGCTTAAAGGGGGTCCCTGTAGAGGCGAGGAAATCTCTAGTCTTTCATATGGGTTTATAGTCGTGTTTAGACCCCAGAACTATACCTTGAGTATAGATGTTTGCCCTTTTACTTTCCACCAGCTGTGGCGCTTCCTTGAGTGCCATCAACTCCACCTCCTCCGCTGAACCGTGTGGAGGGAGTGGTTCTGCTTGTACTACCTCATGTGAACCACTGACCACTGTATATCCAGTGTAGAACCGTCTGTCTTCTCCTGCAGACCTGGAGCCACTTACGAGAAAAAACTCAACATCTGGGTTAAACACCCTTCCCTTGCCCTCTCTGAATCCTGTAAGACTGGTTACAGAATGGCAGGATTCAGGGCTGTGCACCTTATCAGTGTGAAATTCCTGGCATCAGGAGTCTGAGCTGTCTGGCCTTTGCTCAGATGCTTGGGCTGTACTTAGGACACTGAGGACACTGTGCAAGTCATGTGGGGTTTACACAGTGTTCAAAGAGTAGAAAAAGGTAAAGACTGGCACTCCAGGCTGTTTCTTCTTTCTTCTTTATTCTTCTTTATTCCATATCAATTAAAAAGAAGTGGTCATAGTGTATAATCCAAGAGACCTACACGTTTCGAACATAGCTATTAGTTATTACTCATGGCCTGAAACGTATCTGCCAAGACCTTCATTTAAAAAAGCATATAACAGGTGAATGGAACCATATTGATTAGCGCATGCGCATAGTGTAGTATCACCAAATTTCTCCGCATGCGGACAAAGAAATTTTTGGCACATAAGAAACATATTACATATTGATCAAATGTTACAAGGAAGCATAAGTTAACCAGGTACTAAAAGTACATTCACTCAAAATGTGTTAATATAGGTACATTGTATCAGTTTTACTATTCAAGCCACTAGGCATGCGTGTATCTAATTGTAGGATCCATAGCATCTCCCGGTTACAAAGTTTATGAGTGCGATCCCCTCCCCTACTTTGAGCGGTAACCTTTTCAATGCCAGTGATCATAAGACTTGTAAGATCTCCAGCATGTATTTGTAGAAAATGTCTAGATAGGCTAATTATGTTCTTATCTGTCAGACTACATCTAGATCCATCTGTCATGTGTTCTGAAATCCTTTTCTTTAAAGGGCAGATAGTACTGCCCACATAATAAAGATTGCAGGCTATGCATTCTGCTTAGTATACCAGGTATTTAGTATTACAATTAATAAATGATTTAATATTCCATTCCCTATTTGTAATACTATTGGAAAAAGTGGTAGTATTTCGCATGTGACAATAGTTGTTACACCTATTGCCCTTGCACTTATAGAAACCTTTAACAGTAAGCCATGTGTTAAGAATTTTATTATCTTGCGATATATATATGTAGAAGGGGAAACTACATTTCCAATTGTGCGGGCCCTACGCGATATGAACTGGCAACTTCATTTTAAGATTTGTTCTAATTTATCGTCTGCTGACAGCATAGGCAGATATTTTTTAATTATGGCCACTATTTGTTCATATTCGTTACTGAAGGTAGTAGAAAAGACTACTTGTGATGAACTACTGGTGTACTCTACACGGTTGGATAGGAGAGATTGTCGAGTCCTGGTTTTTGAAATATTTTTAGCTCTATCAAGAACGTTTGTGGTACCCTCTCTGTTTCAATCTACTGGTTATGATGTCACATTCATTGGAAAAGGATTCCTCTGTGCTGCAGCTTCTGCAAGGACAAATAAACTCGCCTACCGGCAGATTTTTTGTCACGTGACGAGGGTGGAAACTGGATGCTTGAAGCACCGAGTTGCCACTGGTGTTTTTTCTATATACCTCTGTGTTTATGGATTAAGTCTCCAAATTTCCCAACAACATAACATCAAGATACAGTATTTTATGTTTATTTGTCTCATAGGTGAAAGAGAGATTGCAGTTATTATTATTAATGTACCGCATAAAGTCATTGATGCCCTGTTCACATCCATCCCATATGAGCAGGGCGTCATCTATATATTTTCCATAACAGTACAATGGGCTCATTTACCATTCCCGAATATTTCCGTTTTGCACCGAATTGCCCCGGGATGTTGGCGCACGCGATCAGATTGTGTCGCATCAGCGCTGGCTTTCACGCAACAGAAATTGGGGGGTGTGGCCTTCGGACAACCCGACGGATTCGAAAAACTGCGGATTTTTAAAAAAATTTGTGTTGGAAGATCAGCACTTACATGCACTGGGACGAAGAAGGTGCACTCCGGGGGATCTTGGCGCAGCAGCGACACCTGCTGGATATTGGGCGCAGAACCTTAGTGAATCCCGGCAGACCCAAATCAACATCGGACAACGCGCCGCAGAATCGCGACTGGACCGGGTAAGTAAATGTGCCCCATTGTCTCTGAAAGGATTAGTCATTTTGTACAGATAATTACGTTTGCACATAGAAGGTTTTGTTAAAAAAAAATTGTTGGTTAATATAATGTGTGTTACTGAAAGATTATATTGCTGTAAATCATAAGTGTTATCAGTAAACATACTCATGTGTTGTTCCAAAGCCACTTTAACATGTGGTATACTAGTATAAAGTGTTACAATGTCACAAGTTATCCACAAAAAACTGTCCTTCCATTTGAAATTGTTCATGGTTTGAAGTCTTTGTTTAGTATCTTGTATGTAACCTAGTAATGCTCTCACCATTGGCTGTAAATAAGAATCTAACCATCCACTAAGGCGCTCTAAAATAGAATCAACTCCTGAAATAATTGGACGTAAAGGTGGGGGAAAGATATTTTTATGGGTTTTATGAAAGGCATGGAAAATAGGAGATAATGGAAAATCAGGGACTAAATAAGTGGCCTCTTTTTCCATGTGCAAACCCAGGGACACTCCCCATTAAATATTCTGCATCACCTTATGTTTGATGTTATCAGTAGGATCATGTGTAAGAGTTTTATATACTGTGGTATCCCCCAACATTTGCATTATACATTTTTCATAAAGGCCACTATCCAGGACAACGATAGAACCACCTTTGTCCGCCGTGCGGACAATTATATTCTCATTGTTCTGTAGTTCCTTCAAAGCCTTCTCTTGTGCTTTGGTCATATTTTGTTGAGTTAGTTGGCGTTTCCTATTGAGATCATGTAAGTCCCTTTCAACTAGTGTTTGGAACATATCCATTTCACTTGTCCTAGACCCAATAGGGTAAAACTTAGTGTTCTTAGTGGATATAGGTGAAACATCCTCTTGTTTAGTTCTACCATTTTCAAATAACTGCTGTAAATCCAGAAGAACACATTGGTCCCGAAAGATATGTTCATTATATTCATTAGAAAAAACAGAATCAGATATCATGGTGCATTCTCTCTATAATTAATTAATGTGATCTTGATTGAATAAATGTCTTTTCAAGGTTCGTACCCGCACAAATTTATTCACGTATAACAAGGTATGGTACAGATCAAAATTAGTCGTTGGTACAAACTTGAGGCCTTTAGCAAGAACCTGTAACTGTTCCATAGTGAGAATGCAGGCAGATAAATGCAGATAAATTCAAAACCGTCAATTCTTCTGTCTCTTGTTGTTGGAATCCCTTGCCCTGGTGTTGTACTGTATGGTTGCGTCTTTTTCCTGCACGTCTTGTGCGTTTTTTTTGTTCGGATTCTTGGAGTTTTTTTGTTGTTGTGTTCTCTTCAAGGTCCATGTGAGTGAGCGGCTTGCTCAGTACATTTTTGCTTACTATTGTAGTTTATGTGGTTTACACAGTAACTGATCACAGAGTGATCTAGGATCTGGGATCAACTCACTGGCCTTCTGACACAAGAGGGGCTGCCCTCATGACTGAGTCTAACCGGGCTTAATAGTGGGCCGCTCGGGAGGCCACCACGTTCCTTGACTAAGGCACCTGTGGTGTGGCCTAGATACTCAGTGCAAAATAAAATTAAAGGTTTGGTCTAGTGTGCCTAGGACAGGGGCAGGCAGGATTTGCCAGCTTAAGGCTGTGGAATGTATCAATTGCCTCCTGACTAAATGGGGAAGTGGCAATGCAGCCAGAAAGGGGCAGCATTGGGCTGGAGGCAGCAGATCTTATGCCAGGCCTGCAGTAGCTGGCCAGTCCTAGAAACATGTGGAGAGGCTTAGGGCCTCGGGACAGGGGCACCTTCTGGACTATCAGCTTTCTTTCCCCTGTCAGGTGCCTGGCTGTAGCTGAGAAGCAGTGACCTAGGAAGACCATGTTCTCCTGGCAGTACTGGAGTTTGTCTCTGGAAGATTTGCAACCCTTCTGGGACAGAAAACACATAAGGTCAATGGATGCATCCTGGCAAACCTGAAAAATGAAGGCACAAAAACAAGAGAACATCCAGTAAGTGGCTAGTCTGCCAATCTACTCCCTGTAGGGCTGTGGAGTACTGGATGAGTCCCCCCCCCCCCTTGTGGGAATCTGCACCAGGTATACTGGAATACTGAACTGGTAAAAGCAAATAGGTACTGTAGGGGCACAGAGAGGAAAACATTTGCCAAATCAATAACAGTGAATAATATGTCACTCTCCGAGACTGCTGCCAGTGAGGTCTGTGGGCTTCAATACACTCATTGGCAGCTTGGAGGTCATGGACCATCCTACATATATCCGGCTCTTCTTTCTGGGTCTTTTTTTTGACTGGGAATGAGTTAAATCTTCACTGGGCTAGCAGGGGAGGAGTCCCACAACAGTTCTACAATGAGAAGAGCCAACTCTGTCTTGGGGAGTTGTGTATGCTGACGTCCTAGTCCGTTACCAGCCCCCCACTCCCACCCTGTTGGGGCCTTCTACGTTTCCTAAAATGTGGCCACTCACTTCAGTCCCTTCAGTAATGTCTCCTCCCTGCTAGTTGAATCACGCCCACTTAGGTCTGGTGACTGGGACTTCCGGAACTGTTGTCAGTCTCACTTTGGTGTGGTCTGTAAAATTGCCGACCCTGGTCTCTGTTTCTCCTGTTACAGTCTTATCTGTATGCAAGTCTGGCAGAGATGTCTCTAGTCCATTAACACCTTTTGTAAGAACCCGTTAAAAAAACAGCTGGCAAGTGCACTAGGTGTACACTACACTGTCAGGTCATACTCAATGTGTCCATAAGCTGTAAACAGTTCCCATGGAACTCTTCCATGACAGTTTATGTCTCCACTTTATCTCATCTAGACGTAAGTCAAAGGTTCTGTCATAGGACTGGGGGGCTTCTCCTCACTTAGACTGTTAGTGGAGTACACAGGGGAACACCACACGGAATACAGGGCAAACTGCATTACCACTGTCTGTGAGCTATGAGATAACAAAACACAGCATTCCAAGTAGCTCAATATGGAGAAATTCTGCTTTATCTGCACTTCAAGGTCAGCTCTGAGCATAACAAAACGCAGTTTCATGCCCCCTTGCTGTACCTTGTTTTACCATTTAAACTCCAGAAAGCAGGTACCAGAGACATTGCAACACTTTTTATAGTAATTTTTCTACAATCGTCAGGATCAATTAAGTTTTAACTGGACCATAACCAAACAAACAGCGTACCACTACAAGAATAATCTGTGCAGAGATCTGGAATTAGGTGAAATCACCTGTTGCCGGCTCTTATTCCAGACATCTGTCAAGGATCTCCAAGGGCGCTCAGCTGCTAAACTACAACAAAAACCAGGTGTTTTCTACACCTGGCCGCCGCTTAAGGATAGTAGGGCGTGTCATCTTCTCTAACCACCAGATACAGGGGTGGAGTCTAAGAGGGCGCTGGTCTGCATTCTAGACGCCATATTTATTTTTTTTTTTTCTAGGGAGGAAAATATAATAAAATCTCTTTTTTCTCAAATTCTTTCCAAACCAAAAACTTTGAAATGGTCCGTCCATCAAAGCCAGAGGCTCTAAGTGTCTGTTTACAAATCTGATCAAGTATTCTCACTTGTACAATCATCAGATCCACTGACACATCCCAAAACCTTCAAACCTTCACTACTACTTTTCTTTTCACCACAATGCTACCAGCCCTTATGTTCCATTATGTCAACTTAGCACTTTTCCATCAGTCCTACTTAACTCAACAACCAACCTTCTGCCTGTGCATCTTTCCCTATATGTGAAAAACAGTCCCTTGTCTGCAATGCATTTAAAATCAATTCATTACTCATCATAAATGTCCACAACCTCAATACTGTCAAAGGAACCTGTCCCCACAGACTCAAGAGGGTTTCACAACGGATGCCGACACCTTGATTTACTGACCCCAAAGAAACTAGACACCTGAGTCTTCCACAAAGGACCATACACTGAATCACTGCCTGACTGGACTGACCCTAAACCATGTCACTGCCCTCAGACTGATCCTCCAAGTCCACAAGGGACACTATACTGGATCATTGCCTGACTAGACTGACTCTCAAGTCGCTCTCCTTCAGACTTGACTAGTTCTTACAGTGTAATGCACACCCGGCCAGGTTTCAGAACCTCCCATTCATTAATTAGTCCAGAGGGTCATTCAGGATTGGGCAAAGTTCAGGTCCAGGAATATTAAGCAGTTCTTTGTTTCCAAATTCCTAGATGCAGGGGTGGGGGTAGGTGCAGAGGAGAGGTGACCAAATGGCTTTTGAGGTCACCAGAGAAAATTCTGCAGGTCAGAGTTTATCAGGTTGTAAGGATCTCTAGGATGTTGTAAAAGAGGCCTGGATGCTTCAATGGATGCCACATATTTCAAAAAAGTTTGTAATAGCCCAATAGTTCAACAAATCTTATACATTCAAGAATATTTCCTTGACAGTGACTTTCAAATTAACTCTTTCATGTCTGCCCGTTATCGGGACAAGAGCACAAACCCAAGACACATCAGTCTCTTAGTGAATGTAGAATCTTCCCCCAGTTTATTAGTGCCCAGTTGCATATATCAAATACAGAGTCATCAAGAAAAAGGGATGTGACAAGGAGATAGAATACTGCAATGCTATTGGTCATAATGAATTTTACCAGGACATTCTCCGAAAAGGTTAATGAATTGTGTACTGTCTTCCCAGGCCTTGTTAGCAGACATGTTTATATTATCCAAGCTACAGAATTTACTGAGAATGACTCCAAAAAGCTTCTTGCTAACCAAACATGGCTTGTTGCTAACCAAAAATGGCAGCTTGATCTCCAAAATGGCCGATGCTTTGTTCTCTTGGGCCAAGATGGCCGCTGTAGAGGAATATATTACTAACACTCCTTGTCCCCTTTGGTTGATGGGGACTGGTTCTAAGACTGCCTTCTGAAGGAAATCTTTGACCAGTTGCCACAGAACCTGGTTGGCATGTGTGTTGCAAAAAAAAAACTGTTTTCAGAGAGAACTGTTTGAACTCGAGTTGATAACCTCTATGTATGATGGAGGAAACCCAAGCGATGATATTTGGTAAGGGATATTTGGAGTAAAGCTGGCTTTCTTACCCAAGTAGGTGTCTTTCCCCTGTCTGAAATTGGGTTGTTTGGAGGGGAATTTTCCAGGTTTTGCCTTTGGAGATATTTTCTTCTGTGAACAGAACAACTTACGGATTTTTTTCTTCTTCTCGAGAAACCTTACCCCTTTATTTCCTTCCAGTGATTCAAGTATTGTGGAGAACTGTGAGCCAAACATAGATTCCGGCTGAAAAGGTAAATTACAAAAATTTACTTTAGAAAGGGCATCATCATTCCACAACTTGAGCCATAAGGATCTTCTGGTGAGTTTGATACTGCTAAAGATCTGGATGAACATTTAAGGATATCTAGATGCGCATCTGCAAGGAATTCAACTGCAGACTTTAATACATGCATGGTATTCAATAAAACGTCTCTTTGAGTGCCCTCGTTAATACTCGTGAGTTGACTTAGCCATACTCTGGGTGCATTCTTTTTTTCAGGTGCAGTTTTTGATGCCAAAACCAGGAGTGGAGTAAAAATTTGACTAGGAGCAGCACTTCTTTACCCCTTAAGGACCAAGCCCTTTTTCGGTTTTGCGTCTTTATTTTTCACTCCCCACCTCAAAAATCTATGACTTTTGTATTTTTATTTTTCCATGTAAAGAGCTGTGTATGGGCTTGTTTTTTGCGTAACAAATTGCACTTCATAGTGGTGGTATTTAATATTGTATTCTTTGTACTGGAAAGCGGGAAAAAAGTTATGATGCAGCGAAAATAATGATAAAACACATTTGCGCCATTTCTTGTGGGCTTGGATTTTACGGTCTTCACTGTGCGCCCCAAATGACAGGTCTACTTAATTCATTGGTTCAGTACGATCACGGGGATACCAAATTTGTATAGGTTTTATAATGCTTTCATACATTTGCAAAAATTAAAACCTGTACAAAAAATAAATCTTCATTTTGCCGTCTTCTGGGCGTTTGCGATTCACAGCAAAAACTTGATAAAATCATGGCTCTGATCGCTTTAGGCGACCCCTGTGTGTTGGTCGTTATGACCAAAAAGTGATCACAAGGTCGCACAGTGCTCAAAATGGTAGCAATGATAACAACCACACATGCAAAAAAATTACACCTCACACAGCTCTGTACACTGAAGTTTGAAAAAAGTATTAGCGTCAGAAGATGGCAAAACTTTATTTTTTTTCGTACACATCAACTTAATTTTTGAATATATATTAAAACACAATAAAACCTAAAATGTGATATTCCTATGAAAATACCAAACCAAAAGAATAAAATAAATGCATCATTTGGAGTGCACAGTGAAAGACTTAAAGGAAACCTACCATTTCAAATGGTAGGTTTAAGCTGTAAACACCGAGCACCAGCTCAGGGTGAGCTGGTGCCGGTGCTTAGTTTCGTTAGTGTTAAAACCGCGGTATCGCGGTTTTAACACTTTTTAAACTTTATAGCAGAAGCCGCTTCGGCGCTGCGCGCGACCGTGCGTGCGCAACGCCTGCGGCAATTCCTATGTAGGCGCGCGCACGATCGTGCGCACGCAGCGCCGAAGCAGTTTATGCTATAAAGTTTAAAAAGTGTTAAAACCGCGATACCGCGGTTTTAACACTAACGAAACTAAGCACCGGCACCAGCTCACCCTGAGCTGGTGCTCGGTGTTTACAGCTTAAACCTACCATTTGAAATGGTAGGTTTCTTTTAAAAACTGAGCAAACAAGTAAGTGACAAATGCTTTTTTTTGCCAATTTCATCACATTTGGGATTTTTTTCCAGCTTCCCAGTACATGGCATAGAAAAAGAAATAACGTCACTGAAGTAAAATTTGTTACGCAAAAAATAAGCCTACAGCTACAGTGTATACAGACACAGAAAAATGAAAAAGTTGTGGATTTTTGAAGGTGGAGAGCAAAAATTGAACGAAAAGAAACGTAATTGTGAAGATGATACATTATGTTGACAATGTGGTAACATTGTGTTAACATTGTTTTTTTAAACAAATGTTAACAGCGATTTAATTAGGCAAATCTCCTCAGCTGTTGTATTGCATTTCAATCCATAGGGAGAGATTTATTATCCTGTCTATGACAGAGTTTGCACTAAAAAAAACAATTATAAAAGATTTTTTGTCTCTTCTGCATCTAGCTCGACAAAAGGGGTCTCTGAAAAAGGGGGTGGCCTCATGCCAAAAATGTCTGTGCGCCATAAATACTGCTGACCCTACAGAATTGTGTCTCAATTTCGTGGCATAAAGTGAACCAGCTAATAGGAGGTGCATAGTAGGAGTAGACAGTCTTTACGAAAGATTTATCATCCAGCAACAGACACTTATATGAATCTGGGGCAGAATAAAGACAGTCTAGTTTAACTCTGCACTGTCTAACCTTAGGACACCGCCCCATAGTGTAAACTCCACATGTGACGACCGCCTAGACTAATGGTCTATTTCACCTAATTCTTTAGAAAATTGGTACATGAATATTCACTATAGCACTTTGCAGGGTGATGGTAAGGCAGTCCTCACATGTAATAAGTTATTGGAGTATAAGGTAAGAAGGACTGCTAAAATCTTTGCAATAATCAAATAATTTAGGCATATGAAGTATAGGTTATAGAAATATATTAAATAAAGGAGCTGAAATGGGACAATAAAATGTAATTAGTTATGATAGGCACTTGGTTGAGAAATAGAGGCCCTAAGGAGGCACGGAGATGCTTGCATTAAGTCAGAAGAGATAAGAGCATTATATCACTGCTAAACCTGGCGGACACAAAAGCAAACACAAGACGATGGTAAAAGTACCTTTTGGATATGGCGGCATACAGGACTTGAGTTTGATGTTGGTCTGGGTCATATGTCTCCATGGAGACGAGAATTACTCAGTGTAACCATGGAAACCGTTGGAGCGTAACAGTAGAGAGATATTAAAAATGCAGCTTCTATTCAGGACACAGTCTCTTAGAACAATCTCTATGAATAGCATGCACAGGCTTTGAGTCTGTAGACCTTCTTTTCTGGTTATAGCAAGTATCCAGGATTTATAATGAGACCCAAATATTGACAAATTCAAAGCCAATTATATTAGTGAAAGCCAATGTGAAATGTTTTAACCCCTTAACGACCTGGCCCGTTTTTGTTTTTTCATTTCTATTTTTCACTCCCCACCCTCAAAAATCTATAACTTCTTTATTTTTATAGGTAAAGAGCTCTGTGATGGCTTGTTTTCTGCATAACAAATTGCAATTCATAGTGATGGTATTTATATCCCATGTTGTGTAGTGGGAAGTGGGAAAAAATTCCAAATGCAGTGAAAATGTTGAAAAAATGCATTTGTGTCGTTTTTTTGTGGACTTGGATTTTACGGCTTTCACTGTGCGCCCCAAATGACATGTCTACTTTACTCTTTGGGACGGTGCGATCACGAGGATAACAAATTTGTATAGGTTTTATAATGTTTTCATATATTTATAATAATTAAAACCTCCTGTACAAATTTTATTATATTTTGATAGATTGGGCATTTTTGGACTCAACTTGTTTATGGTTTTACTGTTTATTTATATTTATATGACATCTAGGGAAAGGGGGGTGATTTGAATTTTTAGGGTTTTTTTTATTATATATATATATATATATATATATATATATATATTTTTTTTTTTTTTTTTTTTTAAATTTTTGCTATTCTTCAGACCCCCTAGGTTGTCTTTAACCCTAGGTTGTCTGTATATGGGGATTTTTATCCTCATACATTACAATGTGCAATTAGCACATTGTAATGAATGGGATAAAATGAGACAGCCTCGGGTCTTTGGCTGGTCAACGATGATGCAACGGGGAGCGCCAATCTACGTCAAGATGGTGACATCCATGCTCCGCCTTATTTTCAGATCAACGATATAACACCCGTGATCGTTGCTAGCAATATGCAGCAAAGACTTACCGGCTATGGAGAGGGCTCAGCCCATGCGCCATCTCCACGCACCGGCACCTGACGCGTACCGTACTATTACGGCCCCAACTGTAGGGGGTTAAGCGCCTCCCTCCCATGAAACCATAGTAGGTGATATATTACAGGGTTGTTTAAATGGTTATCCTTATAATGCAGGTTTCCCAGGTTTGTAGTTGCAATTTTCATTGTAACAGCTAGAAGTGAATAGAAAATTAGAGGAAAGCAGCCCCTATATGTGCGGAGACTTCAAGGACAAAAGGCAAAATCCCAGCACTGTGACTAAGACCATGACTGTGACTTATTTTATTAGTTCATAATAAAAGTCGACTTGAGTAAAAGCTGAGGTCCCTAATTTTGCCACAAATAACTGGGGAAACTTTTTGACTTGAGTCTAAGGTAGGAAATGCATTGGTCACAGCCTCCCCCAGTAATGAAATGCTCCATGCAGCCAACCCCCCTACTTATGAAATACCCCATGCAGCCAGCTCCCCCAGTTAAGAAATGCTTCATGCAGCCAACCCCCCCTACTAATGATGGAATGCCCCATGCAGCTAGCCCCCCTTACTGATGAAATGCCCCAAGCAGCCCCTTGGGCGTATAAAAAAAAAGTACATACTCTCCTTCCGGGCTCCTCTACTTTTTTCTCTTTGTGTGTAACAGTGGCCAGAGTCGCGTCCATGCGCCCTGCCCAATAGCACACACTATGACATCATCAGCAACCACACTGCCACATCATAGTGTGAGCCGGCATGAAGAGCGTATGGACAGGTCTCTTTGCAAAGAGAAACCACATGGAGCATCAGGGAGTGCCGGAAGGTGAGTATGTAAGTTTATTTTTTTATACACCTGATTTAGTTGAGTTTGTGTTCACACATTCCATCTGGATTCTGTATCAAAACGGAGAGACTCTTCCCAATCCTTTATGGCAGTGATGGCAAACCTTTTCGAGACCGAGTGCCCAAACTACAGCCAAAACCACGTATTTACCGTGAAGTGCCAACATGGAATTTTAAGTAGTAACTTATTGCTACCTGTTCTTCCACATCTTTCATTTGTATTGGCCTTTCCTCTCTGTAGAGGAAGAATAATTGGTCGAGCAGGATGACCTCCAAAGACATTGCAGTTCTTTCAACAGTTCTCAGTTTTCCCACAGCCAATCTAGTGTCGCTGTAAAATAGCACTGAGAGCAGCATTTCTTAAGTTGCCTGGGACTGCAAGATTTGGTGGATTTGATCCATATTCTGTCCTGGGGTGATGGCCCGAGTGCCCACAGAAATGGCTCTGAGTGCCACCTCTGGCACCCGTGCCATAGGTTCGCCACCACTGCTTTATGGGTTTCAACAGAGGGATGCAGGATGCCATGGGACTGTAGCTGTTTGGACTACAGTGGAGACTTCAAAGACAAAAGGCAAAATCCCAGCACTGTGACTAAGACCGTGACTGTGACTTATTTTATTAGTTCATAATAAAAGTCGACCTGAGTATAAGCCAATGTCCCTAATTTTGCCACAAATAACTGGGAAAACGTCTTGACTTGAGTCTATGGTGGGAAGCCTCCCCCAGTAATGAAATGCCCCATGCAGACAGCTCCCTCCAAGTAAGAAATGCTTCATGCAGCCAACCCCCTTACTGATAAAATGCCCCATGCAGCCCATTGGGCGTATAAAAAACAACAACGTACAGACCGTATATACTCGTGTATACAAAAAATGTGCTGAAAAAGCTCACCTCGGCTTAAAAAACGAGTCAATAATTATTAATTATATACTCACCTTCTGGCGGCCCCGATGCTCATCGCGGCTGCCCGATGTCGGCGCAGCTACTCTTCTGTCTTCCCGGCGGCTTCTCTTCTTTCTTCCATCTTCTGTATAGCCAGCAGGGACGCGGACATGTTATCTTCCTGCCTGGCACATACTATGAATCGGCCACTGCTGACCTCATAGTATGTGCCGGCTGGGAGATAACATGACCACGTCCTGCCGGCCGTACAGAAGACGGAGGAAAGAAGAGGGTGGAGCCACAGGGAAGACATAAGAGGAGCCGCGCCGACATCAGGGAGCCGCGCTGAGCCGGAGGGTGAGTTGGCTGTATACTACATGGGGGCTATCTGGCTGTATACTACTGGGAGCTGGCTGTCTATATACTACAGGAGACTTGCTGGCTATACACTGGGGGGGGGGCTGTGACCAATGCTTTTCCCACCCTCGGCTTATACTCGAGTCAATAGGTTTTCCCAGTTTTTGTAGGTAAAATTAGTAGGTCCTGGCTTATACTCAGGTCGGCTTATAATCGGGTATATACGGTACTCACCTTCCTGAGCTCCCTGCGGCTCCTCTACTTTTTTCTCTTTGCGTGTAACAGCGGCCAGAGTCACACCTATGCCCTGCCCAACGGCGCACACTATGACATCATCAGCAACCACACTGCTGCATCATAGTGTGAGCCAGCAAGCAGAGCGCATGGACGTGTCTCTGCCCCCTGTCACACACCAAGAGAAGCCACGCAGAGTATCAGGGAGTGCCAGAAGAGTATGTAAGTTTATTTTTTATACACCTGATTGAGTTTGTGTTCATACATTCCATCTGGATTCTGTATCAAAACGGAGAGACTCTTCCCAATCCTTTATGGGTTTCAACAGAGGGATGCAGGATACCATGGGACTGTAGCTGTTTGGACTACAGTGGAGACTTCAAAGACAAAAGGCAAAATCCCAGCACTGTGACTAAGACCGTGACTGTGACTTATTTTATTAGCTCATAATAAAAGTCGACCTGAGTATAAGAAAATGTCCCTAATTTTGCCACAAATAACTGGGAAAACGTCTTGACTTGAGTCTATGGTGGGAAATGTATTGGTCACAGCCTCCCCCAGTAATGAAATGCCCCATGCAGACAGCTCCCTCCAGTTAGGAAATGCTTCATGCAGCCAACCCCCTTACTGATAAAATGCCCCATGCAGCCCATTGGGCGTATAAAAAACAACAGAGTACATACCGTATATACTCGTGTATACAAAAAATGTGCTGAAAAACCTCACCTCAGCTTAAAAAACGAGTCAATAATTATTAATTATATACTCACCTTCTGGCGGCCCCGATGCTCATCGCGGCTGCCCGATGTCGGCGCAGCTACTCTTCTGTCTTCCCCGCGGCTTCTCTTCTTTCTTCCATCTTCGGTATAGCCAGCAGGGACGCGGACATGTTATCTTCCTGCCTGGCACATACTATGAATCGGCCACTGCTGACCTCATAGTATGTGCCGGCTGGGAGATAACATGACCACGTCCTGCCGGCCGTACAGAAGACGGAGGAAAGAAGAGGGTGGAGCCACAGGGAAGACATAAGAGGAGCCACGCCGACATCAGGGAGCCGCGCTGAGCCGGAGGGTGAGTTGGCTGTATACTACATGGGGGCTATCTGGCTGTATACTACTGGGAGCTGGCTGTCTATATACTACAGGAGACTTGCTGGCTATACACTGTGGGGGGGCTGTGACCAATGCTTTTCCCACCCTCGGCTTATACTCGAGTCAATAGGTTTTCCCAGTTTTTGTAGGTAAAATTAGTAGGTCCTGGCTTATACTCAGGTCGGCTTATAATCGGGTATATACGGTACTCACCTTCCTGAGCTCCCTGCGGCTCCTCTACTTTTTTCTCTTTGCGTGTAACAGCGGCCAGAGTCACACCTATGCCCTGCCCAACGGCGCACACTATGACATCATCAGCAACCACACTGCTGCATCATAGTGTGAACCAGCAAGCAGAGCGCATGGACGTGTCTCTGCCCCCTGTCACAAACCAAACGCAGCCACACAGAGTATCAGGGAGTGCCAGAAGAGTATGTAAGTTTATTTTTTATACAGTTGTATACACTTTAAAAAATTTAAAATTTGATGAAATGTTATGGTCAGGGCTTGTTAACCAGTTAAGCATCAAACATAAAAAAATAAAACTAAAAGACGGTTCTATATGGAATTTTCAAATGTTGACAATAAAATGTTTATTTAACCCTAAAATGTACCTGTTCATGCAGGATAAAATGAGAAAACACATCTCAGATTTTGTTGTGCAATTTCTCTTGAGTATGGCAATACGACACGTGGATGTAAACCACCTCATGAGCTCATAACAGAGCTCAGAATGTGTTCATGTAGCATCTGTGTTGTCCTGCCAACATATTGGAGCACATTTACTTACCCGGTCCTGTCGCGATCCCCGATCCAGATGGTCCGACGGAGATGAAATCCAGCGCGATTCACTAAGATTGTGCGCCCGAAATCCTGCATGTGTCGCTTCCCTGCTTAGGTCCGCCAAAGTCCACCTTCTTCTTCCCGGTGCATGTAAGTGCATTGTCTTGCGACACAATTTAAATGTTAAATCCCGCGCTCAGTACGAATCCGTCGGATCGTTCGACGGCCCACCTCCCGGTTTCTGTCACATGAAAGCCGGCGCGTGCACCACAATCCCCTTTTAAATACGCCGCAAAATTGTAATAGTCGGAATATCTGACGTTTGCGCGGTCCACGCACCCTTAGTAAATGAGCCCCAGATTCTTGGGGATAATGGCTATTAGAATTTTGTCGCCTTCAAGTAAATGCCAGTGTTTTTTTGAGAATATTTTGAATAGATTTGTATTTGTCATTGTATTGTGTAATGAAATTCAGGGGAGGGTTTGACAGATCTATCTTTATCTGCTTAAGGACTCTTTGTAAGTTAAGGCTCAGTCCTTTTTTTGACCAGTGTCTGTTCCTGTGGTAATAACTTTTCAACGCTTTAAGATATCCCTGTGATTTTGAGATTGCTTTCTCGTGAGACATTGTAGTTTATGTTAGTTGTATCACTTCAGTGATTAGTTTCTTTTTTTTTTTTTTGGGGGGGGGGGGGTAAACATTTTTTAAAGTTTCAAATCTTCTACTTTTTAGATAGAAAGTCACACCACATTTTTTTCCCAGAAACCTATTGCCATTGGTCTGCCTTTTATTTCCATAATTTGTTTTGCATTTCCTTTTTTTATGGTTTAGAGAAGGATTAAAGTTTTAGTAGCAACTTCTCAGATTTTCAAGAGATTTGAAAAATGCTAAATTTTTGGTGACCAATTCAGTTTGGTAGTGCCCTATAAAGGATTATGTACTATATACCCCCACAAGTAACACCAGTTTATGGACCTAACATGTCAAACTATTCAAATCAGTATTTGAGAAGTCTGTTAACCGTCTAATCTTTTTCTCCAGAAGCAAACAAAAATGTTTGCCGGTTATTACGGGTATGGCAAAACCCCATGTTTGGCAATAGTCTGGGTCTACCCTTTTCAGTAGACTGGTGTTGTGGTGCCCCTGAGGTACCAGTACGATAGAAACCCCCAAGTAGTAACCCCATTGTAGGAAAGGGCACCCCTCAAAGATTTTTAGGAGCATTTTAAACCTTGAGATGCAGGCCCAAATGTAATACAAAGTGAATGGGGCAGTACAAAAATTGCATTGTTTTCTCAAATGTGCCATTGTAGTGACAAATTAAATCAGCCCAACTCATGCCACTGTAGATAAACACCCCAAAAATCATTCTGCAATATGTGTGGCAATAGTCTACAGGTTGGGGACAAGGCAGGGCTAAGAAGAGACAAGCAAAATTTAGCTATTGGAGCACCCTTTTCACTAGACTGGTGTTGGGGTGCCCCTGAGGTACCAGTACAATAGAAACCCCCGAGTAGTGATCCTGTTGTAGAAAAGGGCACCACTCAAAGATTTGATCTACGGTTGTTGAACATTTTAACCCCTGAGATGTTTGCCCAATGTAATACAAAGTGAATGGGGCAGTGTAAAAGTTGCATTGTTTTCTCAAATGTGCCATTGTAGTGACAAATGAAATCAGCCCAACTCATGCTCCTGTCGATAAAAACCCCAAAAATCGTTCTCCCGGAAAATAACGTGTTTTTCTAATAAAAAGAATTAATTAAATAAAGTAAAAGTCCCCTGAACACAGACATTCCCTATACACGTCTAATAAAGTAAAAAAAACTCAGATTTTTTGTATTGCCGTGTCCGTAACAATCCGTACAAGAACTCAGAAGCATTATTGGACCTGCTTGGGGAACGCTGTAAAAACAAAACCCGAAAAACTCGGCAAAAATGTTTCTCATAAAATCCCTTCAGAAAAATGTTCCAAAAAGTAATAAAAAAATTATGTGCGCCAAAATGGTACCACTGAAAAGGACAACTCAACACATAAAAAATAAGCCCTAAACCAGCTCTGTCAACCAAAAAATATTAAAGTTTTATCCAGTAAAATAGTAAAAATATATTTTAAAAAACTATATAAATGAGGTATCACCATAATTTTAATGATCTATAGAATAAAGATAATTTGGTATTTTTAGTGTACGATGTACGAACCCCACAAAATACAAAAAGAAACCAAAATTGACAATTTTCCTCTATACATTCAAGAGTTAATAAAATCTCATCATAAAGCTAATGACCCACTAAAATGAAGTATTTGTCAAGTGCATCTCATGTTGCAAAAAATAAGCCCTTATTTGTCAAATTATCAAAAAAATAAAGATTGAATAGCCAATAAAATGTGACAATGCACAATCTGATCTGATTGGCGCAGCTTCCCTTCAATGCCCTGGCGTGTGCCCATAAAACAGGTTACCCCCACGTATGGGGTATTGTTATACTCACGAGGGATTGGGTATCAAACGTTGTGGACCGTTTTGATATTTTTTCCACTGAGAATTTGTATATTCTACTAAAAACACATTCATTTAGCCAAAAAAATGTTAATTTCAACATTGCATCCGACTTAGTTTTAACCCCTGTAAAACAATTAAACGGTTAACAAACTTCATAAAAGTTGTTTTACGTATGTTGAGGGGTGTAGTTTCTGTAATGGGGTAATTTATGGGGTTTTACTTTTATTTGGTCCTCTAAAAGTGACTTGGAACCTAAGCAGGTCCCTCAATAGCAGGATTTTGCGTTTTTTATGAAAATGTGAAAAATCGCACCTAATGTTTAAAGCCCCATGCCCCTGCTCCACACTCCTGTACTCTCCTCTCCGGGCTCCCGGCTCTGCGTCGGTCCCGAGTAGGCCGCGATCCCCCCGTCTGACCTGGCCGCTCGTCCCCGCCCACTATGGCACGCGTGCACTGTCTTTTTAGGGCCAACGTCCTCCTAATTTGTGCTGGCTAATCTGGCGTGCCCTTATAAGCCGACACCTCCCTCCACTCTCTGCCGGATCTTCAAGTCATTCCCTGAAATGAAGGCCCTCCTGTGTTTCCTAGTGTTCCTGCGCTCCCAGGTTTCCTCCATGTGTCTATTCTCCAGTGTTCCTGTGGTGTTCCTGTGGCCGTCCTATGGCATTCCTGTGGTGGTCCTGTGTTCCTGTGGCGGTCCTACCATCCAGAGGTCCTGCCTACCCAAGGTCCGGCCTACCCGAGATCCTGCTATCCCGAGGTCCTGCCATCCCGAGGTCCTGCGTCACTACCTTGGCTGCCACCACGGGCCTAGTCGCACCTGTGGATCGACCTGCTGGCATCCCGCTTTGCGGCGGGCTCTGGCGAAGACCAGGGGCCACTTAGACTCCGGTCCTGGGTTGCGGCTAGTACCATCATTGTCAGCACCCGTCCAGCAAACGCGCAACCACAACCCGACTTGGCGCTAGCGGTCAGACTATGTAAGTGGTGGCGAACTCACCCTGCGACGTCCCTGCGGGATAAGGCCCTGTCTAAAGCACATAAGCCGCCCTGATAAGGGCGAACCCACTATCAGGAACCTAACTGCTGGTCCCTGAGTGACCCTACAACAGGACAGGGGACACTTACTTCCTCTGGCAGCTGCTGGATGGTGGAGCGGACAGGTAAATACAGGTAAAGACCAGTGTTCACACTGGTGCACAGAAACCAACACAAGACTGAACAGGTAACCGGAATAGACCAGTGTTCACACTGGTGCACAGAATGCAAACACAGGACTGAGACAGGGACAAAACAACAGACATAGACAGGTCTTCAGGCAGATAATCACAAATCAGATCCAGATACAGGTACAGGTACAGGTAGGATATACACAGGTCAGGTCAAGATCAAGCAGATAATATACAGGTAAGGATCAAACGGGTTATATACAGGTCAGGAACAGATACAGGCAGACAAACGGAGACAGGTAAAACTGAACTAGAAACACAGGGAAGACAAGACTCAAAATAACCAGCAAGCCTGATGGATTCAGGTACAGGCAGGCTATACACAGGTCAGGTCAAGATCAAGATCAAGCAAGTTATACACAGGTCAGACTCAAAATAACCAGCCAGGTAAGATGGGAATGGGCAGGTATATAAAGTCGATCCCGGACACGCCTCCAGCAGCACACTGGGGGAACTGTGCATCAGGCTAGTAACCCTTGCTGGGCAGGACAGAAATGTAAGGAGCCGGGTGTGGCTCAGTTAATCCAAACACAAGAATTAAGCCGCAGTTCACACACAAATAAACACCTCTATTCCGCAAAGTGCGGATAGAGCGACATTCAGGCACGGACGTTACAATCATCTCCCGTGGTGGCCCAGGGAGTCCACAGACTCTAGCCCCAAAACACTCTCCCACACCCCCGTGTGTGACAGAGAGGATGCATAAAAATCAAGTCCACATAAAGACATTCTGTGAAAGTTAGTTATTAAATTTCTTTGCTGTTATGACTATGTGTGGAAAAAGTAGAACATTTTTAATTTAAAAAATTGAGAATTTTTCCAAATTTTTACCAAATATTAGTTTTTTTTTCATAGCATTCCACCAAAATTTTTCAACTAACATGAAGTACAAGTGTCACAAGAAAACAATTTCAAAATCACTTGGATATGTTAAAGCATTCTGAAGTTATAACCACTTATGGTGACACATATCAGATTTGAAAAAATGGGCCATGTCAGGAAGGTGAAAAGTGGCTTTGGCGTTAAGGGGTTAAAGACTGAGGAGGGATTTTCATCCCGCCTTTTGGCAGATGCATTCCTGTCGATGACCTATCCTGAATTCATCAATACTTAAAGCTGTGGGTCCAACTCATGTGAAGACTGTTGATTAACATTGCCTTCAAACAGGTAAACAGCTGAGGCATTATCACAGGTATCCATGGCGGCGCCTGGTCCCTACCACACTCACCTCTCCACGCTCCTGCTCCCTTCCCAGCGGCAACTTCCAGGTAGTCCTGCTAATTGGCGCTGACCCAGCAGTCCCAGCAGATTGCTTCAGAAGGAGAACAGCTAGGACAAGTCACTGCCATGCTGCAACAGTTGCTTGTCACTGAGAATCAGATTCCTTCAACTACTGCAGGGGCTTTTATTACCCAGTGCTCCTTGCACATAGAACTCATGCCGTCTCAGTTTGTCACTGAGCGATCCAAGGTGGCATTTATTGTCAGCCTCTTCTCCGGGAAGGCCCTGGCCTGGGCAACCCCTCTTTGGGACAGAGGCGATCTGGTCACGGCTACGCTCACCGCCATCCTGATGGAATTCCAGGCTGTGTGTGAAGAACCCGCACAAGCCTCCTCAGCTGAGACTGCGCTGCTGAACCTGCGCCCAGGGGACTCGTCTGTTGGAGAATATGCAGTTCAGTTCCGCAACCTGGCCTCTGAACTCTCCTGGAACGATGCAGCTTTGTCAGTGACCTTTAACAAAGGACTTTCTTCTCAAGTTGAGGACGCATTGGCCGAGTGGTCTTATCACCTTAGCCACTCGGATTAACGTGCGGTTTATGGAGCATGCCAAGGAGTTACGTCACAAGCTTCCCCAAGCCGTCCTTAACGTCTACCTTGCCTGGCTCCTGCCTTTCAAAAGCCACTCCAGCTTCCGGCCGTACCATCTGCAGAGGAGCCAATGCAGGTGGACAGTGCCAGATTCTCCTCACACGAACAATACAATGTCAGAAGAATCGTTGCCTGTACTGTGCCAGTACACTTCATTGGGGCTTGTCCGGTATATCCCCAGCGTCAGGGTTTTTGGGAGAACCATCCCTAGGTGTGAACACAGCTTCTTCACGCCTGACTATTTTTGTGCTCCTCAGCTTCAGTTCCTGCACTCTAATTCAGGCTTCAGCTTTGGACTCCGTTTCTGTGGGGTACTTTATGGATGCCACTCTGTAGAGATGGGTGAATTTGTTAAAATTTGGTTGGTCCTGATTCACCGAATTTTTAGAAAAAATTTGCTTCAACCCAAATTGAACCATGATGAACCAAAACAGGTATTTCCTGGCTGCAGAGAGCCTGTAGGGTGTTGTAGAAATTTGTACCATGTTTATATATGCATAGGGTGCATGGTCTGGTCTTCAAACAATGCTATGTTTTAGTATGACATGCACATGACCGCCGCCACTCTTAGAATCGCTTCACTCTTCAATTCCATGTGCACTTACAAAGGCCAACTTCACCAAATAAGTGAAGCGGAAACACAGCCTGACAAGGTAACGTTGGTGCCAGCTCAAAAGGACTGAGCTGAGGATCAAGATCCCACTATAACATCAAAGAGTGCACTCTTTTTACATTGACATCAGATGATTCCATAGATTACGACAGAACCTGTTCTGTTAAATGCGGATACATGTAGAAACCCCCCAAAAGAGTGCAGAGGGTGTTGGCAGTAATTCTGCATTGACGTCCCTGATCATTTCAACTATCAGTGTCCACTTTCAATCGGTCAATAATCCATCATCGGTATTGCTAAAGCCAAAAACAAACAGAAGTGGAGCCAAAACAGAGATGACCAGTAAATGGGATATTTGCATGTACTCTGTGTTCTGTATCCACTCCTGCTTTTGGCTATCAATCCTGAGGCTTTTCATTCCTTCTGACAGATGAAACGAAGGGGGGCACTAAATAGAGTGGCAATGCCATAGAGAGAAGGAGGGTGAAAACAGCATTCTGAAAATCACAGGATGTTCCAGGGAGACAGCGGTCAGTTGGCAACAGCAGCATGAGTAGGCCGCAGAGTGGCACAATGACAAATTATGGAAGTGGCGGAAACATGGTAGGCCACAAAGTGGCACAATGATAAGAGTGTGGAGGTGGCCGCAACAGAAGCAGCAGCAAAAGGAGGTCACAAAGTGGCACAATATTAAGAGTGTGGAGGTGGCGGCAGCAGCAGGAGCACACAGGTGGCAGCAACATGGAAAGCCACAGAGTGATCCAATGACAGAGTGTGGAGGTGGCGGCAGCAGAAGCAGGAGCCCACAAAACCAACAGCAGAGGAGGCCACATTGTGGCACAATGATGAAGTTTGAAATTAATTTGAATTTGAAATATTCAATGTAAATTTCAATTTGTAGGTTCTAGATGCCACGTGCATACAGTGTGAAGGTAGCATCAGCAGCAGGAGCCCACAGAGTGGCACAATGATATAGTGTGGAGGTCGCGTCAGCAGGAGCCCGCAGTGTGGCACAATTATATAGTGTAAAGGTGGCATCAGCAGAAGCAGGAGCCCACAGAGTGGCACAATGATATAGTGTGGAGGTCGCGTCAGCAGCAGCAGGAGCCCGCAAGGTGGCACAATTATATAGTGTGAAGGTGGCATCAGCAGCAGCAGGAGCCCACATAGTGGCACAATGAAATAGTGTGGAGGTGGCATCAGTAGCATCAGCAGGTGCCCACAGAGTGGCACAATGATATAGTGTGAAGGTGGCAGGAGCCCACAGAGTGGCACAATGATATAGTGTGAAAGTGGCAGCAGCAGGAGCCCACAGAGTGGCACAATGATATAGTGTGAAGGTGGCAGCAGCAGGAGCCCATAGAGTGGCACAATGATATAGTGTGAAGGTGGCAGCAGCAGCAGGAGCCCACAGAGTTGCACAATGATATAGTGTAAAGGTGGCAGCAGCAGGAGCCCACAAAGTGTCACTGGTAAAGACAGTAGGAGATGGTAGGAGGCAGATGGAGCAACTGGCAGCAGATATGTGGCATCAGGTGGGTGGCAGCATCAGAATAGTGGCTGAGGCAGGTAGAACCCAGACTCATTTCTCAACGTTTGGAGGAGATGTCATACCTGATCTAATCTGATGCATTAGGGATTGGTGAGTTGAAATCCTGGCCGATCCAAGCCTGATTCATCTTGACAAAGGTCAGTCTCTCCACATTACAAGTGGGTTCTCCTTGGGGTAACGATGGCCCCCGCCGCAATGAACACCCACTCTGACGCCACTCTACTGGCCGGGCAGGACAAATTCCGCAAGTTGCGGCCACGCAGCAAGTTTGGATGCCCAGTAGTCCATGGGATCCTCTACCTGAAGTGGTAAAGTATTGTCGTCCACCACCTGCTGGTTCAGGGTCTGCTCCATGTCCTGCTGCTTCTGGTGGCGGCTACCCTCCTCAATAGGCGGGTGAAGGAAGTTGCTCATTCAGGAATCTAGATTTAAGCTGCTGCTGATGGAACTGCTACTGCTTCTACCCCCCCCCCCCCTGTTCCCCACAGCAGCCGTGGCAGTAGTACGTGAGCAATGACTGCCAGGAATCCCCCGGTCAGACCTGACAGAGGATGGACAATGGCTCACATAGGCAGCGGCCAACTGTGTGCACAGTATTTCTCTAAAGTATGAAAGTTGTTTATCCCTCTCAGCAGCTGGAAAAAAGTCACCCATTTTTGACTGGTAGCAAGGGTCCAATAGGGTGGAGAGCCAAAACTCATCCCTTTGCCGGATGTTGACTATTCGCCTGACACTAGTTAGGCAAAGCAGCATGCTGCGGGCCATCTGCGCAAGTGACTCTGAGGGACTCCCGGCCTCCATCTCCACTATATACTGCCACGTTGCTTCTGGGTCATCTGCCTGGTCTTCTACCTCCTCCGGATGCTCCTGCTCCTCCTCTCCTGTCACCTGAGTAGAAAAACCAGATATTGCACCAGACTCTGCTTGTGCTCCAATGTCCTCCTCCTCCAGTTCAGCCCCCACCAGACTCAGGTGTCCATGTGATGTAGTCTCCACTTCTCCAGTGCCTTAACCATAGTGTCATATTTCCAGCATGAGTTCCAGTACATGAAGCAGTGGAATGACGTTATTCATCCTGCAGTCCTGGCGACTGACGTAATAACGTGGCCTCTTCAAAGCGTCTGAGCAAATGGCAGGTGCCACGCATGAGCTGCCAGTGGCTGATATCAAAGTTACACAGTGGAATACACCGGTCCGCTTGCATCACCAAAAATTCATTAATGGCTTTTCTCTGTTCATACAGGCGGTCTAACATATGGAGGCTGGAATTCCAACGGGTGGAAACAACGCACATCAGACTATGTTGGGGTAGGCCATTCTGACGCTGCAACTCGAGGAGGTTGTGCTTGGCTTTGTAAGAATGGCTGAAGTGTGTGCACAGTGTCCTGGCCATTTTTAGAATGTCTTGCAGATGGGTGGAAGACTTCAGGAACTTGTTGCCAACCAGATTGAATACGTGCGCCATGCAGGGTGCATGGACCATCCTTCCTCGGTGCGGCGCAGACACCATGTTCCTCCCACTGTCTGTCATCATGGTTCCAATTTTTACTTGTCACGGAGAAAGCCACACATTGATTTCTTCTTGCATGACGCGGAGCTGTTCATCCCCTGTGTGACATCATTTCCCCAGGCAAACCGGGTACTGAACTGCACATGTGGTATGATGGAACAGCACTTGTGGAGGCTGAGGTGGTGGTGGAGAAGTAGGAGGCGGACAGTGGCACAGGAGTAGCAGTTTGACAACGTGGAGGAGAAAGCGCCGTCTCTTGTGGAAGTTGTTGGTGTGGCTGGGCGGGAAGCACATTCCCCCAGTGGGCTGTAAAGGACATGTACTGGCCCTGACCATAGATACTTACAGTTCCACACGTCCGTGCTGTCGTGCACCCTGGAAGAAACTGATAAGCTCAAGGACTGACCCACCTTCTGTTGTACATATTGGTGAAGGGCTGGCACTGCCTTTTTGGAAAAGAAATTGCGGCTTGGAACTCTCCACCTCAATTCGGCACAAGCCATTAGTTCTCTGAAGGGTGCAGAGTCCACGACTTGGAAAGGGAGAGACTGCAAGACCAACTAGTTCAACAAGAGCATGGTCAGCTTCTCCACCTTAGGATGGCTGGACACATAGAGTTGTCTCTGTGTAATCGCCTAGCTCAAAACCTGCTGGCGCCATGCGTAGCAAGGAGCAGGAGCATCTGGTCGGGTGATGATGTGAAAGACAAACATCTCCCTTTGGCAGAGGTGCTGGAGCCTTGACTTGCTGAAACAGCATGTGTGCCACTAGGTGCTGCTGCTGTTGCTGCGCCTGCAGAATGGACCACATCTGACACCCATTTCTCCCAGGCCATTGGATGGTGATGCTACATGTGTTGGCGCAGGGCCATGGTGCCAACATTAGCTCCCTGGCCACGCTTCACTTTCTGGCCACAGATACAACATCCATGCTCGGCTCCTCTGGTGTCTTTACAAAAAACTGCCACACCGCCAAGGTGGTAATTTTACCTCCAACACTCTGCACTGACTACTACTGCCACTGCTTCACTGAGACCCTCTGCCACTGCTTACTTGGACCTGTGAATGGGGATTTGTACCCTGTGGGATGTTTGGCTTCCATCCTTGCTCTGCTGCCGCCCTGCCGACTCACGGCCACAGTAGCAACTTGCTGCCTGCTCCGCTGCCTGACACGCAAGCTGACACTCTCTTCGCCTGACGATGATGAAACCCCTTCTACACCCAGCTCCCAAGTGCAGTCAGCTACATCATCGTCAATTTGTGTTTGGTCACTGCTACTCTCTTCACCTGTGTCAGTATGCACAGCCTGCCTACTGCAGGAAGCAGCGGTAGTCTGCCCCATCTCTGCTCTGCCAAGCAGCTGCTGACTGTCCTCAAACACTTTGTCCTCGCTGAATAGAGGTGCTGAGCTTAGACCACGTAGTAGCTCGATAGGCTGCGGGAAATGTACAGGACAGAGGCTGGTTGAGGACAGGTGACCTGCTCCTGGGCCATGCCAACTAATTGTTGTATCAGAGGAACCCACAGACTCTTGGCTGGGGTTGTCAGATATTATATTTGAGGAATTGGATGAACTAGTCAACCATTCAACAAGTTTTGGGTTGTTGATTTCAACGGCAGTTCTGGCCTCACAGTGTCACCACTGCTGCGACGTCCCCTTACTGTGCTGCGACCTCTGCCTGCTTGACCTGCCACCTTTCTGTTTATTTATAAACTACGTAGATTTAACACGTAAATCTGGCTGCTAACTATAGCCACAAAAAGGTATGGAAATTTGCGTTATACAGATACCCCACAACTGACACCCAGTGAGAGGTCCACAAATCACCACTGTAGATGCATGAGTGTGAAACAGATTTTTTCCTATTCGATTTTGTCATTAAATAGAACTGCTATTTGGGGTATACAGATCCCCCTTAACCCCTTCCCGCGGGCCGAGCCCTCTCCATAGCTGGTAAGTCTTTACTGCATATTGCTAGCACCGATCGCGGGTGTTTTTACCTCGATCACCGCCGGCAATGCATGGGCGCTGCCATATTGCCGCGGATCGTTGCTCCCCGATGTCGTCACGGGGAGCGGCGATCCGTCGCCATGGTAGCCTCGGGTGTTCCGAATACCCGAGGCTACTTCGTTTTAACCCATGAATTACAATGTGCTAATTGCACATTATAATGAATGGGGAGTAAAATCCTCATATACTGCCATACAATAGTATGGCAGTATATGATAGGATGAATCAGACTACCTAGGGTTAGAGTACCCTAGGGCAGTGATGGTGAACCTCTTAGAGACCGAGTGCCCAAAATAAGACCCAAAAAACACTAGCTTTTCCAAAAGTGCCAAAACGGCAATTTAGGCAGTACCAAACTTTTTGCTACCAGAATTTTGGAGCTCCAATCAAACCCTGTCCACACCTTTTCACTCTTCGGACAAGACCAAACACACAGGATGGGTCGCTTTAAAATAGCTACTACTTGGACTGCCTGAGACTTCAAACTACTTGGACTGCCATGTCTGGCAAACTCTGTGCCTGGGAGACAGCCCGTGTGCCCACAGAGAGGCCTCCGAGTGCCATCTCTGGCACCAGTGCCATAGGTTCGCCACCACTGCCCTAGGGAGTCTGAAAAATAGTAAAAATAAAAATAAAAAAAAGTTTAAAAAAGAAAAATTATAATTAAAAAACCTAAAAATTCCAATCACCCCCCTTTCCCTAGAAATGATATAAATAAACAGTAAAAATCATAAACACATTAGGTATCGCCGCGTCCGAAAATGTCCTATCTATCAAAATATAATATATATATTTTTGCCATTTTGAAAAATATAAAAAAATTAATAAAAAGTGATCAAAAGGTCGCACAGTCCCAAAAATTATACACTCACCGGCCACTTTATTAGGTACACCATGCTAGTAACGGGTTGGACCCCTTTTTGCCTTCAAAACTGCCTCAATTCTTCGTGGTATAGATTCAACAAGGTGCTGGAAGCACTCCTCAGAGATTTTGGTCCATATTGACATGATGGCATCACACAGTTGCCGCAGATTTGTCGGCTGCACATCCATGATGCGAAACTCCCGTTCCACCACATCCCAGATGCTCTATTGGATTGAGATCTGGTGACTGTGGAGGCCATTTGAGTACAGTCTGAGAAACCAGTCTGAGATGATTCTCGCTTTATGACATGGCGCATTATCCTGCTGAAAGTAGCCATCAGATGTTGGGTACATTGTGGTCATAAAGGGATGGACATGGTCAGCAACAATACTCAGGTAGGCTGTGGCGTTGCAACGATGCTCAATTGGTACCAAGGGACCCAAAGAGTGCCAAGAAAATATTCCCCACACCATGACACCACCACCACCAGCCTGAACCATTGATACAAGGCAGGATGGATCCATGCTTTTATGTTGTTGATGCCAAATTCTGATACTACCATCCGAATGTCGCAGCAGAAATCGAGACTCATCAGACCAGGCAACGTTTTTCCAATCTACTACTGTCCAATTTCGATGAGCTTGTGCAAATTGTAGCCTCAGTTTCCTGTTCTTAGCTGAAAGGAGTGGCACCCAGTGTGGTCTTCTGCTGCTGTAGCCCATCTGCCTCAAAGTTTGACATACTGTGCGTTCAGAAATGCTCTTCTGCCTACCTTGGTTGTAACAGGTGGCGATTTGAGTCACTGTTGCCTTTATATCAGCTCGAACCAGTCTGCCCATTCTCCTCTGACCTCTGGCATCAACAAGGCATTTCCGCCCACAGAACTGGCGCTCACTGGATGTTTTTTCTTTTTCGGACAATTCTCTGTAAACCCTAGAGATGGTTGTGCGTGAAAATCCCAAGTAGATAAGCAGTTTCTGAAATACTCAGACCAGCCCTTCTGGCACCAACAACCATGCCACGTTCAAAGGCACTGAAATCACCTTTCTTCCCCATACTGATGCTCGGTTTGAACTGCAGGAGATTTTCTTGACCATGTCTACATGCCTAAATGCACTGAGTTGCCGCCATGTGATTGGCTGATTAGAAATTAAGTGTTAACGAGCAGTTGGACAGGTGTACCTAATAAAGGGGCCGGTGAGTTTAGCAATGAAAATGCCATTAAAATTCGCAAAAAAAAAAATGACACTACCCACAGCTCCGTACACCAAAGCATGAAAAAGTTATTGGCGCCAGAAGATGGCAAAATTAAAAAAAAATATTTTGTACAGGCGGTTTTAATTTTTTTAAATGTATGAAAACATTATAAAACCTATACAAATTTGGTATCCACGTGATTGTACCGACCCACATAATAAAGTAGAAATGTCATTTGGGACGCAGAGTGAAAGCTGTAAAATCCAAGCCCACCAGAAAACGTTGCAAATCTGTTTTTTCACCATTTTCACTGCATTTGGAATTTTTTTCTTGCTTCCTAGTACACGCCATGGAATATTAAATACTCTCACTATGAAGTGCAATTTGTTACGCAGAAAATAAGCCATCACAAAGCTCTTTATGTAGAGAAATAAAAAAGTTATAGATTTTTGAAGTTGGTAAGTGAAAAATGGAAGTGAAAACACTTCAAAAGGCCAAGTCGTTAAAAAGGGGTTAAAGAACAACCAGGGATTGGTCCACAAATCGCTACTGCAGATGCATGAATGTGAAACAGATTTTTTCCTATTCAATTTTGTCTCTAAACAGAACTGCTATGTGGGGTATACAGATCCCCTTTAACCCCTTCCCGACATTTGACGTAATAGTACTGCATGGCGGGAGGTGCGTTCCCGCAAAATACAGTACTATTACGTCAAACTTCTGGCCCCGGCTCCTGAACGGAGACGGGGCCAGAAGCTGCGAGTGTCGCCTATATATTATAGCCGACACCTGCCTCTAACACCCGCGATCGGAGATTTCTCCGATCGCGGGTGTTAACCCCTAACACACCCCGGTCGCGCTGACCTCGGTGTGTTAGGGGCATTTCAAGTGAATGGGACCCCCCCCCCCCCGCGGTGCCTACCGGGATGGGGGGGGGTCCGCTGCTCCCATTGCTGCCCCGGGACTGCCAGTGCCCGGGGCTGCATAATCCTCCTCCGGGAGCTGGGTCCTGCCTCCCGGCTGTAACACACTGAGCATGCGCAGCATTCTCAGTGTGTTACATTACACAGTGTAATACATCTGTATAAGGCTGCATTCACACTACAGTATGGGGGACGTATATACGGCCAACGTATATGCGGCCGATATACGTCCCCCATACACTTCTATGGGCTCGCGGCGCCCTACGGGAGCGTTACGGTACAGCACACGTGCGGCACCGTACCGCTCCGTAGCCGGGGAAAAGATAGGACATGTCCTATCTTTTCCCGTATTATGGCGCCGCGGCCATACATCGCTATGGAGAGGGGCGGGGTAGAGCTGCGCTCACCTCCTCCTCCTCTCCCCGCGCTGCCGTGTGCCCGCCGTGCTACAGTGCGGCGGGCTCACGGCAGTGTGCATGCAGCCTTACACTGTGTAATGTGAAGAATAGCTTGAACAAGCGATTCCCTATATACATGCAATAAAGTAAAAAAAACACAAAGTTGCCAAATAAACCCACATATTTGGTATCACCGCGTCCGTAACAATCCGTACAATAACTCAGAAACTTTATTGGACCTGCTCGGTGAACGCCGTAAAAACAAAACCCGAAAAACACGCCAAAAATTTACATTTTTCATAAAATCTCTACACAAAAATGTTCTAAAAAGTGATCAAAAAAAGTTATGTGCACCAAAATGGTACCACTGAAAAGAACAACTGAAAAAATAAGCCCTAAACTAGCTCTGTCAACCAAAAAATATTAAAGTTACATCTGCAAAAAAAAGGTAATGCAAAAACAAATGAGATTTCCTCTATATTAGCTTTTATCCAGTAAAATTGTAAAAATAAATGAAAAACTGTATAAATGAGGTATCACCGTAATCGTAGTGATCTGTAGAATAAAGATAATATAGTATTTTTAGTGTATGGTGTACGACCCCCAAGTAATACAAAAAGAAAGTAAACCAAAATTGACAATTTTCTTTTCACCCATACATTCAAGAGTTAATAAAATCTTATCAATAAGCTAATGACCCACTAAAATGAAAGTGCATCTCATGTCGCAAAAAATAAGCCCTTATATGTCCAAATTGCCAAAAAAATAAAGATTGTATAGCCAATAAAATGTGACAATGCATAATCTGCTCTGAATGGCTCTGCCTCCCTTAGATGCCCTGGCGTTTGCCCATACAGCAGGTTACCACCACATATGGGGTATTGTTATACGCGGGAGGGATTGGGTATTAAATTTTGTGGAGCATTTTGGTATTTTATCCACTGAAAATTTGTACATTTTTTGAAAAACACATTCATTTAGCCAAAAATATTTTACTTTCAAAATTGCATCCGATTTTGTTTTAACCCCTGTAAAACAATTAAAGGGTTAACAAACTTCATAAAAGTTGTTTTACGTACGTTAAGGGGTGTAGTTTCTATAATGGGGTAATTTATGGGGTTTTACTTTTATTTAGGTCTCTCAAAGTGATTTGAAACCTGAGCAGGTCCCTCAATAGCAGGATTTTGCGTTTTTTTATGAAAATGTGAAAAATCGCACCTAACGTTCA
This sequence comes from Engystomops pustulosus, assembly GCF_040894005.1. Lineage (NCBI taxonomy): Eukaryota > Metazoa > Chordata > Amphibia > Anura > Leptodactylidae > Engystomops > Engystomops pustulosus. The sequence continues at coordinate 123,645,289 of NC_092417.1, read as the reverse complement.
AAGCCCCATAACATCCTACAAAAATAAGAGTATGCATAAAAAACCATGTCCACATAAAGTAGATATTCGGTGAATGTTAGTTATTAAGTATTTTAGCGGTTATGACTATGTACGGAAAAAGTAGAACATTTTGAAGTTCGAAAATCAAGAATTTTTCCAAATTTTCACCAAATATCTGATTTTCTCATAAATAAATGCAAAACATACCACCAAAATTGTTCAACTAACATGAAGTACAAAGTGTCACGAGAAAACATTTTTAAAATCACTTGGATATGTTAAAGCGTTCCGAAGTTATAACCACTTATAGTGACACAGGGCAGATTTGAAAAAATGGGCCGTGTCAGGAAGGTGAAAAGTGGCTCCGGGGTTAAAGAAGACCCAGGGATTGGAGCAGGAATCGCTACTGCACAATACAGTAGCAGCAGCTGGATGCTACAGGCAGCACATGCAGTGTTAAGTGCCGAGATTGAAAATGGCTGGTTTTTATAGGGGTGTGTGACATCACATAAGCCTGACGATCGCTGATTGGCTTACAGGTCTGCAGATGTCATGGGGGGTGTTCCTTTCTCCTTCCCAGAGTTCTCTGCCCCATGTAACACGTTGTGCTCATGCCCATTTAGCTGAAAAAAGAGGGGAAATAAAAACTTTGTTCCAGCGAATCAGGGTAAACTTCGGCTTCGTGACAAATTGACTATTTTGTGAAATTTGTATCGAATTCCACTTCATTAAAATCGATTCGCCCATCTCTACTGCTATGGTTTCCCAGCATCACATTCCGGTGGTTCCTCTCGAGAAGCCTCTTATCATATCCTCAGTCACTGGACTGGACAAATCCTGTCCGATCCATTCCGGTATCGTCTCTCTGCAAATAGGAGCTCTTCATAAGGAAAGACTGTCCTTCTACATGCTGACACGCTCCACCTAATCTCTCCTGCTGGGTCTCCCATTGCTGCAACTCCAAGCACCGGTCCTTTAACTGGAAGACGAGGGAGGTCCTTCGTTGGGGACCAGATTGTCTGTCCCGCAGTATGGTGGCACCTCTGCCTGTCCAGGTTTCCTCTGTGACTCCTAAGCACTTGTCTTCTTACATGTTACCAGGACATCATCCCTACGATTGTCCTGTGGAACTCCTGCCAGGAGGAGTCCCAGAGGACGTCTTTATCCTCTTTCAGTTCCAGAGACTGCTGTTATGTCAGAGTATATTTAAGAGAAGCTGCATCGAGGCTTTATATGCAAACCCTCCCCTCCAGCTGGTGCAGATTTCTTTTTCGTGAACAAGAAGGATGGCTCCCGCTGTCCTTGTATAGACTCTCGCAGGCTTAACAAGGTCACAGTTAAGAAACGCTACCCCCTGCCGTTGATCACGGAGCTCTTTGACCGTCTGCACGATTCCAAGGTGTTATCCATGTTGGATCTTCGTGGGGCCTACAATCTCATCCGGATCCGCAAAGGTGATGAGTGGAAGACAGTGTTTAACAGTTATTCACAATCTAACATACAGTGAAAAAACAATGTCACATAAAGGAGAATGAAAGACTGAAAATAATACATTGTATCTAGTATGTTTTTTTCACTCACACCTAGATTGATCTATAGCAGGAGTCAGGAACCTTTTTGGCTGAGGGAGCCATGAACACCACATATTTTAAAATTTAATTCTGTGAGAGCCATACAATATGCACATGCCCCCCAGTAGATAGGTAGCCACAGAACATCGCCCCCCAGTAGATAGGTAGTCACAGCACTTCCCCTCTAGTAGACAGGTAGCCATGGCACATGTCCCCCAGCAGATAGGTAGTCACAGCTCTTCCCCTCTAGTAGATAGGTAGCCCCAGTACATGGCCCCCAGTAAATAAGTAGCCACATCCCATGCCCCCCAGTAGATAGGTAGTCACAGCACATGCCCCCCAGTAGATAGGTAGTCGCAGCACATGTCCCCCAGTAGATAGGTAGTCACAGCACATGCCTGCTAGTAAATAGGGAGCCACAGCACATGCCCCAGTACATGCCCCCCAGTAGATAGGTAGCCCCAGTATATGCTCCCCAGTAGATAGGTAGCCCCAGTAGATAGGTAGCCCCAGTACATGCCCCCCAGTAGATAGGTAGTCACAGTACATGCCCCCCAGTAGATAGGTAGGCACAGCACAATCCCCCCAGTATATTGGTAATCACGGCACATGCCCCCCAGTAGATAGGTAGCACCATCACATTCCTGCTAGTAAATAGGTAGCCACAGCACATCCACCCCCCAGTAGTTAGGTAGTCACAGAGAAAAAAGGGAATACTCGCCTACCTGCTCTCCCTTCAGCGGCTTCTCATCACTCCCGCGCTCTTCTCTATGACCTAGGCGCCGCTGCCATCATTGCTTAGGCAATGGTGCCTGGATCATCCAGTGCTCAGCGCTGTGTGTGTCTTAGATGTACACACTGCAGATCACTATTAATCAATGATTTGTCTGAGAGCCAAATGCAGCCATCAAAAGAGCTGCATATGGCTCCCGAACCATAGGTTCCCTACCCCTGATCTATAGAGTCCCCATTTAATATCGGCAAACAGTCATATCCTTCGTTTCAAAACAAGAGATTTATCATGTTACTAAAACGATAAAAAAACGATATTGATATACTTGCGTGGCAGCAATACTTTACTAGTATTATGGTTGGTTATATAACAAATTTAACAATGTTCCTTCGCTGTATGTTAGACTGTGAATATTCTGTGTTGGCAATAATACCTCCTATAAGGACAAACTTATTGATGTTTTTCTAGTACATGTCAGATAGTGAATACTTTGTGTCGGTAATTATACTTACCCAATAAGGACAAATTTATCAATGTTTTTTTTTTTTTCTGTATGTTAGATAGTGAACACCTCGTGTCGACAATAATACTCACCTTAGAATGGCAATCATAGTGACTTTCTATTATTGCCTGGGTGGAGTTTATACACTCCACTCAAAAAAACGCCTCACCTTATTTTGTCATATTGATACGTTATTGTTCACCACAGTGTCTTTGATTCATTCAATGAGAAGCGATACTCTTTCAGCTCCTAAGGAATGATGCATGACGCATAGACCTCTTGAGTGATAAGCATACATGGTCTTCTGGGTCACTGGGCACTTATCTCATATATATATCTTCTTGATATTTTCATTACTATATCCTAGCTGCTTTGGTTGAATATGTCTTGTAGACTGCATTTTTATTGATTTTGTATTGTTATTTTTTCACTTATCCGTGTCGGGGAGATCTTGTTTCTTTAAACTATTTATTCCACTATCGCATCTGTCTTTTCTTTTACATATATGTATTGATTTTCCAGATGAAAGAATTTATTCATTTATTCTTTACCCCACTATTTTCATGATTTAACTTAGTCTTGCAAGAATTTGTGAATTACATCTTCCAAAATCTGCTGTATACATGAGTCATGGTCTACCTTTATGATAATAATAATTCTTTATTTATATAGCTTATAATAAATAACAAATTGGTCCCTTTTCCCATGGGGCTCACAATCTAAACAACCTACCAGTATGTTTTGGAGTGTGGGAGGACCAGGAGGAAACCCACTAAAACACAGAAAGAACATACAAACTCTTTGCAGATGTTTACCTGGGTGGGACTAGAACCCAGGACTCCAGTGCTGCAAGGCAGAAGTGCTGCCCACCTTGATGTCATCTTGGTATTCTCTCCAGACCTCAATACCCACCGGTTCCACATACGGCAAGTTCTTGGCCGCCTCCGGGCTAACCGTCTCTACGTCAAGCTCAAAAAATGTCAGTTTCACCAGAGCCTTCCTTTCTTTGGCTATATAATCTCCAACATAAGTCTTCAGATGGATCCTGCTAAGCTGTCTGCAGTTCTACAATGGCCATGCCCTGAGGGTCTATGTTCCATTCAGAGGTTTCTGGTTTTTGCGAACTATTATCGGGAGCTTATAATGCATTTTTCCACTCTGGTGTCTCCCATTGTGGCGCTCACCAAGAAGGGTGCCAATCCTCGTCTCTGGCCATCAGCGGCTGAAGAGGCCTTCTCAAGGTTGAAGTCTGCCTTTACCTCGGCTGAAGTTCTCTCCAGGCCTAACACTGAGAAGCCCTTTCATCTTAAGCTTGACACCTCCTCCGTAGGTGCTGGGGCGATGCTCACCCAGAAAGGTCCCAAAGGCCATACTCTCATTTGCAGTTTCTTCTCCAAGACTTTTTCCCCCGCAGAGAGGAATTACTCTATTGGAGATAGAGAACTCTTAGCCATCAAACTTGCCCTGGAGGAATGGGAATATCTACTGGAAGGAGTTCACCATCTGGTTTGTGTATATACAGACCATAAGAGCCTCCTGTATCTCCAGACCACCAAGCACCTTAATCCCAGGGAAGCCCGTTGGTCCTGCGGAGAAGAATATCAAGGCTGATGCTCTTTTCCCCTCCTCTGATGTCATTGTAGAAGAGCCGGTCCCTTGGCATATTATCTCTCCTGAAAAACTGCTTGTCGCCGCTCCAGTGGATCTCTGGCAGCTCCCTCCCAGCAAGATTTATGTCCGACCTGCACTCCGGAAGAAGATTCTATCTTGGGGACATTCTTTGCGTCTGGCTGGGTACCCTGGGGTGCAACGCTCTGCCGCCCTGATCTCCCACTACTACTGGTGCCCTGACCTGGTCAAAGATGTCCGGGATTTAGTGGGATCCTGCACTTTCTGTGCCCGTAACAAGCCTTTTCTCCTCGAACTGGCTGGACTGTTGCTTCCGTTGCCGATACCCAGTTGCCCGTGGTCTCACGTGGCTATGGACTTTGTCACAGATCTTCCTTCTTCTTTTGGTAATACCATCATCTGGGTGGTGGCTGACCAGTTTTCCAAGATGTCCCATTTTGTTTCTCTTCCGGGGTTGGAAGAGAAACAAAATGGGACATCTTGGAAAATCGGTCAGTCACCACCCACCATTCCTTCTGCTCCATGTCTTGCCAGTTTGTTCTCCCAGCATATCTCCCGGCTGCATGGACTTCCTCAACACATCAGGGCAGATTTATCAAGCTGTCTAGGAGTCAGAATATTCCTAGTTGCCCATGGCAACAAATCACATCCCTTTTAAAATATTCATGAGCTCTAAAATGAAAGCTGAGTTGTAATTGGTTGCCATGGGCAGCTAGGAATATTCTGACTTTCAGACAGCTTGATAAATCTACCCCACCGTGTCCGACCAAGGGGTCCAATTTGTGTCCAAGTTCTGGCGTTCCTTGTGTAACCAGCTGCAAGTAAATCTGGACTTTTCTTCTGCTTATCTCACTCAGTCGAATGGTAAAGTAGGAAGGTTGAATTAAATTCTGGGCTGTTACCACCATCATTTGTCTCTACCCGCCAAGACGTCTGGTCGTATCTTCTAGTATGGACTGAGTTCTCCTACAATTCACTGGACTCTGGTTCTGCTGGGGCCTCACCCTTCTCTTCCTCTGTCTGTTCCCTCGGATGTCCCTGTGGTAGAGGAACTGGTAAAGGACCTCAAATCTATTTTGGAGCAAACCAGCTCCGGGCCACTGACTGCACCAAGGCCCAGGCTGACAAGAAGCGTCGGACTTGTCCTGTCTTCTCTACGGGTGACAAGGTGTGGTTATCTTCCAGATATACCAAGCTGAAGATACCTAGCTACAAGCTTGGTCCACTCTTTCTAGGTCCCTTTGAGGGGATAAGTAGCATAAACCCTGTGGCGCACAAGCTCTGCCTTCCTCCTACGATGTGCATCCTGAACTCCTTCCATGTCTCCCTCCTGAAGCCTGTCATCTTGAACCTCTTCTCTCAGCAATCTCCTCCTCCTGCTCCACAGGCTGACTCCACAGATATCTATGAGGTTATGGAGGGACTGGACATGAAGACCGTGAGAGGTAAGCGGTTATTCCTTGTTGACTGGAAGGGGTTCAGGCCTGAGGAGTGATCCTGGGAGCCTGAAGAGAATATTCTGGACCGTAGTCTCCTCCAAAGATTTCTTCAGACCAGGCTGACAAGAAGCGTCGGACTTGTCCTGTCTTCTCTACGGGTGACAAGGTGTGGTTATCTTCCAGATATACCAAGCTGAAGATACCTAGCTACAAGCTTGGTCCACTCTTTCTAGGTCCCTTTGAGGGGATAGGTAGCATAAACCCTGTGGCGCACAAGCTCTGCCTTCCTCCTACGATGTGCATCCTGAACTCCTTCCATGTCTCCCTCCTGAAGCCTGTCATCTTGAACCTCTTCTCTCAGCAATCTCCTCCTCCTGCTCCACAGGCTGACTCCACAGATATCTATGAGGTTATGGAGGGACTGGACATGAAGACCGTGAGAGGTAAGCGGTTATTCCTTGTTGACTGGAAGGGGTTCAGGCCTGAGGAGTGATCCTGGGAGCCTGAAGAGAATATTCTGGACCGTAGTCTCCTCCAAAGATTTCTTCAGACCAAGAAGAGGGGCAGGCCAAAGAAGGGGGCGGGGGTACTTTCATGGGTGTCCCTGCGATCCTTCCTAAGATCACAGACACACCCCTGCCCCTCTCCGTGGCTGTGCCTGGCCCTACCGCACTTACCTCTCCATGCTCGTGCTCCCGTCCCGGCTGGCCTGCGTGCGCTTTCCTGCTCCCTAAGGCGCGAGCACATCAGCACTTGGACATTTAAAGGGCCAGCGCACCGCTGATTGGCGCTGGCCGCTTCCGGGTTTTCCTTAAAGTCTGGCTTCTCCCAGCTACCCATGCCAGAACTTAGTGCTATGTGCATATGAGAAAGCTATTCCGTTGTGACCCCGGACATGACCCTAGCATTTTTTTGCTGTACCTCGCCTGTGGCTGCCACCGTGGGCAAGTCACACCTGTGGAATGACCTGGTGGCACCACTTTGCTGCAAGACCATCCTGCTTTGCGGCTGGCTCTGGTGAAGACTGGGTGCCACTTAGTTTCCCAGGTGTCGGCTGGTGTCATCGTCCACGGGGGTCCAAAGGGTTCACTGGCCCCGAGCCTTGGCCGGCAAGAGCACTGGAAGCAGACTCCCAAAGATATTATTTTGATGACCCATCCTCAAGGTAATTGATAAATATTTAAGCCCCAAAACCCATTTACACCACAAATAGTAAACGTTTAACTAGGGATGGGTGATCGCTCACTAGTAGACATGCAACAATAATTGATTAATTTTTTTTTTTTACATAAAATGTATTTCATGTAAAGAAACCTATTTATAAATCTAGTGTCTCAGCACCACTCTACCCTTTTAAAATGCATACTTTTATCGGCAAAAGTACAGACTGACTAATACCCGTCAGCTGGTCTCCGCTGGTATCTTGGAAAAATTACAAATGCACTGAAGAAAACGAAAAAAACCCATCAAAACTTAGCGTTTAATAGATCATTAAAATAACGTACGTGGGAGTAATACAAATATGAGTAACTTGCAAACTTAATCAGGTCAGGAAGTGGTACTATGAAATACTACAAATAAATAGCCAAGCCCCTACATATTAATAAATGAGTAAAATGAGCATATATAGTAGTCTTACAATTTATCAATTAGGTGTAAAAAGCATCAATTCTGAGTTTACAAACCATGGTATAAAAATAAAAATATATAGGTAAAATATGCTGAAATATTGTTAAGCATAAAACTGGTGACCACAAATGAAAGTCATAATTAAAGTCTAATATTATGTCTAATAAAATATTATTAGAATAATTCTAAAATTTTCTTCTAAACACCTAATCTAATCTTTTAAAATTAGAAGAATATGCAGACAGTTGCTACCAGGGTGCCAAACAAAACCATGTCACAGGTCTATAGTTAGATGAGTAGTAAGGTTGATTTATATAGTTTTTCTTCTGAAGACATGGCATTTGGGGTGAAATAGGGAGAGCTTTTTTTTATTTACTTTCCAAACAACCTCAAATAAAGCATGAATAAACCTGCGGCACTTACTTAGATCCGGGCACTGTGACTGTAGTTATTTTCTTATATTTACAAAAATGATGATCACAGACGCTCCCCAATATGAGTGAATGGAGTAGATATGTACTTGATGTTAGGTACACGTCTGCCGCAGGTAAATAAACTGGGTATCCCTTCCCCAGTACCAGTATAGTAATAATGGGGCTTACTATACAGAGTTCAGTAACATACCCCTGAGGAAGTCACCGGATAGGTGACAATATGCATGGGATCTGCTCCACTCCCTTCCCATCTGACCCCCCCCCCCTCCACCCACCTGGACATTTGTCATTTGGGTATTTTGTGATTAAGCTTGTGGTAATAGATCCAATAAGGCTTTTTTGCACGGGTAATTTTTTGTTGTATTATTTATTGTGTTGGTTACATGCACATATATACCTTGTCATCCATTTTTCATTAACAAACAGTGCATCCTTGTACTGTCAGTACGAGATAGGGAGTTTAGGGCACACTTTGCCGTTGGCAGTTACATACATCCTTCTGGGTGTATTTTTTAAGTTTTTTTACTTTTCTGTTGTCCTGTGGCTATTGTGTTTTGATTAACTAATAAATATTGTTGTAATTGTCAAGTCCTGTGTATGCATCCAACTTTCTTTTCTCTTTTTGTGATATGTAGTTCATTGTGATGCATGGACGCCATACCAATTAATATATAGACCATTTACTTCAGCAACATGTTAAAACGTTAACTACCTACCCAATAAAACGCAGTTCTAAATTCTGTTAAGTGGGAACCTCATTTTTTACTAATTTTCTTATATTTGTTATTCATGGCCTCCTTCTTATAAAATGAACTTTTAAAATTATGCCAATGAGCCTGAGAGACTCTGGTGGGTGTTTCCAGAGCTCCTCAGTGCTGTAGCATCGCAAGCTGTTACAATGCTCTCTCTCCTCCATCTGCTTGTGTAATCTAGCAGCAGCAGGAAATGGAGAAGTGAGACCTGCTCTTCTCATTGTAACAACAAGTGAAAAGACATCAGTTAGGGGCTCTGGAGCCCCTTAGGCTCAGTAGAAGATAATCTAACTCCCCTTTTTGCTGTGGAAAGAGTGCACCGGGTGCCGAATATACCGGGCTCGCTTGGAGGTCCCCCATGTGCAGTACTTGGGAAATTGTTGCACTACAAGGACCGTGACCACATTTTACGCCTAGCAAGGAGCCGTAATGATATTACCATCAATGAAGTGCATATTGCTTTATTTTCTGGACTTTTCTGCGGAAGTCCAAAAGAGAAGATTGGTATTTCAGGATATTATGAGACATTTTCATGCCCTGGAGGTGTCGTATTCGATAATGTACCCAGATCACCTGCGGGTAGTAGCTTTGGGGTGCACTCATTTCTTTGACAACCGAGAGCTGCCTTACAGTGGTTGGCTGCAAATGAAGCACGTCTGTAGGGTCATCATAATGCGTCTGGAGAAGAGTAATACCGCAACTGGGGAATTTTTTCTGCAGGAAGAGGTTGGGGTGTCCTCGTTTATGTATTATTGTTGGTTGCGTGTGGGAGTGGGTGCCAAGTTCATCCGTAACAAATGTCAATATGGCAGAGTAAGTATGTCCTGGAATGTTCGACGTCAAGGCAATGTCAGGAAGCATCAAGCAGTGTTCAATTGTATAAAAGAACATTCAGCCTCAATTGTGGGGTTGTAGGAGACAGTGGAGGAGACGAAGGAGACAGTGCAAGTGCTTCATAGGGTATGGGTTGGCCATCATGCTTATCATACCTCCTATTCTAGAGGGGTTAGTTTGTTGATCAGTAGGTTTACTGCAAACTGTAGAAATGGGATTGCATATTGGTGGTCCTGTATATCCCACCTCCATATTCTAGTACAGCCTTAAGGGATCTGCTGCCACACTTGTGCACTCTACCTGAGGCCCTACTGCTTACAATGGGCAATTTTAATATGGTGTTGCATGAAGGGGCTGATAGCTTTCCAAATGTGGGGGAAGGATGGGGAGCGGGATCACATCTTTGGGGTGTTGGTGTTCATAGGTGGGTTTGCATAATATATGGAGGGAACGAAATGTTGTGTTTCCTTCTACCAATGTATCTCTATCCTGCATTGGCATGATGTTGGGCTCAGCAAGCATATTGCCTAGGATCAAAGATATCTCCTATCTCCCACAAAGGTTCTTGAAGATACAGTGTCAAGTATTGAAGGGGTGTGGCAGACTGGATTGGTGTCTGAATGCGTTTTGGATGCAACTGATTGATTGAGTGAGTGTGAAAGAGCGGCTGCGACAGTATCTTGACTTCAATCAGTGATCGGTGTCTAGGAGGATTTTGTGAGATGCAATGAAGATGCAGAAGCAGGGAATTTTTAAAGGAGAGATCAAGAAAGTTAAGAATGGATCCAGACTAGATGAGCGAACATACTCGTTCGAGCATTAGCATACTCAAAACTGCTCGTTGCTCGGACGAGTATTTTGCCAGCTCGAGAAAATGGCATCTCCCGCCGTTGTGATTTTTGGTGGCCAGAAACAGAGCCAATCACAAGCCAGGAGACTCTGCACTCCACCCAGCATGACGTGGTACCCTTACACGTCGATAGCAGTGGTTGGCTGGCCTGATAAGGTGACCCTGGAATAGACTACCCCCTGCCCGCGCTGCTCGGATCATTCTGTGTCTGGATGCCGTTAAGGAGAGAGCTGCTGCAGGGATAGCGCTAGGGTGTTATATTAGCTTACTGTTAGGCAGGAGTGAGTCTACAAGAACCCAACAGCCCTTCTTAGGGCTACAATAACGTTATATTTTACTTTTTTTTGGTTTGCTTGTGGCTGGGCTTGCTGGCACTAGTAGTGCACCTAGTACCATATTGTGAGTAATTTGCAGGGATACTTGCGACCGTTGTGTTTAGCTCTTAGTGACACACATATCCACCTCAAACACCGAAGTGGGACAATTTATTAGGGGTTTGATTTGAATTAGGCAGAGTCTGCTGATTTATTTTTTTTTACGTTTATTTCTTTTTATAACTCAAAGTAATCTGGCAAAGCAGTGTGCTTTCAGTGTAGGCTAGAAAATAGCCATAGGAGAACCCCAACGGCTTATTTAGGCCTACAATAGCGTTATATTTTACTTTTTTTTGGTTTGCTTGTGGCTGGGCTTGCTGCCACTAGTAGTGCAGCTAGTACCACATTGTGAGGAATTTGCAGGGAGACTTGCGACCGTTGTGTTTAGCTCTTAGTGACACACATATCCACCTCAAACACCGAAGTGGGACAATTTATTAGGGGTTTGATTAGAATTAGGCACAGTTTGCTGATTTATTTTTTTTTACGTTTATTTCTTTCTATAACTCAAAGTAATCTGGCAAAGCAGTGTGCTTTCAGTGAAGGCTACAAAATAGCCATAGGAGAACCCCAACGGCTTATTTAGGCCTACAATAGCGTTATATTTTACTTTTTTTTGGTTTGCTTGTGGCTGGGCTTGCTGCCACTAGTAGTGCAGTTAGTACCATATTGTAAGGAATTTGCTGGGAGACTTGCGACCGTTGTGTTTAGCTCTTAGTGACACACATATCCACCTCAAACACCGAAGTGGGACAATTTATTAGGGGTTTGATTTGAATTAGGCACAGTCTTCTGATTTATTTATTTTTTACATTTAATTCTTTTTATAACTCAAAGTCATCAGGCACAGCACAAAATCCAGTTGTGTGCTGTCAGTGTAGGTTAGAAACTAGCCATAGCAATAGGATAGCATCGTTTTGTTTAAAAAAAAACACAAAAAAAGAAAAAAAAATTCAAATTTACACTTTAATTTTGAAAATGTTTAACCCGAGGGCTAGGGGTAGAGGACGAGGGCGTGGACGTGGGCATCCAACTACTGCAGGGGTCAGAGGCCGTGGTCCTGGGCGGGGTGAGACACCACCTGCTGATGAGGGAGCAGGGGAACGCCGCAGAGCTACACTCCCTAGGTTCATCATGTCTCAAGTTACTGGGACTCGTGGTAGAGCACTGTTGAGGCCAGAACAGTGCAAAGAGGTGATGTCGTGGATTGCGGACAATGCTTCTAGCCATTTGTCCACCAGTCAGTCTTCCACGCAGTCCACCCATGTCACCGAAATCAGCACTCCTCAGCCTCAGCCTCCTTCCCCCCAGTCTGCCCCCTCCCAGCAAAATTTTGCATTTGAACCGGCATACTCTGAGGAACTGTTTTCTGGACCCTTCCCACAGTCACAAACCACTTGTCGGATTGCTGCTGAGCTATTTCCGATGCCCAGGTTTTCCACCGGTCGCAGTCTGTGGGTGATGATGACATTATTGACGTAGTGGAAGAAGTGTGTAAATAGGTGTCGGACGATGAGGAGACACGGTTGTCAGACAGTGGTGAAGTTGTTGTCAGGGCAGGAAGTCCGAGAGGGGAGCAGACTGAGGGATCGGAGGATGATGAGTTGACAGACCCAAGCTGGGTTGATAGGCCGGGTGAACACAGTGCTTCTGAGACGGAGGCGAGTCCTACACCAAAACAGGTTGGAAGAGGGAGTGGTGGGGCCAGACGGAGAGGCAGGACCAGAGCTGGTGCATCAGCGCCAAATGTTTCCCGTAGTCAAGCTCCCGTGGCGAGGGCTAGATTTTCAGAAGTCTGGAGGTTCTTTAAAGAAACACCGGATGACCGACGGACTGTGGTGTGCAACCTGTGTCAAACCAGGATCAGCAGGGGTTCCACCACTACTAGCTTAACTACCACCAGTATGCGTAGGCATATGAATGCTAAACACCCCACTCAATGGCACCAAGCCCGTTCACCTCCGGCCGGGTACACCACTGCTCCTTCCCCTGTGTCATCTGCTAGTTAGCCCCCTGCCCAGGACCCCGGCCCAAACACCTCCCGTGCGAAAACCCCATGTTCGCCTCCACGATCCTCCACAGCATCCACCAGCATTCAGCTCTCCATACCCCAGATGCTGGAGCGCAAAAGGAAGTATAGTGCAACCCACCCACACGCCCAAGCCCTCAACTTCTAGATCTCCAAACTGCTTAGCCTGGAGATGCTGCCCTATAGGCTGGTAGAGACCGAGGCCTTTCGAAACCTCATGGCGGCGGCCGCCCCTCAGTATTCGGACCCCAGCCGCCACTACTTTTCCCGGTGTGCCGTCCCAGCCCTGCACAAGCACGTGTCAGACAACATCATCCGTGCCCTGACCAACGCCGTTTCTGACAAGGTCCACCTGCCCACGGACACATGGACGAGTGCTGCCGGGCAGGGCCACTTTATATCGCTGACGGCACATTGGGTTAACTTGGTGGAGGCTAGGACCGAGTCTGACCCTAGGGCTGGTCATATACTGCCGACGCCGAGGATTGCGGGGCCTACCTCGGTCGAGGTCTCAAAGGCCTACTATTAGAGATGAGCGAACATGCTCGTCCGAGCTTGATGCTCGGTCGAGCATTAGGGTACTCGAAACTGCTCGTTGCTCGGACGAATACTTTGCCCGCTCGAGAAAATGGCAGCTCCCGCCGTTTTGCTTTTTGGCGGCCAGAAACAGAGCCAATCACAAGCCAGGAGACTCTGCACTCCACCCAGCATGACGTGGTACCCTTACACGTCGATAGCAGTGGTTGGCTGGCCAGATCAGGTGACCCTGGGATAGACTAGCCGCTGGCCGCGCTGCTCGGATCATTCTGTCTCTGGATGCCGCTAGGGAGAGAGCTGCTGCTGGTCAGGGAAAGCGTTAGGGTGTTCTATTAGCTTACTGTTAGGCAGGAGTGATTCTCAAAGAACCCAACAGCCCTTCTTAGGGCTACAATAACGTTCTACTTTTTTTATTTTAATTTGCATCTTTTACCATTTTGTGAGGAATTAGCAGGGGGACTTGCTACCGTTGTGTTTAGCTCTTAGTGGCACACATATCCATAGCAAAGACCGAAGTGGGAAAATTCAGTAGGGGTTGGATTTCTATTAGGCAATAACTCAGTGTCATCTCATCTGGCATAGTAGTGTGCTTCCTTTGATACTTGGCTAGAAAATAGCCATAGGAGAATACAAACAGCTTCTTGAAGCCTACAGTAGCGTTCTATATATTTGATTTCTGGTTGATCTGCTGGTGGCTTTAGTTTCTGCAGTGCATGTACTTGCCAATTCTGAGCAATTTGTAGTGAGACTTGCGACCGCTGTGTTCTGCGCTTAGTGGCGCACATATCCATAGCAAAGGCTGAAGTGGGAAAATTCAGTAGGGGTTGGATTTCTATTAGGCACTAACTCAGTGTCATCTCATCTGGCATAGTAGTGTGCTTCCTTTGATACTTGGCTAGAAAATAGCCATAGGAGAATACAAACAGCTTCTTGAAGCCTACAGTAGCGTTCTATATATTTGATTTCTGGTTGATCTGCTGGTGGCTTTAGTTTCTGCAGTGCATGTACTTGCCAATTCTGAGCAATTTGTAGTGAGACTTGCGACCGCTGTGTTCTGCGCTTAGTGGCGCACATATCCATAGCAAAGGCTGAAGTGGGAAAATTCAGTAGGGGTTGGATTTCTATTAGGCACTAACTCAGTGTCATCTCATCTGGCATAGTAGTGTGCTTCCTTTGATACTTGGCTAGAAAATAGCCATAGGAGAATACAAATAGCTTCTTGAAGCCTACAGTAGCGTTCTATATATTTGATTTCTGGTTGATCTGCTGGTGGCTGTAGTTTCTGCAGTGCATGTACTTGCCAATTCTGAGCAATTTGTAGTGAGACTTGCGACCGCTGTGTTCTGCGCTTAGTGGCGCACATATCCATAGCAAAGGCTGAAGTGGGAAAATTCAGTAGGGGTTGGATTTCTATTAGGCACTAACTCAGTGTCATCTCATCTGGCATAGTAGTGTGCTTCCTTTGATACTTGGCTAGAAAATAGCCATAGGAGAATACAAATAGCTTCTTGAAGCCTACAGTAGCGTTCTATATATTTGATTTCTGGTTGATCTGCTGGTGGCTTTAGTTTCTGCAGTGCATGTACTTGCCAATTCTGAGCAATTTGTAGTGAGACTTGCGACCGCTGTGTTCTGCGCTTAGTGGCGCACATATCCATAGCAAAGGCTGAAGTGGGAAAATTCAGTAGGGGTTGGATTTCTATTAGGCAATAACTCAGTGTCATCTCATCTGGCATAGTAGTGTGCTTCCTTTGATACTTGGCTAGAAAATAGCCATAGGAGAATACAAATAGCTTCTTGAAGCCTACAGTAGCGTTCTATATATTTGATTTCTGGTTGATCTGCTGGTGGCTTTAGTTTCTGCAGTGCATGTACTTGCCAATTCTGAGCAATTTGTAGTGAGACTTGCGACCGCTGTGTTCTGCGCTTAGTGGCGCACATATCCATAGCAAAGGCTGAAGTGGGAAAATTCAGTAGGGGTTGGATTTCTATTAGGCAATAACTCAGTGTCATCTCATCTGGCATAGTAGTGTGCTTCCTTTGATACTTGGCTAGAAAATAGCCATAGGAGAATACAAATAGCTTCTTGAAGCCTACAGTAGCGTTCTATATATTTGATTTCTGGTTGATCTGCTGGTGGCTGTAGTTTCTGCAGTGCATGTACTTGCCAATTCTGAGCAATTTGTAGTGAGACTTGCGACCGCTGTGTTCTGCGCTTAGTGGCGCACATATCCATAGCAAAGGCTGAAGTGGCAAAATTCAGTAGGGGTTGGATTTCTATTAGGCAATAACTCAGTGTCATCTCATCTGGCATAGTAGTGTGCTTCCTTTGATACTTGGCTAGAAAATAGCCATAGCAATAGGATAGGATTGTTTGGTTCTAAAAACTCAAAAAAAAACAAAAAACACAAAAAAAACAAAAAACACAAAAAAACACAAAAAAAAAAAAAAAAAAGTAAAAAAAAAAAAAAAGTTATAACTCTCATTTTAAAAATGTTTAACCCCAGGGCTAGGGGTAGAGGACGAGGGCGGGGACGTGGGCGTCCAACTACTGCAGGGGTCAGAGGCCGTGGTCCTGGGCGGGGTGAGACACCACCTGCTGATGAGGGAGCAGGGGAACGCCGCAGAGCTACACTCCCTAGGTTCATGTCTGAAGTTACTGGGACTCGTGGTAGAGCACTGTTGAGGCCAGAACAGTGCGAACAGGTGATGTCGTGGATTGCTGACAATGCTTCGAGCAATTTGTCCACCACCAGTCAGTCTTCCACGCAGTCCACCCATGTCACCGAAATCCCCACTCCTCCAGCTCCTGCACCTCAGCCTCCTCCCCCCCAGTCTGCCCCCTCCCAGGAAAATTTGCCATTTGAACCGGCATACTCTGAGGAACTGTTTTCTGGACCCTTCCCACAGTCACAAACCACTTGTCCGGTTGCTGCTGAGCAATTTTCCGATGCCCAGGTTTTCCACCAGTCACAGTCTGTGGGTGATGATGACCTTCTTGACGTAGTGGAAGTGTGTAAAGAGGTGTCCGACGATGAGGAGACACGGTTGTCAGACAGTGGGGAAGTTGTTGTCAGGGCAGGAAGTCCGAGGGGGGAGCAGACTGAGGGATCGGAGGATGATGAGGTGACAGACCCAAGCTGGGTTGAGAGGCCGGGTGAACACAGTGCTTCTGAGACGGAGGAGAGTCCTCGACCTGAACAGGTTGGAAGAGGCAGTGGTGGGGCCAGACGGAGAGGCAGGGCCAGAGCTGGTGCATCAGCGCCACTGTCAACTAGTGAAGCTCCCGTGGTGAGGGCTCTTGCGGCGAGGGCTAGATCTTCAGAAGTGTGGAGGTTCTTTAAGGAAACACCGGATGACCGACGGACTGTGGTGTGCAACATTTGCCAAACCAGGCTCAGCAGGGGTTCCACCACTACTAGCTTAACTACCACCAGTATGCGCAGGCATATGAATGCTAAGCACCCCACTCAGTGGCAACAAGCCCGTTCACCTCCGGCCGTGCACACCACTGCTCCTTCCCCTGTGTCAGCTGCTAGTCAGCCCCCTGCCCAGGACCCTGCCACAAAAACCCCATCGTCGCCTCCACGATCCTCCACAGCATCCACCAGCGTTCAGCTCTCCATACCCCAGACGCTGGAGCGGAAACGCAAATATAGTGCAACCCACCCGCACGCCCAAGCCCTTAATGTGCACATCTCCAGATTGCTTAGCCTGGAGATGCTGCCCTATAGGCTAGTAGAGACCGAGGCCTTTCGCAACCTCATGGCGGCGGCCGCCCCTCGGTATTCGGTCCCCAGCCGCCACTACTTTTCCCGATGTGCCGTCCCAGCCCTGCACCAGCACGTGTCAGACAACATCATCCGTGCCCTGACCAACGCCGTTTCTGACAAGGTCCACCTGACCACGGACACGTGGACGAGTGCTGCCGGGCAGGGCCACTATATATCGCTGACGGCACATTGGGTTAACTTGGTGGAGGCTGGGACCGAGTCTGACCCTGGGGCTGCTCATATACTGCCGACGCCGAGGATTGCGGGGCCTACCTCGGTCCAGGTGTTTCAGGCCTACTATGCCTCCTCCTCCTCCCACCCCTCCTCCACCTCCTCCTCCGAACTACCATCCGTGGGCACGGCGCCATCAGTCGGTAGCTCTAGGCACAGCAGCAGTGCAGTCGCTAAGCGACAGCAGGCGGTGCTCAAACTGTTGAGCCTAGGCGACAAAAGGCACACCGCCCAAGAGCTATTACAGGGCATCACGGCGCAGACTGATCTGTGGCTGGCACCGCTGAACCTCAAGCCGGGAATGGTTGTGTGTGACAACGGCCGTAACCTGGTGGCGGCTCTGCAACTCGGCAGACTGACACATGTGCCATGCCTGGCCCATGTGTTAAATCTGATAGTGCAGCGTTTCCTCAAGACATACCCCAATCTGTCTGATTTGCTCACGAAGGTGCGCCGCATCTGTGCGCATTTCAGGAAGTCCAGCCCAGATGCTGCCACTCTCAGGGCAGCGCAGCGCCGCCTCCAACTGCCCGCTCACCGACTGTTGTGCGACGTGCCCACGAGGTGGAATTCAACACTGACCATGTTATCCAGAGTTTACCAGCAGCGCAGAGCGATTGTAGACTGCCAGATGTCAACTTCCACCAGAACTGGTAGTCAGGTCAGTCAGCTTCCTCAAGTCTACAATGAGGAGTGGACGTGGATGTCTGATATCTGTCAGGTGCTGAGTAACTTTGAGGAGTCAACACAGATGGTCAGTGGCGATGCCGCCATCATCAGCCTCACCATCCCGCTGCTTGGCCTGTTGAAAAACTCTCTGGTCAGCATGAAGTCGGAAGCTTTGCGCTCGTCACAAGAGACGGGGGAAGAATATTCCCTTGTTGATAGCCAAAGCACCCTGAGGTCTGTTTCTCAGCGCATATCGGAGGAGGTGGAGGTGGAGGAGGATGAGGAGGAAGAGGAGGAGAATGTTGGCGAGACACAAGAGGGGACCATTGTTGAGTCCTTCACTGTTCAGCGTGTATGGGCAGAAGAAGAGGAGTTGGAGGAGTTGGAGGAGGAGGAAATGGACAGTCAGGCCAGTGAGGGGAGTGAATTCTTACGCGTTGGTACTCTGGCGCATATGGCAGATTTCATGCTAGGCTGCCTATCCCGTGACCCTCGCGTTCAAAGAATTTATTCCAGCACCGATTACTGGGTGTTCACTCTCCTGGACCCACGGTACAAGCAAAATCTTGCCACTCTCATCCCTGCAGAGGAAAGGAGTGTGAGAATGCATGAATACCAGCAGGCCCTGGTGCACAAGCTGAAACAGTATTTCCCTTCTGACAGCGCTAGCGGCAGAGTGCGTAGTTCTGCGGGACAAGTAGCGAGGGAGAGTAGGCGATCAGGCAGCTTGTCCAGCACTGGCAAGGGTACGCTTTACAAGGCTTTTGCCAGCTTTATGTCACCCCAGCAAGACACTGTCACCTGTCCCCAGTCTCGGCAGAGTAGGGCTGATCTTTACAGAAAGATGGTGAGGGAGTACGTAGCTGACCATACCATCGTCCTAAATGATCACACAGCTCCCTACAACTACTGGGTTTCAAAGCTGGACATGTGGCACGAACTGGCGCTGTACGCCTTGGAGGTTCTTGCCTGCCCTGCCGCTAGCGTCTTGTCCGAGCGGGTTTTCAGTGCAGCTGGTGGCATCATCACCGATAAGCGTACACGCCTGTCGACTGACAGCGCTGACAGGCTGACGCTTATTAAAATGAATAAAGGCTGGATTTCTCAGAATTTCCAATCTCCACCAGGTGAAGGAAGCTCAACCTGAATAATTGATCCACTCCTCCTCCTCCTCATTTTCCTCCTTCTCCTCCTCTTTGTACAGTAAAGCAGAGGAAAATGGCTATTTTTTGACAGGGCCCACTGGCTCTTGCTATAGTACTTCATGCATTTAATTTTTCTGGAGGGCCACCTACCCGGTCCTCTGTTTGAAACAATTTTTGTGAGTGCCACATACAGGCACTCAATCTATTCCATTTTTCTGGAGGGCCACCTACCCGGTCCTCTGGTTTGAACAATTTTTGGGACTGCCACATACAGGCACTCAATCTATTCCATTTTACTGGAGGGCCACCTACCTGCTCCTCTGGTTTGAAGAATTTTTGGGACTGCCACATACAGGCACTCAATCTATTCCATTTTACTGGAGGGCCACCTACCTGCTCCTCTGGTTTGAAGAATTTTTGGGACTGCCACATACAGGCACTCAATCTATTCCATTTTACTGGAGGGCCACCTACCTGCTCCTCTGGTTTGAAGAATTTTTGGGACCGCCACATACAGGCACTCAATCTATTCCATTTTACTGGAGGGCCACCTACCTGCTCCTCTGGTTTGAAGAATTTTTGGGACTGCCACATACAGGCACTCAATCTATTCCATTTTACTGGAGGGCCACCTACCTGCTCCTCTGGTTTGAAGAATTTTTGGGACTGCCACATACAGGCACTCAATCTATTCCATTTTACTGGAGGGCCACCTACCTGCTCCTCTGGTTTGAACAATTTTTGGGACTGCCACATACAGGCACTCAATCTATTCCATTTTACTGGAGGGCCACCTACCTGCTCCTCTGGTTTGAACAATTTTTGGGACTGCCACATACAGGCACTCAATCTATTCCATTTTACTGGAGGGCCACCTACCTGCTCCTCTGGTTTGAAAAATGTTTGGGACTGCCACATACAGGCACTATCCAAATTAAATTGTCTCCATAGCAGCCTCCACACGTTGTCTCCATTGCTACCTCCAAAAGTCGTCCATATAGCTGCCTCCATACATCGTCCCTTTATCAAACGAGGTGTGTCAGGCAGAAATTTGGGTTGTTTTCATGGATTCCACATCAAAGTTGTTAACTTTGTCGCCACCCTGCTGTGTTATCCACAAAATATACTGGCAAACTTTTACCATTTAGGGATATTATTTCAGCGCTTCTTGCGCATCTGTTTACATTCCCCTCACCCGGCATATCCTAAACTTATAAGAACGCTACTACACTTGATCTTATACAAAAGGTTCTTAGAAGTGCTGTTTGGGGAGTAGCCTAGAGACAGGGGCTTGGATTGGCGAAAGCTCGCCTGGCAGCGGAACGCCAGCTCCATGCGCATCATGCGCTTCTTGCGCATCTGTTTACATTCCCCTAACCCGCCATATCCCAAACTTATAAGAACGCTACTACACTTAACTTGGTGCAGGCTGGGACCGAGTCTGACCCTGGGGCTGGTCATATACTGCCGACGCAGAGAATTGCGGGGCCTACCTCGGTCCAGGTCTCAAAGGCCTACTATACCTCCTCCCACCCCTCCTCCACCTCCTCCTCCTCCGAATTACCATCCGTGGGCATGGCGCCATCAGTCGGTAGCTCTAGGCACAGCAGCAGTGCCGTCGCTAAGCGACAGCAGGCGGTGCTGAAACTGCTGAGCCTAGGCGATAAAAGGCACACCGCCCAAGAGCTATTACAGGGCATTCCACATCAAAGTTGTTAACTTTGTCGCCACCCTGCTGTGTAATCCACAAAATATACTTGCAAACTTTGACCATTTAGGGATATTATTTCAGCGCTTCTTGCGCATCTGTTTACATTCCCCTCACCCGCCATATCCTAAACTTATAAGAACGCTACTACACTTGATCTTATACAAAAGTGCTGTTTGGGGAGTAGCCTAGAGACAGGGGCTTGGATTTGCGAAAGCTCGCCTGGCAGCGGAGCGCCAGCTCCATGCGCATCATGCGCTTCTTGCGCATCTGTTTACATTCCCCTCACCCGGCATATCCTAAACTTATAAGAACGCTACTACACTTGATCTTATACAAAAGTGCTGTTTGGGGAGTAGCCTAGAGACAGGGGCTTGGATTGGCGAAAGCTCGTCTGGCAGCGGAGCGCCAGCTCCATGCCAAGATCCAACTAACATAGTTTTAACTGCAGCACCTTTAATCTACTACTAGTTCACTGCCTCCATACATGGTCCCCTTATCAAACGAGCTGTGTCAGGCAGAATTTTGGGTTGTTTTCATGGCTTCCATGTTAACTTTGTCGCCACCCTGCTGTGTAATCCACAAAATATACTGGCAAACTTTTATCATGTACCGATATTATTTGAGCACTTCTTGCTCACCTCCTTTGGTTCCTCTCTGCCACCCATTGGTTTGAAGCCTGAGTCCATTTAGAGTATGTCGCCATGCCACTCTCTAGCCTGCCGCTGCTGCCGCTGCCTCTGCATGCCGTCCCCTATAGTGTCAGGGTCAATTATTGGATGTTTTAGATGCTATCTAGCTTCATTCTGTCACTCTGTCATGGCCATGCTGTTGCCCATAATTTTGGCATAATGGTGCGTTTAAGCAGCCTCAGAGGCATCCATGCATGCTGCCCCTGCTGTTTCCTGTCCATTTCCGTGGTGTTTCCATCCTTTTCTGAGGTTCCCAGGTGTTTGGCCAAGCTTCCCTGTGCAGAGCCTTGGTCCCCTTGAAAAATGCTCGAGTCTCCCATTGACTTCAATGGGGTTCGTTATTCGAGACGAGCACTCGAGCATCGGGAAAAGTTCGTCTCGAATAACGAGTACCCGAGCATTTTAGTGTTCGCTCATCTCTACCTACTATGCCTCCTCCTCTGAATTACCATCCGTGGGCATGGCGCCATCAGTCGGTAGCTCTAGGCACAGCAGCAGTGCCATCTCTAAGTGACAGCAGGCGGTGCTCAAACTGCTGAGCCTAGGCGATAAAAGGCACACCACCCAAGAGCTATTACAGGGCATCACGGCGCAGACTGATCTGTGGATGGCACCGCTGAACCTGAAGCCAGGCATGGTTGTGTGTGACAATGGCCGTAACCTGGTGGCGGCTCTGCAACTCTTTACAAAAAAGGCCTTAGGCCTCACTGAGACTTATTTTGTCTTTAAAAATTCACTTTTATTAGTATTTTCTTTAAAAAGGAAAATAGATCAATTTGGACAAATTCCAACGTCTTAAAATTATGCAGGCCATCATGGAGACTTTATTATGTGACCCGTGGTGAGATGAGTGAGGCTGATCCTAGGATCTTGGTATTGCTTGACACCACCAGGTGTCAGTCTGGTGCCGTTTTAACCTGACGGCTATACAATATGTTGTTTAGTTAATCGTTAATAAAGATGCTACAATGTGGCAACTTGCAGCATATTTGTTCAATGGATGGATACAGTATCAGCGCGTGGTGCTATTGCACTGACTCGTATATCCACTTAGCCCTGGTGGTATTCTGTCATGTGTGTACCAACTCAGACATATTAGTACACTTCAACTTCACTAGCGATAGTTTGATCCGCAGTCATAAGTTCACTGCCAGTAAACTCGCTATTTTGTGGAAGCGCTAGAGTTGAAGTTATTTCGGTCACTGTGATTTCAACTGAGTATGGCACTACCTAACAATATTGATCATTCTATACTAAGCTCTCCCTCATCATCATTCGCTCATTATAGGTCACATACACACTTCGCCTGCTATCTAAAATCTTTTTCACACTACCGCCCCCCCGACATGTTTCGCCACATAAGTGGCATCTTCAGGGGTGCCGGGGCTAGAGTGTGCTCGCCCGTACAGAGCTCCGACCTTTATAACCTCCGTTTGTGTCGTCATGATACACTCCCACTTGGAGTAAACCTATGGTAACTCCTAATACGTTCCAACCAATGGGATCTCGACAATTCAATGAGTCCATTGGTTAGATCTTACCCAATCCAATGCTTCTTACGATTGCGCACAAATGCTTTTACCCAATTGCCTTCTAGCGAGATTCATTCAGATGCGCCTGCGCTAGGACTTAAGAGTTCGAAAGAATATTAATGGTGCGCATGCGCGAAAACTTAGAATTTTCTCCTGCTCGCAGTAATAGTGAGATATCTGTGCGCATGCGCAGGGACTTGGAAATATTTCTAACTCACAATTTCAGTATAGTTGTAGTACGCATGCGCATGAACTTAGACAATCTCGAGTTAACCTGCAAAAGATAGTTGCGCGTATGTGCCAGGACTTAGAGTTTTCTTCACACTTCTTTCGTAAAAGCTGATACTGTGCGCACGTATTCAGAATCCAAATTCCTATCAATGGTAAGTTGTTGTTTGTAGAGGAAATTGTCATGAGTGGGTAAGTGTATTCCTAGGGTTTGTTCTTGTGTTTTTATCTCATGGAAAAATTATTCTGACATATTAGTGGAGTTGTTGTGATCACATATTATATAGAAATGTCCATCCACACTTGGATATATGTGTAAGGAGCTCCTAAATGGAGATAGAAGTTGTCCATTATTTTTATCATTATTTCTAACAGTGGAAGTAGTATATTATATTTAAATTTCTCCTCTATTAGTACCTTAATTCCATCATGTTGATGTATCGACTCCTTAGTGATGGCTATTATTAGCCTATCATTTTTATTGATGACAATCAATTGGCATATTTTCTATAGAATGTAATGATTTGTTGAATTATTGCGAGTCAAAACTTATACATTTGTTCATTATGGGTATTGAGAAAGGTTTAGCTTGTCTTCTTATCTAAGCAAAGTATAGGTGTCCGGTACTGAGGTTAGTGATTTTCACAGAAATGCGGAGAAGGTGAAACCTTCATTCAGACCTTTTGGGCTCAAACATTCTAGTCGCTCTATCCATCGAGCTTCCAACTGAAGTAACAGTTTGTCTATATTACCCTTCCGGGGGCCTATTTTCAACTGGTCTATAGCCCAGAATTTCAGATGGTTCATATTGCCCCCATGCTTTAATTTGACATGTTTTGCTAGGGATGTTTCCTTATCCGTCCTAATTGTACTAAGATGTGCCGAAATTCTTCTTCTCAGTTCCTGAACTGTTTTTCCCACGTATATTTTTGGGCAGGCACACTGTGCTATGTAAATCACACAGGTGCTTTTGCAGTTCAGGAACTTTCGGATTGTATAGGTCTTACCATCAACAGAGAATTCCTTCAATTTTAACATATACTTGCAGAAACTACAGTCTCCGCAGGGATAGGAACCCATTAATGATTTTGATAGCCATGTTTCTTTCTTATTCGATTTGGGTTCAAAATGGCTATGAACAAGGGTATCCTTAATGTTCTTACCCTGGCGATAGGTGATGCTGGGTCTATTGCTGATTACCTCTTTCAGGTCGTCATCCGACAGTAAAATAGGCCAGTATTTACTTAGAATGTTGAGGATATCTCCGGATCGTGAGTCAAACGTCCCTATGCATCGTACTATCTTGGTCTCTTCTTGTCCCCTTCTTACTTCAGATATTAGGGCATCTCGGTTTGTTTGTTTGGCCCTCTTGTAGGCTCGTTTTAGAGTCTTCCTGGGATAGCCCCTATCAAGAAATCGCTTATATAGTATTTTCGATTCAGTTTCAAAAGCCTCATTCGAGGAACAATTCCGTTTGGCCCTCAAATACTGGCCAATTGGGATACCCTGTTTTAGGGGCTTAGGATGCCAACTTTGCCAGTTTAATAAACTGTTAGTTGATGTGGCCTTTCGATATACTGCAGTTTCCAAGTCACCAAGGTGATTTATACTTATAGTTAAATCCAAGAAATTAATTTTTGATGCGTCAATCTCAGGTGTGAACCTCATCCCTATATCGTTTCTATTTAGTGTGTCTACCATTCTGTGAAAGTTGTCTCTATCTCCGCACCAGAGGATGAGGATATCGTCTATATAACGACCCCAAAATAAAATGTGATCAGTGTATGGTGTGTTTTTGTCGTTAAAAACATAGACAGATTCCCACCACCCAAGAAATAAATTCGCGTAAGTAGGTGCGCAAATAGTGCCCATGGCAGTACCTTTCACCTGATGGTAAAAGGTACCGCCAAACAAAAAGTAATTATGTGAAAGTAGAAAATCAAGAAGTGTCAAAGTAAAGTAATTATGATCCGCGAATTGTGTCCCTTTGGTGTCCAGAAAGCTTTTGACTGCAGTGATACCCAGATGATGTATGATGTTTGAGTACAACCCTTCTACATCGAGGGTAGCTAGAAATGTCCCTGGAGGTACCCGAATGTCTTGTATTTTATTAATCACATCCTTCGTATCCTTCAGATACGAAGGTAATGTGGATACAAATGGATGCAAGATGTTATCCACATATTCACTAATACCTTGTGTCAGATTATTGGTGCCTGACACTATCGGGCGACCTGGTATGGGGGTGACTTGTTTATGTACCTTCGGAAGGGCATACATGGTTGATATGGTCGGTTTATTGTTGTAGATATATTTGTATTCATCCAGTGTAATTAAATTTTTACCAAGGCCATCATCTAGGATCTCTTTCAGATCACTGAGGTATTGTTTAGTCGGATCTCTTGTTAATATTTCATATGTGTCCCTATCCTCTAGAATTTTCTTTACCATATCTACGTATTGTTTACAATCTATTACAACAGTGTTACCACCTTTATCCGATGGTTTCAGAATTATTTGATTGTTTTCTTTCAATCTATGGAGAGCTTGTTGTTCTTGTAGACTTAGGTTCGAATCGGTTTTGTTTTTATATATTTTTAATTTCTTAATGTCCTTGGTGACTAATTGAACAAATGTTTCTATTATGGGGTAAAGAGAGAATGGTGGTGTATTTCTGGACCTGGGTTTTAAAGGTGTCAGAGGTGGGTTAATACCTAGTGGGCGGTTAATGTTCTCTTCCTCTAGATCTAAGAGGATTTGCAATGTTTTTTCATCTCTACATTTTTCCCGGATCTCATCGTCCCATTTAAGATGTTGCTTATGCAGTGCTAATTTGCGCGCGAACAGGTTAATATCTTTTATCCAATTAAAGCCATCAAATATTGGGGTTGGGGTAAAGGATAGTCCCTTTCGTAGTAGTCTTAGCTCATCCTCATCCAAGGTGTAAGAGGAAATGTTGATCACTAATTTGTCTTTCTCATTAAGAGTTCTAATGTCAGGATCTTCCCGTTGGTCATTTATTTCCCATTGAACCCCCATTTTTCTCAGTCCCGTAGTTGCATATTGGGGACCGGTGTCCCTAAAAAAGAGGTCTTGGGTGCCAGACTTATATTTGTCATAGCTGTTGTTATGGGGTTCGTTGTCATCCCCTGATTTGTCCCAATCGTAGTACTCATACTTGGTACTCCTAGATCCTCTCTTGGTATGGGGGTTTGTGTGCTTCCACATGTGATGGGTTCTCTTGGAGTGGGGAAAAATTGGTTCCCCCCCAGGTGAGTTGTGGTATGTGGTCCCATAATGTTCGCACTCAATGCTTGCGTACCCCATGCCTGTGATTGTGGTACCTGTCATATTGGGAGCGATGAATTGTATGGATGTGAGGTAATAGGTAAAGAATATGATTGGGAGGGCCATTGTTCTGTTTTTTTGTTACTGTTGTTTGGGACTCTCTTTGAATTCCCACCTTTACGATGGTTAATTTTACGCTTATCGTTACTTCCTTTTCTTGATTGACTGGAATCAAGATCAGAAGAAGACACTTCCGATTCTGAAAAATCAGTATTGGTAACAGTTCTAGCCCTAAATTGATTAGGATTTTTTCGAATGTATACCTGACCTGTCTCAAAGTCCTTTACGTCTCTAAGAAATTTCTTATGTTTTCGTTCCTTTATATCATTTGTTAGTGAAGTTATGTTTTTCTGCAATTTGCTCTCTAGGTTGGAAAAATCATACCAAATCATACCATACCAAGAGAGGATCTAGGAGTACCAAGTATGAGTACTACGATTGGGACAAATCAGGGGATGACAACGAACCCCATAACAACAGCTATGACAAATATAAGTCTGGCACCCAAGACCTCTTTTTTAGGGACACCGGTCCCCAATATGCAACTACGGGACTGAGAAAAATGGGGGTTCAATGGGAAATAAATGACCAACGGGAAGATCCTGACATTAGAACTCTTAATGAGAAAGACAAATTAGTGATCAACATTTCCTCTTACACCTTGGATGAGGATGAGCTAAGACTACTACGAAAGGGACTATCCTTTACCCCAACCCCAATATTTGATGGCTTTAATTGGATAAAAGATATTAACCTGTTCGCGCGCAAATTAGCACTGCATAAGCAACATCTTAAATGGGACGATGAGATCCGGGAAAAATGTAGAGATGAAAAAACATTGCAAATCCTCTTAGATCTAGAGGAAGAGAACATTAACCGCCCACTAGGTATTAACCCACCTCTGACACCTTTAAAACCCAGGTCCAGAAATACACCACCATTCTCTCTTTACCCCATAATAGAAACATTTGTTCAATTAGTCACCAAGGACATTAAGAAATTAAAAATATATAAAAACAAAACCGATTCGAACCTAAGTCTACAAGAACAACAAGCTCTCCATAGATTGAAAGAAAACAATCAAATAATTCTGAAACCATCGGATAAAGGTGGTAACACTGTTGTAATAGATTGTAAACAATACGTAGATATGGTAAAGAAAATTCTAGAGGATAGGGACACATATGAAATATTAACAAGAGATCCGACTAAACAATACCTCAGTGATCTGAAAGAGATCCTAGATGATGGCCTTGGTAAAAATTTAATTACACTGGATGAATACAAATATATCTACAACAATAAACCGACCATATCAACCATGTATGCCCTTCCGAAGGTACATAAACAAGTCACCCCCATACCAGGTCGCCCGATAGTGTCAGGCACCAATAATCTGACACAAGGTATTAGTGAATATGTGGATAACATCTTGCATCCATTTGTATCCACATTACCTTCGTATCTGAAGGATACGAAGGATGTGATTAATAAAATACAAGACATTCGGGTACCTCCAGGGACATTTCTAGCTACCCTCGATGTAGAAGGGTTGTACTCAAACATCATACATCATCTGGGTATCACTGCAGTCAAAAGCTTTCTGGACACCAAAGGGACACAATTCGCGGATCATAATTACTTTACTTTGACACTTCTTGATTTTCTACTTTCACATAATTACTTTTTGTTTGGCGGTACCTTTTACCATCAGGTGAAAGGTACTGCCATGGGCACTATTTGCGCACCTACTTACGCGAATTTATTTCTTGGGTGGTGGGAATCTGTCTATGTTTTTAACGACAAAAACACACCATACACTGATCACATTTTATTTTGGGGTCGTTATATAGACGATATCCTCATCCTCTGGTGCGGAGATAGAGACAACTTTCACAGAATGGTAGACACACTAAATAGAAACGATATAGGGATGAGGTTCACACCTGAGATTGACGCATCAAAAATTAATTTCTTGGATTTAACTATAAGTATAAATCACCTTGGTGACTTGGAAACTGCAGTATATCGAAAGGCCACATCAACTAACAGTTTATTAAACTGGCAAAGTTGGCATCCTAAGCCCCTAAAACAGGGTATCCCAATTGGCCAGTATTTGAGGGCCAAACGGAATTGTTCCTCGAATGAGGCTTTTGAAACTGAATCGAAAATACTATATAAGCGATTTCTTGATAGGGGCTATCCCAGGAAGACTCTAAAACGAGCCTACAAGAGGGCCAAACAAACAAACCGAGATGCCCTAATATCTGAAGTAAGAAGGGGACAAGAAGAGACCAAGATAGTACGATGCATAGGGACGTTTGACTCACGATCCGGAGATATCCTCAACATTCTAAGTAAATACTGGCCTATTTTACTGTCGGATGACGACCTGAAAGAGGTAATCAGCAATAGACCCAGCATCACCTATCGCCAGGGTAAGAACATTAAGGATACCCTTGTTCATAGCCATTTTGAACCCAAATCGAATAAGAAAGAAACATGGCTATCAAAATCATTAATGGGTTCCTATCCCTGCGGAGACTGTAGTTTCTGCAAGTATATGTTAAAATTGAAGGAATTCTCTGTTGATGGTAAGACCTATACAATCCGAAAGTTCCTGAACTGCAAAAGCACCTGTGTGATTTACATAGCACAGTGTGCCTGCCCAAAAATATACGTGGGAAAAACAGTTCAGGAACTGAGAAGAAGAATTTCGGCACATCTTAGTACAATTAGGACGGATAAGGAAACATCCCTAGCAAAACATGTCAAATTAAAGCATGGGGGCAATATGAACCATCTGAAATTCTGGGCTATAGACCAGTTGAAAATAGGCCCCCGGAAGGGTAATATAGACAAACTGTTACTTCAGTTGGAAGCTCGATGGATAGAGCGACTAGAATGTTTGAGCCCAAAAGGTCTGAATGAAGGTTTCACCTTCTCCGCATTTCTGTGAAAATCACTAACCTCAGTACCGGACACCTATACTTTGCTTAGATAAGAAGACAAGCTAAACCTTTCTCAATACCCATAATGAACAAATGTATAAGTTTTGACTCGCAATAATTCAACAAATCATTACATTCTATAGAAAATATGCCAATTGATTGTCATCAATAAAAATGATAGGCTAATAATAGCCATCACTAAGGAGTCGATACATCAACATGATGGAATTAAGGTACTAATAGAGGAGAAATTTAAATATAATATACTACTTCCACTGTTAGAAATAATGATAAAAATAATGGACAACTTCTATCTCCATTTAGGAGCTCCTTACACATATATCCAAGTGTGGATGGACATTTCTATATAATATGTGATCACAACAACTCCACTAATATGTCAGAATAATTTTTCCATGAGATAAAAACACAAGAACAAACCCTAGGAATACACTTACCCACTCATGACAATTTCCTCTACAAACAACAACTTACCATTGATAGGAATTTGGATTCTGAATACGTGCGCACAGTATCAGCTTTTACGAAAGAAGTGTGAAGAAAACTCTAAGTCCTGGCACATACGCGCAACTATCTTTTGCAGGTTAACTCGAGATTGTCTAAGTTCATGCGCATGCGTACTACAACTATACTGAAATTGTGAGTTAGAAATATTTCCAAGTCCCTGCGCATGCGCACAGATATCTCACTATTACTGCGAGCAGGAGAAAATTCTAAGTTTTCGCGCATGCGCACCATTAATATTCTTTCGAACTCTTAAGTCCTAGCGCAGGCGCATCTGAATGAATCTCGCTAGAAGGCAATTGGGTAAAAGCATTTGTGCGCAATCGTAAGAAGCATTGGATTGGGTAAGATCTAACCAATGGACTCATTGAATTGTCGAGATCCCATTGGTTGGAACGTATTAGGAGTTACCATAGGTTTACTCCAAGTGGGAGTGTATCATGACGACACAAACGGAGGTTATAAAGGTCGGAGCTCTGTACGGGCGAGCACACTCTAGCCCCGGCACCCCTGAAGATGCCACTTATGTGGCGAAACATGTCGGGGGGGCGGTAGTGTGAAAAAGATTTTAGATAGCAGGCGAAGTGTGTATGTGACCTATAATGAGCGAATGATGATGAGGGAGAGCTTAGTATAGAATGATCAATATTGTTAGGTAGTGCCATACTCAGTTGAAATCACAGTGACCGAAATAACTTCAACTCTAGCGCTTCCACAAAATAGCGAGTTTACTGGCAGTGAACTTATGACTGCGGATCAAACTATCGCTAGTGAAGTTGAAGTGTACTAATATGTCTGAGTTGGTACACACATGACAGAATACCACCAGGGCTAAGTGGATATACGAGTCAGTGCAATAGCACCACGCGCTGATACTGTATCCATCCATTGAACAAATATGCTGCAAGTTGCCACATTGTAGCATCTTTATTAACGATTAACTAAACAACATATTGTATAGCTGTCAGGTTAAAACGGCACCAGACTGACACCTGGTGGTGTCAAGCAATACCAAGATCCTAGGATCAGCCTCACTCATCTCACCACGGGTCACATAATAAAGTCTCCACGATGGCCTGCATAATTTTAAGACGTTAGAATTTGTCCAAATTGATCTATTTTCCTTTTTAAAGAAAATACTAATAAAAGTGAATTTTTAAAGACAAAATGAGTCTCAGTGAGGCCTAAGGCCTTTTTTGTAAATAGTTTGATTTATGGACTCAGTCAAGCGTCCACACTAGAGATGAGCGAGCACTAAAATGCTCGGGTGCTCGTTACTCGAGCCGAACATTTCCAGATGTTCGAGTGCTCGTTTCGAGTAACGAGCCCCATTGAAGTCAATGGGAGACTCGAGCATTTTTCAAAGGGACCATGGTTCGGGAATAAAATGTGTTAATTAATTGAAAAAGAATGTCTTCTGATAAGTGATCAGATGTATGCAAACATCTGCAATCTATTCTTCACTGTTCCGCGCGTATATTATCTCCCGACAAGTTAGCAGATGTGAAGAACAGTGAAGAATAGAATAAAAACAGTGAACACAGGATCATTTAAGTGAAAAACACAGTGAAGAATAGATTGCAGATGTTCTGCACATCTGCTTACTTGTCGGGAGATACGCTGTCCCGGGATCCGCTGCTCTCCGTGCCCCGCTGCTCTCCGTGCCCCGCTGCTCTCCGTGCCCCGCTGCTCTCCGTGCCCCGATGTCTCCGTGCCCCGATGTCTCTGTGCCCCATGTCTCCGTGCCCCATGTCTCCGTGCCCCATGTCTCCGTGCTGCCGCTGCCGCTGCTCTCCGTGCTGCCGCTGCTCTCCGTGCCCCGATGTCTCCGTGCCCCGATGTCTCTGTGCCCCATGTCTCCGTGCCCCATGTCTCCGTGCCCCATGTCTCCGTGCTGCCGCTGCCGCTGCTCTCCGTGCTGCCGCTGCTCTCCGTGCCCCGATGTCTCCGTGCCCCGATGTCTCCGTGCCCCATGTCTCCGTGCCCCATGTCTCCGTGCCCCGATGTCTCCGTGCCCCATGTCTCCGTGCCCCATGTCTCCGTGCCCCATGTCTCCGTGCTGCCGCTGCCGCTGCTCTCCGTGCTGCCGCTGCTCTCCGTGCCCCGATGTCTCCGTGCCCCGATGTCTCTGTGCCCCATGTCTCCGTGCCCCATGTCTCCGTGCTGCCGCTGCCGCTGCTCTCCGTGCTGCCGCTGCCCCATGTCTCCGTGCTGCCGCTGCCCCGGTGTCTCCTAGCTGCTCCCCGGTGTCTCTGTGCTGCTCCCTGGTGTCTCCGTCCTGCTCACCGTGTTCTTCAATGTGTTCTTCACACATATATATTGTTCTTCACATACTATTTTGTTCGCACCGTTCCGCGCGTATCTTCCGACAAGTAAGCAGATGTGCCGAACATCTGTAATCTATTCTTCACTGTGTTCTTCACTGTGTTTTTCACTTAAATGATCCTGTGTTCACTGTGTTCACTGTTTTTATTCTATTCTTCATTGTTCTTCACTGTGTTTTTTTAATTAAATGCTCGATCTCGAGCAGGGGAACTACTCGTCCGAGCAACGAGCCGTCTCGAGTACCCTAATGCTCGACCGAGCATCAAGCTCGGACGAGCATGTTCGCTCATCTCTAGTCCACACCCCTTTTGTATATAGGCTCTGCAACTCGGCAGACTGACACATGTGCCATGCCTGGCCCATGTGTTAAATCTCATAGTTCAGCGTTTCCTCAAGACATACCCCAATCTGTCTGATTTGCTCACGAAGGTGCGCCGCATCTGTGCGCATTTCAGGAAGTCCAGCACAGATGCTGCCACTCTCAGGGCAGCGCAGCGCCGCCTCCAACTGCCCGCTCACCGACTGTTGTGCGACGTGCCCACGAGGTGGAATTTAACATTAACCATGTTATCCAGAGTTTACCAGCAGCTCAGAGCGATTGTAGACTGCCAGATGTCAACTTCCACCAGAACTGGTAGTCAGGTCAGTCAGCTTCCTCAAGTTCTGCATGTATGGGCAGAAGAAGAGGAGTAGGAGGAGTTGAAGGAGGAGGAAATGGACAGTCAGGCCAGTGAGGGGAGTGAATTCTTGCGCGTTGGGACTCTGGCGCATATGGCAGATTTCATCCCGTGACCCTCGTGTTCAAAGAATTTATTCCAGCACCGATTACTGGGTATTCACTCTCCTGGACCCACGGTACAAGCAAAATCTTTCCACTCTCATCCCTGGAGAGGAAAGGAGTGTGAGAATGCATGAATACCAGCAGGCCCTGGAGCACAAGCTGAAACAGTATTTCACTTCTGACAGCGCTAGCGGCAGAGGGCGTACTTCTGCGGGACAAGTAGCGAGGGAGAGTAGGCGAGCAGGCAGCTTGTCCAGCACTGGCAGGGGTACGCTTTACAAGGCCTTTGCCAGTTTTATGTCACCCCAGCAAGACACTGTCACCTGTCCCCAGTCTCGGCAGAGTAGGGCTGATCTTT
This sequence comes from Engystomops pustulosus, assembly GCF_040894005.1. Lineage (NCBI taxonomy): Eukaryota > Metazoa > Chordata > Amphibia > Anura > Leptodactylidae > Engystomops > Engystomops pustulosus. The sequence goes on along the minus strand of NC_092417.1, from coordinate 123,611,710 downwards.
ACAGAAAGATGGTGAGGGAGTACGTAGCTGACCATATCATCGTCCTTAATGATCACACAGCTTCCTACAACTACGGGGTTTCAAAGCTGGACATGTGGCACGAACTGGCGCTGTACGCCTTGGAGGTTCTTGCCTGCCCTGCCGCTAGCGTGTTGTCCGAGCGAGTTTTCAGTGCAGCTGGTGGCATCAACACCGATAAGCGTACACGCCTGTCGATTGACAGCGCTGACAGGCTGACGCTTATCAAGATGAATAAAGCCTGGATTTGTCAGGATTTCCATTCTCCACCAGGTGAAAGAAGCTCAACCTGAATAATGTATGCACTCCTCCTCCTCATTGTCCTCCTTCTCCTCCTCTTTGTACACTAAAGCAGAGGAAACTAGCTAATTTTTGCCAGGGTCAACTGGCTCTAGCTATAGTACTCTATGTATTTAATTTTTCTGGAGGGCCACCTACCCGGTCCTCTGTTTTAAACAATTTTTGGGAGTGCCACATACAGGCACTCAATCTATTTAATTTTTCTGGAGGACCACCTACCTGCTCCTCTGGTTTGAAAACTTTTTTGGACTGCCACATACAGGCACTATCCAAATTAAATTGTCTCCATAGCAGCCTCCACACGTTGTCTCCATTGCTACCTCCACACATCATCACCATAGCTGCCTCCAAAAGTCGTCCATATAGCTGCCTCCATACATGGTCCCTTATCAAACGAGCAGTGTCAGGCAGAATTTTGGGTTGTTTTCATGGCTTCCACATCAAAATTGTTGAAATTTGTCGCCACCCTGCTGTGTAATCCACAAAATATACTGGCAAACTTTTATCATTTACCGATATTATTTCAGCGCTTCTTGCGCATCTGTTTACATTCCCCTCAACCGCCATAACCCAAACTTATAAGAACACTACTAAACTTGATCTTATACAAAAGGTTCTTAGAAGTGCTGTTTGGGGAGTAGCCGAGAGACAGGGGCTTGGATAGGCGAACGCTCGCCTGGCAGCGGAGCGCCAGCTCCATCCCAAGATCCAACTAACATAGTTTTAACTGCAGCACCTTTAATCTACTACTAGTTTACTGCCTCCATACATGGTCCCCTTATCAAACGAGCTGTGTCAGGCAGAATTTTGGGTTGTTTTCATGGCTTCCACATCAAACTTGTAAACTTTGTCGCCACCCTGCTGTGTAATCCACAAAATATACTGGCAAACTTTTATCATTTACCAATATTATTTCAGCGCTTCTTGCGCATCTGTTTACATTCTCCTCACCCGCCATAACTCAAACTTATAAGAACACTACTACACTTGATCTTATACAAAAGGTTCTTAGAAGTGCTGTTTGGAGGGTAGCCGAGAGACAGGGGCTTGGATAAGCGAAAGCTCGCCTGGCAGCAGAGCGCCAGCTCCATCCCAAGATCCAACTAACATAGTTTTAACTGCAGCATCTTTAATCTACTACTACTTCACTGCCTCCATACATCGTCCCCTTATCAAACGAGCTGTGTCAGGCAGAATTTTCAGGTGTTTCACCAGATACATAGTGGAACTCGGCCCATCTGTCGCCGCCATGCTGGAGACCTGAAGTCGCAATCATAGCAGCGTAATATGGATGCCCCCATACTGTCGCTCTTAATCATGGAACCATTTCCGAAAAAACAATTAAAAATAGAACCACTATGCTATTTCATTATTCCTAGGTGAAATATTCAAATGACCCGGCCTGCTTTGAAAATTATAATTTTTTCAAAGTAAACGCTTCTGGCCCCCAGGCCCATTTTGGGCGGGGAGGAGCCGAGAGAGGGGCTTGGACAGGCGAAATCTCCATCCCAAGATTAGGCAGCCTCAGAGGCATCCATGCATGCTGCCCCTGATGTTTCCTGTCCATTTTGCCTCCACGATCCTCCACAGCATCCACCAATGTCTCCATGCGCAACTTTCAACTCTCTATACCCCAGACGCTAGAGCACGAGAGGATATGCAGCACATTATCCCCTTATCAAACGAGCTGTGACAGGCAGAATTTTCAGGTGTTTCACCAGATACATAGTGGAACTCGGCCCATCTGTCGCCGCCATGCTGGAGACCTGAAGTTGCAATCATAGCAGCGCAATATAAATGCCCCATACTGTCGCTCTTAATCATGGAAGTCGTCTCCATGGCTGCCTCCACATGTCGTCCCCTTATCAAAAGAGCTGTGTCAGGCTCATTTTCCGGGTGTTTCACCAGATACGTTATGGAACTTGGTCACTATGTTGCCACCATGCTGTGTTATCGACTAAATATACCGTCAACCTTTTGTTCACATAGGAAATCATTTCAGCACTTCTTGCTCACCTCCTTTGGTGAAGCCTGAGTCCATTTAGGGTATGTCGCCATGACGCTCTCTAGCCTGCCACTGCTGCCGCTGCCTCTGCATGCCATCCCCTATAGTGTCAATTATTGCATGTTTTAGATGCTATCTAGCCTCATTCGGTCACTCTGTCATGGCCATGCTGTTGCCCATAATTTTGGCATAATGGTGCGATTAAGCAGCCTCAGAGGCATCCATGCATGCTGCCCCTGCTGTTTCCTGTCCATTTCCGTGGTGTTTCCATCCTTTTCTGAGGTTCCCAGGTGTTTGGCCAAGCTTCCCTGTGCAGAGCCTTGGTCCCCTTGAAAAATGCTCGAGTCTCCCATTGACTTCAATGCGGCTCGTTATTCGAGACAAGCACTCGAGCATTGGGAAAAGTTTGCCTCGAATAACGAGTACCCGAGCATTTTAGTCCTCGCTCATCTCTAGTCCAGACAGATCGAAATATATTTACAGGCCAGGGTTGTGGAGAGCGAGGAGGGCCATATCTGTCATAGTCACTGTTGTGTGTGAATACACACCAAACGAACCTGCTCAAAACTCCAGGTGCACGGTCCTCTGAGAGTACTTCTCTTCTCGCAAGCATACATAAACTTCAGAACAGATGAGGTCGGCACTTTTTGTTTCACCGGAAATCTTGAAACCTTTATTCAAACATGGTGACACAGCAAGTTACAGGTATTAACACATAAGTGCTTTTTTTTGCACTTATGTGTTAATACCTGTAACTTGCTTGATTTACGGTGAAACATAAAGTGGCGACCTCATCTGTTCTGAAGTCCATATCTGTCATAATACACAAGAATCAGAGAGACAGTGGCACAGAGATAGTTGAACAAACATCTAGTACAAGCTGACAATAGGAGGATCTTTTTAAAAGACCAATTTTATGCATAGGGGGAACAAATGGGGGTGCTTTTGGCGAGAATGGCTTAGGCATGGAAGGAGTGCTCCTATGTATGGGGTGAGAAGGGTGGAAGGGGATCTGGTGGAAGACATTAGGAGGATTGTGAGGGTTTTTGAAAATTTCTATAAAACTCGATGGGGCAGATTTACTTACCCGGTCCATTCGTGATCCAGCGGCGCGTTCTATGCGCTGGATTCGGGTCCGGCCGGGATTTAATAAGGTGCGCTGAAAAGCATCTGAACGCGCCAGAATTCACCGAGGCCGGCTGAGTGAAGGTAAGCGCGTCCCGAGCGACACATTTTCCATTTTTAAATGCGGCGGTTTTTCCGAATCCATTGGGTTTTTCGTTCGGCCACGCCCTCCGATTTCCGTCGCGCGCATGCCGGCGCCGATGCACCACAATCCGATCGCGTGCGCCAAAATCCCGGGGCAATTCAGGTACAATCGTCGCAAATCGGAAATATTCGGGTAACACATCGGGAAAACGCGAATCGGGCCCTTAGTAAATGACCCCCTATGTCTATTGTGACTTATGAACTAGAGGAGTTGGAGACGTTCCTTAATAGGATAAACATTCCCAGTTTAGTGTCAGAAGAGAAGGACAGATTAGATGCTCCGATTACTTTAGAGGAAGTGGAAGAGGCGGTGACCATTATGGCAATTAAGAAGGCTACAGGGGAGAATGGAATTCCAGTAGAGGCTTTTATCATGGTGGTGGGAAACCTTGAAGGAGAGTTATGATAGTGGCTGTCTTCCCTCGTTGTGTTATGAGGCTAGTATTGTTTTTTTGCTTAAGGAAGGGAAGGATGCACAATTGCCAGATTCTTATAGGCCAATCTCTCTTCTCACATCAGATATAAAAATCTTGGCCAAAATTTACGGTATGAGATTAGGGTCAGTGATTTGGGATGGTAGTGTACCAATCTGGCTTCATTCCTTCCAAATACACAGCCATAAATATTAGAAGGCTCTATTTAAATTTACAGGCAAATATGGATGATTCATGGGAGGCAGCAGAGGTCTCTGGACGCTGCTGAAGCCTTTGATAGCATTGAATAGGGCAATCTGTGGGCTGTGTTGAGAAAACTGGGTTTTGGACCTAGTTTCATTTTGTGGGCTCAGGGACATGTATGTTACAGCAAAACTCAGATATGCAGGGGTTCCGGTATAGAGGTAAGAGGGGGACAAGTTGCTCTATACGCTGATGATATGCTGTTATTTCTTTCAAATATGCAGCAGACTCTCCCTATAGCAATGGACCTTACCTCTAGTATTGGAACAAATTAATTGATCAAAATATTGTTACCACTGTCTCCCTGGGACTGTTCTCAGGTAGAGGGATGGGGTTTCCTCGTTGTGGATAAATTTAAATATATGGGTCTACAGATGACCAGAAAGGTCTCTGAATTTATTGATTTCAACTTGGTCCACATGTTAGTTAAAATGCGTCATAGGATTCTGATATGGAATAAACTGCCTATCTCGTTGTTGGGATGCTCAAACTTGATAAAGATGATACTGTTGCCGCAGTTGTTGTATGTACTTTATAATTCACCAAAGTTGTGGTTTAGAAAATTGCATAGGCTGTTTCGTGATCTGGCGTGGAAAAGAGGGGTTCCTGGGATACAGTTGGAGAAATCGCACCTACCAAAAGATAGATGGGGATGGGTTCAGGGGTACTATTTCATGGTATACCTGCATATACACACATACTGTATATCACATGTAAAACCTATATACACACATACATCACACCTATATATATACACACACATATTACATGTTATAACTCTATACACACACACGGACAGACATATGCACATGAGAAGACACATACACAGGAAAGACACACACACATATATACACATGACAAAACACACATATACAGTGAAGACTCACACATATATACACATGCCAAGACGCACATACACAGGGAAGACACACACATATATACACATGCCAAGACGCACATACACAGGGAAGACACACACATATATACAACTGACAAGACACATAAACACATGACAAGACACACACACATGACAAGACACACATATATAAACAGGTAACACACACATATATATATACACATGATAAGACACACACACAGATATACACATGACAATACACATAGTTGGCGGTGACAAATATTCTCACGAAATCAAACACGAAAATCTATTGCTTGGCACTGGTTGGATGCCACCCATCCAGATATATATGGAGGGGGGTATGGAGGGGGTCAGGGCCGATTCTAGGGTTTTTGCTGCCTGAGGCGAAAATTAAAATGCTCTACCCACCCCCGGCCGCCCCAACACAGGACCTCCCCTGCTACCTGGATATGTTCGGCCCACTGAATTGGCCATCTGTGACATCACACGTGGTACCACTAGCCGGTCAGTGATACAGACAATAGTGCCATCTAGTACCTCACAGGTGATGATCTGCTCCATCAGTAAGACAACATCATTACATTTTCTCCCACCCAGGACTGTTGAATTTGCTGGCAGATGTCTTCAGCTCCCGGCACCACATCTCCGCACTGCACCAATAATATACCAGTCACTTACAGTATATATTCACTGAAATAATAGTGTTCCTAAATCATATACTGTACACCTCTCATGACACAATGAACCACTCTACCCCCCACCACCATACACACAGAGTGGATATAGAATCCCTTCTTCATTTATTTAAAAATGTATAATAAAAGCTCCTCTCCCCAATTAAATTATATACAGCTCCTATAGTTTAATTAAAATCTGACCCCTATATCCAGATTCTCCCACATTTACACTATATACAGATTTACCGCCCCAAAATTTTATTTAAATCATGCCCCCACTCAATTAAATTACATACAGTACCCCATATAAACCACCCTCCCTTTTAACCCCTTAACGCTCTGCGCCGTAGCTCTACGGCGCAGAGGTATAAGGGATGTATGAAGAGGGCTCACGGGCTGAGTCCTCTTCATACGAAGGTGGGGGTGGCGATCGGTTGCCATGGTAGCCTCGTGTCTTCTTTTGACACGAGGCTATCTGGCAGCTGCAGGTTCGTTACAATGAGCCAGTGGCTCATTGTAATGAATGTGCTGCAAAAATGCCATATATTGCAATACAGAAGTATTGCAGTATATGGTAGCAGCGATCTGACCATCTAGGGTTAATGTACCCTAGATGGTCTAAAAGATAGTGAAAAAAAAAAAGAAAAAAAAAAGTTTAAAAAATAAAAAAAATTAATAAAATATTAAAAGTTCAAATCACCCCCCTTTCCCTAGAACTGATATAAAACATAATAAAAATTAAAAATCACAAACATATTAGGTATAGCCGCGTCCCAAAATGCCTGATCTATCAAAATATAAAAACGGTTATGGCCGGCGGTGACCTCCGAGGCGGGAAATGGCGCCCAAATGTCCGAAATGCGACTTTTACACCTTTTTACATAACATAAAAAATGAAATAAAAAATGATCAAAATGTCGCACAGACCTCAAAATGGTAGCAATGAAAACGTCGCTTCATTTCGCAAAAAATGACCCCTCACATATTTCTGTGCGCCAAAGTATGAAAAAGTTATTAGCGTCAGAAGATGGCAAAATTTTTTTTTCTTTTTTGTACACATTCGTTTAATTTTTGAAAATGTATTAAAACACAATAAAACCTATATGAATTTGGTATCACCGCGATCGCACCGAACCAAAGAATAAAGTAGACATGTTATTTGGAGCGAAGAGTGAAAGTCGTAAAACTGAGCCCACAAGAACGTGACGTTTTTTTTTCAATTTTTCCACATTTGGAATTTTTTTTCAGCTTCGCAGTACACGGCATGTTAAAATAAATAACATTACGGGAAAGTAAAATTTGTTACGCACAAAATAAGCCCTCACACAGGTCTGTACACGGAAAAATGAAAAAGTTATGGATTTTTGAAGTTGGAGAGCGAGAAATGAGCCGAAAAACCCTCCGTCCTTAAGCGGTTAAATACAGCCCCCTCCTATATGTATATAAGATACAGCCCCCTCCTATATTTATATAAGATACAGCCCCCTCCCATATAATGATTCACCCACAAGTTATATTATATACAGCCCACCTTGATTATATAATGTGTAGTTAAATTATGGTTAAAAGCCACCCCCAGGTTACATAATGTCCAGCTCATCTCCCATATTATATAATATACAGCCCCCTTATTATAAAATAAGCAGCTCCTGTATTCTATAATATACAACCCCCTTAAATAATATGTAGCACCTTATATACACAATCCCCCTCTTCTTATATACACAATCCCCCTCTTCTTATAAATACAATCCCCCTCTTCTTATAAATACAATCCCCCTCTTCTTATATATACAATCCCCCTCTTCTTATATACACAGTCCCCCTCTTATATATACAATCCCCCTCTTCTTATATACACAGTCCCCCTCTTATATATACAATCCCCCTCTTCTTATATATACAGTCCCCCTCTTCTTATATATACAGTCCCCCTCTTCTTAAATATATAGTCCCCCTCTTCTTATATATACAATCCCCCTCTTCTTATATACATAATCCCCCTCTTATATATATAGTCCCCCTCTTCTTATATACACAATCCCCCTCTTCTCATATATACAGTCCTCCTTTTCTAATATAAACAGACCCCCGGTTTCTTATATAAACAGACCCCCGGTTTCTATTATATACAGCCCCCCTTTTATAAAAAATAATAAAGCAATCAACTCACCTCGACTCCTGTCACGATCCCAGCGGCGCTCGCGTCCCTTTCCCGGGTCTTCGGCTGCCCTGTGCTCTGTGAGGGGACGCAGGCAGCGTGACGTCATCACACGCTGCCTGAGTCCTCCAGAGCAACAGAGTGCCACTGCCACGGACAGAAGGATCTGTCATCTCGCCTCATGGCAGATGCGGCCCTGGAGGGGGTAAAGGTTTTGTTGAACAATACTATCGTATGTAACTGAGAGTGTATGTTGAAAGAAAAGCTGTGACTACGTTTTAGAAACAATGGAATAAGTGGGTGGAATGTCAAGGGTTAGTGTTGAGATGTTTGTTGCGATCCAGACCTGGTGGGTTGTTAAGACTGTAAATGTTCTGTTTTGGAATATGTGGATGTGATTCTAGATGTGACACTCCTACAGGGTACTCTTTTTGTGACTCGGCAAAGGGCCGGACCACAGGATGGGAGCGTGGGGTTGTTTCAATGGAGCAGGGGGATTGTTCCTGTTTTGCCCTGTATAATATTCCTGTACAAAAAACTATAACTATAACTTCATAGCTGCTTGTGCTGTAATGTGCCTTTGTCACCCTGAAAGAAGAGTAGGGCATCCTATATATTGTAGAAAAACTGAAAGAATCAGTAGAAAGTAACATTTTTTGGAGCCCAGATCTAATTATACCGTTTTACATTTAACTCTTTCTTTCTGCAGAAAGGGATCTGGAGTGACCGACGGGTGGCATGAAGATCCTTTACCAACTTACCCTACTTCTAGGAGTTCTACCAAGGAACTGAGGGAGAGCATAAAAAGCAGTGAGTTTCCTGTATATCAATATTTGTAATTCTGTTATCATCTGAGTTCTGAGGGAACTGATGGACTGCTTATTGAAATAACTAAGGACAATATACATAAATATTACCTAGATTCACTCCACCATCAGGTGTTTATGTTGTTCTGTTCCTGTTATAGGAAGCTAAATACTGATACAAACAGTATAGCTACCAGTGCCATGCACCCAGTTTGGCTTGCTTCTAAATTACCCCGTCAGTTTGTACCCTAGAAACCCTATAACTATGACAAGATCACCAGGTCGCTACAGGAATCTAGAAATTTGGGTCAAGAGACACTGATGCAGGTAGGGAACAAGCTGATGTCAGGAACATGAAATACAGTCAGCAAGCAGGATCCAGGATGCCTCAGGTATAAACAAGATATTTAAAGAGGACCCTTCACCAACTCTCACATGTGGTAATGAACATGAACACTGTGCTGTACAGGGGTGCAATGATCGCGGTCGCAGGGGGTGCGACCGCGACTAGGCCCGTTGGTAGGGATTGGCCGAGGCCAGGGCTGTCACTTGTTGAACTTTTGCCGCAATAGTAAAATGAACTGTGACAGCCGCGGGCCAGGCACCACAGTCAGTGGCGATGTCCAGGGGGATGGGCAGGATGGATGGACGGAACATCGTTCTTCTGGCCCATCACTGCCCGGCAGTGACAGGGGCCCGCTGCCCCCCCACACAGCTGCCCCTCCCACCTGCCCACAAGCCCACTTAGCACAGCAGCCTCTGCCTGGCCATGCCCACCGGGCGGGAATAACGCCGTGTGCTGGAAAGGAGGAAGAGATGACCCCTCCATAGGAAACAGCGGTGCACGTCTCTGTCTTTTACCGGTGTACGGCTTGGAACTTACCGCTGCTTGGCCGCCATTGCTGTCTAGGGGGACGTGTATGAAGCCGCAAAACATTCCCACAGACAGGCGTTTGAATGTACTCTGACTTTGTATATGCTATATGTATAAATGTATATATGAGTACATAAATGTGTGCATACATGTGTGTATGTGTGTAAGAGTATATAAAAGTGCGTGAATGAGAGTAGAACTTCATAGGGCACATTAACTAAGAACAGTTTAGCTGTGTAGTGTGCAGAGGGCACCAGATTCCTGGCGCTCCTTCTTCATGAATCTGGTGCCCCACCCTGACAGAGTGCACCAACATGTTTTTGGTGCAACTTTAACGTGAGGTGTACAACACAATTCTGTCAGACTCTGCATAATACATGTGGCGCATGGTCCGACTGAGCACCGGAACGCCCCCTAATTTGTGTCACATGAAATCTAGTGCAGCTGTGCCACCAAACAGTCGCATGCAACACAAATGTGGCACAGATACTTCTTAAATACCTGTGCAAGTCTGACAGAAAACTGTTGCACGGCCCTTAATAAATGTTTCCCACGTGTGTGTATAAAGTATATAAATGTGTGTGATTGTATAAGTGTGTGTACAATTTATAGTATGAGGAACATGTTCTCGTAACTTCAGGAACTGCAGAAGGCATCTAAAAGAAAAAGTACACAATTATGCTAATAAGCCGGAGGCCACGTCTGCACGACTCTTGGTCCCGAAGACTCAAAAAAATATGCACGCTCACACTCTTTAAAGTTAAACCTGTACGCGCCCCCTGATCCGCACACAGCCTTTGATGTCACCAGTTGTCCTCTGATCAACTGAAGGGACCAGGCTCAACTTCACTGTGGGGGCGTGCAAATTTAATTAGCCCAGAGCCAAGAAGTAGGCCTCCGGCTCATTAGCATATTTTTATAACTTCTTTTTAGGCACATGCTGCAGTTTCTGAAGTTACGAAAACCTGTTCCCTGTTTGGGCAATGTCGTTTAAAGGGGAAGATGACCCCATCGATAAATCTGCTATGGGTCCCACTAGTCCCTCTAGTTATACCTCTTCCGATTCCCTGTCCGCTCCGATACTGCTGAAAGCCGGGACAGAGCAGGCTTACGGCACGCTTACTTTCTGTCCCGTGCACTACACATCAGTTTGACAGAGAAGGAAGTGTCTGAATGTATCACACATTCAGACACTTCCTTCTTTGTCAAACTGATGTGTAGTGCACGGGACAGAAAGTAAGCGTCCCAGCGCCGAGAGCATAATGAGCAATTTTTGGGGGGTATAGTAGGATGGGGGTCCCATTAGGAATTTTGTCCCTGGGTCCAGTGGACGCCACGGGTGCTGTAACTGGCTACTGTTGTAGAACAACAGGTAGCTTAGGTGTCTACTGCAATGCAACATGCAGGTTGCCAGGGTTGTTATTGCTGCAGAAAAAATGCTGGTTACCTAGCTGGCTACTGCTATAGAACATACTTGCTATTAGGTGGCTACTGCTATATAACAAGCCTGTTGCCTAGGGTTAACACATTTGTTGGATGATTGCTGTAAATAATCTGCTTGTTGCATAGGGATTTGTATACTTTTGTATCAGCAGCTCCTTTGTTCCTTGTGGATGGTGTCCATCTCCTAGTGTCCATCTCCTGCTCTTCTTCAGTGCCCCTTCCCAGCTATTTTCTGTTCTGACAGGTGCAAGGAGCGCAGAAGCAGACAGTTTGATAGATAGCTAGAGAGATAGATAGATAGAGAGAACCTTCTGTGCACATGCCCCTTGCGATCTGTCTGTTCGACTCTTTGACATTTAATAGGATTACAACTGTCAAATACTGGGGCTGGGTGCAGCAACTGTGGGGGATAGAAAGAAAAATCAAAGTGTCCTATAATCTGAGTAGCAGCCCCTACAAAATGGTTTGCTCATCACCACATGTGTGAGGTGGTGAAAAGTCCTCTTTAACCCCTTAAGGACACAGCATGTTTGTGCTTTAAGGCTCAGTCCCTTTTTTAAAAAATCTAACCAGTGTTTCTTCCTGTGGTAATAACTTTTCAATGCTTTAAGATATCTCCTTGATTTTGAGATTGTTTTCCCGTGAGACATTGTAGTTTATGACAGTAGTATCATTTCAGTGATCAGTTTCTTTTTTTTTTGGGGGGGGGGGGTTCAATCATTTAGGAAAATGTAAATTTTCAAAGTTTTCAAATATTCTACTTTTTTTTAGTCATACCACTATTTTTTTTTGTAGAAAACTTTTGCCATTGGTCTTCTTTTTATTTCCATCATTTGTTCACTTTTTTCCCATGTTCACTTTTTTTTTTACAGATGTGAGAAGGTTTCGAGTTTTAGTGACAACTTCTCTGATTTTTAAGAGATTTGAAAAATGCGAAATTTTTGGTGACCAATTCAGTTTGGAAGTGCCCCATAAAGGTTTATGTTCTATAAACCCCCACAAGTAACACCATTTTATAGACCACACATCTCAAACTTTTCAAATCAGCATTTGAGAAGTCTGTTAACCCTTTAATTCTTTCTCTGGAAGCAAACAAAAATGGATTAGAAATTTTGAAATTTCAATTTTTTAATAAGATTATTCTCATTTAGCCAGAAGGAATTTGAGGTAAATATACATCCCAAAATTGTTGCCCTGCTTCTTCCGAGTACAGCAATACTAGACATGTCGATGTCAACGTCACAAAGCGATGTCCAGAACAGAGTTAGTGCTATTGGGTTTTTGGCAGGCCAATTTGGCTGCAAATGTTTTGTGTTGCCACAATGTACTTGAATAGCCCCTGAAGTAACAGTACAATATAAAACCCCCAAAGATGCCACCATTTAGGAAACTTGACCCCTAAAAGAATTTATGTAGGGTTGTGGGGAGCATTTTAACCCCCAACATGCTGACCAAAATCTAATGCAAAATAAATTGTGCAGAGTAAAAATTGCGTTTTTATCTTAAATATGTAATTTTAGTTCCTAATATATTGTGCGCAACCCATGCCACTTTAGACAAACACCCCAAAAAGCTCTAAAAGCTTAATTTTTCTTGTCCCTTCTCAGCCCTGTTGTGTGCCCAGCCTGTCAATTATTGGCACATGTGTGTTATTGCCTTACTCGGGATAACCCGCAGAAAGATTTTTGGGGTGATATTCCACAGTGGCATGAATTGGGCTGAATACATTGCTCACTACAATGGCACATTTGAGAAAACAATGCAATTTTTACACTGCCCCATTAACTTTGTATTACATTTGGGCCAGCATCTCAGGGGTTAAAATGCTCATACAACCCTTGATAAATTATTTGAGGGATGCCCTTTACTAAAATGGGGTCACTACTCTGGTGTTGGGTGCCCTTGGAGTACCAGAACAATAGAAACCCCCGAGATGAGGGATCTCATCTCTCTGGCCACAGATAGCCATCCGGTTTGCTGAGCACTTTGAGGAGCAGCCCTGTTTGGCTCCTGTTTTCCAAAGTCCACCTCTGCCGCCCTCCGGGTCTGCTGCTGAGGAACCCATGCAGGTGGATAAAGCTCATCTGACACCACTCTCAATGAAGACAGTTGAACCTTTGCCTCTATTCTGCCAGCCCTGAACAGTTTCTTAAGTCTAGTCCAGTCCTTCCTCAAGTGTTGAGGAAACGCAAACACCTAGCTTCACCACGACTGAACTTGCCTGTTTTACTCAGATCTGTTCTGGAACAGGTACTCAGTTTCAATCCACATCTTTCTTGGATTCTGGTATCGGGGAAAATTTCGTGATGCTGCCTTGGTCTCCCAGTATCACCTTCCTGTGGTCTGCGTAGAGAAGCCACTGGCTATCGCCTCCATCAGTGGACCACCCCTTAGCAATCCAGTATATCACCACACCGAGCTTCTGTGTCTGCAAGTTGGGTCTATACACAAGGAGAGGCTGTCATTTTATGTGTTTCCCCGATCTACGTCTGCCATTCTGTTGGGTCTCACGTGGTTACAGCAACATGCTCCAGACTGGGGAGATTATTCTTTGGGGTCCAGAGTGCCAGTCTCGCTGTCTTTTGGTTCTTCGCCCGGTGTCCACCATGTCCGCTTCGGTATCCTCCAAGCCCCTGGTGGATCTTCCTGCTGCTTATACAGACTTTGCCGACGTCTTCTCAGAGAAGCAAGCAGAGGCTCTGCCACCACACAGACCTTATGACTGCCCTAAAGAGCTGCTGCCAGACACGTCTCTGCCACAAGGTCAGGTATACCCATTGTTCGTACCAGAGACCATGGCTATGTCAGCTGATATCAAAGAGAATCTACAGAAACGGTTCATCCACAAGTCTTCGTCTCCTAATGGTGCTGGTTTGTTTTTTTGTGGCCAAGAAAGATGTTTTTCTCCGCCCCTGTATAGATTATCGTGGGCTTAATAAAGTTACCTTGAAGAACCGCTACCCACTACCCTTGATCGCACAACTCTTTGACCACCTCCGTGGAGCTAAGGTCTTCACTAACTTGGACCTTTGAGGGGCAGATAATCTCATCCGCATCTGTGAAGGGAATGAATGGAAGACTGCCTTCAATATTCCAGATGGCACTTCAGCTATCTGGTCATGCCCTTTGGACTCTGCAATGTTCCTTCTGTCTTTCAAGAATTTGTCAATGACATTTTATATCCCTGTGTTGTGGTCTACTTGGACAATATCTTGGTGTTCTCTTCCTGTAGGAGCTAGAGCCGTTCTCACCCAGAAAGGGCCCAATGGCCCAACGCTCATCTGTGGTTTCACCTCAAAGACTTTTTCATGCAGAGGAACTACTCCATAGGTGATCGGGAGCTTCTAGCCATAAAACTTGCCTTGGTTTGTATCCGATTTGTAGCTACACGGAGCACAAGAACCTCCTATACCTCCAGACAGCCCAGAGTCTCAATCCTAGACAGCCTTGTTGGTCCCTCTTCTTCTGCCGTTTCAATTTGATGATACACCTCCATCCAGCAAAGAAATATGTTAAGGCCGATGCTCTCTCTCGTGCCTCTGATGTCATTGGGGAAGTACCGGCTCCTCGTCATATTGTTCCTCCAGAACGACTGATTGTGGCCGCTCCTGTGGATCTGCGGCAGCTTCCTTCTGGCAATACTTATGTCCAACCTGCTCTTCAGAAGAGGATACTAACTTTAGGACATTGCTCTCATGTGGCTGGGTACCATGGGGTGCAGAGGTCTGCCACTCTCACATCTCGTTACTACTGGTGGCCAGATCTGGTCAAGGACATTCGAGATTTTGTGAGTTCCTGTGCTTCCTGTGCCTGTAACAAGTCGTCACGTCAAATAGCCATGGACTTTATTACGGTTCTGTCATCTTCCTCTGGCAATTCCGTCATCTGAGTGGTAACTGACCGGTTCTCCAAAACGTCTCATTTTGTTCCTCTGCCACTTCTGCCGTCAGCTCCCTGTCTGGCCAGTCTGTTCTTCCTCCATATTTTCAGGCTACATGGACTCCCTCTGCACATTGTCTTGGACCGTGGGGTCCAGTTTGCTTCCAAATTCTAGTGTTCCCTCAGAACTGCAGGTCAAGCTGGACTACTTCTTCGCATACCATCCTCAGACTAACGGGCAAGTAGAGAGCGTCAACCAGACTCTAGGCTGCTATCTATGGCACTTTGTCTCTGCTCGATGGGATAATTGGTCTTGCCTCTTATCTTGGGCGTAATTTTCTTATAATTCGCTAGACTCTGAATCCGCCATTGCTGCTCCCTTCTTGTCTACTGATGACTTCCACGCCCACCTCTCCCTCTTGCCGTTCATTCTAATGTTCCTGCTGTAGAAGAACTGTTACAAGATCTTAAGTCCATCTGGGATCAAACTCGCCATTCTCTACTACGGGCATCTGTCCGCACCAAAACTCAGGCCGACAGGAAACGTAGGCCTCCTCCAGTTTTCTCTCCTGGAGATAAAGTTTGTCTGTCCACCAGGTATGTCCATTAAAAGGATCCCTGGCTATAAACTCGGTCCTCGTTTTCTGGGCCGATTCGAGGTACTTAGGCGCATCAACCCCGTGGCATACAAACTTTGCCTCCCTCCCACCATGCGAATTGCAAACTCCTTCGTGAAACCGGTCATCTTGAATCGTTTCTCCCTGGAAAAAAGTTCCTCCTGATCCTGAGGCTGATTCCACCAATGTCTATGAAGTCAAAGAGGTCCTGGGAATGAAGTCAATTAGAGGGAGACGGTACTTTCTCTTTGACTAGAAGGGGTTCGGGCTGGAGGAGAGATCGTGGGAGCCCGAAGACAACATCCTTGACTGTGCCCTTCTGCAGAGGTTTCTTCAGACCAAAAAGGGAGGGGGTCAAAAGGGGGAGGAAACTGTCACGGGTGCTCCTGCGACCCGAAACATTGTGTGCCCTGTGTACCTCCGTGTGCCTCCTCTCGTCGGCAGCATCACTTACCTAGCCGCGCTCCAGCGACAGTCTCCTCACTTCAGTTTGTGCATCCTCGCCTCCCAAGTCGCGCGAGTGCCGGCCATCTAGAGTTTAAAGGGCCAGCGCACTGCTAATTGGTGCTTGCCACCTAACTACCTATATATGCTCAACCTCTTCCTGTGACCCCTGCCAGATCTTTGTGCTTCTATGCCTAAGAGAAAACTGTATTCCAAGCTCTCTGCGATTATCCTGATTTGCCGTTGTGATCTCGATTCTGTTCCTGACACCGATTCCATTCTGTCTGTCCTGACCTATTGCTACCTCCCTTACTCTGATTCTGTGCTGCCTGTCTTGACCTCCTGCCTGTCCCTGACCATGAGTTTGCCTTACAATTCTGCACTAGACCTTGGCCGCCACCGCGGAAAAAGTCGTGCCTCTGGAAGGACCTGGTAGTACCACGCCGTAACAAGTCCAACCTGCTTTGCGGTGGGCTCTGGTGAAAACCGGTAACCACTTAGACTCCGGTCCCAGGTGTCAGCTTACGTCATCATCCGCAGTGGTACAGAGGATCCACTACGTCTGACCCTGACAGGTTCCCTCCATATGCCTCTTTTGGAGCACACCCTGCACCTTTTCTAATTGCTTCCCCTGCTGGCAGTTTGGCGAACTTCTACTGGAAAGTGCTGCCATGGTACAATGCATGTTGTGGCCTCGCTTCCAGATGTACTAGCACTCCCCTCTTCCCGGTCTCCAAAAATCAACTGCTTGACTACCACCTCTTGAAATTCCAGGATGTAGCACGTAAGCATTATACAGTGCTATCAGCATGATGTGCAGGGCCAGCTTCTTGTACCACACCCTCCATTTCTGCATGGCGTTATATGGCTGAAGTACCTGGTCCGACAAATCCACCTTTTCCATGTACCTATTGTAATCCAATATACAGTCCGGCTTGGGGGCTTCTGCACTGTTACCTCGTACAGGGACCACTACTCCTCCACAGAATGCCTACTCCTCCACAGAATGCCTACTCCTCCACAGAACCACTACTCCTCCACAGAACCACTACTCCTCCACAGAATGCCTCCTCCTCCACAGAACCACTAATCCTCCACAGAACCACTACTCCTCCACAGAACACCTCCTCCACAGAACCACTACCACTCCATAAAACGCCTCTTCCTTCGCAGAACCACTACCCCTCCACAGAACCACTACCACTCCACAGAACTACTAATCCTCCTCCACAGAACTACTACTCCTCCACAGAACGCCTCCTCCTCCACCGAACGCCTCATCCTCCACAGAACGCCTCCTCCTCCACAGAACCACTACTCCTCCACAGAACGCCTCCTCCTCAACAGAACCACTACTCCTCCACAGAATGCCTCCTCCTCCACAGAACCACTACTCCGCCACAGAACGCCTACTGCTCCACAGAACTACTACACCTCCTCCACAGAATGCCTCCTCCTCCGCAGAACGCCTCGTCCTCCACAGAACCACTACTCCTCTACAGAACCACTATTACTCCACAGAACGCCTCCTCCTCCATAGAACCACTACTCCTCTACAGAATGCCTCCTCCCCCATAGAACCACTACTACTCCACAGAATGTCTCCTCCTCCACAGAACACCTCCTCCTCCACAGAACCACTACTCCTCCACAGAAGAACTCCTTCACAGAACCACTACTTTTCCACAGAACGCTTCCTCCTCCATAGAACCACTACTCCTCCACAGAACAACTCCTCCCTCACAGAATCACTACTCTTCCACAGAACGCCTCCTCCACAGAACCACTACCCCTCCACAAAACTCCTCCTCCACAGAACTAATACTCCCCCCCACGCGCCGTTGCACAGAAATATCCGCCGCTAAGCGCTAACTCACTGCGCTCAGCGGTGGATATATCCACCGCGAGAGCAGCAAGGGGTTAAGGACACTAATAATCGAACATCTTTCCTTGAGAATGATACTTATAATTACCATTGACAGTTTCTGATTGGCAAGGGACAACTTGTAGAGATGTTCACTAACCAGTTAAGAAACACTGGGGCAGATTTATCAAGCTGTCTAAAAGTCAGAATATCCCTAGTTGCACACAGCAACCAATCACAGCTCAGCTTTCATTTTACCAGTGCTCATGAATATTTTAAAACGGGAACTGTGATTGGTTGCCATGGGAAACTAGAAATATTATGACTTTTAGACAGCTTGATAAATCTGCTCCATTCTCTTTGACAAGGGCAAGTAACGAGGCAAAGTTGAAGCATAAGGCACATGCATGTAAAGAGAAGCAGCACATTGCACACAGTAGGTAATGTGATTGTTGTGACCACCATGTGAGGAGAGATGCTGATGGTCACAGACCCCATCCATGACACTTCCGCCACCACCATTAACTTATCCGAGTTTACGAATAATTTAGGGCAAGGCTGGGGTGGGCTATTAAAAGATAATAAATGTGTACTTACCTCCCCCTGGTGCTACTCATGTCCGTCTGATGTCCTGGCGGTCCGTCTGATCTGTGTGCCAGTTTGTTTACAAGGGCACACAGGGAGCTTCTGGCCGGCCGGAAGCTTTGATCCGACACCATCTCCCAACGCTACCAATGCTGAGAGATAGGGAAGAATGGGCGCCCCCATGTTGGCCGGAAGCTCCCTGTGCGTGGCTTCTGTGCCCTTTTAAACATACAGGGGCACGTATCAGACAGACCACGGCGCGGAACATCGGCGCCGCCAGAGCACGTTTATTATTTTTAAATAGTCCGCCCCAGCCTGGCACTATGTGACTTCTTAAACCCGGATAACCCCTTTAAACACTTTTGTTGATGAACACAATGTTTTCCATCAGACTCTTTGCTTTTATCATTAAAATGAACTTTGGCCACTTCTCCTCTGTCCACACAACATGCTCCTCAGCAATGATGAGTATAGCCTTGTGATTCAAAAAATAGAAAAAAAAGGTAATAATCAGCTCATCAAAATCCAGTAATCCTGAAGCTTCATGTCCATGGGCACGATGCATACCACACCGGTAACGGTCCTAATAGTTGTAAAATTTTAAAAAAAACAACTCTAAAAATGATGTAAAAAAGTGGTAAATATTTATTTAAATATGAAGATTAAAATTGGTTTACATTCAAATAAAAATAGTAGGTGGACCATGGTCTGAACCCTTTTGATTATTTCTGCTAATGAGAGGATTGGTCACTGCAGAATGGGCTTTTAGTCCAAATGTTCTTAAATGTTGTGACATTGTATGAAGCGACCCTTACCCTGTTCAGTGCTGAACTGGCGAGCAATTCCAACTGCAGTTATCCATTGAAATTCTCTGCATTATCCTGTCCTCTCTTTTGAGGGCAACCAACCTTCTTGGGGGACTTGAATAAGTTTGTGATGTTGTAAAAATGCAATTTTCTAGAAATCACAGATTTGGAATGACCAACTTCTCTTGATATGGCTGATTGGGTCACTACTTTGGCCATAATGGAATCTCAGTTTTTTGTTCTTTTACAATTATCTCCTTTAATGTTTGCAAAAATTGTAGCAAGAATGCAGTGGAATTAGGGCAGATTCAGATAAAGCCTATAAATATTATAGCATATTCTAGAGTAGTTTCCCCTTAATAGTTCACATTTAACAATCTCTCCTTAACACAGGCGGTTCTGTCTATTCTGGTCATTCTTGGATCACCAGTGCCGACCTGTGTTATAGAGTGGGTGCAGGCACTGGTATCATTGCACTGCTCATGTCCTGTAATCAGTAATATGTCCAGCTTAAAGACGCACATACCACTCATTATTTTTAATATTTGGGGCCAAGACCTCCAATTCATGAAATAAATATTTCTGCTTTATTCATCTTAGGATATTTTCACATAGTTCTACAACACTTGGCATTTGACATTTAGGAAATTTTGTGTTGTGCTCTTATATTGATCTCCAATGTATTTCCAGCATCAATTCCTCACCTTCAGTGGATAGAAATCTGTCGGGGTCATATGATGTCAAACAGGTGCATGGCTCATTATCACTACCAGCTCTAAAAAAGCTCCCTGCACCTACGTGAGATAAGATGACCATGGACAGATTTCTGTCTATTGAAAGTAAACATAGAAGATTTCTATAGCAGGACAGCAAGCAGAGATCTAGAAAACTGTTAGGAATTGATACAGAAAGTATATTAGAAAATTGTATAACTTTTCTGTATACAGAAAAAATATATATTTGATTGAAATGAACAAACCCTTTAAATTGGATTGGAAGAAAACCACTAGAATATGGCAATTGTCAGGGGTATGGGTTTTATTGGTAGTTTTTGCATGAAAGTCTGCCATACAATTCTAAGCTCTTATGAAACTGATAATGATCAGACACTACTGTGGTTCTCTGTTTATCCTGATGAATGAACATACTGTGTTTTTCTGTGTATTTAGGCTGCTCAGATGTGAAAGAGGAAGGTCTAGAGGCACAGATTAACCGATTGGCTGAGCTAATCGGGAGACTGGAAAATAAGGTGATTCTATGTTCTTTGCATGTGTATGTGTTTCATAGTGATATAGCTGCAGACAGCATGAGGTTTATGTGGATTCAGGGAAATGTTAACCTATACAACATGTAAAATGACATAAAGCATTAATGTCATTGTCACTGCATTTTTTTATTTGCACAAAACAAGTTCTCATTCATAACTAACATATAATAACTCTGTATAATATATAATGGGTCGGCATCCGGTTCACCTTTCCTCAGGCTCATGGAGGTATAAACAATTTGTATGAGAAAGAAATCCTGGCACATCTGATGAAGGCTCACGAGAGCCAAAAGGCGTTTTTATGTTTATCGCTTGTTGTGATGCTTTACAAATCAAAGAAGAATTTCTATTTTCACCATCCACGATGTGCCACGGTTCCTATCTCTAACCTATAATAACGTAGGTATATGCTTGATTTTATTGGAACAGTAATGACTAGTACTGATGACAACTTATGTTCAAGTCACATTCTGTGCCTGAGAAGGACCCCTGGTTATACTGGCCATCCTAGATGCCACCTGCCGGCTTCAGCACTCTTTCACATTGGCTTTTATTTTCACTGATCCATTGTCCATGGATCACGGAAGGCAATAGAAGTCTATGGGTCTGGAGAAAAAAAATTGATGGAACATCTGTTTTTTACACTGATGAGGCTGAAAAACCAGGTGTGATGTTTTCAAAGCAATGTTAAACCTTCAGTTTTTTTTTTTTTGCGGACACTGAAATAAAATGATGCATCACAGAGATAAAATGGAAGACAAAAGGAGAGACAACTGAGACAAAATGCAGCGGATGCCCAACTTAATCTGAACATCAACAATGTGAAAGAGCCTTTACACGTTTAACAGTTGCATTGACTGCAATTGCAATGTACATCCCTTATTGTAATTAAAAATGCCTTGTCTGCTATTCTAAAAAAATGTGAGAAAATAAGAAAAATATATTTGACAATTGTTAATATAGCTACATAATAGGATCCATTGTAACTGGTCACATTTACCATAAAATAAAAATTGTGCAAACAATTCCACTTTCATGGGACATTTAGAAATGTAATTTAGTTTTCAGTCCTCTTTTATTATCTGATATCACTAAAACATTATAGCACAATAGTAACAGATCTGTTAAATTGATTGATAATAAATTTTGTTATTTTACACCACTTCCATTTGTGCTTCCATAGAGCGGTAAGTTGTATTGGAGCTGCAGTCCTATTTTCAAATAATGAAAGCCTAACTGAAGTGGTACAAATGAACACAAACAGATGCCATTAAAGGGGTATTCTCGTCTGGGCATTCACATTCAGTTTCATTCATCTTCCATATATAAACATTTCTTCAATTAGATGTTATTAAAAAAAATGTTCCTGTGTGAAGATAATTTCTCATAAATGTAGTCATGTTGTCCCTTAGAAACAAGATGGCTTCCTCGGATACGGCCACGTCTGCTGGAGAGATTGCACAAAGAAACAAAAGGTTTTTGTATATGAAATGTCCGGGAGTTACTGCATGTCCCACAGCCGTCCTGTGGTAATGAGCACTGAATCCTGGGGTTCCGGCAGGACTCTATAGCGCATGTCTGGCCACCGCTGCCACAGTGTGACGTGGTCGTATCCGGGGAAGCCATCTCGTTTCTAAGGGACAGAATGACTACATTTATGAGAAATTATCTTCACACAGGAACAGTTTTTTTTAATAACATCCAATTGAAGAAATGTTTATAAATGGAAGATTACTGAAACTGAATGTTAATGCCCAGGCGAGAATACCCCTTTAAATGTCAATTAGGCAGATCTGTTAAACAGTGCTAACTTCAGTCTATAAGTGGTGGAAAACATTAATGGAGGTCTAAACCCAAGTGGGAAGTGGATCCAAGGCCATTTTGTCAGTTTTACCTCAAATACAAAGGAACAATGCAATTAAGGAAATTTTCCCCTGTGCTCCATAGTGGTATTCATTGTGAATATCACAGCTTACAAATTGATATAGCCCTTGCCAATGTCAAATTAAATCACAGAAAGTGGTTATGCCATAGGACTAAATTAAACTGTAACATTATTAATACATATTCTAAAATTGTGTACATAATTTCAGTTGCCCCTGGTTACCGACCGAGTTTATATGGTACTTTCACAGCTATCTCCTATTTTTAATTTATGATTAATCTATTAAACGATCCATATGACTTACCTAAACAGAACAATAGTGCAACAAAGATACAAAATGTATCAAAAATACAAAAATTACAAAACACAAATACAAAAATTACAAAATTAAAATGACACTGTTCATTAACCCCTACGGGACTCAGCCTCTTTTGGCCTTAAGGACCCGGCCCCATTCTTCAAATCTGACCTGTGTCACTATAAGTGGTTATAGTTTTGGAACGCTATGAGATATCCTGGGGATTTTGAGATTGTTTTCTCGTGACACATTGTACTTCAAATTAGTTTAAAAATTTGGATGATATCTTTTGTGTTTAGTTATGAAAAAAAACTAAATTTGGCAAAAATTTGGAAAAATTCTTTATTTTCAACGTTCTAAATTCTCTACTTTTGATGCAGATAGTCATAGCTCCCAAATAAATTCATAACTTACATTTCCCAAATGTCTGCTTTATGTTGGCATGGTTTTTTAAGATTCCACATATTTTACTAGAATGTTATGAGGCTCAGAATTTAGGTATCATTTTTCACATTTTTTGTAAAATCACCAAAACCTGTATTTAGATGGACCTGCTCAACTTCTAATTGACACTGAGAGGCCTAAATAATAGTGGGACTCGTAAAATACCCCATTGTGGAAACTACACACCTCAACGTATGAAAAACCACTTTTAAGAAGTTTGTTAACGCTTTACGTGTTTTATAGGGGTTAAAACAAAATGGAGGTGCAGTCTGCAAATTGTAATATTTTTTCACAATACACTCATTTTGGGTGGAAAATTAAACATTTACAATGGATTAAATGAATAAAGGCTCCACAAAGTTTGTTACCCAATTTCTCCCGAGTACACGGATACTCTATATGTGGTGGTAACCTGCTGTATGGGCGCACGGCCGGGCATAGAAGGGAAGGAGGCGCCATCCAGATCAGATTTGCTATGTCACATTGTACAGGCTATAATTTTTTTCTTTTTTTAATGTGGACCTATAGGGGCTTATTTCTTTTGCCACATGAGATGCACTTTTCTGGTACGTAATTTGGGGGAATCTATAGGCTAATTGGTGAGATTTTATTAACTCTTTGTTGGTGGAGGAAATGAAAATCATCACTTTTCAGGAAGATTTTTATGGGGTTTTTTTTTGGCTGTTTACCATACCATAAAAATAGTATATTATTTTTATTCTATGGGTCGCCACGATTACAAAAAGACCTCATTTATATAGATTTTTTATTTTTTTCCCATTTTTAGTGCATAAAAAGTAATTTGGCAAAAATGTTGTTACTTTTAGCATCACCGTCTTTCATATGCATAACTTTTTTATTTTTCGCCTCAAAAATCTGTTTAAAGGCTTATTTTTTGCGAGAAGGATTGTTCTTTTTAGTGGTCTTATTTTAGAGTGCATAACATTTTTTAAATCCCTTTTTAGAGCATTTTTATAGGGTATTAATTGAAAATGATCTTTTTTCTGGAGCTTTTTTTTGTTTTGTTTTTTACGGGGTTAACTTTGCGGATCTAATAACGATTCAGTTTTTTTATGCAGATTGTTACGGACGCAGGGATACCAAATATGTGGGGGTTTTGTGTATTTTATTCAATTGTACTGAATAAAAACCAATTTGGAGAAAATCTTGTTCATGTTAGCATCATCATCTTTTCATATGCATAACTTTTTTATTTTTCGGCTGACAAATCTAGTTAGGGGCTTATTTTTTGCGAGAAAAGTTGTTCTTTTTAGTGGGCTTATTTTGGAGTGCATAACATTTTTTAAATTACTTTTTAGAGCATTTTTTTTATAGGGTATTAATTAAAAATTATCTTTTTTCAGAACGTTTTTGCGTTTTTTTTTCTACGGCGTGTACCGTGCGGGTCCAGTAACGATTCTGTTTTATTATACAGATTGTTACGGACGCGGCAATACCAAATATGCGGGGTTTTTTGTGTTTTTGTGCTTTTTATACTTTATTAAGTGTTTTTATGGGAAAGTGACATTTTAGGGGCTTATATTTTTATGTATTTATTTTTTATTTATTATAATGTGTAGTGTTAAGTGTTTTTGCATATTTTTACTTATACATACTTGAACTTGAACCAGTGATGCTCTGGGGACACAGCGTGCGTGTGGGGATTCATGAGGCACAGCGCACTTGTGTGTATGTGTATGGAGGGGGGACAGCATGTGCGTATGTGTGTGCCTGCAAGGGGCACAGAATGTGTGTGTGGCTGCAAGGGGCACAGTATGTATGTGTGTGGCTGCAGGAGGCACAGCATGTGTGTGTTCGGCTGCTGGAGGCACAGCATATGTGTGTGGCTACAGGGGGCACAGCATGTGTGCGTGTTTGGCTGCAGGGGGCGCAGAATGTGTGTAGCTGCAGGGGGCGCAGCATGTGTGTGTGGCTGCAGGGGACACAGCATGTGTGTGCGTGGCTGCAGGGGGGACAGCGTGTGTGTGTGGATGCAGGAGGCACAGCATGTGTGTGTGAGTGGCTGCAGGGGGCATAGCGTGTGTGTGGCTGCAGATGGCATAGCATGTGTGTGTGAGTGTGTGTGGCTGCAAGTATGGGGCGCTATTTGTTCACAATGTATTCTGTGCAACAAAATGTGTTCAGTGGCACAAAAATTATTTAGTGATCACAGAATTCATACTATGAACACAGAATTCAAAGTTATTATTACAAAATCTGTTTTCTGCTCACAAAACTATTATTTATCGATCCAAATTGCCTTTTGTAATTACAAAAATCATTTTTGTGCACACAAAATCAATTTGACTTTTACAAAATGCACAAAAATAATTTTAGGATGCAGTTTAATTTGTGTGGACAGGATGTATTTTGTATCACAAAATAAAATTGTTTGACTACAAAATGTAATTTTGTTGCACAAAATACCATTTTGTGTCACACACAATATTATTTTGTCATACAGAATTCATTTTGTCACACAGAATTGCCAAAAAGAATTTTGTCACACAGAATTCATAACATAACACGAAATGCACTCTTTCCCACAAAATTCACAGAATTCATTTTGTCACACAAAATTAATTTTGTCACACAGAATTGTCACACAAATATTATTTTGTCATACAAAAGGCCAGATTTTTTAGTGTTCTGTGCTTAATTGTAGTAGTTGCGCCATTATCTGGCAATTATCACAAGCTACAACCATCTGTGATGAGTTGAGTTCCTGCCAGGGGCGGACTGGGAATTTAAAGTGGCCGTGGAAAAAACTGTAAAAGTGGCCCCATTCTGTGGGTGGGGTAAAAACAAGTGGGCATGGCCTTGTGATGTGGGTAAAGTTACTAAACTCCATAAAAACTGTTTATAGATGGTCTAAATCAACATGTACACTGCAGAAAAAGAGACTCATACTGCCTCCTTGTAAAGGAAAAACACTTCTATTTAAAGAGCACACAACTTAATACTGCCATAAATGTACACTAAAACATACTACAATACCTTCTCTGATAAACAAGAATGTAACTACTATAATAGTGCCCCTAAATAAAATATATTGTAATACTGCTTCCTATGTACAAGAATATAACTACTATAATACTGCCCCCTATGTACAAAAATATAACTACTATAATACTGCCCCCCTATGTACAAGAATATAACTACTATAATACTGCTCCTATGTACAAGAATATAACTGCTATAATAATGCTCCCTATGTACAGGAATATAACTACTATAATACTGCCCCCTATGTACAAGAATATAACTACTATAATAATGCCCCCTATGTACAAGAATATAACTGCTATAATAATGCTCCCTATGTACAGGAATATAACTACTATAATACTACCCCATATGTACAAGAATATAACTACTATAATACTGCCCCCTATGCACAAGAATATAACTACTATAATAATGTCCCCTATGTACAGGAATATAACTACTATAATACTGCACCCTATGCACAAGAATATAACTACTATAATACTGCCCCCTATGTACAAGAATATACCTACTATAACACTGCCCCCTATGTACAAGAATATAACTACTGTAATACTGCCCCCTATGTGCAAGATTATAACTACTATAATACTGCTCTTATGTACAAGAATATAATACTGCCCCTTATGTACAGGAATATAACTACTATAATACTGCCCCCTATGTACAGGAATATAACTACTATAATACTGTTCCCTATGTACAGGAATATAACTGCTATAATACTACCCCCTATGTACAAGAATATAACTACTATAATACTGCCCCCTATGTACAGGAATATAACTAGTATAATACTGCCCCCTATGTATAGGAATATAACTACTATAATACTGTTCCCTATGTACAGGAATATAACTGCTATAATACTACCCCCTATGTACAAGAATATAACTACTATAATACTGCCCCCTATGTACAGGAATATAACTACTATAATACTGTTCCCTATGTACAGGAATATAACTGCTATAATACTACCCCCTATGTACAAGAATATAACTACTATAATACTGCCCCCTATGTACAAGAATATAACTAGTATAATACTGCCCCCTATGTATAGGAATATAACTACTATAATACTGCCCCCTATGTACAAGAATATAACTACTATAATAATGCCCCCTGTGTACAGGAATATAGCTACTATAATACTGCCCCCTATGTACAAGAATATAACTACTATAATACTGCCCCCTATGTACAAGAATATAACTACTATAATACTGCCCCCTATGTACAAGAATATAACTACTATAATACTGCCCCCTATGTACAAGAATATAACTACCATAATACTGCCCCATATGTACAAGAATATAACTACTACAATACAGCCCCCTATGTACAGGAATATAGCTTCTATTACTAGTAGCCAGCCACCCACCAGTATATAGCCAGCCACCCCAGTATACAGCCAGCCCACTCAGTCAGTCCGCTCAGTAAATAGCCAGCCAGCCCTCCCCAGTATATAGCTAGCCAGCCCCCCCAGTATATAGCAGACAGCTCCTGCCCCAATATATAGTCAGCTAGCCCCCCCCAGTATATAGCCAGCCAGCCCCTGCCCCAGTGTATATAGCCTGCCAGCCCCTGCCCTAGTGTATATAGCCTGGCAGACCCTGCCCCAATGTATATAGCCTGCCAGCCCCCGCCCCAGTGTATATAGACTGCCAGCCCCCGCCCCAGTGTATATAGCCTGGCAACCCCCTCCCCAATGTATATAGCCTACTTCTTGCCGACGTCATGGTCTGTGCGACACTGGCCTGTACGGAGCTGTCACTGCGGCCGGACTGGATCAAGTAGGGGCGCAGCGTCGGGGCGTTGGAGAGGTGAGTTTCATGTGTTTTTAATTTTGCACCGGCCCCACCAGTCCAGGACCGGCCCCGGACCGGCCCTAAACCAATCGGCCCACCAGGATTTCTCCCGGTGGGTCTTATGGCCAGTCCACCCCTGGTTCCTGCCTCTTATTAAACACTTTACTTAGGCGCATTTTAGGCACAATGTTAGTTTTGGGCTCTTATATGTGATCCTCCACAGCAGAGCACAGGTGTGCAGGGCCGGATCATAGGCGGGGCTCCCGGGGCTCGAGCCCCGGGGCCCCCACCATCTTGACCCCCCTAGGGGCCCCCACCAGATCGCGCCTCCCGCACCCCCCTTATAAGCCGCTGCGCCGCACGTCGCCCCCAGGCAGAGGAGAGCGCCTCTACGCCCATCTGCCTGCACAACCGAGCCGCCTCCCAGCGCATCCACCCCCCTACATGGACTCCCCGCCCACCCATTCTGCTACATGGTGAGCCGCCCGCACTTTGGCACAGGCGACTCCGCCTCCGCGCCCGCCAACCCCCGCCTCCGGCAAAGGTGACCCCTTCCCGGCCCGCCTATCCCGCTGCCATGCATGGCAGAGCCGGCCCGCCCAAACAAGCAACAACACGGCCGACCCCGCAAACCCTGCCCCCCGCTCGACATCACCCCCGCTCCCCGTCCCCCGCCTACCTGCTCCCCGCTCAAACCACCACCCGCCCCCCGCGAACAAGCACCGGCAAGACCCCCCACCCGCCCGAACAGGCATCCGGTCACCCTAAAAGGTAAGTATATAGATATGTAT
Organism: Engystomops pustulosus; assembly: GCF_040894005.1. NCBI lineage: Eukaryota > Metazoa > Chordata > Amphibia > Anura > Leptodactylidae > Engystomops > Engystomops pustulosus. Next base: position 123,582,897 of record NC_092417.1, on the reverse strand, counting down.
TTTTCTGTGTGTATATATGTATATACGGTGTATATATGTATATACGGTGTATATGTGTATATATGTATATACAGTGTATATATGTATATACAGTGTATATATGTATATACAGTGTATGTATATATATACTGCGTGTAGATGTGTATATATATACTGCGTGTAGATGTATATATATACTGCGTGTATATGTATATATATACTGCATGTGTATGTGTATATACTGTGTATAGATGTATATACTGTGTATAGATGTATATACTGTGTATAGATGCATCTACTGTGTATATGTGTATATATGCATCTACTGTATATATCTGCATATATGCATCGACTGTGTATATATGCATCGACTGTGTATATGGGTATATATGCATCGACTGTGTATATGGGTATATATGCATCTACAGTGTATATGGGTATATATGCATCTACAGTGTATATGGGTATATATGCATCTACAGTGTATATGGGTATATATGCATCTACAGTGTATATGGGTATATATGCATCTACAGTGTATATGGGTATATATGCATCTACAGTGTATATGGGTATATATGCATCTACAGTGTATATGGGTATATATGCATCTACAGTGTATATGGGTATATATGCATCTACAGTGTATATGGGTATATATGCATCTACAGTGTATATGGGTATATATGCATCTACAGTGTATATGGGTATATATGCATCTACAGTGTATATGGGTATATATGCATCTACAGTGTATATGGGTATATATGCATCTACAGTGTATATGGGTATATATGCATCTACAGTGTATATGGGTATATATGCATCTACAGTGTGGGTATATATGCATCTACAGTGTGGGTATATATGCATCTACAGTGTATATGGGTATATATGCATCTACAGTGTGGGTATATATGCATCTACAGTGTATATGGGTATATATGCATCTACAGTGTATATGGGTATATATGCATCTACTGTGTATCTACTGTGTATAGATGTATATACTGTGTATATATGCATCTACTGTGTATACTGTGTATAGATGTATATACTGTGTATATATGCATCTACTGTGTATCTACTGTGTATAGATGTATATACTGTGTATATATGCATCTACTGTGTATCTACTGTGTATAGATGTATATACTGTGTATATATGCATCTACTGTGTATCTACTGTGTATAGATGTATATACTGTGTATATATGCATCTACTGTGTATCTACTGTGTATAGATGTTTATACTGTGTATATATGCATCTACTGTGTATCTACTGTGTATAGATGTATATACTGTGTATATATGCATCTACTGTGTATATGTGTATATACAGTGTATATGTGTATATACTGTGTATAGATGCATATACTGTATTTATACACGCATATATTTATATAAGCATATATGTGTGTACATTTATATATATATGTGAATGATGTGGTTTTTGTATTTGGTATGTATGTATTTGCTGTATGTGTGTATATACTTTGAGTTTGTATATACTCTGTGTATTGGTGTTTAAATGTATATGAGTGCATAAATGTGTGTGTATAAGTGTATACTTGTATGTATATATGGGTGCAAGAATACAAGTGTACAGCTTTATGTGTGTGTATATAAGTATATAAATGTGTGTAATTGTATAAGGGTACATTCACAAGAACATATGGGGGATGTATATCTGGCCACAAATTTGCTACCGGATATACTTCCCTCAAAGGCGTCTATAGCGCCTGGGCTCGGTACAGTGAGTACCACGAGTACTCACTGTTTCGTGCTGTGGCTGCAAAAGAGATAGAGCGTGCTCTATCTATGGCCGTAAGAACGACCATGCAGCTCTATTCTCTATGGAGAGGGGAGTGGTGAGCCTCGATCACCTCTCCTCTTCTCCAGCACGCCAGATGTGTGCCTGCCAGGCTATAGTCTGGCCACCACACGTTTATGCGAATGCAACCGACATATGTTTATATTTTTTTAAGGGGAAAGGGGGCCCCATGCAGAAATCTGCTATGGGGCCCAATCTCTCCTAGTTACACCACTCCATGGGACTGCATGGCTGTGCTGGCTGAGGTGTATGTTACATGGGACTGCATGGCTAGTGTGGCTGAGGTGTATGTTACATGGGACTGCATGGGTAGTGTGGCTGAGATGTATGTTACATGGGACTCGTATCTGGTAGGGGTGAAGGATGTAAAGATGTGTTACTGGGTATGAGGCGGCTGTATGTAGCTGTGTTACTGGGGGCGAAGCGGCTGTATGTAGCTGTGTTACTGGGGATGAGGCGGCTGTATGTAGCTGTGTTACTGGGGATGAGGCGGCTGTATGTAGCTGTGTTACTGGGGGCGAGGCGGCTGTATGTAGCTGTGTTACTGGGGATGAGGTGTCTGTATGTAGCTGTGTTACTGGGGGGCGAGGGGGCTGTATGTAGCTGTGTTACTGGGGATGAGGCGGCTGTATGTAGCTGTGTTACTGGGGATGAGGCAGCTGTATGTAGCTGTGTTACTGGGGACGAGGCAGCTGTATGTAGCTGTGTTACTGGGGATGAGGCGGCTGTATGTAGCTGTGTTACTGGGGGCGAGGCGGCTGTATGTAGCTGTGTTACTGGGAGCGGGGCGGCTGTATGTAGCTGTGTTACTGGGGGCGAGGCGGCTGTATGTAGCTGTGTTACTGGTGGGGCGAGGGGGCTGTATGTAGCTGTGTTACTGGGGATGAGGCGGCTGTATGTAGCTGTGTTACTGGGGGTGAGGCGGCTGTATGTAGCTGTGTTACTGGGGGGCGAGGGGGCTGTATGTAGCTGTGTTACTGGGGGCGAGGCGGCTGTATGTAGCTGTGTTACTGGGGATGAGGCGTCTGTATGTAGCTGTGTTACTGGGGGGCGAGGGGGCTGTATGTAGCTGTGTTACTGGGGATGAGGCAGCTGTATGTAGCTGTGTTACTGGGGATGAGGCAGCTGTATGTAGCTGTGTTACTGGGGATGAGGCGTCTGTATGTAGCTGTGTTACTGGGGGCGAAGCGGCTGCATGTAGCTGTGTTACTGGGGATGAGGCGGCTGTATGTAGCTGTGTTACTGGGGTGAGGCGGCTGTATGTGGCTGTGTTACTGGGGGCGAGGGGGCTGTATGTAGCTGTGTTACTGGGGATGAGGCGGCTGTATGTAGCGGTGTTACTGGGGATGAGGCGGCTGTATGTAGCTGTGTTACTGGGGATGAGGCGGCTGCATGTAGCTGTGTTACTGGGGATGAGGCGGCTGCATGTAGCTGTGTTACTGCTGGGATAGTGAAAAGTAAGGAAGGAGGACGTGTGTGTACGCTACACTTAGTGGGGGCCTCCACCAGATTTTGCGCCCGGGGGCCCCCACCAACCTTAATCCGGCCCTGCAGGTGTGTGACACCCTGCACCAAGTGACCTCCTCAGCAGTGACTTCTCCTGGAGGGGATCCCCCAGTGTTGATCTCCTGCTGTAATTCTGCCCAGTATCCTCCTCAGACACCAGTAGGGTCATCCTGCTACAAGGGAGACACTTCTCTGTACTATTTGAGCTCTGAGCTCTGAATTCTGCAGATTGTTTTGTATATAGAAGATCATGAACTGTAAATAGAGACTGCCTGTCCTGTCTGTATTATCTGTACTAGTATCTGCTAAGCACTGTTGCTGGGGATAAGCTCCTCTGCACAGGAGCTCAGTGTTGCTTCTCAGTTAACACCACCTTCAGGCTGGAGTATTTTTGCGCCCTTTTTTGCGCCTGAATGAAAAGACCCAAATTATGAATATTTATGATTTTTTTTGCTGCACAGCTAGTTTGGTGTTTAGTCGCAAAACTGGAGCAAAAACAGTTCTACAGTATGAAAAGGTGCAAAAACAGCAGAAAAACAAGTGATACATCTGGCCCAAGGTACACAGAATGAATTTTGTTGCACAGAAGTACTAGAAAAATTATGCACACAAAATGATATTTTGTACAGAACAATTATGGTGCTGTCTATCCACATTGTAAACTGCAATGAATTGTCCAATTACAGAGCTTGTTATTGGCCTGCCTTTGGAGGAGGCTACAGTCCAGAATATTCTCCGCTGGCTCCCAGGATCTCTCCTTGGGCCCGAACCCATTCCAGCACCTCCTTAACCTCATAGACATCTGGGGAGTCAGCCTCAGGAGCAGGAGATTGCTGAGAGAAACGGTTCAAGACTACAGGCTTCAGCAGAGAGACATGGTAGGAGTTTGGGATGCGCATTGATGGAGGGAGGTGGCGTTTGTAAGCCACAGGGTTGATTCGCTTGATGACTACAAAGGGACCGAGGAAGTGGGGACCAAGCTTCTAGCTTGGTATCTTCAGCCGTACATGTCTGGAAGATAACCACACCTTGTCACCTAGAGAGAATACAGGAGGAGGGCCCCGCTTCTTGTCAGCCTTAGTTTTAGTTCAGTCAGTGGCGTGAAGAAGAGACTGACGGTTTTGATACCAAATAGACTTAAGGTCCTGCACCAGATCCTCTACTGCCGGGACATCAGAAGGAGTAGGCAGTGGAAGAGGAGGACAAGGGATTCGTCCGAAGACCACAAAAAACGGGGCTGCGCCAGCAGACTCAGAGTCCAAGGAGTTATAGGAAAACTCAGCCCAAGGAAGCATATAAGCCCAATTATCTTGACAGACTGAGACAAAGTGTCAGAGGTAACAGCTCAAAATCTGATTCACCCACACCATTCGACTGAGGGTGGTACGCAGAAGAAAAGTCCACATTAAGTTGCAGCTGGTTACACAAGGCAAGCCAGAACTTGGAAGCGGAAGTCCATGCAGCTGGAAGATATGCTTGAAGAACAAACTGGCATAACATGGAGAAGATGGAAGACCTGGAAGGGGAACAAAATGGGACATCTTGAAAAACAAGTCCGTCACCACTTTGATAATAGTATTACCAGAGGAGAGAGGCAGATCAGTGGGACCATAGGCGACTGGGTATCGGCAACGGAAGTAACAGTCCAGCCAGTTTGAGACAAGAGGCTTTGTTACGGGCACAGAAGGAAAAGGATCCCACGAAATCCCAGACATCTTTGACCAGATCTGGCCACCAGTAGTAGCCGGAGATGAGGGCCACGGAACGTTGCACCCCTGAATGCCCAGCCAAATGCAAAAAATGTTCCCAACATAGAATGCTCTTCCGGAGAGCAGGTCTAACGCACGTCTTGCCGGGAGGTAGCTGCCGAAGATCCTCCGGAGCTGCAACCACAAGTCGTTCAGGAGAGATAGCACGGGACAGGGCATCAGTTCGCGAAACCAGGAACCTCTGTATTGCTCGTAGACCTTCTGGGCGTGGCCACTGTAGGACTGCAGACAGCTTAGCAGGATCCATCTGGAGGCTTCTGTCAGGAATTATATAGCCGAGGAATGGGAGGATGCGTTATTGAAACTTACATTTCTCCAGCTTAGTGTAAAGACAGTTGGCCCGGAGGTGGCCAAGAACTTGCCCTATGTGTGACTGATGGGTCTCGAGGTCTGGGGAGAAGACACAGAAGTACAACAGATCCTGAAAATGTCATTCACAAACTCCTGGAAGACAGCAGGAGCAATACATAGTCCAAATGGCATTACTAGATATTCAAAGTAACCATTACAGGTGTTAAACGCCATCTTCCACTTGTCACCCTTGCGGATCTGGATGAGGTTAGAGGAAGGCTGGAACCTCACGCCTCGGTCCTCAACTGGGAAACTGGGAAGGTCCTGCATTGGGGATCAAAAAGCCACTCACGCTGAATGGCATCACCTCTACCTCTCCTGACTTCTCATGTGTCTCCCAAGTTTCTGGAGTATATGCCAGCATACTACAGGAACTTTGCCGTTGTTTTTTCCTATGCCGTCATTGTCCCTATGATTGCCCTGTAGACCTGCTGCCTGGAACCTCGCCACCTCCATGGGGAGGTCCAGCTTAGAGAACACCCTGGGTCCGCGCAGCCGATCAAAGAGTTCTGTAATCAACAGCAGGGGTAGTGATTTTTAATCGTGACCTTGTTCAGTCCGCGATAGTCTATGCAGGGATGCAAGCAGCCGTCTTTCTTGGTGGCAAAAAAGAATCCTGCACCAACCGGAGAGGAGGACTTGCGTATGAAAACTCTTTGCAGGTTCTCCTTGACGTACTCAGACATGGCAGGCGTCTCAGGAACAGAGAAATGATAGACACTGCCTTTAGGGGGCAAAGTTCCAGGCAGCAGGTCTACAGGGCAACCATAGGGACAATGCGGTGGCATTGGAAAAAACAATGGCAAAGTTCCGGTAGCATGCTGGCATATCCTCCAGAAACTTGGGAGACACATAAGAAGTCAGATTTGTCCATTGACTGAAGATATGGATAGGGGATTCTTGAGAGGAACCACCGGAATGCGATGCTGGGAGACCAGAGCAGCATCCACAAAGTTCCCTGCAGAACCAGAGTCCAAGAAGGCTGTGACTTGCACAAGAGTGTGTGTATCGGCACCAAGGAGCACAGGAACTGTCAGGTGTGAAGAAACTATATTCACACCTAGGAATGTTTCTCCAAGGAGCCCTAGGTGCTGGCGTCTCCTGGACGTGGGGGGATGAACAGGACAAGCCCCAATTAAGTGCTTGGGACTAGCACAGTACAAGCAGAGGTTCTCCTGACATCGTCTGGAATGTTCCTTGACGGTGAATCAGGCTCTTGTGGAAGCAGAGCCTGTGGTTGCTCATGATGCAATTCTCCAGCATGCTCCAAGAACCTCCACGTCTATCCGAGCGGCCAGGGTGATGAGACCACTCAGAGTAGCCGGCAGGTCAAGTGGCCAATGCCACTTGACAGTGTATTCGCCTACAGACGAGTCCCTTTGACGTAAGTTCAGCAGCACTATTTCAGCTGAGGAGGCCTGTGGGGGTTCCTCGAAAACAGATTGGAATTCAGCCAGGAATGCAGTATAGGTAGCCGTGACTGGATTGCCTCTGTCCCATAGAGGGGTAGCCCAGGCCAGGGCTTTCCCGGAGAGTAAACTGACATTGAATGCCACCTTAGAGTGTTTAGTGACAAACTGGTATGGCATCAGTTCTATGTGCAGCGAACACTGTGCAGCTGTGCGAACAATGTGCAGCTTGGGATCGCCATCATACTGCTGCCGGTAGACAAGCCGAGTGTAACGGTAGAGGTCCCAGGAACTGCAGCAGGAGTAGTCGCTGGATCCAGATGCTGGTACACAGAGGTAAACAGCTGTTGCAGTGCAGTGGTGACTTAACCAAGTAGTTCTCCGTGTGAAGCAATCTCCAGGGACTGCTGGGCGACAACCCTGGAAATATCAGCCAGTATCAGAAGCATCACCTCGGCTGGGTCCATGGCCAGATCTTGCCGTCAGGGTTCAGGGTCAGTGGACCACCACGGGAGATGGTACTAGACGAAACCTGGGACCAGAATCTAAGTGGCACTTGGTCTTCTCCAGAGCCCGTCGCAAGGCAGGATGGACTTGCTGAGGCAGGATGCCACCAGGTCATTCCACAGGAGCGACTAGCCCGTGGTGGCAGCCAAAGTTGAGGTTTAGATACAGCGGGCAGTCTCGTAGTAGGATACAGGCATATTGTCAGGGCAGGCAGCATAGATGCAGAGGTCAGAGGTCATGTCCGAGGTCAGCAACAGGAGATCAGCAGGAACGGGAACAAGGAATGGGATAGGAAAAAACACAGGGCAAAGGAAGCTTTCTCTTCTCACCATAGTTCAAAGATCTGGCAGGGAATTCTTTGTGACAAAATTATTTTTGTGAATTCTGTGTGACAAAATTAATTCCATGTGACAAAATGTATTCTGTGAATTTTTTTAGGACAGAATACATTTGGTGAGACAAAATTAATTCTGTGTTACTGAATACAATTTGTTAATTTTATATGACAAAATGCATTTTGTGAGACAAAATTAATTTTGTGTTACAGAATGCATTTTGTGAGACAAAATTAATTCTGTATGACAAAGCATTTTGTGAATCTTATGTGACAAAATGTATTCTGTATGACAAAATAATATTGTGTGTGACACAAAATGGTATTTTGTGCAATTTTGTGGTATTTTGTGTATTTTGTGGTCAGACAATTATATTTTGCGACACAAAATACTTGCCATCCACACAAAATAAACTGCATCACAAAATTATTTTTGTGCATTCTGTAAAAGTCTTATTGATTTTGCGTACACCAAAATGATTTTTTTAATGACAAAAGGCAATTTGGGTCGATAAATATTAGTTTTGGGAGCACAAATAAGATTTTCTGATGACAACTTTGAATTCTGTGTCCATAGTATGAATTCTGTGGTCACTAAATTAATTTTGTGCCACTGAACAAATTTGGTTGCAGAGAATACATTGTGAACAAACGGCACCCCATAAAAGAGGACCTGTCACCCAGAAATTCTAAAGTAAGCAGCTCCTAGTGCTAAAACAAATGCAGCAGTGTTCCAATGATAGCGTTATGAGAAACCTCCGATAACGCTATGGTTTTTTGTAGTGCAGAAGTAGAATTTTGTCACACAGAATAAAAATTTTGTCACACAGAATGGTATTTTGTCAAACAGAATGGTATTTTGTCACCCAGAATGGTATTTTGTAGAACAGAAGTAGAATTCTGTCATACAGATTGGTATTTTGTCAAGCAGAATGGCATTTTGTACTACAGAAGTAGAATTCTGTCACACAGAATAAGAAGTTTGTCACACAGAATGGTATTTTGTCAAACAGAATGGTATTTTGTTATACAAAAATAGATTTCTGTCACACAGAATAGTATTCTGTCAAACAGAATACTATTTTGTAGTACAGAAGTAGAACTGTGTCACACAAAATGGGGGTCATTTACTAAGGGCCCGATTCGCGGTTTCCCGACGTGTTACCCGAATATTTCCGATTTGCGGCGATTGTACCTGAATTGCCCCGGGATTTTGGCGCACGCGATTGGATTGTGGCGCATCGGCGCCGGCATACGCGCGACGGAAATCGGGGGGCGTGGCCAAACGAAAACCTGACGTATTCAGAAAAACCGCCACATTTAAAAACCAAAAATGTGTCGCTTGGGAAGCGCTTACCTTCACCTGGTCCAGCTCGACGGAGCGCCACCTGGTTGACGGCGGAGGAACTACCTTCATAAATCCCGGCCGGACCCGAATCCTGTGCAGAGAACGCGCCGCTGGATCGCGAATGGGCCGGGTAAGTAAATGTGCCCCAATATGTTTTTTGTCACACATTTGTGTCCACAAAAGTTAAATCTGTGTCACAAAATATGATCCTGTAAACACAAAATAATTTTTTTTGTTCACATAATGCATTATGTAAGCACAAAATAAATTTGGTGCTCACTTAAAGTAGATATGTAGTTTTGTGTAAATGTAATGTATTTTGTCTTCAAGCTGAATATTTTGTGAACATGAAATTATTCTGTTCTTACAAAATAGATTCTGTGAACAAACGGTGCCCCATAGTGTGTGTGTGCTTGCCAGCCTGCAGGGGGCAAAGCATGTGTGTGTGCCTGCAAGGGGAACAGCATGTGTGTGTTCCTGGAGGGGGCACAGCAAGTGTGAGTATGCCTGCGGGGGGCACAGCATGTGTGTGTGTGTGCCTGCAGGGGTTACAGCATGTGTGTGTGTTTGCCTGCCCACAGGGGGCACAGCATGTGTGTGTGTATCTTCAGGGGGCACAGCATGTGTATTTGTGTGTGTGCCTGCAGGGGGCACAGCATGTGTTTGTGTGTGTTTGTGCCTGGAGGGTGCACAGCATATGTGTGTGTGTGCCTGCAAGGGGCACAGCATGTGTGTGTGTGCGCCTGCAGGGGGAACAGCATGTGTGTGTCCCTGCAAGGGGGAACAGCACATGTGTGTGTGTGCCTGCAAGGGAGCACAGCACGTGTTTGTGTGTGCCTTCAGGGGGCACAGCATGTGTGTGTGCCTGCAGGGAGCACAGCATGTGTGTGTGCCTGCAGGGGGCAAAGCATGTGTGTGTGCGCTTGCAGGGGGCACAGCATGTGTGTGTGCCTGCAGGGGGCACAGCAAGTGTGTGTGTGTGTGCCTGCGGGATGTACAGCATGTGTGTGTGTGCCTGCAGGGGGGCACAGCATGTGTGTGTGCCTGCCTGCAGAGGGCACAGCGTGTGTGTGCGCCTGCAGATGGCACAGCATGTGTGTGTGTGTGTGTCTGCAGGGGGAACAGCATGTGTGTGTGTGTACCTGCAGGGGGCACAGCATGTGTGTGTGTGAATGCAGGGGACACAGCATGTGTGTGTGTCAGCATATATGTGTGTGTGTGTGTGTCTGGAGGGAGACACACCTCCTGTTCTTACAAAATAGATTCTGTGAACAAACGGTGCCCCATAGTGTGTGTGTGCTTGCCAGCCTGCAGGGGGCAAAGCATGTGTGTGTGCCTGCAAGGGGAACAGCATGTGTGTGTTCCTGGAGGGGGCACAGCAAGTGTGAGTATGCCTGCGGGGGGCACAGCATGTGTGTGTGTGTGCCTGCAGGGGTTACAGCATGTGTGTGTGTTTGCCTGCCCACAGGGGGCACAGCATGTGTGTGTGTATCTTCAGGGGGCACAGCATGTGTATTTGTGTGTGTGCCTGCAGGGGGCACAGCATGTGTTTGTGTGTGTTTGTGCCTGGAGGGTGCACAGCATATGTGTGTGTGTGCCTGCAAGGGGCACAGCATGTGTGTGTGTGCGCCTGCAGGGGGAACAGCATGTGTGTGTCCCTGCAAGGGGGAACAGCACATGTGTGTGTGTGCCTGCAAGGGAGCACAGCACGTGTTTGTGTGTGCCTTCAGGGGGCACAGCATGTGTGTGTGCCTGCAGGGAGCACAGCATGTGTGTGTGCCTGCAGGGGGCAAAGCATGTGTGTGTGCGCTTGCAGGGGGCACAGCATGTGTGTGTGCCTGCAGGGGGCACAGCAAGTGTGTGTGTGTGTGCCTGCGGGATGTACAGCATGTGTGTGTGTGCCTGCAGGGGGGCACAGCATGTGTGTGTGCCTGCCTGCAGAGGGCACAGCGTGTGTGTGCGCCTGCAGATGGCACAGCATGTGTGTGTGTGTGTGTCTGCAGGGGGAACAGCATGTGTGTGTGTGTACCTGCAGGGGGCACAGCATGTGTGTGTGTGAATGCAGGGGACACAGCATGTGTGTGTGTCAGCATATATGTGTGTGTGTGTGTGTCTGGAGGGAGCAGAGCATGTGTGTGTGTGTGTGTGTGTATGTGTATGTGTGTGTGTGTGTGTGTGTGTGTGTGTGGCTGCAAGGGGGCACAGCTCGCGTGTGTGGATTCAGGAGGCACAGCGCACATGTGTGTACATGTCTGGAGGGGGAACCACATGTGCGTATGTGTCTGCAGGGGGAACAGCATGTGTGTGTGTGAATGCAGGGGGCACAGCCTGTGTGTGTGTCTCTACAGAGCCACAGCGTGTGTGTGTGTCTACAGGGGACACAGTCTGGATTGTCTGCAGGTGGACTGCAGGGACTTGTAAACTAAGCCAAATCTGTCTATTGACCCCTGGTTAACCGGAATAAAACCCATGAATAATAGATGGAGTCTCACTTTTGTGTTGGGTGTGGGTAGGCCACAGCATTTTTTAATTTTTTTTCAACCAAAAAATAACTTAATTAACATTTTATAATTAAAGTGCAAGAAAATTTGTAAACAAAACAAAAGACATGCTCGCACAAGTTCTTTTAGTTCTTGGAAAAAACAGCTTTCACCCAAATGGTGGCTGAGAACAACAGCCAACAAGTGGGCAACATCACTTCGCCTAACACATGTCTAAATCTGCCACAGAGAAGCCAATAAGCACCTAGCGCCGGCTGCGACCCTTTACACTGCCTAATGTGATGGCCCTCTCAGCCATCTCCTGAAAACCTACCAAGAAAATGTCAAACCCAATCGGGTTCAGATGGACTCCGTCACCAATAAGCAGGTGCCTATTATCTCCTAATTCCGTGTGGTGAAAACTACACCACCCAGAGAAGTGATGTGCTTGGAGACACAAATATTAAGGATCTTATTTGGGATCATAATCCCGGGCGCCCTTCCAGTGACAGTGGGGGATTATCTCCGACCAGGCCAGAGTGACGGAGTTGAAGAAACTAGGGAAACGGGCAAAATCCTCCTTAATCAGGGAAATAAGTTCCCCTAATTTTTCCCCGCCTAAATCGTTGCCACCGGCATGGACAATAATTATCACGTCGTCTTGGTGATCCCGGCTGACCTGCACTACTTCCAGCTAAACTTGAGTCCACCGCATGCCACAAACCCCACGCCAGTGCACTTGAACTTCCTTTAGACCTAAACCTTTTTTTTTTTAAATTTATATATATATAAAACTATGTCTTTATCATGAAAATCTATTCCTCTCTTGATACATCCCATTATTTTATTTGCTTTAGCAACAGCCGCCTGGCTCTGGTCACTAAAATTAAGTTTACCATCCACCAATACCCCCAAGTCCTTTTCAGCTTCAGTTTTACTAAGTAATTAACCGTTTAGAACATAATTATACTTTTTGTTTCCATGGCCCAAGTGCATAACTTTACATTTATCTACATTAAACCTCATCAACCATTTCTCTCCCCATCCCTCAAGCTTCCACAAATCCCTCTGTAATGCTAAACTATCGACCTCAGTATTTATTACTTTACACAGCTTAGTATCATCTGCAAATATTGAAACTTGACTGTGTAAACCCACTACAAGGTCATTAATAAAAATATTAAAAAGAAGTGGCCCCAATACTGACCCCTGTGGCACTCCACTGGTAACATCAACCCAATCTGAGAATGTGCCATTAATGACCACTCTCTGTTTTCTATCACTAAGCCAATTACTTACCCAAATACACAGATTTTCTCCTATTCCCAGCAGTCTCATTTTATATACCAACCTTTTATGTGGCACGGTGTCAAATGCCTTTGAAAAGTCCAAATATACAACATCTACAGCGTCCCCCAGATCCAGTCTTGAACTTACCTCCTCGTAGAAACCAATCAGATTAGTCTGACAGGACCGATCTCTCATAAACCCATGCTGACGCTGGGTTATAAGCGTTCTGCTGTAACATGGCTGCCTGGAGCTGCTGTATCTCTCCTACACACACACACATGCACACACAGGCTGCAGGGGGCGTGGCCACCAGCACCAGGAAGCACATCATTATACAGCCTCACATCATTATACAGGCTGTCAGTCATGCACTGGGGGTGTGGCTGTGCCTCCCACTCATGAAGAGAGTGGACAGCTTGAATATGCTAATGCTTCATTGGACATTTCACAGGCCATTTGCATACAGCTTTAAATTTTAAATTAAAATTCTTTAACCCTAAATCCCCCGCATTCCCAACCCCTTCTCTAATTGATTTGGGGCCATAGAGCACAGCGTGTGTGTGCCTGGAGGCGGCACAGCATATGTGTGTGTGTGTGCCTGCAGGGGGCACAGCGTGTGTGTGTGAATGCAGGGGGCACAGCATGTGTCTGTGTGTCTGGAGGGAGCACAGCATGTGTGTGTGTGGCTGCAAGGGGGTAAAGCACTTGTGTGTGGATTCAGGAGGCACAGCGCATGTGTGTGTATGTGTCTGGAGGGGGAACCACATGTGCATATGTGTGTGCCTGCAGGGGGGACAGCATGTGCGTATGTGTGTGCCTGCAGGGGGCACAGCATGTGTGTGCCTGCAGGGGCACAGGGGGTGTGTGTGTGTGTCTGCAGGCGGCATAGCATGTGTGTGTGCTTGCAGGAGGCACAGCATGTGTGTGCCTGCAGGGGGCATAGCATGTGCGTGTGTGTGTCTGAAGGTGACACAGCCAGCGTGTGTCTGTGTGCCTGCAGGGGGCACAGCATGTGTGTGTGCACCTGCCTGCAGAGGACACAGCCAGTGCGAGTGTGCCTGCCGGCAGGCGACACAACGTGTTTTTGTGGGCCTGCAGGGGGCACAGCATGCGTGTGTGTGCCTGCAGCGGACACAGCATGTGTGTGTGTGCCTGCAGCGGACACAGCATATGTGTGTGTCTCTGTGGGGCCACAGCCTGTGTGTGTGGTTGCAAGGGGCACATCATGTGTGTGTGGCTGCAGGGGGCACAGCATGTGTGTGTGGCTGCAGGGGGCACACCATGTGTGTGTGGCTGCAGGGGGCACAGCATGTGTGCATGTCTGGAGGGAGCACAGCATGTTTGTATGTGTCTGGAGTGGCCCATGTGTGTGGCTGCAAGGGGGCACAGCGTTTGTGTGTGACTGCAGGGTGCAAAACACATGTGCATGTGTCTCGAGCAGGCATAGCATTCTTGTGGCTGCTAGGGGCACAGCATTTGTGTGTGTGTGTGGCTTCAAGGGGCACAGCATGTGTGTATGGCAGCAGGGGGCACAGTTTTCATAGATGACTACAAGGAGCCACTATTATGGGTACTTTATGCATTATTATTCTATTATAGGGGTAGGTTATATATTTAAAATCATTTAGGATACTAATATATATAATGTATATGTGTGTGTTCATGAACCCTGAAACTGTTGCTGTGTTTCTGTACATCTTGGTGCTATATTTCGGTATGGGGCTAGGTCATATGTACCATATTGTAACCGTACCGTACACAGGAAGAGTCTGTGTAGCAGTGGACCCTCTGGACCACTGTGGGAGTTGTAGATGATACTAGCCGACACCCGGGACCGGAGTCACCAGAGCCTGCCACAAACGGGATTGTCTTGCTGCGGCAGGGTGCCACCAGGTCATTCCATGGGTGCGACTAGGCCCGCAGTGGCAGCCAGGGATAGCAGGGGATGCAGGACACAGTCCGAGCCTGGGATGACAGCAGGAGTGCAGCTTGGAAGGATGAGCTGGAACTCACGTTAGGCAGTAGCTGGCACAGGACCCAGGCGGACAGGAACAGACAAGTCCTTGGAGGAGAGCTGGTGGCTTGGAGGTGTCTGGGAATGCTGGGAACACGGGAGCAACCAGGAGCATCTGGGAACACTGGAGACAGGAACACGAAGGTGCCTGGAAACGCTGAAGGACACACAGGAAACACGGAGGTGTCTGGAAACGCTGGAGGACACACGGGAAACACAGAGGTGTCTCAATGCGCTGGAAGACAGGAGCGTCTGGAAACGCAGACAGGCTTTCTTCTTCAACAGGAACCGCTGTGGGAAGCGAGGTCTGGAAACCTTGGAAGTTTCTTGGAAATGCTGAAGATCCAGCCAGGAAGGAAGGGAGGTGCCGGATTAGCCAGCCCCAATCTGAGGGACGCTGGCCCTTTAAGGCTAGGAGAGCCGGGACGCACGCGGCCTAGTAGAGGATGTGGCCTAGTCGGGAAGCATGAGCCATGGTGAGGTAAGTCCGGGCCGGGGGGCTGCTGCTAGCGGGTGTACCCGCTATCTGTACCACATGTACTAACTTTATTTTATATTTTTAAATTTAATTGAATTCATTCTGTTGTAATGAATTTGGGGGGCAATGTATATATATTGACCTCAGGGTGGGGGTCTCTGTTTTTTTCAAGGTTTGTAAACTTTGTTAAGTAAATTGCCTACAAATTGCCCTGGGCCGGATATATCCATAGATAATAGGATGTTGTAGGACGCTGGTAGTTCTATGAATTGTTATGCCATGTAACGATTAATGTCACCACCTTCCTTGTACTGTTTACTATATTTTATATCTTCTGTTTCTAGTCTCTGTATTGTACACTATAATTTATCACACTCAGGGTTAATACCAATAATATTTATAAACACACTAGAAGTATACAATGTTAATCACAATACCCACAAACCCACAGAATCCAACCCACCACAATGCATATAAACACACACACACACACACTATAATAATCCTCACACCTAACTATCCCTATTATTACAGAGAACGAAGGGGGACAGGGAGATTGACAGGAAAGCAGGGGTATAGAGGTAGGTTAAACAGGGAAGCAGGGGTACAGAGATAGGTTAATAGATGGAAGCGGGGAAGCGGGGGTACAGAGATACAGGTACTCAGCCCAATCCGGGAAGGTGCTATAGTGTCTTCTCTATGGTGATCCTCTTAGCTCGTGGTGATGGCAGATTCCTTCTCCTTTCCTAGTTGGGCTGTAGGGAAGATTTTTCTCCCTCCTTTCCTAGCTGGTCTCCATGGAAGATTTCTTTCTCCTCTCCTCCACACTCATGCCCTTATAAGTCTGCCCCTTGTCCCTTCCCCCCAGAATGGTGAACAACAGATGTTTACCTTCATATCTTGTATATCCATTTGGTCACCCATTCAGCCACCCTCAGGTGGGAAATGACAAAAGACCCTAGATTCCCATCCAGACATATAGTCTCCGAATAACTGACCCTGGGTAGTTAAACAACTTTAGAGACAAAAGGGCCTGGATTCCCATCCAGATATAGAGATATAAATTGTCTCCGAATAACTGACCCTGAGGAGATTGAATGACTTTCCCATAATAAAGGGGGTTGACATCCTGTTGCCAAAGGCCCTCAGTACATCCTGAGTAAGGCAGGTGTGTGCTCTTTCCCAGGGGATAGGAATATGACAGAGGGATATTTTATATATCTATATATATTACAAATATCTATATACACTTCCTTTACATTCCCCCTGTTTTCACGGGACGTGACAATTAAATTTGAGGGAAGTGTTTTGTTGAATTTGCCTATTTAACCATATTTATCCCTGGTAATGATTCAGGATGGAACGAAGTATAATTTTGCATTTAGGTACCAAGACATCACTTTCCCACAGAGCCACCTTCCTGCCTGTCACCGTAACCCAGTATCCTCTGCCCACAGAGAACGTCATCTGCTTCTTGTCTCTTCCTCTCTGAATCACAGTCCTTTACTATGGTATGAGTCTCTTTGGTTGACCTTGTCTGTGTTGCCAGTCTCCTGCTGTAGCCAATCTCAATTGTTATCCTGAGCAATATAGGACTTCTTTAATACTTCCCACAGGCAGGTTTGATAGAAAGGCCATTTAGCACATGCAGCACCACCCTTGATCTGGTGTTATGGTCATGTAGAGTCATCATCCAATCTGTCACACAGGCAGCAACTTTTCATCAGAGGTGTTAACAATGAAGAACAATGAAGAACCTTGATTGAAGTGGTATCCATGGACAGAAAACCTGGATCTTTTCCAAGGCAAAACAGCAGACTAGAATGGGGGGCGATGTCTCAGAACCTAAGGTCAAATTGTGGGGAGGGGCATTGCCTCCCGTGTCCCCAATACCTGACATTCAATCCATTCTGTTATTAATCATACCATATATAAGGTTTAAAGGCAATTACTCACCATCGTGTGGGGATACCTTACCTGTCCCTAAGGTCCCTACACATATAAATAACACAGGCACACTCTAAATATTGTGTCACCCTCATCTACCAAACACACAAATTCCCATCATTTAAAAAAAATATAAAAATTAACCCAGTTAGAGTAAGGACTGTAGTCTGTAGTCATCAAGTTCTTAACGTCTGCCCTCTTATGAGTCCATGATGCTCTTCCTGTCTCTGTTGTGAGGGTTGATCAGTCCTCTCTAATTTTAACTTGAAAATAGTCCATTTTACATAACAGAGACCAGGAATAGAAGAATCACTGTCATTGGGCAAATTAGCATATCAAAGAACAAAGTTGCTTTGGGGCTGTATCCAAACAGTCTCTCCGAGCAGGACACTGCAGAGCCTTTTTTCCATGGCATGGACAATCCCTGCAATCTTTATCTGGTCAAAGTCCTTAATTTTCATTTGGACAGATATCCACACACTTTTCAGGGTTAATTGATGTTCTTTCCTTCAGATCTGCTACATCAATACCTACAAATAAATAAAAGGAACAATGGCCTCCTGGGAAGAGTTCTCCTCCTTTTGAGCAGTTAGTTTCTTCCTGTCATACTAGGTTCCAAATTAGTTTACATTTGACAAGATAAATCCACTGTGTAAACGTCCAGCACCCTTCTCAATGTACGTAACAGCAATTTAAACAAACCATCTATATTGATGCTAAAGTTAATGTATCTGCCTCTGGGACACTTCCCACCAGGAGATTTATATCTACCACAGTATACCTCAGTCATAGGGGTCCCGACCATACAACTATTGGAGAATCCACTCCATTACATATTAGTATCTGCCATTAACATTACAGTATCTAATACCCATTGTGCAGAGACGACAAGTAGTGTTATGCCACCTCCTGTACACAACTGTCCCCATAATGATTACCATAAATTATTGTATGGAAGAAGATCCCTCTATCTGATTATATCTCTGATCTAGTCCATCAGCCTGTACCTTCATACTGCTGCTCTATATAAGCTTTCCGGTTTTACTAGGCTGTCATAGTTCTCTACCAGAGTTTTCGCAGTTTAACTTTTCTATTGGTCTTTACATTTTCTGGGGCCTACATCCCCCTGAATCCCTCGGCATACAATATGCCTACAGGGTGCAGCTTACATACATGGATCTTAAACAAGAAAACAAACATTACACATACAAGTTACACAAAAAACCAAAGACAACGAGTAATCACAAGCAGACACCACATAGCCAGGACCACAGAGAGTAATTTAGGGCCTACTTGTGATTATCCTCCCCAGTTTTAATTGGTCACTTTGAATCATCAGCACATGGTGGGGCACACGTGGCTGGGAAGAAACCTTTTTATAGCCATTTTCTTTGTGCCACACAGATGAATTTTCTATGGTGACGTTGCTAGACACCTTACAGCTACTTGCACACGAGCAATGTCTAGCAAAATGACCAAAGCTGCCACATTTAAAACATTTCACAAAGCAATGTTTCTTCTGCCTTTCACTATTTGTCAATTTACAATCCTTAGCTATATGACCTAAGCCACCACAAGAAAAACATGTAATACATTTCATGCTTGGCTTAGGACAGTTTAAATTGTCTCCACATCTTCTAAACTTCTCCATAGCTAGGGATGCACTTCTGACAATCCTACTTTTACAGGTCCTTACTATACCAGAAAGCAATGTTTTACCTTTACCTTTCTGGCTAGGATCACTGTTGGGGATGTTTAATCTGTTGCAAGCTTTAATCCCCCCTTTTTGCCCTGCAGAGGGCAAAACTTCTGAGGACTCTAGCCTTGACTTTAAGGTATAAGACAAGGCTGGCACAATTTTGGAAAAATTACTAATGATGTCTTGCAAGCTAGATATCAGTTGAGACCGGGCTGCAAGTTCATCATTGAGCTTAGCAATCACTACATCAGTAGATGCTGCCTGATCCTTAAATCTCTTGACCTCAGTATAGGACTGAGTCAACTGTGCCTCAATATCAGCATTGTGCTTTCCAATTTCTATCAGTTTTGACTCCAGATTCACACTCTCTGCCAGTTGTGTCTGTAAAGCACAAACCTGCTTAGCGTTATAGACACAACATTTGCAGTGAGATTCTGGGCATTTATTACTTGACACCAAAACACCATGTTCTGGCCTCCACAGTGTCTCATTATAAACATAAATAAGTTTCGCCAGCATGTGGAGCCGTTTAGTAGCCTTATTTAATATTGACTGCTTCTTTATATGTTCCATGTCATAATTCTGCATTTGTTCTAACAAATCAGACCACAGCGTTTCAGCTGACTTGTATGATGTGGGTGGCTCTGGGTTAAATTTACTTTTCTTAGCTAAATTCGACAGTGTGGAAAGATCCATACTTACTTGTTCCATGGCCATCTCCGCTGTTGGTGCTGTCCTCTTTGTCTGCGCTGCTTGAAAAAGGTCCTTTATCTTCCGGAACACCTTTTCCCGACCAACTGGACTTCAACTGTACAACATGAACACCAACATTGATGCAGTGGAACGACACCCGGATGGATTTCTCTTCCAACTACTCCTTGTCAAAGAGCCTCACACAGATTTGCAAAGAAAACAGAAAATTATTAATAATCATACAACAGTACACAAAAAATTAAAATAGGTTCTCTGTTATTAATTCTTCCTTGTCCTCTCAAGCAAAGCTGTGTTATCTGTCCGAACTTCAAGGCCTTGCACACAGTATGACACCACACTGCACCGTGTACCAATGTCACCTGTCCGTGCTTCTACCTATCTTAGTTCACAGTATAAAACAGCTTAACTTAATGAACACATAAGAACAAATTAATTAACAGTCGGGCCTGGCTCGCCAATGTTGTAGGACGCTGGTAGTTCTATGAATTGTTATGCCATGTAACGATTAATGTCACCACCTTCCTTGTACTGTTTACTATATTTTATATCTTCTGTTTCTAGTCTCTGTATTGTACACTATAATTTATCACACTCAGGGTTAATACCAATAATATTTATAAACACACTAGAAGTATACAATGTTAATCACAATACCCACAAACCCACAGAATCCAACCCACCACAATGCATATAAACACACACACACACACACTATAATAATCCTCACACCTAACTATCCCTATTATTACAGAGAACGAAGGGGGACAGGGAGATTGACAGGAAAGCAGGGGTATAGAGGTAGGTTAAACAGGGAAGCAGGGGTACAGAGATAGGTTAATAGATGGAAGCGGGGAAGCGGGGGTACAGAGATACAGGTACTCAGCCCAATCCGGGAAGGTGCTATAGTGTCTTCTCTATGGTGATCCTCTTAGCTCGTGGTGATGGCAGATTCCTTCTCCTTTCCTAGTTGGGCTGTAGGGAAGATTTTTCTCCCTCCTTTCCTAGCTGGTCTCCATGGAAGATTTCTTTCTCCTCTCCTCCACACTCATGCCCTTATAAGTCTGCCCCTTGTCCCTTCCCCCCAGAATGGTGAACAACAGATGTTTACCTTCATATCTTGTATATCCATTTGGTCACCCATTCAGCCACCCTCAGGTGGGAAATGACAAAAGACCCTAGATTCCCATCCAGACATATAGTCTCCGAATAACTGACCCTGGGTAGTTAAACAACTTTAGAGACAAAAGGGCCTGGATTCCCATCCAGATATAGAGATATAAATTGTCTCCGAATAACTGACCCTGAGGAGATTGAATGACTTTCCCATAATAAAGGGGGTTGACATCCTGTTGCCAAAGGCCCTCAGTACATCCTGAGTAAGGCAGGTGTGTGCTCTTTCCCAGGGGATAGGAATATGACAGAGGGATATTTTATATATCTATATATATTACAAATATCTATATACACTTCCTTTACATAGGATATCAGAGTGTCTGGTCCAATCACCTAATTTCCCAAAAAAGGGAGGCACACCATTGGCAATTTACATCCTCATAGGCAGCAGAAAGCCTTATTTTCATGTCACTGAGACCACTAATTTAAATCTAGTTGCAGTTGTTCTGAAATCTGCTATGTGGTCCTACTTGTTCTAGTTTCTCCTCCTCCTGTTCTTCAATGGGAAACAAATGCCGTCATATTGGTAAAGGACCTTTAACAAACAAAGGAATGTGAACTTACATTTAAGCACTAACTGCTTAGATTCTGAGGACATAAATCCAGTGGAAACACTGTAACAGTCCATGAAAATATGAGAGAGATTTGTGCTGCTCATTGTTTTTGCAATACATTTCTTAAAATAATTTATGCATTTTTTTTAAAAAAAGCTACATAATGATAATATGAGCAAGCATCTAGTTTTGGCATTCTTTTTGTCACTTCAATCCACATTGATGCAAATGTAGCCTATTAAGTAGAAACCAAATGTGCCCCAGTAAATGAATGAGCGACATTCTCAGCTTTGACAGTAAAATAGAGATTTAATCTCAATTATATAATAGATTGTTTTGCACTGCACTAGCTTTTTTCTTTTCATTTGTAAAGAAAGTGCAGATTCATCCTAGATTTGTGTGTGCAGTGAGAGAATGAGTTAATATGAGACCTGTCGCTATAATAACTGTGGTGCACAGTCTGAATCGGCATCGGAACACACCTTTAGGTGTAGAATTTTATGGTTAGCCGGACATAGTGCAGCCGTGACTTTATAAATTAATGTGCAACTTGTTTAAACATTCTTTTCAGTGCAAAGTCAGACAAAATACTTGAAAAGTCCCAGTCCATTTATCTCCAAATAAAAAACAAATCCGCACCACCAGTTCATCAAGTTTGACACTTTGGGGCACATTTACTTACCTGGTCCTGTCGTGATCCCCGCTGTGCGTTGTCCGATGATCATCGACTCCAGCTCGATTCACTAAGATTGTGCGCTTATGTCGCTTCCCCGATCAGGTCCACCGAAGTTCACCATCTTCTTCCCGGTGTATGTAAAATTCAAATGTTAAATCCGGCACTTAGTCCGAATCCTTCAGATCGTCCCGTCACGATTTGTGTCGCATGAAAGCCGGCGCAATAGCGCCAAAATCCGATCCCGTGCGCCCAAATATGGGTCTCAAAGCGGTAACTGTTGGAATATCTGACGTGTGTGCGGTCCGCGGACCCTTAGTAAATGAGACCCTTTGTTTTTCACCAGACACCTCATACCAACACAGCAAATCAACACAAATTGGAACTTTGCAAACTGCAACTATTGCGCCATTATGCTTGTTCAGATCGTTTTCCTTAGAAACAAATTCAAATTCAGATTTTCATTACAGAAAGAAAAGAAGTTAAAATATGAATTGTTTATTATTACACATAGAGTGTGATAATAAACTCCCTTTTACATAGGCTGTTCATGATTTTCGGTAGCTTGTCCCATTTACATGCATGTCCTGCATCTACTGCTTTTATTTAAAAATATTTTGTGCTGCAGCTGAAAAATGAGATTTTGCTCAGTAGTTAAGTGATTTTTGTCCAATGTGCTTGGTTAACTTCCCAGGATTCATCGGTCTATAAAAAAAAATACAGTCAATACACCCTTCTGACTCCCCCCTGCAAGTCCTCTTTTTGCTTCCTGTGTGTCAGCGGCAACAGCTTCCTGCATGCTGCCAGCACACACACTATGATGTCAGACTCTTGCATCATAGTGTGTGAGTCGGCAGCGGGTCTGTGCGCACAGACTGTGATGTCAGCAAGCGGCATGTAATTGTATGCAATGTGAAAAACTTCAAGATACAGGATTTTAAGGTTGGAATGAGCATTTAAAAAATACCATAGTAGAATAATCAGCAATAATCCAGAAGTATATCTCATGGCAGCAATGTTGTACAGGCTGTTTTTAGAACCTTTTTTATGTCAAATACCTATTTAAAGGCTACATAATCTACCTTTTCTTTTCAGACACTCTCCTTTGATTTGCACCAAAGACTGTCTGACAATGAGAATACATCTTCAGCGGTGAGTATAGGATATGGCAGAAAGAATGTTCTGATGGATCTTTAATCCCATTTCCTCAGTAGGACATAGGCTGATGTATAATAATAATAATCTTTATTTATTTAGCTCCATCAAATTCCATAGCACTTTACAAATCATAGGGGACATATACAAATATAATATTACATTACAAAGAACAAACAGTGATATGGAACCATAGGAGTGAGGGCCGTGTTCACAAGAGCTTACAGTCTATGAGGATGAGGGGGTTGACACAAGAGGTAAAAGAACTTGTAGAATGGTCCAACCATTCTTTATAAGGGAACAATATAAAGTATTTTTCGGAGTATAAGGCGCACCATCAATAAATGCCTGCTAAAACATCTAGGCTCATATATAAGGCGCACCGGAGTATAAGGTGCACCTGATTATAAGGATGAATGACCAGCAGGTGGCAGACCTGTGCACAGTTCAAGGCAGCTGTTGTCTGTAAGGCGCACCTTTGATTTCTGAGAAAATCAAAGGATTTTTAGTGCGCCTTTTAGTCCGAAAAATACGGTAATTTAATAACTAAAAATGCTGCTGCTTGAACCAGCCATCAGCCCCCATCTTATTTACAGGGTCCAAGGTGAAAAAGACTACAGAGAAGCCTGGAGCTTGGTGTATATCTGCTGTTTGCCGAATAACAGACGGGAGATAGGACATAGGATGGATTAGTAAAGGGAGAGTTGACGTTTCATGCAGTTAGCGAGTGTGATAGGCTAAAGAGATGGGTTTTAAGAGCATGTTTGAAGCTTTGGAGGGTGGGTATTAATCTGAGAGTAAGGGGAGGGAATTCCAGAGAATTGATGCAACTCGGGAGAAGTCCTGGTGACGTGCATGAGAGATTCGAATTAAGGTAGAGATTAATCTAATATCACTGGCAGATCGAAGAGCACGAGAAGGGCGATAGACTGAGATGAGAGAAGAGATATGGGGAGGTGCGGCATTATTCAGAGCATTGTGGATGAGGGTTATTATTTTAAAGTGAATTCAGAAGGAGACAGGCAGCCAGTGCAGTGATTGCTACAAACTGTGCATCCATGTAGCGTCTGGTCTGAAAGACGAGCCTGGCAGCTACATTAAGAATCGAACAAGGAAATTGATTAATACAAATAGTAAGGGGCTAAACAGAGGACCACTTAGCTAATACATACTTAGCCAAAAACACCTCAATAGCACTAACTGAATAAAGTACCAATACTTCATATGGTACACATAATTAGTCTTTATTAATCATATTGGTTATATTATCAATGACCAGAAAAAAAGATAAAAACGCCCCATTAAAAGAGATGCAAATAAAACAAACAGTGTGATAATATCTGGACTGGGAGCTATAGATATCAAATCTATAACAAGGTCCTTGTCACAGTACGATGTGACGTATTTCATTATATACAGGCAGTCCCCGGGTTACATACAAGATAGGGTCTGGAGGTTTGTTCTTAAGTTGAATTTGTATGTAAGTCGAAACTGTATATTTTATAATGGAAGTTCTAGACAATTTTTTTTCTTTTGCCCCAGTGACAATTGGAGTTTCAAAATTTTTGGTGTAATTGGACCAAGAATTATCAATAAAGCTTCATTACAGACATCTTACAGCTGATCATTGCAGTCTGGGACTATAGTAAAGCATCCAGAGAGCTTCACCAGAGGTCACAGTGGGCAGAGGGGTCCGTCTGTAACTATGGGTTGTCTGTAAGTCGGGTGTCCTTAAGTAGGGGACCGCCTGTATATCACTAATCGGTGTTTGGTAGTGTTTTGCATTTGTATTCTCTTTTATAATCATTTATATATAGTCATGTGTGTAACATTGACCTCTGGAAAGTTGTATCCCTGTAGCTCTACACTCCTCCAGAAGTCTCAGTGACCCCACAGCTCCAGTGGGCGTTTGCTGTAATAGGGTAATAAATTCTCACCACCCCCTAGTAGGTGATAACCAGATAGCAGAGGAAGTGGGGGTGGATTTGGATGTGGGGCTGTTGTTTGAAACTGTTTGAGAGAGGAGTTGTTGATGAACCTGGGTCTGGAGAGCAAGCTGTGGCGCTCTAACATAGGACATGGCTGATATGTAACTTGTTGCTATACTGGAATAAAACTTTAAAAAAAAATCGCTCAGTGATTGTCTTCTCTCATCGCGAGGGCCTTTCGTGACAGACCTGGTAACAAATGATAGACATCACAGCATCAATAAAGCATCTTAGGGGGAAAGGGTTAAATAAACATCAACAAATACAACACACTAAAGGACCCCAAATTATTTAGAAGCAGTTATGACTAGCCATAATACCAACCAGAGGCCATGCTCCACAAGTCCAGTTTTGTATGTTTTGCAACCT
Organism: Engystomops pustulosus; assembly: GCF_040894005.1. Taxonomy (NCBI): domain Eukaryota; kingdom Metazoa; phylum Chordata; class Amphibia; order Anura; family Leptodactylidae; genus Engystomops; species Engystomops pustulosus. The sequence continues at coordinate 123,557,325 of NC_092417.1, read as the reverse complement.
GCTTCGTCATGGCCTCTGGTTGGTATTTTTAGTTAGATGTCATAAGCAGATTGTTTATATGTGTCACAATTTATGTCTTAATAATAATAATCTTTATTTATATAGCGTCATCATACTCTGTAGCACTCTACAAATCGTAGACATATTGTGCCTGCAGCTCTTGCTCTTTTATCTACTCCTGGCAAGGATCTACATGAGACATTAACCAATGTGATACCTTCTTAAAGTCCTGTTCATCATTATTGGCAGAGACCCACTGAATCCTGCTAAAAATCCTGAGCCATAAGGGCTACAATTGATACCACAGCTGGCCCTGTGTACCCTGGGATCCCGTGTGGCACCGGAGAACCAGTCTTGAAAACATGTGCAATTACGCAGTGCACCAGACAACAATGACCAGAATAGACCGCAAAGTGCCCAAACTGCTTCCCTGTAAGACAAAGCACGTCCCAGTTTGAGGCCTGCAGAGCTGAGAGCTGAGCAGTGTGGAGAGTAAGAGACACAGGACTAGGAGCTCCAGCTTGAGAGGCAACTCATAGGCTCTAAACCTCACCACATGTTAGGCAAAATTACTCGGAGGCTGAGAAAGGCCTGAATCGCTGCCTCCCCCATAGTGACAATATACCACGATTGAGCACCAGATCTGAGTTGAGAGAGGAACATTGCACCAGGGACTCTGCACACTGTAAGTGAAGACTGTACCAGGATATATACTGCTGCAGAGTTATTACAAGATCAATGATATAGTACACAACTACTTGAGCCTCACATGTGTGGTGTCAGTCTTTTCTGGCTGGATCTGCATCACTAGCAAGACTGCTAAATTGTAAAGATCATGACCTGCTACTGCAACAAGTCCACAAGCATCTAAACACACGTGTGGACAATACTAGGGTATCGATATTCAGACTTTTCACTGGTTATTCAGAAACACAGAGAGATCTTCACCGATGTGAAACGCATACTCCGAGACAAGAATGTCCAGTATTCAATGGCTTATCTAGCCTGCCTTTGTATGATCAAAGCCAGGGGTGTACCAAGCCTGTCTGCTGCCTGAGGCGAGCCATAGAGAGACGCCCCCCCCCCCCCCCGCCCATATATGTAATATTTCAGGGAGTGTCAGGACCAGATCCATCATATTGGTTTGGTGTGAAAATAAAGCAATGCAAAAATGCATACAGAGTACCGCCCTGTAGTATTTAATGCATACAGCATGCCGCCATGTAGTATAAAATGCATACAGAGTACCGCCCTGCAGTATTTAATGCATACAGCATGCCGCCATGTAGTATAAAATGCATACAGCATACCACCATGTAGTATAAAATGCATACGGCATACCGCCATGTAGTATTAAATGCATAGAGCGTACCACCATGTAGTATAAAATGCATACAGAATATTGCCATGTGGTATAAAATACATACAGCGTCCCCCCATGTAGTATAAAATGCATACATCATATTGCTATGTAGTGTAAAATGCATACAGCGTATACGGCATGTAGTAAAAAATACATACAGAATATTGCCATGTAGTGTAAAATACATACAGCGCACCACCATGTAGTATAAAATGTATACAGCATATCGCCATGTAGTATAACATGCATACAGAATATCGCCATGTAGTATAAAATGAATACAGAATATCGCCATGTGGTATAAAATGCATACAGCATATCGCCATGTAGTATAACATGCATACAGAATATCGCCATGTACTATATAATGCATACAGCATATCGCCATGTAGTATAACATGCATACAGAATATCGCCATGTACTATATAATGCATACAGCATATCGCCATGTAGTATAACATGCATACAGAATATCGCCATGTACTATATAATGCATACAGCATATCGCCATGTAGTATAAAATGAATACAGAATATCGCCATGTGGTATAAAACGCACTCAGAATATCGCCATGTGGTATAAAATGCATACAGAATATCGCCATGTACTATATAATGCATACAGCATATCGCCATGTAGTATATAATGCATACAGCATATCGCCATGTAGTATAAAATACATACAGCATATCGCCACATAGTATAAAATGCATGTAGCGTATCGCCATGTACAATAAACCGCATACAACGTGCCACCATGTAGTATAAAATGCATACGGAATACATATATACACATATAAACACGTACATATACACATACACATCACATACATATACACATACAAATCACATACATATACACATTACATACACAAACATATACACATACATATATACATTACATACACAAATCACATACATGTACACAAACATATACACATACATATATACATTACATACACACATGACATACATATACACATACATATACACATATACACACATACATAGACACATCACATACATATACACATATACACACATACATAGACACATCACATACATATACACATATACACACATACATAGACACATCACATACATATATATATATATATATATATATACATACACATTACATACACACATCACATACATATACACACATACATAGACACATCACATACATATAAACAGATAAACTTACTTTATTTTCTTTTATTTTCCAGGAAAGTTCTCCAGGAGCGGGGGAGGGGGGGGGGCTTGGGCGTACAAAGGGGGGGGGATCCGAGCGGAGGAGGGGGGGGATCCGAGCGGAGGAGGGGGGGATCCGAGCGGAGGAGGCCGGGAGCGGAGCAGAGTGGAGGAGAGGGGGAGGACGGAGCGGAGGAGGGGGGGAGGACGGAGCGGAGCATAGCGGAGGAAGCGGAGATGAAAGGGACAGAAGGAGCGGAGCAGAGTGGAGGAGAAGGGGGAGCCGAGCGGAGGAGGGGGGGAGCTGAGCGGAGGAGGCCGGGAGCGGAGCAGAGTGGAGGAGAGGGGGAGGACGGAGCGGAGCATAGCGGAGGAAGCGTAAATGAAAGGGACAGAAGGAGCGGAGCAGAGTGGAGGAGAAGGGGGAGCCGAGCGGAGGAGGGGGAGAGCGGATATGAACGGGACAGAGGGAGCGGAACGGAGCAGAGTGGAGGAAGCGGAGATGAAAGGGACAGAAGGAGCGGAGCGGAGTGGAGGAGAGGGGGGGCGGAGCAGAGGAGGGGGAGAGCGGATATGAACGGGACAGAGGGAGCGGAACGGAGCAGAGTGGAGGAGAGGGGGGGAGCGGAGCGGAACAGAGCAGAGGGGGTGTCAGCCTGGGATGGTGGTCAGGTGGACGGCAGGACAGGCCGGCGGGCGGCAGCAAGGTCCGGTTGGCGGCAGCACGGGTGGGGGTTCCAGCGGCAGCATAGGCAGACTGGCGGGTGGTAGCATGGACGGCCGGGCGCACAATGCCGCCCCTCGTCCAGCAGGTGGCGCGCCGCCTGAGGCGAGATTCTCAACTCGCCTCATGGCAGGTGCGCCCCTGATCAAAGCCATATACTTCACTTCGCTGGCTGAGGCTAATGAATGCCTGGAATTACATAGAAATACATGTCAAGGAAATATTAATCTAAAATGTGAAAGATTTGTTAAACTAAATGACAATTGGCAACTATTGAAGCATCCAGGCAGCATTTACAACATCCTGGAGGTCTGTACAGCTTGATAAAGACTGGTCTGTGCTGACTTCAAAAGACATTTGGTCATCTCTTCTCTACCCCCAACCCCTTCATCAGGTCTTGGAAACGAAAAAACTGTTTGAATATTTCTGGACTCTCCTCTGCATTAACACTTTGTAAAATCCTGTATGGATCCTGTGTGTGGACTAATTTATAAATGGGAGTTTCTGAAACCTGAACCAAATAGTAAATGTATAAACCATTGTAATATGCAGGAAATAAGCATTCACTCTATCGGAGCTGCTGGACAAACTGGTGTGTTCCATATTTCTCCCACCTCCAGGGAATCAGGAATTTTCTCCCTTTTTATTTGATAAGTTTTGCCGTGTTGTGTGTCATTTTATTTTGTAATTCTTTTATTTTAATATCTTTTTAGAAGCACTGAACACCTTTTGTAATTAAAGCCTTTTAATTTTGGTCCCTGTAGGGGCACATTTACTAAGGGTCCGCAGCTGCGAATCCGTCGGGTTTTTCCCTAATATTTCCGCTTTGCGCTGTATTTCACGGGATTGTGGCGCACGCGATCGATTTTTGACACAATCGCGCCAACTTTCACATGACAGAAATCGGGGGGCGTGAAGGATTCGGAAAAACCGCAGAATTTAAAAAGCCATTTGTGTCGCAAGATCAAGCACTCACATACAACAGAAAAAAGCAGGTGGACTTCGGCGGACCTCGGCGCAGCAACTAAACCTGGTGAATATCGGCGCACGTACCTTAGTGAATCCCGGCAGAACCCGAATCAGCTTCGTAGAACCCGCCGCTGGATCGCGACTGGACCGGGTGAGTAAATGTGCCCCATAGTCTTATAAAGTGTGGTTAGCTGTGTGACTGCTAGAGAGCTGAATGGGCATGTCTAGTGGTGTAACAAGGTGACTGCATGAGAGGCAGGAGTGGATGTAGAGTTGGATACTTATTGGTCCCAGTGTAAATTCAATAAGTGGTGGCAGCAAATACTCATAATTAGAGTGCAAGAACTGTAAGGTGTAATTTGTGCTCAATTTGTGTCCTCTTCTGGCTCCCAGGATCTCTCCTAAGGTCCGAACCCCTTCCAGTCAACAAGGACGAACAGCTTACCCCTCACGGTCTTTATGTCCAGGACCTCTTTAATCTCGTAGATATCCGTGGAATCAGCCTCTAAAGCATGAGGAGGAGATTGCTGAGAGAAGCGGTTCAAGATGACAGGCTTCAGGAGGGAGACGTAAAAGGAGTTTAGGATGTGTTTAATCACTTCAAAGGGAACAAGGAAGCGGGGACCAAGCTTGTAACTAGGTATTTTCTGCTGGACATATCTGGAAGGCAACCACACCTTGTCGCCCGGAGAGAAGAGAGTAGGAGTCCTACGCTTCTTATCAGCGTAGGTGCAGTTTGTGGCCCGGAGAAGAGACTGATGGGTCTGTTCCAAAATCTATTTGAGATCCTGTACCAGCTCCTCTACCACAGGAACCTCCGAGAGAGTGGACAGAGGAAGAGGAGGACGAGGGATTCGACCGTAGACCACAAAGAAAGGACATTCTCCAGCTGACCCAGAATGGGAGAACTCACCCCATGGTAGCAGACAGGACCAGTCATTTTGACGGGCTGAGACGAAGTGGCGGAGATAACAACCCAAAGTCTGATACCCTTTCTATTTGACCAATCGACTGAGGGTGTGCTGGAGACACAATGAATGGCAGAACTTGGACACAAACTGGACCCCTCAGTTGGACACGATATGTTGAGGAAGTCCATGCAGCCGGAAGATATGCTGGAAGAACAAACTGGCAAGACATGGAGCAGAGGGAAGAGCTGGAAGGGTAAAAAAATGGGACATCTTGAAAACCGGTCAGTCACCACCGAGATGACGGTTTTGCCAGAGGACGGAGGAAAATCAGTGACAAAGTCCATAGCCATGAGCAAATGGGTATTGGCAACCAAAGCAACAGTCCAGCTGGCTTGATGCAAGAAGCCTTGTTACAAACACAGGAGGTGCAGGATCCCACAAAATACAGACATCTTTAACCATGTCAGGCCACTAGCAGTAGCAGGAGATCAGGGCCACTGAGTGTTGCCCAGCCAGACACGAAGAATGTCTCCAAGACTCACAAAAGTGGTAAAAAATTGTTGTTTAGGAGAGAGAATATGCTGAGGGACTGGCATATTATCCAATGACATCAGTGGCACAGGAAAGAGCATCAGCCTTGATATTCTTCTCCGCAGGATGGAAATGGATCAACAGGTTGAAGCGTGAAAAGAAAAGAGACCTGTGGTTAAGACGCTGAGCTGTCTGGAGATACAGGAAGTTCCTATGGTCTGTATATACACAAACCAGATGGAGGGCTTTTTCCAGAAGATATCGCTATTCTTCCAGGGCAAGTTCGATGGCCAACAGTTCTCTATCTCCAATAGAATAGTGGGAGAAAAAGTCTTGGAAAAGAAACCACAAGTGAGAGTACAGCCTTTATGACCTTTCTGGGTGAGCACTGCCTCAGCACCTACAGAGGATGCATCTACTTCAAGATGAAAGGGCTTCCCCATGTCAGGCCAAGATAGGACTGGATCTGAGGTAAAGACAGACTTCATCCTTGAGAAGGCTTCTTCAGCCGCTGAGAGCCAGAAACGGGGATTGATACCCTTCTTGGAGAGCACCACGATGGGAAACACCAGAGGGGAAAAATGCGGAATAAACTGCCGATAATAGTTTGCAAAGCCCAGGAACCTCTGAATGGCACGTAGACCTTCTGGGTGTGGCCACTGTAGAAATGCAGACAGTTTAGCAGGATCCACCTGGAGACCTCTGTCATAGAGTATATAGCCAAGGAAAAGAAGGCTCTGTTGGTGAAACTGACATTTTTTGAGCTTGCAGTAGACGATTAGCCCGGAGGCGGCCAAGAACTTGCCATACATGGAACTGGTGGGCCTTGAGGTCTGGGGAGAATACCAAGATATCATCAAGGTAGAGCACAACACAAGTATACAGCAGATCTCAGAAGATGTCATTCAAGAATTCCTGGAAGACAGCGGGAGCATTACATAGTCCAAGTGGCATCACAGGGTACTCACGAGTGTTAAATGAATCCCACAAAGAATTCCACAGACACATTTAAGGGTGCATTAACAAAATTGATTAATCGAGCATTCAGCTATGGTCAGATTCATGAAAAAGAACTTACATTTTTTAAATCGGTTACACCCATGTTAGCGACGTTCTACAGTCTCACCAAGGTCGAGAAAGGATTGGATCTGTTGAAGGGGAGACGATTGTCTCAGGGATTATCACATAAAATGGCGCATCGGCGCCGGCATGCGCGCGACGGAAATCGGGGGGCGTGGCCGAACGAAAATCCGACGGATTTGGAAAAAACGCTGCATTTAAAAAAAAAATTGTGTCGCGAAAATTTCACTCACCTTCATCCAGGATAGGCCGGTGTATTTCGAGGCATTCCAGCGGACTTCAGCGCAGCAGCGCCACCTGGTGGACGGCAGAGGAACTACCATCATAAATCCCAGCCGGACCTGAATCCACCACAGAGAACACGCCGCTGGATCGCGAATGGGCCGGGTAAGTAAATCTGCCCCAATGAGTTCATCTTGAAATCTCTTGAAGTTTGCCTATCGCATAACTATTTTCTGTTTGACGGTAAATTCTACCACCAGCTAAGGGGCACGGCAATGGGTTGGCCATGTGCACCAACCTATGTAGGTTGTAGTGGGTACGTGGCCTGTCCATTCACCTTTGTAAATAAACCATTTACTGCCAGTGTTACTGGAGAGGTAATCACAATTAACTCCTTCATGAATTGCAAAATGGAGAGAGTAATATATTGGGTGATCTGTGACTGTGGGGCTGAATATATTGGGAAGACCTATAGGGTACTAAGAAGGAGAATAGGTGAACATCTGGCGGATATCAGAAATTCTAGAGATAGTACGGTGGCAAAACATGTTCTTGAGTGTCATGGAGGCAATGCCAATGTGCTCCGTTTCCATGGCATTGTACATATACCAAGAAATGTTAGAGGGGGGGATTGGAACAAAAGGATACTACAGACCAAGACCAAATGGATTTTCAGATTGAATACTGTAACACCAGCAGGTCTGAATGAAACGCTGAATTATGCCTCCTTCATTGAGACATACACTCACCGGCCACTTTATTAGGTACACCATGCTAGTAACGGGTTGGACCCCCTTTTGCCTTCAGAACTGCCTCAATTCTTTGTGGCATAGATTCAACAAGGTGCTGGAAGCATTCCTCAGAGATTTTGGTCCATATTGACATTTGCCGAGATTTGTCGGCTGCACATCCATGATGCGAATCTCCCGTTCCACCACATCCCAAAGATGCTCTATTGGATTGAGATCTGGTGACTGTGGAGGCCATCTGAGTACAGTAAACTCATTGTCAAGTTCAAGAAACCAGTCTCAGATGATTCCAGCTTTATGACATGGCGCATTATCCTGCTGAAAGTAGCCATCAGATGTTGGGTACATTGTGGTCATAAAGGGATGGACATGGTCAGCAACAATACTCAGGTAGGCTGTGGTGTTGCAACGATGCTCAATTGGTACCAAGGGGCCCAAAGAGTGCCAAGAAAATATTCCCCACACCATGACACCACCACCACCAGCCTGAACCGTTGATACAAGGCAGGATGGATCCATGCTTTCATGTTGTTGACGCCAAATTCTGACCATACCATCCGATTATTGCAGCAGAAATCGAGTCTCATCAGACAAGGCAACGTTTTTCCAATCTTCCAATTTCGATGAGCTTGTGCAAATTGTAGCCTCAGTTTCCTTTTCTTAGCTGAAAGGAGTGGCACCTGTGGTCTTCTGCTGCTGTAGCCCATATGCCTCAAAATTCGATGTACTGTGCGTTCAGAGATGCTCCTCTGCCTACCTTGTTTTTAACGGGTGGCGATTTGAGTCACTGTTGCCTTTCTATCAGCTCGAACCAGTCTGCCCATTCACCTCTGACCTCTGGCATCAACAAGGCATTTCCGCCCACAGAACTGCCGCTCACTGGATGTTTTTTCTTTTTCGGACCATTCTCTGTAAACCCTAGAGATGGTTGTGCGTAAAAATCCCAGTAGATCAGCAGTTTCTGAAATACTCAGACCAGCCCTTCTGGCACCAACAACCATGCCACGTTCAAAGGCGCTCAAATCACCTGTCTTCCCCATAGTGATGCTCAGTTTGAACTGCAGGAGATTATCTTGCCTACATGCCTAAATGCACTACAGTCTACATGCCTAAATGCTTAGTCTACATGCCTAAATGCACTGAGTTGCCGCCATGTGATTGGCTGATTAGAAATTAAGTATTAACGAGCAGTAGGACAGGTGTACCTAATAAAGTGGCCGGTGAGTGTAGATGTGTATATAAATAAATTCCATAGATACATCTTGCGACCTCTTTGACTGTTGTACTGTTTAAAGTATCCTTATTGAGTGAAAGTAACCTTTCAAACAATACTTACCTTTGAATACTCATCATTAGCTATTGTCTACCTGTGGCTACTATTTTGGTATTGCTTTGAATATCAAACTTCAAAGCATTTTGTGGCATAAGTAAGCACACAGTTTTAGGCTATTCAATAAGCGCTCATAATCTATAGGACTTCCAGTTTGATGCGGTTTACTCTTTAGGCTTTAATTTATGCTATGTAAACCTGTACTTGCATCACTGTGTCCCAGCGTCTGCTATTCATTTGACTTGGGCCATTGCTGCAATCGGAGCGGTGTGTGTGCTGGGCTAGCGATTCAGTGGGTGATGCCCAGCAACATCACGGCCTGGACGTCGCTTCCTGAACACCACGTGACTAATCATGTCGTCTACGAGATGTAGGCATGGCCATGCCTTCCCGAAAGTGCTGGCTAGTTTAAATACTGCAGGACATGGGCAGTAGGGTTCAGAACACGCCAGCTTACTGCCCGGACCTGCATCATGGTGGATGGCATGAAGAGCTGAGCCACTGCTCCGTCTTCTTGGATTCGCGCCAAATATTGAATTGCGATTTCTCACATTTTCATAAAAAACACAAAATCACGCTTTTGTGGGTAAAGCCCTATAAATTACCCCATCATAGAAACTACACCCCTTAACATATGTAAAACAACTTTCATGGAGTTTATTGTTTAATTGTTTTACAGGGGATAAAACAAAATCGGAGGCAATTTAAATTTTTTTAACTAAATGAATGTGTTTTTAAAAAAATGTGGATAAAATACAAAAACGCTCCACAAAGTTTGATACCCAATCTGTTTTGAGTGTAACAATACCCCATATGTGGTGGTAACCTGCTGTATGGGCAGAAGCCAGGGCATTGAAAGGAAGCTGCGCCATTCAGAGCAGATTATGCATTGTCCCTTTTTATTGACTATACAATCTTTATTTTTTTTGGCAATGTGGACAAATAAGGGCTTATTTTCTGTGACATGAGATGCACTTAACAAAAAAATAATTTTTGTGGGTCATTAGCTCATTGATGAGATTTTATTAACTCTTAAATGTATGTAGAAAAAAAAATCGTAAATTTTACGATTTTTTTTACAATTTTTTTTTCTACATACATTTAAGAGTTAATAAAATCTCATCAATGAGCTAATGACCCACAAAAAAATTAGTGTCTCTTTAAAAATACCATATTATCTTTGCTCTATATATCACTACAATTACGGTGATACCTCATTTATATAGTTTTTTATATATATTTTTTACAATATTACTGAAGAAACCCAAATACAGAGACACACTGGACCCTTGCACGCCACGGTCATGGGGTTAATGAGTAAGTGGTTAATGCTTGTGATAGGTGGAAATCAGTATAAATGCACAGGGTATCAAACACAGCTTAAGTAGGCACAAAGATCCGGCAGAGGACACAGGAAGGGGCCGGCTCATCGACAGAGCAAGGGGATTGCCGCTGGAGCCAGGGAAGCACCGCCTGCTCCTGCTGGCAAGGAGGGGCACAGGGAGTAACATGGTGCATCTGCGACCCGAAACATGGAGCACTGGTGACATATATGTGACATATATGTGGCAATACCATATAATCATACTAACCTTCCATCACCCAGTGACCTGTCACCACTATGTGCAATATGGTTGTTAATATTGTAACAGATTCCCTGTGAAAGAATAAGTCAAGCATCACATGATCAGTCATTTGAACCTCGTGATCTTCTGACACTCCACCCAGTGTTATACCTAATACAATGTTTCTGGTGGCATTCTTACATTTAAAAAAGCTCACTTGAATATTTTAAATAGGTATGACTAAGGACTAGAATATTGTTTTGTCCGAAACGCATGACAGAAAGCAGTTATACCCTACTCATCATATGTTATCATGAGTGAGTAATGTAATGATATGAATATCACTGTATACTGATGTATGTTCTGATTGTAAACTGCAATAAAAGTTTTTTTTTAAAAAAGCAGGCCGGAGTGCTGGGACGCAATGTCCGTCGAGCTGGACTGCTAATTATTCACACCAACATGGAAGAAGGAGGTATTTATCAGGCAGGAGGTATGAATTGATGCCTCTCGCATAACGTCACCTCCCTCTGCCATGCTGGTGGTGAGGGCGTGAATAATTAGCAGCCCAGAGCGCCAGACATCACTTGTGGTAGATTTCTTTTAAGATGTTCAAAATTGTCTGGTCTCAAAGATCCTCCTGCAGTACAGCCTCTCCTCTCTTTCTATGTACCGTTATTTGGAGTCCCCCCCCCCCTCCTTCTGTCTTTCAGTTTTTACTTACTGATTCTCAATTTTTTAATGAGTAACTAATGTCCTGGACCTGTATTCTGGGATTGTCAGCAGCCTGTAAATTGTACTCCTGTTGGCTTATATCTGTTTATTCATGTACTCCTTCCACTCAGTTTCATTTGTCTTAAGAAAGAGAATTTTAAAAAGATAAAAAATGAGATGTTCATAATTGTAACCTGTAGAATGTTACAAACTTGTGTCAATAAAATTGTTTTAGTCAGCCACATAGCCAAATTTCTGAGTTTGTACAACAGGATCACAGGGTAGATAGGCTTGGGCACTTTGTGGTCCACCCCTCAGCGCTTACTAAAATCTTTGAAATTGTATAGCACGTCCAAAAAATTAAATGCCTTCAGGTATTTTCTCACATTTTATATAGTATATTCTATGTTAAATTGTGTGGGTTTTTTTACAAATTAATTTTCTGGACAAACAACCCATCATTTCTACTTACAATAATGTCTTTTAACTGCTTCTCTTTCCAGTACCTTTACTTGGTGCGACAAGAAATGCAAGTTTACCAGAAATCTTTGGGCGAGTTTTGTAGTTCTCTGAAACAATATCTGAAGAATGTATCAGGACAAGAAGATTGCATCCAGTGAGTGCAACTTGATGTCTGTGTGTGATATTCAGTCATGTGTATAGGCAGTCCCCAGGTTCTTTAGGTTTGTTCTTGAAGAAGACCTGTTGATGATCTGCCACTGTGGCACTGTAGATACAGCTATTTTTATAATATGCAAATGAGTAGACAAAGAGTCAATTCTGAAGAGAAGAGTTACGGTTTCTACAGAATGCCAGTGACCACACATCCACGTTTTGATTGACAGCTTAGTGTCTCTTTAAATCTTAGCCTGAGAAGACAGGAAGTCCCCTCCCCGTCCTTACCAGAATGCTGTTCCTTTCACTGCATGGTGTATTTAGCAGTGAGCAATGTGTGGGAAACTGTAGATCATGTGCACCATGATGCGCTGAGCCAGATGGTGGTGGGCAGAGCCAAGCGGCGATGGGGGGGGCCAACATAGACCAAGGAAGAAAATGTTTCAAGAGCATACAGTGGGAGGAGGCATATTTAAAATGGGAAGAGTAGGGGTGCATGCACACTGCTTGGCGAGAGCAGACATGATCTGCTGAGCTCCGTAACTGGAATGGTGTTGCCGCAGCCAGAAGCCAGCCTTCAGCGTAAGACCCGAACTCAAAGAGGCCAGTAAGTCAAGGGCATGACCAGTACTAGGAATAGGTCGAATTCCAGGCCCCAGACTCTCAATATAGCAGAAAGTAGCAGGCCGTATCTCCTGTCATGGCGCTGATGCGACAGTCAGATTCCTGCCATGGAGACTTACATTCCCTTGCCCGAGTCCCCCGAGGTGAGGGCAAGGGAATGTAAGTCTCCATGGCGGGAATCTGACTGTCGCATCAGCGCCATGACAGGAGATACGGCCTGCTACTTTCAGCTATATTGAGAGTGGTACAAGTGGTACTGAGCTCAGCCTTCCCTAAAACCAACCTGCTCCAGAGCACTTTCAGCGCAGAGCTCTCGCGGCTCTCGAGAAGTTTATGGCGCCGATCCAGGACATTTCTTAAAGGACTGATGATTTAGAGAGAAGGAAGGATGAGGCAACGGACGCCTTAGAAGATCAAAGATCAGAGCAACTGGAGATAAAATGTGAGTACAGATCTAGAAAGGGGAATCTAAGGATAAGGGGACTGCCAGAAGGCATTACACATCTAAAGGAGACGGCCACAAATCTCTTTGCTGCACTATTGCCTCAGGTGGTAAAAACAACCCTGCACACTGTGCGCATTCACAGGGCTTTAGGCAGACAACGAAACCCGGAGGTTCCAAGAGATGTGGTTCTGAAGTTACTTGATGAAGATACCCGAGACCGTATCCTATGTGCAGCCCGTGATAACCCCAATTTACCAGACCTCCCCGATACAGTTAAATGGTTTGCGAATCAGTCCAGCTACCCTGGCTAGAAGGAGAGCCCTTGGATCCATCACTGCGGCCTTACAAGCAGCGCAAGCGAAATATAAATGGGGCTTCCCTTTTGCTGGAGGAAGGCATGTAAGCTTTAGAACGTAGTGGTATCCCACTAACTGAGATGACCTCAAGACATCGTTAGTCACCTAGACCGTCCAGAAATTGGCAAGAGATCTTCCCAAGAACCATGACTCTGAAGCAGTGGCAGGAATGTTCTAAAAGTTTGCTGTAGATGTTCGGGACTTGTTTTTAGTGATCTTTTTCTCTTCGATTTCCTTTTTCCTCCCTTTTTTTTAAAAATGATTCCTCTCTCCAATAAGTTTGGTTTCTTGGTTGCAGGACACACCAGGATTATTGCTGCCCCCTATAGGAGAAGTTTGGAGACGGCTGACGTAATATAAGGCCCTCTCCTTTCTCCTGGAAAGTTTGATGTTGATCTTGATGTTTAGTTTTCTTGTTTGTCCTTGTCTGTGTCTTTCCCCATCTTTCCCTTTTTGTGTACATTCCCTTCCCTGGATGGAGATAGTGACGTTTTTTGCAGCTACAAGGAAATGTGAGTATGTACAGGTTGATCTTTTGTACTATATTTCCCTACATTTGCTATACACTTATAACCATAGATATGAGTAAGTTTATTTCACATAGTGTACGGGGCTTTAATTTGCCTTCTAAAACGCATAAGGCATTTATTGATTATATCAAACATAAATGGAATGTCATCTGTTTACAGGAGACACGCTTCTCCAAGACTTCCTCCCCCTCTTACTTTCATAGCAAATACAGAAGAGTATATCTCTCCTCTCGCACTAGAAAGATAAGAGGGATGGCATTGCTCTTGAAGAACTCTTTCCCGTTCGAACCTAGCACCACAATTGTAGACGATAAAGGTGGCTTTGTCATTCTATTGGGTGACATTCAAGGGGTTACCACATGTATTGTAAATAGCTATATGCCTCAGGGCGAGTAGGGGAGTGCATTTCAAACAATTTGTACCCATTTAGCATCATTACCATATTGTGCCTTAATCTGGTGTGGTGACTTTAATTTTACCCTGAATCCCAATCTTGATAGTACTGCTCCAGAGAGATTGGAGGTGTCGCACAGAAAAAGGAAGCTAGCACACCTTTTAGGGCGAATAATCTAGCTGACACCTGGAGAGAATGTCAACAGGGTATTAGAGGTTATACGTATTATTCACCGGTCCATAGGACTTATTCATGTATCAACCTCATTCTCACTAATGTAACCATAATGCCATCAGTATTATACTCTAGACACGTACCATCAACATGGTCTGTCCATGATTTAGTACTTACGATCTTTAAGCTCACTATGCCCACCACCTCAGTCTACCGGTGGCCTCTTAATGAGGTGATGTTACAAGACCCACTAGTAAAGTGGTTGAAGAGGACCTTAAGAGAACAATTGCCCCCCTGAAACACCCATAGGGTATCACATAAAAAGTATATCCAAGGTAAATTGATGAGCCTAGGGCCTCACAGGAAAAAGGAGCAGGGTAAATTGCAGCTTGAACTGGAAAGTAAACTTCTGAGGTTGGAACAAGCTAATCAGATCTCCCCCTCCAGGTATCTTTATAGACAAATCTATGAGACTAAGTTACAACTGCAGATAATTCTCACAACATAGCAATACGTTGGACTTGGGACCACTTCGCAAACAAAATAAGATAATAGATAAGATGTTAGCACAAAAATTACAACAGAGAGAATCCATCATGTTTTTTCAATAAGAGACTCAAGTTGTAATATTACGTCCCACCCTAATAGGATTTATCAAGAGTTCCATAGCTTTTATAGCGTTTATACTCCCAGTCCCAACAATCCAGCCCCCAGACACTGAATAATTTTCTTTCTACCCTATACCTTCCTTCCCTCACAGAAGTGGCTGCCTCAGACTTGAGGAATCCTATTACCCGAGAGGAAAACTTAAAAACTTTAAATTAGTTAGGCCCAAGGCCCTGATGGCCTATCAGTGCTTTATTACAGAAAAGTCTCTCATATACAACCCCCCACCCACATTTTTTCCCACTGTAATAATATGATGAAAGGTGAGCAAATGCCCACTGAATTTTATTTGGCCCATGTGGTAGTAATCCCCATACCCATGAAGGATGCTTTGCTGGTTAAAAGTTATCGCCCCATCTAACTTCTTAACCTTGACTTGAAAATATTCACTTCAATAATGGCCCGTAGAATTAATCAACTCCTCCCACAATTAATAAATGGAGACCAGGTGGGTTTCATCCCTATGAGGCAAGCTCCAGATTATATTAGAAGGGCTCTAAATATTATACATTCAATTCACTAATCCCGGTCACCCTTAATTAAAAGCTTTCGATTCCATTTCTTGGTATTATTTGTTTTCAGTTTTAAACAAGCTCGGATTTCACCCGGCTTTTGTTAAAACTCTGAAGTTCCTACATTATACTGTGGAGTATTGGGGCTTAAATCAGTTGCTACCTAACTAAAGAGCACTGCCTAGCTCTACGAGATTTGAATGGATGTGTATGCGTGACCCCTTTGGAAGGGGAACAATCTCCTATGTATATGCTATTCTTTATGCTCCCCCACCAGAAATCAAACTGTCTATCATGGAACAATGGGAAACACACCCTTTCATTAAAGAGATAGAAACACTGTTGTGATGCTCTTTCAAGAGCTAGCCTCCGCACTTTCGTTAACCGAAACCGCACTTAAACTTTTGCATAGAACGTACCTAGTCCCATTGCATCTGCATAATATCCAAATGTCTCCAACCTCTGTTTTAGAGGATGTCAGGAAATAGGTAACCACCAACATATTTGGTGGACATGTCTGGTGGTGGTTTGATTTTGGACGGATATCCGCACACTCCTGACTTCAGTTCTTTCATTAAGTATAACCCTAAATCCAACTGTATTATTGCTGGGGAATAAACCCTCTAGCATTAACAATAGAATCCATCGTTTGCAGCTAAAATAAAATATAGGAACTAGGTGGTGTAAGCCCACGCTGTCCAGGGAAGTAGTTGTCAACATTTAAACCTGATTGTTATATAAAAAGATTGAGGCCATAAGAATGGAACACTTTAATAATGTTTAGCAACCATGGATTATGTTCTCTGCTACGTCTACGTGTAAGGGATATTATACTTATTATGCAACATCCTGTGTATACAATGCAACAATACAATGCAACGGTATTAATGGAGAGGGGTGTAGCTTTTGTTGGAATCTAATGGAACGCCAAAGTTTTCAAGAGTGTAGTAAAAAAGGTAAAGTGGCTTGTAGTGAGGTGGGCAGGAGACCTGTCATCCAGAACAGGCTTGGCAAGGAAGCTGGGTATATCAGTTGGGATTCAAGTGAGATCCATCTGGGGGAATTTTTGAGAGTGGGAATGGTGGCAAATTGAGCAATTTGTATTGCCTTGCAATAGAGGGAAAAATTAGGAAGTGATAGGCCACCTAGCCTTTTGTTTCTAAACATGGTAGAGGAGGCTATGTGTGCAAATGCCATACAAATTTGGAAATGTGCAAGTGAATGAGTTTAAAGGACTTTACCGGTATGGGGATGGGGAATGATCTGAAAAGGTATAAAAACCTAGGTAGGGGTCACCATTTTTATTTTGTGAATCTGGCCTAGCTAGGAGAGGGAAGGTTTGGACCAATTATTAAATCTACTTGAAATTGTTGTATTGGTGGTGCTTATTTTCAGCGGAATAATGGGGTCTTGAGGGTAGTTAATCGTATTCCTATAGTGAAATTTCACTATAGCGTATTTGATATAGTGAAATTGTATGTTGAATCCAAAGGAATCAGTTACAGCTGCTTCTATCCTTTGAGTAAGGTGCATACACAGAGCTTCAGATTTGTCCATGTTGACCTGAAACTGAGTAAAATCTATTGAGGAGTTGTAGTAAATTTGGGAGAGATGTGTGGGGGTTAGTAATGAATAGAAGTAGGTTGTCTGCAAAGAGACTGACCTTATTTGTGTTGTTTAGAGGCCTTGGATGTTGGGATTTGCTCTTATTGCTGCCGCCAGGAGTTCCATTACTGGAGCAAAGAGTGCTGAAGTCAATGGGCATCACTGACGTGTGCCTCTGGCAATCTTAATGGGGGTGAGGTTGAGTGTCGGGAGTTTAGGGCAGTCTACTGGTTGATCGTAGAGCAGTTTAAGGGTAGCTATAAACTCTGGCAGAAAGCCACAGCCTTCTAGAGTGTATCTCTTTTACTTTTGACCCCTGCTTGGGGAAATTGTAGCTTTGAGGATTGTACAGCTTTATCCTATAAAAATATTTGGAAACTAAGATGGGAAGTTGTAGTAACTGTGACTCCAGACAAATGAATTTTTGGACCGGTGACAGACTTTCTTTTTGAGTTGACATGGGAACAAGTATTAACAAAAAAGCTTAATTGCAGACAATTTATATCTGGTAAATGAACGAACAGTTTCATGTAGTAATGAATCCTATATTTACAGCTCTGAAAAGTATTGTTATCAAATAGACCCAATCTTTCTGACATTGCATTTATCATGTATCTTTTATTCATGTTTTCCTCAGTGTAACTGCTGTGCGGCTACCGGATACCAATATTTTTATTGTCTATGAATTTTGGGAGGCAGAGGAAGAGTGGAAGCGGTAAGTGTATTAAAGGGAACCTGTATCCAGGGACCTCATTTTCACTAAACACAGGTTGCAAAAGACCATTACAGCTGCATTGTGAATATTCCTTTCTGTGTGTTATAACTTGTGTGATATAACTTACATTGCAACCTGACAGAATCATGTGTAGTCCTATGGGTTGGGCTTTGGTTTGGATGTCTTTCAAAAAACATGTGACTTGTCTGTACTACAGACTGCTCTTAGCCCCCACCTTTGTACTCCTGTACAGCTCCTCTCTCTCCCACTGTCAGCTCACCACTGTCTGTGAGCTTTGTGAAGGAGTATGAGGGAGGAGCTGTACAAGAGCACAAAGGTGGGGGCCAAGAGCTGAGCAGTCCACAGCACACATAAGTCACATGTTTTTTTAAATGCATCCAAACCAAAGCCTAAACCCCAGGACTACACAGAGGATTCTGTCAGAGTGCAAGGTAAGTTATAACACACACTTATATTATATTGTAATGCAAATGCTTAGAGAAAGAGGAAAGGCAAATTTGTAATGCAGCTGTAAGGGGCTTCTGTAACCTGTCTTTAGTGAAAATGATGCCCCTGATTTGACAGTTTCCATTTAATGTGTCAGCTATAAAAGAAGAAGACTAATGTAACACATGTTCTGGTTTGGAAAATAGGACACCACTGGAAACAACACTCCACTGGGGAAGGTGGAGCTAAAAAAAAACTACAAGACATCATGTATTTAACAGGAATAGAAAATCTTAATATCCTAAGTTGCTCTTTAACCATACAAAACAGCCACTATGTAGAACAGAATCAACATTCCTGGGACAGTGTTGATACACTCTTCTGTCTAGCAGTAGACAGATAGCAATATGGACAAGTAAAGTATACCAAGCTTTTGGCCAAGTTCACTAGGAGAACTCTAAAACAATTGGTATTGTTGCAGGACATTTTACAAACTTATGCAGCCTTCACATATACAGAGGCATATAAAAAATGTCCAATATTTGATGGATGCCATTTTAAGTATTTACAAACTAAATCATATATTTTATCAGTCTCAAACAAATTTGGTAAAGATTTTTGAAACAGATTCCAGGCTACACCTATGTTTAAAGAGAGCTAAAGGTTTGGTTACATCTTTTAGCTCTTTTTATTGATTGCTCTGGCCATCTATACCCAGGGAGGCAACACATCAGGTCCTCCTGGCCCCAGACTGGTTTCCTGTCTGACCTAGAGCTGATGGGCATATTAGAGGCGACTCCAAGAGGAATTTCAAGGTGAAAAAAGGGGTGGTTTTATTCCTTGGCTACATTTTGGCTTCTCAACACTGAAGCTAAAAAACAAAGCCATGGAATAAAAACACCTGTTTTTCACCTTGAAATACTATTGCCATATTTGCATCCATTTTTTGTTGATTGGTACCCATTTCCAATAAAGGAAGTATAGTTGGTTGCAGTTGCCCTGGACTCTTTGTTAAATTTCAGCTAGTAGTTATCAGGACATGGCTTTAATGATTTACCACCGGGCATATATTACACCCTAAGAACATAATATGTCTATCAATGATATCAATAATATCGTGGGTCTAAAACATGCATATATCTTGTCCTTTATCGCAATTCATGGGAATCCGGGCTAAAAGAAAGAGCATTTTACAGTATTGGTTGGATCCAATTGTTCTTCCTATTTCTCTTATGGAATCAGGTCAAGTTCTTTAACAAAGTGGGGTTAAAAACTTTAACTGATAATGAAAGGTTGTTTAACCCCTTACTGACATGTGACAGACTATTACTTTACATGCCGGCTGCAGGTCTATGGAGAGGGCTTACGGGCTGAGCCCTCTCTATACAAGGTTGACATATTGCAGCAAACACCCACCGGTAACACCCCAGGTCGTGGGTGTTAACCATACAGACCCAGTCGGCGTAGCTGCCGGAGGCATTTAAATACTGGATTCTTGGATTCGATCGACGCCCACTGTGAGGTCAAGCCTGGGCCTGACAAGGCCCAAGCCTGTCTGGTTTTAACCTATTCATTACAAAAACCTAAAAATTCAAATCACCCCTTTTCCCTAGAACTGATATAAATATAAAGTATATCATAAATCCTAAAGTATAAATCATAAACAATAACTATTCCTGGGATTTAGCCCCATAACAGAAAATAGTGCCCAATGCCAAAAATACCCACTTTTTTGTCAATACAAAAAAATTCAACAAAAAGTGATCAAAAGGCCGTACAGTGCAAAAAAGGGTAGCATTGAAAGCATCATTAAAAGTAAAAAAAAATGACACCACCCACAGCTCCAAAATATGAAAAGGTTATTAGCACCAGAAGATGGCAAAATGAAGATTTTTTTTTTGTGCAGGTGGTTTTAATTTTTGTAAATGTATGAAATTATAAAACCTATTCAAATTTGATGTCCCTGTGATTGCACACAGATGTCATTTGGGGCCCACTGTGAAAGCCTTAAAATCAAAGCTCAGAAGAATTCGACGCAAACACATTTTGTTCACCTTTTTCACTGCATTTGGAATTTTTTTCCAGTGCATGGCGTGGAATATTAAATACCATCATTATGAAGTGCAATTTGTAACGCAGAAAACAAGCCTGTATACAGCTCCTTAAAAATAATAAAAAGTTATAGATTTTTGAAGGTGGGGAGTTAAAAGTGGAAACTTAAATACAAAAAAGGGTCTCTACATTAAGGAGTACAACATTTCTTTATAGTTTGGGCTCCATATATTAGTCATTATCAAAGGAATTAAAACCGATCCTCAAACGTCCAGTTTGAATTTACAAATTAGTACCAAACAAAATTGTTATCAGGGCATGTATCAGGCCAATTTGGTATCCACATCACCCATTTAAGGGGGATGTTTGGCCCTTTTGCTTAACCCAATTTTCTTATTTTTCTTTCTCCCAACTTAGGATGCACATGCAGGCAGGTGGGACGGATTTTGTGGGAAGGTT
The DNA here is from genome assembly GCF_040894005.1 of Engystomops pustulosus. Classification (NCBI taxonomy): domain Eukaryota; kingdom Metazoa; phylum Chordata; class Amphibia; order Anura; family Leptodactylidae; genus Engystomops; species Engystomops pustulosus. The sequence goes on along the minus strand of NC_092417.1, from coordinate 123,536,378 downwards.
TACTATTGACATGGTTCATGTCATCTTATGATTGTTTGGCATCAGGTGCCGGATCATAGGCTGGGCCACCACAAGGGACCCCCACCAGATGTCAATGTCAGACACGGTTAATCAGACATTTGCACAATGAGGTTAATCACACATTTGCACAGTGAGCCGAATACAACTGGGAACGAAGGAGGGACAGTAAGCTCATGGTGACAGCTGTTGGTGCAGTGCCGATATGCGAATGCTTCTCGGTCCTAGTCCAGTGCATCGATGCTGCAGCACTATGCTTTCAGACTGTCAGCTCGCAGTGACAACACAGCACACACATCTTCCAGAACAGTCGCTGAACTCTGCTACTATGATAATGTCAACAAAGGAGTTCCTCCAGGAAGTTGAGATGTCACAAGAAAAGTGGAGCCTCCCGGAAAGTCTCTTCCCAGTGCATGTCTGGTATGGGATGAGGTAGATAGTAAATGATAGTAGATGTAAATGTATTACTGGGAGATGAGGCAGCTGTATATTGTTGTAATACCGGGGGTGTTGGTGTCTCTATATAGATGTATTCGTGGGGGGTGAGGTGGTTGTATGTTGATGTTTTACTGGGGGCGAGGCGGCTGTATGTAGATGTAATACTGGGGGCGAGGCAGCGGTATGTAGATGTAGTACTGGGAGGGTTGGTGGCTTTATATAGATGTATTACTGGGGGTTGGCGGCTAAAGCGTCGGTCTGGCCCACCGAAGTACCGGAGAATCCTTTGCCCTGAGTTGACACTGAAGGGACAGTGAAGTTGACAGTGAAGGACTTTGCCCTGAGTTGACAGTGATACTCCTGTTACGCACAATAATGTCATCTGTTCGAGTCGGCATCATTGCACGGCAATCGACTGTGCTCAAAAGTCCAGCACGTGTCTATCTTTTAAGCTGGTATGTGATATCCACCCACGTCAGAATGCTGGGTAGACCGAGCAGGAGCAGCATGTTCGGTGGATGGAAAGGAGGTGAGTGTTGGGGGCAATGATGCTAATGCAGCTGTGGGAGGAGGTGGGCCGTGGTCTGATGCTACTGGAATCTGCGGGGGGGAGGGGAGACCTGGTCTGATGCTAATGGAAGTGGTGGGGGGTCGTGGTCGATTGCTAATGGCAGGGAGGTGGGGCTGGGGGCCCTGGCCTGATGCTAATGGCAGTGGGGGGAGGGGGCTACGGTCTGATGATTTTCTGGAATAGTTTTCACATTTTTTCTTAATCACTGAATCTTAAGCCACCGAACTGTAGCAATATGTTATATGCTATCCTGGCCTCTAGGGGTCTCACTACTTGTGTGTGTGTGTGTGTACAGTAAAGCAGGTAGGAACTTGTTGGAAGACAGACATGAATATGGGACATGTGTAATGGCAGCTTGTTGAATAAAGAGCCTGAGACCAACCACAGTGTGTGGAGCCAATACAGGAGAGTCAACTAACAGAACATGGTGGCAGCTGGGCACAGAACCTGTGTCAATCACAGCAACTGTAAGTACAGAGTCCCTAATAAGACTGCACAATGGAGAGTGGCCTGAAACCCCCTCAGACACTGGAGGTCACTTCTTCCAATCTGTCACAGACCTGGAGACACTGGAAGGAAGAGTTCACCCTGTATGTGGATCTGACAGTGGCCCAAAGGGATGAGAGAAGGAAAGTAAAGCTCTTTTACTACCTTATTGGGGAAAAGGGGAGAGAAATAGCCAAGACCCTAATCCCAGAAATCTCTGACAGTCTGGTGCTAGAGGACATTGTGCAGGCATTTGACAAACACTGTGACCCCAAAAAGAATGAGACTGTGGAGAGATACAAGTTCTTCTCAAGGGATCAGGAGGTTGGGGAGAATGTGGACAGATATGTGACAGAACTGAGGAGACTGGCTGCAACATGTGGCTTTGGAGAAATAAGAGACTCTCTCATTAGAGACAGGATAGTGTGTGGCATCAGAGACTCTCACCTCAGAGAAAGGTTACTGAGGGAGGAAGAGCTGACCTTGGTGAGATGCCTGAAGATCTGCAGGGCGGCTGAGCTGACAAAGGACAGCCTGAAGATGATGGAAGCCACCAGGGATGAGGCAGTACATGCGGTATATGGGAGAGCCAAAGCAAGGCCCAGGCTCCCTGAAAGCAGCATCCAGTGCAGATATTGTGGGAAAAGACATGAGAGAGACAAAGAGAAGTGCATACCTCCCAACATTTGTGAAAAGGAAAGAGGGACAAAATGGCGGCACGCTATGCGTGCCGCGGCGATCCCCCTAAGCCACACCCCCAATCACTCCCTGGCCACGCCCCAAATTTTAGCCATATTAAAATAATAAAAATCATCTCAATAAAAAAAAAAAAAATTATCCTCCTAGGGATTTGAACCCAGAACCTGCAGTGTCCATGTACAATAATAACACAGCACCCCAACTCACCGAGCTATAACCTCTGTGATTAACAAGGTGGAGAATTTTGGTAACTAAGAACTATGACAAATGTTACATTGTGACACAGAATTACTGCCTTGGTATATAGGGAGGGATCTTCTCAGATTATTGTAATTATTGCGACTATTATTATTATTATGGAGATTATTATTATTATTATTATTATTATGGAGATTATTATTATTATTGAGATGATTATTATTATTTTTACCATTATTAATAATCATCTCCATAATAATAAAAATAATACAATTTATAATAATAATAATAATAGTCTCAATAATTACAATAATAATCTCTGAGAAGATCCCTCTCTATATATCAGTGCATTAGTCTGTGTCACAGTGTAAATGGCAGATAACACTTCTTAGTTACCAGAAATCCTCAGCTCTGTATCTCTGGGCTTATAGCTCAGTTAGTTAAGTTCCTGTCTATGGTGCACAAGGTCCCAGGTTCGAATCTCAGCCTGGCCAAAACTTTATGTAATTTAATTATATAAAGAGCTTGTGTCTGGGGAAGCCCTGGAGATCATATATGGACAGATGCTGATCTGACCTGATGACGTGGTCCCTGCTCTCTCCACTAAGCCACACTTCTCTGAAAAGGATTCCCTGCCCGATGTCTGCTCTGGGGAACCCTAGGAGATGCAGTGACCATATATGGACAGATGCTGATCTGACCTGATGACGTGGTCCCTGCTCTCCGCTAAGCCCGACACTTCTCTGAAAAGGATTCCCTCCCGATGTCTGCTCTGGGGAACCCTAGGAGATGCAGTGACCATATATGGACAGATGCTGATCTGAAGCTGATGACGTGGTCCCTGCTCTCCGCTAAGCCCGACACTTCTCTGAAAAGGATTCCCTCCCGATGTCTGTAGAAGCCATTCTGTACTGTGAGTTCTGGCTATTAAAGTATTTACTATGCGGACACAGCGCCGGGACACAGCGGGACCTGGGGGGAGAATCCGTGACAATATCATAGCTGCCCGTGACGCGGGGCGGAGGTACGAAAAACGGGAAAGTCCCGTCAAAATCGGGACGGTTGGGAGCTATGGAAGTGTCCTGCATATGGTGAAACCTGCAGGATTTGTGGGAAAAGGAACCATTTCTCAGCTCTGTGCAGACTAAAACCCAGCAAACAGCACAGACAAGTCCACACAATGACACAGAACACAGACAGTGATGAGGACATTACATGGCTACAGCCTGCAACAGAGAATGTCCATGTGCTCAAGCAGCAAGTAGCAAAGGAGGTGAAACAGTTCTTTGCAACCTTTTTGTTGGATGATCAGCCCATTAGATTTCAGCTGGATTGTGGAGCAAGCTGCAATGTAATTCCATGTGCGCTGCTGAAAAAGCAGGTTTCCATTGAGCCCACGGACAAGGTCCTGGTGATGTACAACAAAAGTGTTTTGAAACCAATGGGGACCTGCAAGCTTAAATTAAGGAACCCATGTAACAAAAAGAGTTACAAAGTGGAATTTACAGTGCTGCCTGGTAGTGATCATGTACCATTACTGGGTGTAAAAGCAGTTCAGGTGATGGACTTAATAAAGGTGCAGACCCACAACATAATGGCTGTTGAAGTGTCCCAGAATATACAAAATTCAAAACCAAAAATACTCGATCTTCAGACTATAAAAACAGAATATGCTGATTTATTTGAAGGTGATGGGTGCCTTGAAGGTAAATATAAACTAGAAATTGATCACACAGTGCCGCCTACTAGATTACCGGCAAGAAGGGTGCCTGTAGCTTTAATGCAACCACTAAAAGAGGAGCTACAGGATTTACAGGAGTGAGGAATGATAGCACCAGTCCTGAAGAGCACAGACTGGATCAGCAGTTTGATCATAGTCAAGAAACCATCTGGTAAATTAAGAATATGCATTGATCCTAAGCCACTGAATAAAGCACTGAAAAGAAATCACTATCCAATGCCTACAATAGAAGATATTCTACCAGATTTATCAAAGGCTAAAATATTTTCAGTATGTGATGTAAAAAATGGATTCTGGCATGTAGAACTGGATGAAAAATCAAGTTCACTGACTACATTTTCATCCCCTTTTGGACGCTTTAAATGGCTAAGAATGCCCATGGGACTAAGTCCTGCTCCAGAGGTGTTCCATCAGAAATTGATGCAAGCCTTGGAAGGACTCCCTGGAGTCAAAACAATAGCAGATGATATACTTATAATGGGAGAAGGGGAAGACATGGAATCGGCCATCAAGGATCATGACCAGAAAATGATACAATTTCTGGAACGATGTAGAGCAAAGCAAATAAAGTTAAACAAGGAGAAATTCAAACTGAAAATGACAGAAGTCCAATATATCGGACATCTTCTTATCTCAAATGGTGTAAAACTTGACCCGGAAAAGGTAAGGGCAGTACAAGACATGCCTACCCCAAAAGATGTTTGTGGAGTTCAGCGATTTCTGGGGATGGTAAATTACCTATCAAAGTTTCGCAAGCATCTAGCAGACATGTGTGAGCCACTGAGACAGCTAACACACAAAGACGTGCTCTGGGAATGGACAGAATCCCAGGAAAGTGCTTTCCAGGCAGTGAAGAAGGCAATTGCAGATGCAACAATCCTAAGGTATTTTGATCCAGATAAAGAGGTGGTGGTACAATGTGATGCTTCAGAAAAAGGCCTTGGAGCAACACTGATGCAGACGCAATAGCCAGTTACATTTGCAAGCAGGGCACTAACACCAACAGAACAGGGATATGCACAGATTGAGAAGGAATTACTGGCCTTGGTATTTGGGCTGGAGCGGTTCCACCAGTACACTTATGGTCGCCGAGTGACTGTGCAGTCTGATCACAAGCCTTTGGAGAATGTTACCAAAAAAACGCTACTAAATGCCCCAAAGAGACTGCAGCGCATGCTCTTACGACTTCAAAAATATGAGTTTGACATTTGCTTCTGTCCGGGAAAAGACTTACTGATTGCAGATACTCTAAGTAGTGCTTACCTACCCATCACAAAGGATGAAGGAAAAGAAATGGAAAGCATCAATATGGCTGACTACCTAGCAGTGTCAAAGGAAAAACTGAAACAAATTCAGACATTTACAGAGAAAGATAAAACTCTCCAGATTCTCAAAACAGTCATTGTGCAAGGCTGGCCAAAGTACAAGCAGCAAGCGCCAAAGGAAGTCTCTCCATTCTTTCACACCAGAGATGAGCTTTCAGTTCATCAAGGAATCATCTTTAAGGGAGATAGAGCTGTGATACCGGAATCGCTCAGAAGAGATATACTAAAAAACTTGCACTCTACTCATCTAGGCATTGAAGGCTGTCTACGCCGTGCACGGGAATCTGTCTATTGGCCAGGTATGAATGACCACATTAAAAATTACATAGCACAATGTGAAATATGTGCTTCACATAGTGATAAGCAAGTGATAAGCAAGTGATATGCAAGGAGACATTGCAACTCCAAAGAGGCCATGGTCAAAGATAAGCACGGACCTCTTCACATGGAATGACAAAGAATATCTGATTACAGTGGATTATTTCTCCAACTTCTGGGAAGTAGGACTATCTGCAGGATACAAGGGCAAGAACGGTGATTAAAAAACTCAAGGCCCATTTTGCCAGGTATGGCATTCCTGACACTGTGTTCTCTGACAATGCTGCTCAATTTACCTCTGAAGAATTTAAAAGATTTAGCACGACGTGGAAATTTGACCATCAGACATCATCTCCAGGATATCCCCAAAGTAATGGGAAAGCAGAGTCAGCAGTAAAAACAGCTAAAAGACTAATGCAAAAAGCAAAGCAGGCAGGTTCAGATGTAGACCTGTCTATACTGGATCACAGAAACACCCCCACACAAGGCCTCCACAGCAGCCCAGCTCAGAGGCTCATGAGTAGACGGACCAGGACACTCTTACCAACTGCTAGTCATTTGCTTAAGCCAAAGCTTGTGAAACAAGTTGATGATCAATTAAGGAAAAATCAAGAGAGGCAAGCTTTCTACTATAACAAATCGGCAAAAGATCTGCCTGAACTTCAGAGAAATGATAATGTGCGTCAAATATGACAAGCACTGGCTAAAGGCAAAGGTGGTCCAGAAACTGGGGCCTCGCACTTATGGAGTTGAAACAGAGGAAGGAAGGAGACTAAGGAGAAATCGCAGACATCTGAGAAAAACGCAGGAACACTATGATGCTTGGCCATTTGAACATTATCCAGATATCCAAGACAATGAGACGGCAAGCACAAGCCAGGAGACAACAGGGGCAGCTGAGAATGAAGCTGCGAGGAGTGAGGACAGTAACCAGAGAGAAGACAGTGTGACAGAACCAGAAGAATACTCAGATGTTTGTGGCAAAACATCATATGTCACACGAGCCGGCAGGGTGATAAAAAGGCCAGCCCACCTCAAGGATTACACCTAAATAGACTTATTGGGGCAGTCTGAAAGTCAGAATATTTCCAATTGCCCATGGCAACCAATCACAGCTCCCCTTTAAAATATTCATGAGCACTGGTGAAATGAAAGCTGAGCTGTGATTGGTTGCCATGGGCAACTGGAAATATTCTGACTTTCAGACTGCTTGATAAATCTGCCCCATTATGTTTTTTTTATTATTGTTTCATGTTTAACAGTTTTCTTATATTTAATTGTTCCATTTAAAACAGAAAGGATGTAGCAATATGTTATATGCTATCCTGGCCTCTAGGGGTCTCACTACTTGTGTGTGTGTACAGTTAAGCAGGTAGCAACTTGTTGGTAGACAGACATGAATATGGGACATGTGTAATGGCAGCTTGTTGAATAAAGAGCCTGAGACCAACCACAGTGTGTGAAGCCAATACAGGAGAGTCAACTAACAGAACACGAACTAAACATCATGTCACTCTCACTCATGCGCTATGCCTAGAAAATCTATGAAAGCTGTGGGGGGAGGGGGGCACAGGTCTGATGATAATGGTAGCTGTGGGGTGGAGGTGGTCCTGTGACTATAATGTCTGCTGTGGGGGGTGTCTGTGACTATAATGGCTGCTTTCAGGTGGTGCTGATGTCTAAGAAGATAAGAGAACTCCTCCAAATACATGTCTACTGTAAGTCACCAGATCAACAGCAAGTGCTATATGTGTTACCTGTACGCTGACAATGCTGCATAATCTGTCTTTTGACCTCCACACTACACAGCCACACATGGAGTTACAGCCTCCATACATGGAGATACAGAAGGAGTGTACAGCCAAACAAGGAGCTACAGCCGCACTACACAGCCACACATGGAGCTACAACCGCAGTACACAGCCATACAGGAGCTACAGCCACAGTACACCGCAAAACATGGTGCTACATCCGCAGTACATACATATAGCATACATCCACAGTACACAGCCATACATAAAGCCTCAGTCCCCAGTCATACATGGAGCTACAGACACAGCAATACAGTACAGCAGTACACAGCCATACATGGAGCTACAGCTGCAGTACACAGCCATACATGGAGCTAATTCAAAAACATCCAAGATATGACTGCCAGATATACATGGTTTTGTCCCCTGCAATTCTATATTCAGCGGAAGACAGCATATATAGGGAAATCAACGGCATCCCAACTTATGCTTTGTAGGTAAAAATGCTTGTATTATTGTAGGGCACCATTAATGTAATAATGTTCAACTTTTTCTCCATCTATATATAGACATCTACAGAGTGGACCTTGTAAAAAGTTCCAGCATGTAAAGGTGGATACACTGACACTGCCAGAATCAGTTTCCACAATGTTTGTGCCAGGTAAGTCCTCATGTTCTTCTTTAAGGGTATTGTCTCTGCAACCAGGGTGTTGATTACATTAACCACTAACATTTTCAAAAACATCTGCCCCATAGAATAAATAGAAAAATATATTTTGGAGATGGCACCAAAGCCTGCAGAGCCTTTCAATAAATTGATGTGCTCTAAACTTTAACCATGTGTCTACCGTTTGTATTCCAAAAATGAAAACTGAAAACAATGATAGTTCTGGCACCGTCACTTCTTAATTTAATAGTATATTCATTCAGAAAACAATATTAAAAGCTATATACCAGTGATGGCTAGCCTATGGCACTGGTACCAGAGGTGGCACTCAGAGCCCTTTCTGTGGGCACTCAGGCCATCACCAGAGAGGACTCCGGGTATCTTCCTGCAGTCCCAGACAGCCCAGGACTTGCTGTGCACAGAGGTATTTTAAAGTGACAGCTCTACCTATTTTTTGCTTTATTGGTGTCCTCGCTGCTGGTATCAATGAAAACTGTGACAGAGAAGGGAGTATAAATCACAAATTAAATTTCTGTGTTGGCACTTTGCGATAAATAAGCAGGTCTTTGTTGTAGTTTGGGCACTCGGCCTCTAAATTGTTTGCCATCACTGCATATACCATGAAAAACCAAATCTGTCTGATTATAGATATAGATTTATATATACAAATATATAACCAAATATTGACCTTTAATTCTATAATATTATAATTACCATATAAACTCAAGTATAAGCCTAGTTTTTCAGCACAAAATTTGTTCTCAAAATCTCTAACTCGGCTTATACTTGAGTCAAGAAAAAAAATAGTCAAAACTCACCTTCCGACGTCACCTGTAGGTCCTATGCTTGTTTCGATGCTCTGGTGCCGCCGCAGGTCCTTTGGATCCTCTTCGGGTCCCCTCGCGATGCCGGCACCTCACAAAATGACGTCGGCAAGCAGATGATGTAATACTGTGTGCCGGCCAAGTGCGAATACCCGAAGAGAAGCGGAAGAATCCAAAGAGGACCAAAGGACCCGAGGCAGCATCGGAGACTGGGCAGGCTGTATACTACAGGGACTGGGCAGGCTGTATACTACAGGGACTGGGCAGGCTGTATACTACAGGGACTGGGCAGGCTGTATACTACAGGGGGCTGGCAGGCTATTCACAACAGGAGCTGGCAGGCTATATACTGGGAGGCTGTGACCAATGCATTTCCCACCCTCGGCTTATACTCGAGTCAATAGGTTTTCCCAGTTTTTTGTGTTGAAATTATGGGTCTTGGCTTATACTCGGGTCGGCTTATACTCGAGTATATACAGTATATGTATTTTTACCAATTTGTAAAAAAAAATTAAAATAAATATATATACTGAGTAAAAGTAATTGTTAAAATAGATTCCAGACTGGGATTTTGTGCTTATATGTGCAATGTATCAATATTCAAATATAGGAATGAGCCTTGGCCCCCAACTCTTCTACTTTGGCTAAAACCTGAAAGAATAGATATGCATTAGATAATGTTGATGGGAGCATATAATACTGGCACGATGGATGAAAAAGTCATCTTTTTCTATTACCATTGACTAAAATCTGACAGAATAGAAGTGAGGGTCTGCGGCCGCACTTTTGTAGTTTTTTCTGATGTTTTCGGGATTTGGACATCTGGGACAGGTATTTAATGGGGGATTGTGTCGCACGCAATGGGATTGTGCCGCAGCTGCGCAGGCTTTCATGCGACAGAAATGGGGGGGGGGGCATTGGACGATCCATTTATTACTTTTACTAATTGTATATTTTTTATACTTTACAATCTTGGTCGTCTGTATTTCTGCATGCTATGTGCTATTTGTAGACTATAATCAGAATATTTTACAAGATTTATTGTTTTTTTTATATTGTTATTCTAAATAAATATTCTTTTATATTAAGAAGTGACAGATTTTGAAAAAACAAAGATAGTTCTGCCACTATCACATGTAATCACAGGAGGCCTCCATGGAGAGTGGCAGAAGTCTAAGGAGGCACGCTCGAATTTCCCGAGATCAGATACTGTATAAGGGGTAGATCCCTTCAACTCCTGCTAGATCTGGCTGTATGCCAGGTAAGATCATAAACACAAATATAGCCGTAGGTGTGGGAAAAAAAGAAACAAAAAAGCACCTGCAAAGAGTATGTCAGATATAAAAAATATACTTTCTTAATGAAACAAAAGCAATGAAGACACAAGTTTGACAGTGGTAACTAGAAATCAGGAACAAATAATAAAAAGCATGTGTATCCAAAAAGAGTACATCAATCAATAAAGATAGTAGTAGAGAGCTAGTAGGTTACAACACAAAATTGCATGTCTGAATAGACTGTAAACCAAGATTATAGTTACCATACCACATAAGGAAGGATACACACTTGGACCCCAACACGTGTTTCGCAAAGGCTTTATCAAGCCAGGTAAGATAACAAAAATGATTTTATGGAGATGTGAGGGGAAACAATTTTTAGCTAAAGGGTGGCATTTAGTTAATAGGGCTCAATGGGAACCTGTATTTGTGAAAAATGTGACAGGTTCCCTTCAAAGATAAAAATCCAACTGCCCCCACCACTTAATGGAGGATGGGAAATGACATATTTTGTGAAATGTCACAAGAAATTGTCACTAGATGTGCATGATATCTTATCTAATGTTTGTAGATTTACTTTACACCCAGGAGGCACACACTGCTCTCCTATAAGAATCAGTTTAGTCAGTGTTAATGTAATAGCCTTTGGAGGAGATTTATCATTAGCCAGGATTTTGAGCAGATGTCTGTGTGTTAGACTGGCAGGTTTCCAACAATCGGTTTTATAACATCTGCTCAATTTCTGCCTGTTTGCAATGTTTTTACACAGGAAATTCTCAAATACCTCAAACATAAAATTGAGCAAAAACTTCAAAAATCCCCCGTAGTAGCAATGGACCCACATACACCACCTCCTATGTGGTGTAGTTTTGCGATTAAATTTGCTTTCTTTTGAAATGTGGTGTTGCACACTCTCTGGTGTATTCTCGCGAAAAAAAACCCTGCAAAAATTATGTTTGGGCGTACAATTGTCGAAAATTTTTGTGCAGAAGCTACATAGGACTAATGATAAATGTCCCCCTGCACTCTAAACATTTATCTTGCAGGCTGCCTATAGGCCTTTAGTGCTAATTAAAGAATATAACGCTGGGTAGCCCAGAAGCTTTATTTTAGGAATTTTTTTAAAGTATTTATTTAGAAAGGATGACATTTGCTTCCTATTTCTAGCTGCATGGTGCACCCTTGGACAAGATTGACTGCTAACTCTGAAGTTGACCAGATGCTGGATGTGGCTTCATTGGCTCTCTAAATATTGTGTCTCCATCTCACAAGGAGCCTTAAAAAAAAAACACCACCACACACGCCTATCTGAGAAGTGTCTCCTTCTGATGACTTTGTTCCAACTGTTGTCTCAAATCCACATAGTGGGGAATTGTGGAAAAATCGAAACCCTGCTAGAACTGATATCCAAATTATGAAATGCTCAGAACATATATTTAAAACACAAGTAAAGGACCTTGAGTAACACCTTTTACATTGTGCATACATGATGCAACTTTTTGCATTTGTAAATTACAAGTGTTGTAGATAGTATTATCTTCCCGAGCAAGTTGTCGCATAGTTATTATTAAACGGAAGTGTGCCATGTGTTTACTTTTGAAACGTATATTGTAGTAGATCTATAGATCTATTTGTGCTTTGGTTACAGATGTACCATCTGTTACCATCTGGCATCATCTAGTGGTGTACATCTAGACTCAAAGGTGGAAATTATTCCAAAGTGTACAGATCTGTTCCAGTTGCCCAAGGCAACCAATTAGAGCCCGGAATTTTAATTTTATAAACAGCTGTGAGAAAAATAAATCTGAGCTCTAAGTTGTTGACATGGGTAACTAAAACAGTTCTGCTCTGAGACACTTTTGATAGATTTTCCCAGGGTGAAGAATTGTAAACCAAGCACACTGATGTACTGGTGTGTGCCCCCTCTGGCGGGATCTGCATTTCTTTTATCTTCTTATGCCCTGTTTTTTTTTTTTTTTTTTTTTTAAAAGGTGTCTATTATGCCAATTAGCCTGAATGGCTCCAGGCTCCATTAACAGCTATGGAGCTCAAAGCCTCTCATGCTAATTTGCATAATTGAAAAGCCTTTTTACTTAAAAATAAGAGCATAAGAGCAGAACTGTTTTAGTTGCCAATGTCAACAAATTAGAGCTCAGATTTATTTTATAAACTGTGTGGCAACCAATCACAGCACAGATTTATTTTTCCCACAGCTTTGTGCATGGTTTACAATCCTTAATCCTGGTGGTAGATGTCCTTTTAAGATCAAAGTTGTTCTTATCCTGGAATGATAAATTTGAATGTGGAATGTGGCTTTTTCTCTCCAAATGTCTTGTTTGATATACTCTGTAATTTTATCACTATTCTTATGGGTTTTATTAGTACAATCCAAGTTGCTAGAACATAGCATTCCAAAAGAATTCTTAATAGGATATGTGAAGCCAAGTTCATACACAATAAAAGTCTTGGCACAATTTTTGATTCTTGCATTTTAATTCTAAGCCATATTAAAAAGATTACCATTTCTACCAAATAGCCATTTATGATTATGGTCATGAAAAGCTTCAAGGAAAGAAAATGATACCCTTCTGTGTCTATGCATTTGATTTGATTTCCTGTATTTCAGAAACTTTTATCAGAACCTTAAAACTGAAAAGGGGTCCACACAATGGCATGTCAAGAGAAGGGAACAGGTCATCCATTTGGTTATTTCAACCAATGAGCGAACCAGTAATGTGTTGCAGCTTAACATTAGGGAAGTTTACTCACACAAAAGAAAAAAAAATACACACACAAACTTGCTGAACTCTCTGGGGGAGATGTATAATAAGCTGGCACGTTTGCTATACTGGATATAGCAAAGGGCTCTGCCTGATACATCTGGTGAGGCACTATAGCCAAGCTATAGGTAGTGGGCAGGAACGTCCTGGATGGTCCATACCGCCATCTGGCCCTCCATCCATCATGCCCCTTTGGCATAGAAGTGACATAAAGGGGGGGAAATAGAAGTGATACATGGAACCCTGTCATATGCCACCTCTCCCCAGAGCACAGTTTATCACTCAAGAGCAAAGGCAGGATTATTTTTCTCAACTCAGTGGGGTAGATTTATTATGGCTTCTCCAACAGTTTTCTGATGAAGAAGGCATGAAAATCTCCCCTGCCAGATCCCCTGATTTTCCAACCTGGACAAGACTTTGGGACAGAAAGGGAAGGGGGTGAACTCCGGCTTGCCAAAAGAAAAATGCTTTTAACCAATTCAAAATAGCGGTTGCTTGTTACAGTTTGTGTGCATTTCTATGGAAATGCATTTACAATCAGGCCCAGCACCGTTCAAGGCTAATTTTAGGCATAAAAGGTGCGGTCACACATACCAGTTTGATTCTGCTTCTAAACTGAAACTGGTACGTTCACATATGGGTTTCTGTGGAAACGCATGCAATTGGTAACCAGCACCCAGTACCTTGTATTTTTTAAAGTTCTGGTTACAGATCGTATATGCGTTTGTATGGAAACGCATGCAATTGGGCAATGGTACACCCTGTGCACTTTGATTCCACTACATGGATTGAAAGCGGTACATGTGACAGCACCCTAAATTTAGTAATTGTAGGGGTGCCTGTGGACTGGTTTGGGAACCAGCTGATACAAATATCGCAGAAAAAAATTCCAGCACAAGTGTATGCTTGAACAATCTAATTCACCCGGTTGCAATATTTCCACTGCCAAGCAAGCTTTGTCAAGCATGGAGCCTGCTTACCAAGTATGTATACCCTTAGAGTAGTCAGAACTACTCTTCTCTCACTACAAAATGTCTTTGTGGAGTCTTATCTTGCTGTACAAAAGGTCATCACATTGTACTCAATCTTTCACCAAGAGGGTGCACCCTCAGAACCCCTTCCTGCCCTCTTCTAGCAAGACCCAATGCCTAATCAGCTCTCATCTTTAGAATATTATCACATTTGTGTGTTTGCTCAGGTTCCATTGCATTTTTTTTTTGCGGAGACAAAATGGAAGCAAAATGGAGACAAACTGAAATAACTGAACCACAAGTGTGAAAAACAATGCTAGTGTGAAACGGCTTCTAGGGTGCATTCACATGATGCATTTGTTTTCATATTGTAAATGCAATTACTTTTACACTATGAAAACATTACATTAACACTATGTGGGAGATTTATCAGACATGTTTGAGGTAAAACTGTTCTAGTTGCCAATGGAAACGAATCAGAGTTCAGATTTAATTTTATAAACAGCTGTGGGAAAATGAAAGCTGAGCTCTGATTGGTTGCCATGGGCAAACAGAAGTTCTACTCTGACACACTTCTAATACATTTCAAAATGTGTTAAAGCACCCATAATCATTTACTTATGCTGCTAACAAAGGCATAATTATGGTTTTATTTTCAGTGTTCTAACAACACAAATTACTCAAATATCCCTAAAACATGTTTTGTAAATCAATAAGAAATAATTATTGGGAGTAAATTTCCTTTTTAGTTTTTTTTCATTCACATTTTTTTTTTTACGTAAAGCTTTATGTTGAATCAGTTTATGAAAACTGTACTATATCTGAGCCCCGGGATAGCAGTGAGTAGATCTGTGAGATAACGTGAGCTGCATAGCGAAACATGGCCAACAATGCAGTGAGAGAATCCGTAAAAGCCACAGCTGCACCATACTCTAATAACACGCCTAACTACTCCTAAGCCGTCATGGTTAAAGCCATCAAGAGGGGGTAATACATCATACAGCCTATGGTCCTCATGGACCCCCCATCCTAAGAAGGATAACTTAGACATTCAAGGAGGAAACCAATGATTCTGGAATATTGGTGTAAGGGGGCTGAAGTGTTGAGAAAGAGTTTAGAGAGGAGTACCAGTTTCAGTGATATCCATTGCTTGGAAACGGAGTGAAAGTGCCAGTCAAAGAGTCATAGGAGTATTGAGGCCTGATTGTATAGTTTGAAGTCCGGGAAGCCCGACACCTCCCCTAGACTTAGGGCAGGTCAGAACTTTCCATGCTATCCTGGGACGACTGGTCCCCTAAATGAATTTTAAGATCGCAGGGTGTGGAAGAAACTCGCTGGAGAAACGACATCCATTTTAAGACCATTGATTCTGCCAAGACAAGTGCTTTTGGTTATATTTCAGCAGGTCTCTCAAGGTGCACTCCAAGAGGGATGTATAGTTAAGGGCATATAATCTAGAAAGATCAAATATATTTACCCAAATATCAGACTGAGGTTTGCTGCCACTGGAACAAGAAATTCTCCCTCACATGTTTTAACTCCAACCGGGGTAGGGAGATATTTAGAACCTCTGACTTAGAGTAGTTAATTTTGAAGTTACTAAGCTTGCTATACCTCTTGAAAAGAAATCCTAGCCTTTGACACATATAGTAATAAATCATCCTCATATAGAGCTGCCTTACAAGTGATAGGAGCCCACAGTAATGCCGTGTATGTTAGGATTTAACCGTATGGCATTAGTCAGATGTTTCATAACATCACCGGCATAAGATCACCGGCACCAATGAAAGAAACAAACCAGGATTTAGCAAATAAGAAAAAAAAAAACGTGCCTTACTTTATTTCCAAGTGTGAATATAAATCATAAACATCCAAAAAAAAGTCCACGCGTTTCAGGTGGGACAAACCTGTTGCTTGTGCATATCATACAGGATTTGCGGACCTTTATTTACTCCAAACCCCCCGCCCCTTCCTACATAAGAGTAAGGAGAAATCTACCTTCTATAATGGGAAAACAATAACCATACTGCAAAGAATCAGCTATTGCAGAATCCCCGGGTATAGTGGGCTTACCATACATGACACAGCTTGTGACTATGGAACTCTGAGCTAATCCAGCATGTGATAAGGAAAGGGGAACGGGGGTTGGGATGGGTAAAGGAGCATAAGAAGAAGAAGAAGGGAAACAGGGTGGGCTGGTAAGAGGAGGAAGAAGGAGGAATAGAGCCTGGTATATTATGGCAGGATAACCGCGCCTACTTAGTTTTATTCTTTTGTTCCTCTTGCCTTATTTCATGTCCTAACATCTGAGAACTGGCTATAAGGTGATGTAATATACTAAAATAAATATAGATATCAAACCACACAGATTTGGCAGCTGGAACACATGTTCAGTCTAGTGGCCCCAAGCACTGAGTGACCATTGGCTGAGCATTCATTCCAGGGGAAGGTCCTCTAATTCTCATCTCACTCCACCACCCCTCCTTCCCATGCCTTGGCAGTCACTGTGCCAGGGTGGTCTCTCAGGTTAAGTTGTGGTGGAATAGGAAGACTGGTCCAGTCCACTATATCCGGATCTGGGATGCCCAAGTCAGTTACTAAGGCATGAATATCATCAGGATGATGTACATGGTGTGTTTGCAAATTAAATGGGAAACCCCATTAGTAAGGAGTATCTTGTCATCTCAGTTTCAGAGCTCTGCGCTTCAGCAGAGTCAAACATGCAGATCTGGTGGGAGCTGTAGAGAAGTGGCCAAGTAGGCAATGTTACCAGCTGGATTCATGGAAGGCTCTCTCAATTCTGTAAGACCGTATTCTGTAAGACTGTATGTTGTTGCAGTGTCCCCTGTTCTCCACGTCATCTACTTTTATTGGTAGTCGTGTCCAAGCGCTCTTGAGAGAAGATTGTTCTAATTCTGACAAGGATATTATGGTATCTAGTCGGTGGACCTCCTCTCTCAGTACATTCAATTCTACAGCATATGACGGTTCCATGTCATCCCTAGTGGGAATTTGAAGGTGAGAGCTGAGAGCCTACAGTACATCAAGGGCCCCCTGTTCCAGAGAGAATAAAACATGCTGGACACAAGTGTCCCCTGGAGGTGCAAGGGTACACATTAGGCTAAAAATTTTTGAAACAAGCATGGAGGTACAAAAGACATAGGTGATGTGGGTGGGGTACTGACCGATGGAGTGACAGGCCAATCTTCTCCAGTGTCTGACCACAAATTAGATGAATGAGGAAGGGTATGCCCCCCCCCCCAGTGACACTTACAGAGGACACATCCATGGCATTAGAGGAAGGGGGCCTCCAGAGACCCATACTAGCTGATCTTCGACTGCATCTGCTCAGATAGGGCCTGATGGTGTGCTACTCACATAGGGTCCTGACGTGAGCAGTATCATCTGCAGAAGGATAAACACCCCCTGGGCAATGTGCGACCCATGTTCACAGCCGCTTCCACAGATCTCCCAGGAGGAAGCTGCCAGCCCAGTGCCCTCTGAGACTGTCTTCGATGATATTGGGCCAGAGGCCCTCCGTCTTCTAAAGTGGTTGCCATCTTGGCCACATGGAGAAGTTCGGCCAGTGGTGCCATTATTGCAGCCATATCCATGGAATACGAAGAGAAGGGAGTACCTTGAAGATCTGCCGCCAGCAGTTTGTCTACCCACTCCAAATCTTCATCGGCTGGTGGGGAGGAGGACTCTCCAGATGGAGTGAGTGTAATGGCCATGTCCAGCACATGTGGTGGAGCTGTTTCGGGGGCCATCTCCAGATATCTCCCATCCCGATATCTTTGCATGAACAGGATAAGGGTATTGCCGGGGTCCTCGGGCACCCTTCACACCTATCATAGGTAGGAAGGGGAGATGGATAGCAGAAATGCTCAGAGAAAGCCATGTATAGGATTGGGAGCTACACAAGGATGTGTGTGCTCTCCTCCATGGCCAGCACACACCCCCTACATTTGCTTTATGTCCTTCAAAAGGTCAGACATTTGGGGGCTTTATTTTTTTTTTAATTTACTTTGGTTCCTGACCCAGTCAGGGTTCCTGGTTAATATTGACATGAGCTGTTCAGAATGTAGCACCATTTAGCTTCTGGATTACAGACCTATAAAGTGTTTGCATTATAAAATTGCATCGAACATATCAGGGTTTTTCACTGATCTGTGAAAAAAATTTAAGCCTATCTTATTTTTTATTTTTACTGATGTGGATCACAGAAAGCAATAGTCAAAGTCTATGGGTCTCCAAAAAAAAATACTGATCAGGTCAGTTTTTTATTTTACTGATGAGGCTGGTTAGAAAACAAATACCTTCAGTTATTATTATTATTATTATTAAAAAGCAATAAAAATAATAATTTCTTTATATATCGTACACAGATTCCACAGCGCTGCATAGAGATTGCCAAAGAACATAGACCAAAAACGAAAGCAAAATGGAGATAAAATTAAAACGCGCAACAAAATCAAAATTTAAGGTGTAGTTTTCAAAACAGGTTCATAACCACATAGGCGTCTTTATCAAAACGCATGTATTTATGAAAGTAGCAACATGTGTTATGCCTTTTAACATTGCTCAAGCACTATAATCATATAAAAGAGACAGAAAAAAAGTGGGACTAAGCCTTGACGTACAAAATGGTTGCGTCTTAAAGGGGTTAAGGGATGCTTTTAAAAAATGTGATGACTTTTTAGAATTTTCAACAGTTTTGATATCTTGGTGGCAAATACCAAGCCAGTCATGATCAAGGTTGTCACTTTACAAGAACCACAGGAATTATTCTGGAATAAAATGGTTTAATTTTTTTTAAAAGCATATAAACTTAAAAAAATACAGAAGATTTCAAAACTCCTTTTTTATGTTGAGTGCAACTACTTAGAACTTGTGCAGAAGTTCCATAACAGCAATGGTTGTACTCTGCCCAAATATGTATGCTCCACAGATGACAGAGATGATCCCCCAGGCGATGAGACATGATCTGCAAGTAGGAAACACAACAACCAACATTAGTTTTGCATTGGTAAATATGCCATGTATTATCAGGTGGGTGGCCTTTGGGCAAGAGCAGAAAGCCTGCCACCACCTGATAGTTTCTGTATTAAATAAGCTATTTCATGCAGCAACATCTGCTAAAGAAATGGAATTGGTGGAGAGGAGTTTTTTGGAGAAGTCTGAATCAGAGGTTTTCTGATCATAAAAGTTACAGTGAAAGCTGAGCTGTCATTCAGTCACAGAAGCTGTCCTGCATGACCCTGTCTTGCTACAAAGAGACCAATGCAGTGGAAGATTCAAATATGATAGAGAACCTCCCTA
Organism: Engystomops pustulosus; assembly: GCF_040894005.1. Lineage (NCBI taxonomy): Eukaryota > Metazoa > Chordata > Amphibia > Anura > Leptodactylidae > Engystomops > Engystomops pustulosus. The sequence goes on along the minus strand of NC_092417.1, from coordinate 123,516,992 downwards.
TAATATCAACCATACTTTATTTTTACTGAAAAATGTATATATAAAAAAAAAAGAGTTGAAAGCAAATGCATGACTGTTTTTCTAGAATATAGTTTAAAGGGAACCTACCACCACGAATCTACCTATAAAGGTAGATCGCGTGGTAGGTGGATGTATGGGACGTGAGGATAGCCCTTTTTAGAGCTAATCCTCACGTCCCCGCTAGCGTCACATAAACTTTATTGCCCTAATATGTTAATTTAATTAAGCGGCTACCGGGGCGTGGAGTAGCCGGACACGAGGCTACACGGCGCGGCTACTCCACGCCGCAGTAGCTGCTTTCCCCCGCCTACCCTGTGATCTTCGGCGCGCAGCTCCTGGCAGCTGCGCGCCCTCGTCCGAGAAGCCGGAGTTCTGCGCATACGCAGTAACTCCGGCCTCGTTCCCGAGATCGCGCATCTTGGCCGGAGTTACTGCGCATGCGCAGAACTCCGGCTTCTCGGACGAGGGCGCGCAGCTGCCAGGAGCTGCGCGCCGAAGATCACAGGGTAGGCGGGGGAAAGCAGCTACTGGGGCGTGGAGTAGCCGCGCCGTGTAGCCTCGTGTCCGGCTACTCCACGCCCCGGTAGCCGCTTAATTAAATTAACATATTAGGGCAATAAAGTTTATGCTAGGCTAGCGGGGACGTGAGGATTAGCTCTACAAAGGGCTATCCTCACGTCCCATACATCCACCTACCACCCGATCTACCTTTATAGGTAGATTCGTGGTGGTAGGTGCCCTTTAACTCATATGACTTACTTTTTCTTCTGGTTCATTACTTCTGTTTCCATAGCACAAATCAAACATAGCCCTATAAAGGAGAACAAATTAGATGATTAAATACTTGGTCAGGATAGGATTGATATTTGCATGAGGCTGTACCTATTGAAATTACTGACCTTAAAGGAAACTTAACATGAGGAATCTACCATCAGAAGTACATCTAATGGTAAATGTATCCTGCCTGCCTCAGCCCTAATGTGCAATTTAATAATTTTGGGCCCTAACCTAATTTATTAACTTTACTTTTGTAATATGTAAATTAACTGCGTAGGCTACTGGGGCATGGACTAGCCTTCGCACCCAGTGCCCAGCCAGGCTGGTAACCTTTGCAGTTTATTTTAGTAATATGTAAATTAAGTTTTTAACAAGTTAGGTTCCAGGGTTATTAAAATTACAGATTAGGTGGAAGTAATTCTAGAGGGTGATCCCAACATTTTATCAATACAAAGGCAATTTCTTATTGAGAGCCTATCATTAATTTTGAACAATAACTTCTATGGCAACCGTATGTTTCATCAGCAAAAGGGGACAGCTAGTAAGGGGACGAAAGTTGTCCCTTCTTACACTAATCTATTTATGCAAATATTCTAAAACATATTTATTGTATCTGAAAATAGCCATTTAGGAGAACTAACGCTATACAAAGATAAACAAATCATCTATGTATAATATGGAAAGGGAATATACAATCTCTCCAACAATTTTGTGAAAAAATGAACAAGAATGACTGGGGTCTTTCCTTTACTCTCAATTGCAGTACACAAAAAAGTGGAATTCTTAGATCTTATAATAGGACTAGAGATGAGCGAACATACTCGTCCGAGCTTGATGCTCGTTCGAGCATTAGCGTACTCGAAACTGCTCGTTGCTCGGACGAATACTTCGCCCGCTCGAGAAAATGGCAGCTCCCGCCCTTTTGCTTTTTGGCGGCCAGAAACAGAGCCAATCACAAGCCAGGAGACTCTGCACTCCAACCAGCATGGCGTGGTACCCTTACACGTCGATAGCAGTGGTTGGCTGGCCAGATCAGGTGACCCTGGGATAGACTAGCCGCTGCCCGCGCTGCTTGGATCATTCTGTGTCTGGATGCCGCTAGGGAGAGAGCTGCTGCTGGTCAGGGAAAGCGTTAGGGAGGGTGTTCTATTAGAATAGTGTTAGGCAGGAGTGATTCAAAAAGAACCCAACAGCCCTTCTTAGGTCTACAATAACGTTATACTTTTTTTTTTGCTTGTGGCTGGGCTTGCTGGCACTAGTAGTGCACCTAGTACCATATTGTGAGGAATTTGCAGGGGGACTTGCTACCGTTGTGTTTAGCTCTTAGTGACACACATATCCACCACAAACACCAAAGTGGGAAAATTTATTAGGGGTTGGATTTCAATTAGGCACAGTCTGGCGGTTTCTTTTTATTTTACGTTTATTTTTTCATAACTCAGCGTCATCTCATCAGTGTGCTTTCATACTTGGCTAGAAAATAGCCAAAGGAGAATCCAAACGGCTTACTTACGCCTACAATAGCGTTATATATATTTTATTTCTGGTTGATCTGCTGGTGGCTGTCCTTGCTGCAGTGCATATACTAGCCAATTGTGAGGAATTTGGAGTGAGACTTGCGACCGCTGTGTTTAGCGCTTAGTGACGCACATATCCATCGCAAAGACCGAAGTGGGAAAATTTATTAGGGGTTGGATTTCAATTAGGCAGTGTCTGGCAGTTTCTTTTTATTTTACGTTTATTTTTTCATAACTCAGCGTCATCTCATCAGTGTGCTTTCATACTTGGCTAGAAAATAGCCAAAGGAGAATCCAAACGGCTTACTTACGCCTACAATAGCGTTATATATATTTTATTTCTGGTTGATCTGCTGGTGGCTGTCCTTGCTGCAGTGCATATACTAGCCAATTGTGAGGAATTTGGAGTGAGACTTGCGACCGCTGTGTTTAGCGCTTAGTGACGCACATATCCATCGCAAAGACCGAAGTGGGAAAATTTATTAGGGGTTGGATTTCAATTAGGCACAGTCTGGCAGTTTCTTTTTATTTTACGTTTATTTTTTCATAACTCAGCGTCATCTCATCAGTGTGCTTTCATACTTGGCTAGAAAATAGCCAAAGGAGAATCCAAACGGCTTACTTACGCCTACAATAGCGTTATATATATTTTATTTCTGGTTGATCTGCTGGTGGCTGTCCTTGCTGCAGTGCATATACTAGCCAATTGTGAGGAATTTGGAGTGAGACTTGCGACCGCTGTGTTTAGCGCTTAGTGACGCACATATCCATTGCAAAGACCGAAGTGGGAAAATTTATTAGGGGTTGGATTTCAATTAGGCACAGTCTGGCAGTTTCTTTTTATTTTACGTTTATTTTTTCATAACTCAGCGTCATCTCATCAGTGTGCTTTCATACTTGGCTAGAAAATAGCCAAAGGAGAATCCAAACGGCTTACTTACGCCTACAATAGCGTTATATATATTTTATTTCTGGTTGATCTGCTGGTGGCTGTCCTTGCTGCAGTGCATATACTAGCCAATTGTGAGGAATTTGGAGTGAGACTTGCGACCGCTGTGTTTAGCGCTTAGTGACGCACATATCCATCGCAAAGACCGAAGTGGGAAAATTTATTAGGGGTTGGATTTCAATTAGGCACAGTCTGCCATTTCCTTTTTATTTTACGTTTATTTTTTCATAACTCAGCGTCATCTCATCTGGCATAGCAGTGTGCTTTCATACTTGGCTGGAAAATAGCCATAGCAATAGGATAGCATTGTTTGGTTTTAAAAACTAAAAAACACAAAAAAAAACTAAAAAACACAAAAAACACAAAAAAAAGTAAAAAAAAAAATTAAAGTTATATAACTTTTATTTTCAAAATGTTTAACCCGAGGGCTAGGGGTAGAGGACGAGGGCGGGGACGTGGGCGTCCAACTACTGCAGGGGTCAGAGGCCGTGGTCCTGGGTGGGGTGAGACACCACCTGCTGATGAGGGAGCAGGGGAACGCCGCAGAGCTACACTCCCTAGGTTCATGTCTGAAGTTACTGGGACTCGTGGTAGAGCACTGTTGAGGCCAGAACAGTGCGAACAGGTGATGTCGTGGATTGCCGACAATGCTTCGAGCAATTTGTCCGTCAGTCTTCCACGCAGTCCACCCATGTCACCGAAATCGGCACTCCTCCAGCTCCTGCACCTCAGCCTCCTCCCCCCAAGTCTGCCCCCTCCCAGGAAAATTTGGCATTTGAACCGGCATACTCTGAGGAACTTTTTTCTGGACCCTTCCCACAGTCACAAACCACTTGTCCGGTTGCTGCTGAGCAATTTTCCGATGCCCAGGTTTTCCACCAGTCGCAGTCTGTGGGTGATGATGACCTTCTTGACGTAGTGGAAGAAGTGTCTAAAGAGGTGTCCGACGATGAGGAGACACGGTTGTCAGACAGTGGTGAAGTTGTTGTCAGGGCAGGAAGTCCGAGGGGGGAGCAGACTGAGGGATCCCTCAGTCTGCTCCCCCCTCGGACTTCCTGCCCTGACATATCCATTGCAAAGACCGAAGTGGGAAAATTTATTAGGGGTTGGATTTCAATTAGGCACAGTCTGGCAGTTTCTTTTTATTTTACGTTTATTTTTTCATAACTCAGCGTCATCTCATCAGTGTGCTTTCATACTTGGCTAGAAAATAGCCAAAGGAGAATCCAAACGGCTTACTTACGCCTACAATAGCGTTATATATATTTTATTTCTGGTTGATCTGCTGGTGGCTGTCCTTGCTGCAGTGCATATACTAGCCAATTGTGAGGAATTTGGAGTGAGACTTGCGACCGCTGTGTTTAGCGCTTAGTGACGCACATATCCATCGCAAAGACCGAAGTGGGAAAATTTATTAGGGGTTGGATTTCAATTAGGCACAGTCTGCCATTTCCTTTTTATTTTACGTTTATTTTTTCATAACTCAGCGTCATCTCATCTGGCATAGCAGTGTGCTTTCATACTTGGCTGGAAAATAGCCATAGCAATAGGATAGCATCCTGTGAGGAGGATGATGAGGTGACAGACCCAAGCTGGGTTGAGAGGCCGGGTGAACACAGTGCTTCTGAGACGGAGGAGAGTCCTCGACCAGAACAGGTTGGAAGAGGCAGTGGTGGGGCCAGACGGAGAGGCAGGGCCAGAGCAGGTGCATCAGCGCCAAATGTGTCACGTAGTGAAGCTCCCATGGCGAGGGCTCCCGCGGCGAGGGCTAGATTTTCAGAAGTCTGGAGGTTCTTTATGGAAACACCGGATGACCGACGGACTGTGGTGTGCAACCTTTGCCAAACCAGGATCAGCAGGGGTTCCACCACTACTAGCTTAACTACCACCAGTATGCGCAGGCATATGAATGCTAAACACCCCACTCAGTGGCACCAAGCCCGTTCACCTCCGGCCGTGCACACCACTGCTCCTTCCCCTGTGTCAGCTGATAGTCAGCCCCCTGCCCAGGACCCTGGCACAAAAACCCCATCCACGATCCTCCACAGCATCCACCAGCGTTCAGCTCTCCATACCCCAGACGCTGGAGCGGAAATATAGTGCAACCCACCCGCACGCCCAAGCCCTTAATGTCCACATCTCCAGATTGCTTAGCCTGGAGATGCTGCCCTATAGGCTAGTAGAGACCGAGGCCTTTCGCAACCTCATGGCGGCGGCCGCCCCTCGGTATTCGGTCCCCAGCCGCCACTACTTTTCCCGATGTGCCGTCCCAGCCCTGCACCAGCATGTGTCAGACAACATCATCCGTGCCCTGACCAACGCCGTTTCTGACAAGGTCCACCTGACCACGGACACGTGGACGAGTGCTGCCGGGCAGGGCCACTATATATCGCTGACGGCACATTGGGTTAACTTGGTGGAGGCTGGGACCGAGTCTGACCCTGCGGCTGGTCATATACTGCCGACGCCGAGGATTGCGGGGCCTACCTCGGTCCAGGTCTCAAAGGCCTACTATGCCTCCTCCTCCTCCCACCCCTCCTCCTCCGAACTACCATCCGTGGGCATGGCGCCATCAGTCGGTAGCTCTAGGCACAGCAGCAGTGCCGTCGCTAAGCGACAGCAGGCGGTGCTCAAACTGCTGAGCCTAGGCGATAAAAGGCACACCGCCCAAGAGCTATTACAGGGCATCACGGCGCAGACTGATCTGTGGCTGGCACCGCTGAACCTGAAGCCAGGCATGGTTGTGTGTGACAACGGCCGTAACCTGGTGGCGGCTCTGCAACTCGGCAGACTGACACATGTGCCATGCCTGGCCCATGTGTTAAATCTGATAGTTCAGCGTTTCCTCAAGACATACCCCAATCTGTCTGATTTGCTCACGAAGGTGCGCTGCATCTGTGCGCATTTCAGGAAGTCCAGCACAGATGCTGCCACTCTCAGGGCAGCGCAGCGCCGCCTCCAACTGCCCGCTCACTGACTGTTGTGCGACGTGCCCACGAGGTGGAATTCAACATTAACCATGTTATCCAGAGTTTACCAGCAGCGCAGAGCGATTGTAGACTGTCAGATGTCAACTTCCACCAGAACTGGTAGTCAGGTCAGTCAGCTTCCTCAAGTCTACAATGAGGAGTGGACGTGGATGTCTGATATCTGTCAGGTGCTGAGTAACTTTGAGGAGTCAACACAGATGGTCAGTGGCGATGCCGCCATCATCAGCCTCACCATCCCGCTGCTTGGCCTGTTGAAAAACTCTCTGATCAGCATGAAGTCGGAAGCTTTGCGCTTTGCGGGGGAAGAAGATTCCCTTGTTGATAGCCAAAGCACCCTTAGGTCTGTTTCTCAGCGCATATCGGAGGAGGTGGAGGAGGAAGAGGAGGAGAATGTTGGCGAGACACAAGAGGGGACCATTGTTGAGTCCTTCACTGTTCAGCGTGTATGGGCAGAAGAAGAGGAGTTGGAGGAGTTGGAGGAGGAGGAAATGGACAGTCAGGCCAGTGAGGGGAGTGAATTCTTACGCGTTGGTACTCTGGCGCATATGGCAGATTTCATGCTAGGCTGCCTATCCCGTGACCCTCGCGTTCAAAGAATTTATTCCAGCACCGATTACTGGGTATTCACTCTCCTGGACCCACGGTACAAGCAAAATCTTTCCACTCTCATCCCTGGAGAGGAAAGGAGTGTGAGAATGCATGAATACCAGCAGGCCCTGGTGCACAAGCTGAAACACTATTTCCCTTCTGACAGCGCTAGCGGCAGAGTGCGTAGTTCTGCGGGACAAGTAGCGAGGGAGAGTAGGCGAGCAGGCAGCTTGTCCAGCACTGGCAAGGGTACGCTTTACAAGGCTTTTGCCAGCTTTATGTCACCCCAGCAAGACACTGTCACCTGTCCCCAGTCTCGGCAGAGTAGGGCTGATCTTTACAGAAAGATAATGAGGGAGTACGTAGCTGACCATACCATCGTCCTAAATGATCACACAGCTCCCTACAACTACTGGGTTTCAAAGCTGGACATGTGGCACGAACTGGCGCTGTACGCCTTGGAGGTTCTTGCCTGCCCTGCCGCTAGCATCTTGTCCGAGTGGGTTTTCAGTGCAGCTGGTGGCATCATCACCGATAAGCGTACACGCCTGTCGACTGACAGCGCTGACAGGCTGACGCTTATTAAGATGAATAAAGCCTGGATTTCTCATAATTTCCAATCTCCACCAGGTGAAGGAAGCTCAACCTGAATAATTTATCCACTCCTCCTCCTCCTCTTTGTACACTAAAGCAGAGGAAACTGGCTATTTTTTGACAGGGCCCACTGGCTCTAGCTATAGTACTTTATGCATTTAATTTTTCTGGAGGGCCACCTACCCGGTCCTCTGTTTTAAACAATTTTTGGGAGTGCCACATACAGGCACTCAATCTATTCAATTTTTCTGGAGGGCCACCTACCTGCTCCTCTGGTTTGAAAACTTTTTTGGACTGCCACATACAGGCACTCAATCTATTTCATTTTTCTGGAGGGCCACCTACCTGCTCCTCTGGTTTGAAACCTTTTTTGGATTGCCACATACAGGCACTCAATCTATTAAATTTTTCTGGAGGGCCACCTACCTGCTCCTCTGGTTTGAAAACTTTTTTGGACTGCCACATACAGGCACTCAATCTATTTCATTTTTCTGGAGGGCCACCTACCTGCTCCTCTGGTTTGAAAACTTTTTTGGACTGCCACATACAGGCACTCAATCTATTCAATTTTTCTGGAGGGCCACCTACCTGCTCCTCTGGTTTGAAAACTTTTTTGGATTGCCACATACAGGCACTCAATCTATTCAATTTTTCTGGAGGGCCACCTACCTGCTCCTCTGGTTTGAAAACTTTTTTGGACTGCCACATACAGGCACTACCCAAATTAAATTGTCTCCATAGCAGCCTCCACACGTTGTCTCCATTGCTACCTCCAAAAGTCGTCCATATAGCTGCCTCCATACATCGTCCCCTTATCAAACGAGGTGTGTCAGGCAGAAATTTGGGTTGTTTTCATGGATTCCACATCAAAGTTGTTAACTTTGTCGCCACCCTGCTGTGTTATCCACAAAATATACTGGCAAACTTTTACCATTTACGGATATTATTTCAGCGCTTCTTGCGCATCTGTTTACATTCCCCTCACCCGCCATATGCCAAACTTATAAGAACGCTACTACACTTAACTTGGTGCAGGCTGGGACCGAGTCTGATTGCGGGGCCTACCTCGGTCCAGGTCTCAAAGGCCTACTATACCTCCTCCTCCTCCCACCCCTCCTCCACCTCCTCCTCCTCCGAATTACCATCCGTGGCCATGGCGCCATCAGTCGGTAGCTCTAGGCACAGCAGCAGTGCCGTCGCTAAGCGACAGCAGACGGTGCTCAAACTGCTGAGCCTAGGCGATAAAAGGCACACCACCCAAGAGCTATTACAGGCCATTCCACATCAAACTTGTTAACTTTGTCGCCACCCTGCTGTGTAATCCACAAAATATACTGGCAAACTTTTATCATTTACCGATATTATTTCAGCGCTTCTTGCGCATCTGTTTACATTCCCCTCACCCGCCATATCCCAAACTTATAAGAACGCTACTACACTTGATCTTATACAAAAGGTTCTTAGAAGTGCTGTTTGGGGAGTAGCCTAGAGACAGGGGCTTGGATTGGCGAAAGCTCGCCTGGAAGCGGAGCGCCAGCTCCATGCCAAGATCCAACTAACATAGTTTTAACTGCAGCACCTTTAATCTACTACTAGTTCACTGCCTCCATACATGGTCCCCTTATCAAACGAGCTGTGTCAGGCAGAATTTTGGGTTGTTTTTATGGCTTCCACAACAAACTTGTTAACTTTGTCGCCACCCTGCTGTGTAATCCACAAAATATACTGGCAAACTTTTATCATTTACCAATATTATTTCAGCGCTTCTTGCGCATCTGTTTACATTCCCCTCACCCGCCATATCCTAAACTTATAAGAACGCTACTACACTTGATCTTATACAAAAGGTTCTTAGAAGTGCTGTTTGGGGAGTAGCCTAGAGACAGGGGCTTGGATTGGCGAAAGCTCGCCTGGCAGCGGAGCGCCAGCTCCATGCCAAGATCCAACTAACATAGTTTTAACTGCAGCACCTTTAATCTACTACTAGTTCACTGCCTCCATACATGGTCCCCTTATCAAACGAGCTGTGTCAGGCAGAATTTTGGGTTGTTTTCATGGCTTCCATGTTAACTTTGTCGCCACCCTGCTGTGTAATCCACAAAATGTACTGGCAAACTTTTATCATGTACCGATATTATTTGAGCGCTTCTTGCTCACCTCCTTTGGTTCCTCTCTGCCACCCATTGGTTTGAAGCCTGAGTCCATTTAGGGTATGTCGCCATGCCACTCTCTAGCCTGCCGCTGCTGCCGCTGCCTCTGCATGCCGTCCCCTATAGTGTCAGGGTCAATTATTGGATGTTTTAGATGCTATCTAGCTTCATTCTGTCACTCTGTCATGGCCATGCTGTTGCCCATAATTTTGGCATAATGGTGCGATTAAGCAGCCTCAGAGGCATCCATGCATGCTGCCCCTGCTGTTTCCTGTCCATTTCCGTGGTGTTTCCATCCTTTTCTGAGGTTCCCAGGTGTTTGGCCAAGCTTCCCTGTGCAGAGCCTTGGTCCCCTTGAAAAATGCTCGAGTCTCCCATTGACTTCAATGGGGCTCGTTATTCGAGACGAGCACTCGAGCATCGGGAAAAGTTCGTCTCGAATAACGAGTACCCGAGCATTTTAGTGCTCGCTCATCTCTAAATAGGACATAAAGAGAACAAATTTACCACAAATTTTTTTTTAAAAAAATGTTGATGTGAATAGCTACCTGAAGCAACCATCATAAAAAAAACGATACAATACAATGCAACTTTATTGATCCCTTTCGAGAAATTGCTTTGTACACACATCATTTGAGCTAGGAGTACATATGGACAAATGCATGGAAACATACAGGAAATTCAAACACACAGTTAGAATTCCATATAGCCAATTCAAACATTTAACCCCTTAAGGACGCAGCCTCTTTGTACGTTAAGGCTTGGTCCTTTTTTTAGAAATTTGACCAGTGTCTCTTCCTGTGGTAATAACTTTTCAACGCTTCAAGATATCCTTGTGATTTTGAGAATGTTTTCTCGTGATACATTGTAGTTTATGTTAGTAGTATCATTTTGGTGATACGTTCCTTTTTTGGGGGGGTAAAAATTCACAAATTTAGGAAAAATTTGAAAAAAATTACAATTTTCAAATGTTATACTTTTTAGACAAAAAGTCACACCACAATTTTTTGGGGGTAAAAACTATTTGCCATTGGTCTTATTTTTATTTCCATTATTTGTTTTACGTTTCCATTTTTTTTTTACGGATGTGAGAAGGTTTGAAGTTTTAATAGCAAATTCTCAGATTTTCTTGAAATTTGAAAAATGCTAAAATTTTTGGTGATCAATTCAGTTTGGAAGTGCCCTACAAAGGCTTATGTACTATATACCCCCAAGTGGAGCACCATTTTATGAATCTAACATCTCAACCTATTCAAATCAGTATTTAAGAAGTCTGTTAACCCTTTTATTATTTTTCTGGAAGCAAAAATGGATTTGAAATTTTAAAAATGTTTTCATTTAACCCTAAAATTGACACATTCATTAGAAATTTGAGGTAAATATACATCCTAAAATTATTGCCCTGCTTCTTCCAAGTACGGCAATACCAGACATGTGGATGTTAACTGCTGCTTTGTCGCACAGCGATGTCCAGAACAGAGTTCGTACTATTGCATCTTTGGAAGGCCAATTTGGCTGCAAATGTTTTGTGGTGCCACAGTGTAATTGAAGAGGCATTGAAGTAACAGTATGATAGAAAACCCCCAAAGATGTCACCATTTTGGAAATTAGACCCCTCAAAGAATTTATTTGAGGTTGTGGTGAGCATTTTAACTCCCAACACGCTGGCCAAAATCTAATGCAAAGTAAATGTTGCATAAAAAAATTTGCGTTTTTATTGCAAAAATGTCATTTTAGTACCTAACATATTGTGCCCAACCCATGGCTATTTAGACAAAGACCCCAAAAATCATTCTGTGGGTTTTCCTGAGTACGGCAATATGACACATGTGCCAATAATTGACAGGCTGTGCACACGGCAGGGCTGAGAAGGGAAGGAGTGAAATTTGGATTTTTCAGCTCTGTTTTCATACGTTTGGATTCGGAGTGCCATGTCATGTTTGCAGGGCCCGTGATGTACCAGTGCAATAGAAACCCCCGAGAAATTATACCATTTTGGAAACTAGACCCCTCAAGGATGATGCATAATGTATAGTGCATAGTACAAATTATCCATTATGTCATCTTGTGCCCAGCTCCTGCCACGGGAGATAAACACCCCAAAAATCATGATGCGGGTTCTCCCGGGTACGGCAATACCCCACATGTGGCAATAATTTACAGGCTTGGCACACGGCAGAGCTCAGTAGGGAAGGTCCGGCATGATGTATAAGCTATGTGAGTTGTGTGCATCAGGGTACAATTATACATCTAGGCATGTGTGATATATCCTAAAACACTCCTTCATGCATAACCCTGGTTTTTCGGGCATGTGTCACACACAGGAGGGCTTTTTGATGGTTTGTTTTTTTATGCCCCTTTTTGAGCACACCCTGGTTGCAATGGTACAATGGAAAAGTGCTGCCCCGGTACAATGCGTGATGTGGCCTCGCTTCCAGACGTACTATCACTACCCCCTTCCTGGTCTCTAAAAATCAACTGCTTGACTACCACCTCTTGAAATTCCAGGAAAGTTCCCCTCTGGCCGGCACATTGATGTAGCACGTTAGCATTATACAATGCCATCTGCATGACCAGCTTCTTGTACCACACCCTCGACTTCCACATGGTGTTATATGGCTGAAGCACCTGGTCTGACAAATCCACCCCTCCCATGTACTTATTGTAATCCAAAATACAGTCTGGCTTTGGGGCTTCTGCACTGGTACCTAAGGGGCAGGGGTGGTGGTGTGCCCATGTATTGTTGTTAGTACAAGGACGTCCCTCTTGTCCTTGTACCTAACACACAATACTGAGTCGCTACTTAGTGCTCGGCTCTCGTGCCTTCTGAGCTTTTCCCCTAGCAGCGACTTCGGGAGACCTCTCTGATTTTTCCTAACAGTGCCGCATGCCACAGTTTAAAAAAAAATAAAATAGCCCACTGGTCCAAACCCTGCCGTGTCTCTGCGTATACCAGGTCTGGCCACAAAATCAGGGACCGGAGGGGGTCACCCATGTGGGGTCAGAAGTCCCGGGCACTCCGGCAGAGGTGCCGGGCACTCCGGCAGAGGTGCCGGGCACTCTGGCACTACTACGTAAGCGCCTTCTCGGGGGTTCCTCAGAGTTGCTTTGTGGTGGACAAATAAAACTGACTCCGTATCGGAGGCCATATAGTTATACACCTCCAAGTCAGTGTATGATTACTGTGACATGATGGGGGGGGGGGGATAGTACAGAACCTACACAACACCTACTCCACTACACTACACCTACTTCTCCGCAGAACAACACAGAACTACACAAAACTACACAAAACAATGCCAATGCCGGTCGCACTGACTGTGGCATTTAACGGGTTAAACACCCGCCATCGGAGCCCAACCGTGGGTGTTACACTGGCGTGCCGGCTATCAGTTACAGCCGGCACCCCGTGTTTGCCAATGCCTGTTCAGCTCAGATCTTGAGCTGCAACGGCATCGGCTCCGCGTCTGATATATTGGACGCTGAGCGCTAAGTCACTGAGCTCAGCGTCCGATATATCAGACACTGAGCGGGAAGGGGTTAAAACACAAAGGAGAAGGCAAAATTCTGATTACGCCAATTGACTTCATCGAACCCGAAACAAACAACAGATTTGGAACACTAAAAAGAAAATAAATATATTGGATTTGCCTTAAAACCATCTGGATTAAAACGAAATGACTAATTTGTGTGCAAATTCCTTTATATGAGTACTGTTTCCGAGTTCACACATTCCATAATAACTACTAACATACTAGAACTACTTGTGCATCTTATACTATATTATTCACTAACAAACTGTTTTTGCATTTAACACTATTCCAAAAGCCAGGATCATCCATAATACTTACCCTTCCGATTTACTTTGCCAGCCTTTATTCATACCTTAGCAGATGGCGTTGAGTGACTGAGGATTCGGACACTTCTTTTAAGTCGGTACAGACTTCCGTAGTCCCGATACTACGTAACAACCCCTACTATACCATTGCAACTACGAAAGATGAGTCCTCCATAGTTTCACGTTTACGCCACAGTGACAAGAATAAGGGCAAAAAGTCTAAATAATTGAAAAAATTTATTTAAAAAAGCCCTACACTCTCTCCTCTTCTAAGTATGTTTGCAGCAAGTTAACAGCAAGCAATCTCATTTATTGATTTACCTATTCTCCCTATGTTTTTCCGTAAGGTTTTAACAGATTTGGTTTTTCCATTGTTCTTATTACCCTTTATGTATTTTATTCGTTTTTTACATAAGTAATAATAGACCAGGGCTATTAATTTTATCAATGAATGAATAATATATGTTTTTGTTTATCAGTGATATAATCATGATCTCATATTCCTACCAAATGGTTAGGTTTGAAAGGCACTTTCAATGAAGCAGAAAATTGAGCGGGCACTACCTATAAGGTAAGAATTCTGTATGATAACATCCACGCATCCCAATAGACTATATATGACCACAACAAAGACAAAGATGGATGCGTATATAGGATACAACAATAGAAACAAAGTTTATTAATTCATCAAAAAGACTAAACATACAGGACAATCAAGGTTAAAAACACTTAAAAATACATCCAGCGGATGTATACAGCTACCAAGGGCAAGTGATGCCCTAGACTCCCTGTCCCAAACTGGTCAGTCAAAAATCTGCATACAGGTAATACATACAGTGACAATTCATGTATAAACAATATGTAGACAAATTACACAAAGTGCCCAGTGCAGATAAAGTGCATGAGTAATAATGTCCCTGAGCCTGGTCATACAATACCAAAAATGGTCCCAAAATTGGAGGATAGGCAGTAATTGCGAGCAGGTCACAGGGGCAGACGAGGGAGGGGGAGTGTGGTAGTGTGGGGAGTGAGGGGGAGTGTTTGAAAGGCACTTGTTTATTCTACACTGTTTTTTATATGTAACTGCCAAAGAGTCAGGTCTGGACAGGACTCGAAAAGTGTTTTACCAAGCTGTATCAATTTTGAATGAATAAAAGAGGCCAAGTTATAAATATTCTCCAAGTGAATTGATCTGGTGATGACTTGGGAACCCATTTTACAAATTACGGATTAGGGCAGAGGCAGGCAAGATCTACATCTGATGGTAAATTCCTCACGGTGGGTTATTAGTTGTATTATGCATCATTAAAAAAGTGCCAAAGCTTGTGATGAGCTAGCGAGATTGACATTTGTTATATAAACAGCTTCAGCAATAAACTTACCTGGGAAGATAAAGATGAAGAAAGCACTGATTCCGCCAATGACTGAGATTATCTCACTGATGTCCGGAACAAACAAAGCAATAATTAGTGTCACCAGGATCCAGAGTACAGTAAGTATAACCCGCACAAATCGTTCATAGGATGCAGATACATATGCAGTCATGTACTTGTGATCCAACCAGGCCTCTTGAAGGACAGATCTGGGGAAGTGAAAAGAAGTATATAACTCAATTCCTTAAAAGGAAAATTAAATTGGGTAACCCAATTTCCTAGATGCTCACCTTCCCAGGAGAAGGATGATTGGGTAGATGGTGATAATGGAGATGGCAAACAGCAATCTGGCTACTATGACAACTGCATCATTACCTGGGTAGGACATCAGAATATCAGCTGCTACATTTTCGCCAAAAGTAAAGAATCCATAGATGCCTATGAGTAGAGGATAGAACGCAAACATACATAAAGTTTTTTTTTATGACCCCAAAGAAAACAAAACACAGACACAACACAATCAATTTAATTGAAGGAAATTGTGCACTGGGTTTCTATTGCCTTACCTGTGAGGGAATAAATAAGAAGGCAAATCAACATGGATACTACAGACACCACAACCCAGTTTGATAGACTTTTGTTCTTCATGCTGCTGTAAATGGTTATACAAGCTTCATGGCACTGGAAACAGAAAAACTTTCAGAAAGTTGCTCAAAAGTGGTTGGCCAGTTTAAACCGCTTTCTTCAATGCCGCCATCTCTTAAAATGTTCCAATGTTCAAATGTTTTTCTTACAAGTCTACATTGTGTTGCTCCATTCCTTCCAGAGGTTTGTGAGTTATTAAATATCTGGAAGTTTCCAAATAAGAATAAAACCACATCCTCAAGTTAAGTAAAACACTACCTCGATATTGCCATCCTGTATTCAAGGTAGAAACTTTACAGGAGAAAGTAAGTCTTACCCCATCAAAGCTCTTCGATCAGGTGTGCCTACAGAAGGACACTCAAACGGTCTGTTATATGTGGTGTTGAGTGCAAATAATCAGTCAGATTCCCCACTTCCCCAGCTTTAACTTATAAACGTCACAGCCCTTTTCCATTGATAGGTCTTTTACCTCTGCTTGACCAGTATCTGTTGTATACTATGTAAATCATTGGATGGATGCATCATGCTCCTTTCCTGCTGAGCAATGTATTTGCTCAGCCATTAAATACAAAATGGAGTCAACCTTACCAGAGAACAAACACATTAGTCTATTATCTAAATTGCTATAAAAAGCATACAGTAAATTCATACTAAACATGTAGCACAATGTATATTGCACAGCAAAGAAGACATATTAAAGAAATGATTTAGATAACACCTGACCAGTCTGTTTAGCTCAACCATCATTAGTGAACCAAATAAGTCAGAAAATCAATTACAGTAAAAATGGTAGAACTAGTAAGGTAAACAAGCAAAGGACCTGCTGTTAGTTGTTCAATAGTGTACAATTTAATTACATAAAGCATGACAACTCATGTGAGTTCCAAGAACAGAACATCACAGAACCCATAAGTAAAATCCTACCCATATTGATGGATGAGCTAAACGTGGTCGGAAATCCCGTGTATGGGCAAGACCTTTCTTTCCTCACTTAAGGACCTTTTTTGGTCTAAAGGCCGCATTGTCATACTGCGACCCTTTAGGGGTCAGCACTATTAACCAAAACCCTAGGTACACCAAAAACTTCAAAACAGCCAAATTCTTGTGCACAACCCTTGCAGTAAATCAAATCAAATGGTAGATTTTATTTAAAGTGTAACCGTCATTCTGTAGTAGTGTAGGTGTTTGGCTATCACATTAGTCAGTGTTCCTGTCAGCACATGACTGCTGCAGACATGAGGTGATCAGCTGTGTGCAGGGAGGGGGAGGGGGCGTCTCCTGTTGTAGTCTCAGCTTCTTTCTGAAATCGGAATGTCCATAGTAACAGACATATGTGAGATTGCTGACATCTAGGGGAAGTCTGCAGAATACAAGAAGAAGGAGCAAGATTCGGGTAACTAATCCAATTGCAAAACTTAAAATTACCTGCCCTACAACATACCAAAAGTTTTTTGAAATGATGGTTACACTTTAAGTATTTTAAGACTCATCTAAAATCATGTACAAGAATTCCCTGGACAGAACTTTTAAATTGACCGCCAGATATGTGGTTTCCAGGAGTTTTGGTGGGGGACACTAAATCCCATGAAAAGGTTCCTGGACAGATCACCATTAAGGTGATAACATGTAAGGAAGACTTATTTTGTGCAGTAAAGATTATACCATGAATACAGGGCAACAATATTGAGATACTGTGACATCTTACTTAGTTTGAGGACGAAGTGCAACAGGAGTTTTATTAACCTTTAATCATCAGTCTTCCAAAGGTTAATAAACATGAACTATTAATCATTTTGTGTTTGTATGTTTTTTTGTATATGTGGGGCAGGATGTTAGGTAATAATATATATATATATATATATATATAGCACTTTATTGATACATAAAGTGAGTTCTCCTGTCTTACCTCACCTCACCAGACATTCCGTGCCATTAAATGGCTGTAGACATTATACCAGGACAGTATTCATGAATATGAGATCAAGGTCCAGGCAGGGTGATTGTTCATGTCTAACACTGACAATGACACTGACACACCCAGAGAAACCCTGTTGGCCTAGCATAAGGCCTCTTAGTGACCGACTGAGAAATCTGTATGGGTGGTCACAAAGCGGTTAAAAGCTGTATTATGTTTGCCTACCAGTCTATAAAAACCTTATTACTGTCCAAATAAACCAAGATGTGTCTACCATATTGAGCCAGTCAGTGAATATCAATAAATGTTTTAAAAGGTTTGCATTTAATAAATTAACAATGTTATGGTCGCTCTTCAGGAATATCCTAAAAATATTCACAGTTAATGAAGTTATCCCACCATCAGCAAATTACCTGAAAGCCAAAGCAGATAGTTGGAATCACACTAAACATTGAAGCCAAAGATGCACTGGAAGAGGAACAAAACAAAGCATGTTATATAGCAGTTTAAAAAAAGGGGTTGGCCACTTTACCTCAGGTTTTTTTTTAATGTGTATGTTAGTGTGTGGGGCAGGATATTAGGTAATTTACCAATCTAAAGCTGTATTAAAAGTTCTGCACTTTATATATCAAGAAAGCAACTAAGCCTCTTGTCCTTTCCCTCATCAGAACAATCCTGTCCATAAAGTGGCTGCAGATTGAGAGTCATGTGATCACTATCTGTCCATGAACAATTGCCCTGCCAGGACCATGTATTCATGAATATGATCACAGGATCAAGGTCCTGGCAGCTGGATTGTTCATGGACAGATAGAGATCACATGACCCTCCATCTGTAGCCACTTTATGGACAGGAATGTCTGGCTGATGAGGTAAAGGACAGGAGGCTTTACTTTACATATCAAGAAAGCAGTGCAAAACTTGTATTAGATGTATATTGGTAAATTACCTAATATCTTACCCCCACACATTACAAAAAAAATGAGGTAAAGTGGCCAACCGCTTTAAATGTCACATTTTACTTTACCTTTTCATGCTTATGCAAATAATTGGAAGTAAGAT